>NC_052052.2:122043808-122644279 GCF_903992535.2 Arvicola amphibius
TGCAGAAGGAGGCTGCTGCATGCAAATATTGCCTGTTGCTAAACAGGAGATGGCAAGCCTTTGTCACAATTTCCGTCTGTTCTTTTCTCATCACTTCTTCCTCTCCTGCTTGATCCCTGTCCAGTGCCTATCCTTCCCCTCTTTCCCTTCTTCCCTCTTCCCCCCCTCCTCTCCTCTGTTCATCTAAGTGCTTCTGGTTCAACAACTACCTGGTGTTACTCAATGACAGCTGAATGGAGCAGATTTTATGCTAAAACAAACCTGGTGTTATGGCAAGTATCTCCCATTGCAAAACCACAGTGTAAATATTGATCAAATTTAGAAAAGGAAAAGAATACTCATTGGCAAAGACATTTATGTACTTTGAAATCTGAATCTCAGGCTGGGAGCTTTTTAAAATTTTTCTCTCGGCCCATTGTCCCACAGGGTTACAGTCTGGTGATATGGGGTCAAGGTCCACCTGCTCGAAAAAAAAAATTATGGCTTGGTTTAATTACATAATAAAGAAAATAAAGACAATGGCATACTTTAATAAACAGCAAAGCTCAAACTTGACTGAAATTTTATGCTCAGATTCACTTGTTCTAGAATTCTGTAGACCTTCTAAGCAAAATGGAAAGAGAAATGCTCATTAAGAGAGAATTCCATTGCTTTCTCAGCAGCAGACATACTCTTTGCTGCTTCTGTAACATCTGATGAGCTACTTAATTTAGACTCTCCGCTGGCCATATTAACATGGATAATAATTATTAACCCAGGGGTTTGTCATGAAGGTCAAAAGCAATCTGGTAGGAAAGCACCTAACAGAGGGTAGTGTCCACAGCAGGTGCTCTACACAAGTCTTTCTCTAAGGCCTGCTCCTTCCTGCCCTGACACCACAGACATTTCAAACCAAACCCTGATGTCTGTCATAACGAAATACCCAAAGGTTTGGACCTGCCCTTAGGCAAGTCATTTATTTATCATTCCTTCCCCTCTCTCCCTTCCTAGCTCAGATGTGTAATTTGAAGCCGGTGGGAACTAATGAGAAAATGAAAGACGTTGTTACCATTATTGCTCTGGTGCCACGAGATCTCTGATGGGGACGATTGAGGGAAGAAAAGGATGCCTGCCTAGATTTAAGCTGTGCTGTCTAGGGCCTCCTGCACATGACTTCAGAGCTGCATTTCTTTAAGTAGGAGTTAAAGGCTTAATCTCCTTGCCATTAGAAATAATTCCTAATGATTAACATAATAGCAAATCATTTCTGGGCTCTGGGAGATACTATTGATGGTGCTCCCCACTGAAAATACAGCAAAACACAGAAACAGCTTCTGCCACACAATGAAAGAGGAAAATACAACAGCTAATTAATAGACCATGAAATAGTTTCCACCGCTATACACTGCAAGTTTGACACACATACTATTAGTTTCCCACAAGAAGTTGTCTGTTTTTTTTTTCTGGTGTTTTATATTAAAAGGCAATTCACAGCCCAAGTCTTGCACTCCTGCTTCGCAGTCATTTAGCTCACAGTCTTTGATGGGTGTTGTTGCAGACAGTCAGGACTTCCTGGAACTCACCATCTGGGGTTTTCTCAAGAGACCCCATGGCATCAAAGTAATATAGCAGTGTTGGTGCTTTTCATATTATCAACTGCTCCCTCTGGCTTCAAATTACACATCTGAGCAAGTAATGGATAAAGAGGAGGGGATGATGAATATATGGCTTGCCCAAGGACAGATGTCAGTGCTCGAGGTGCCTGTGGTACCCTCACGAGGATGGGAACAAGAAAACACACATTCAGAGATGAACAGGCATTGAGCATCTACTGTGGGTAAGAGCTGGTTTGGAATTGCCCACCTTAGATTCATTGAGAGAATTTATCAATAGAGAGGGTGAAGAAGAGCTGCCATATTAGGTCCAGTGGGTATGGAAAGTCTCACATCCAGGTCTACTTTGTGTATCACCTGCAAAGGCCTTAATGAAATCCTAACTCCAGTGGATGGCCTCTTAACAGCAATACTAGGACAGGTAGGGCATTGGCCTCTCCCCAAGGTTCTTGATTCTTTCATAGATTATAGATGTCCTCTATGAAAGTAAGGAAACAAGAATATGTTAAAAGAAGTCCTTGTGGGTGTGTATGAAATTAGACTGTTAACTGTGGCTTTCTCAAATAATACTTACACCTAGGCATAACCCTTATGCTGGGATACCCTAGGTATCTCTTAATTAAAATTCTGAGGGGTGGAGGGGCTGTATTTTGCTGATAGGAGGTGAGCCATTTTTCGAACTTTTGGTGGTGTTTACCATCATGGAGTTCACAAAATTCTATTCTGCCAGTTATTAGAGAAGAGATTGGCAGGGCTTCTTCTACCTCTCCGTTTCTTCCCTCCTGCCTGCTGCCTGAGTATAACCCCTCTTGCTACAGGACAGCAGAGCTGTGCCCTGTGGACAAAAGAAGAGGGAGTAGTGGTCTTATATGAACTATAAAATCTACAATGAAAATGCAGTAAGCCAGCTAAAATTCTCCCACAAATTTTAAAGCCTTGCATCTCTGTCACTTTGACTTGAGAGGCACCTACTGGAGTAGACATTTATGTGGAAGAAGCCCCGCAGAGGGGAAAAACTGAGGAACACTTGATCATAGCACTAAGGCGGTTTGCAGAGCTCCACATGGAGATCCTGCTGGCCTGGGACGTAATTCTGAGGTTGTCAGTGACATGTGACAAATGGATGTTTGTGTGTTCATTTATGTTCATACACAGGTGTGTGCATGTGCATGATTGAAGAACACTTCATTGTTCATTTCTTTCTTAGCACTTACGCATTGTTTCAGGAACCGTGCCCTGCCGTCTTCCTAGACTTATTCTTTCATTAATGCGGTTATAGCAGGCAAATTTTTACTCGATGTTGTCAGACACAATAAGAAGTTGGTAGCCTTGTGAGCAGCCAAATTTAAAAGAGTTTTCTAATCTGAGAACTCCTCAGACAGAGGTCATTTCTTAACAGAATCCCCTCCACTGATTTCTTTCTATCAGTTTCTAGGTGAAGTTTAGAAACATGAAGAGAAACACTCTCAGTGACGGTCCAAGTTCATAGTGAGTGTATGTGCATCTGTGCACATGTGTGGACTTCAAAAGTTGAGATAGGAGGCAAGTTCATAATGGGTTCATGTACAGCTGTGCACATGTGTGAGATTTAGGTGCTGATACCAGAGGCAAGCTCATGGTGAGCATGTGTACAGCTGTGCACATACATGAGCTTCAGAGGCTGAGACAAGAAGTGAGCGCATGGTGTGTGTGTGTGTGTGTGTGTGTGTGTGTGTGTGTGTGTGTGTGTGTATCTGTGCACATGTGTGGGTTTCAGAGACTCACACAGACTTTTCCTCTTCCACGTTGTTGATGAGTCGTGGCTGGGCTGGAAACAGTTTTAATATTTTGGGGACATGTAAAAGATGGAATGATGAATGTCTTATTAAGAAAAGGTCATGAAAGAATTTCTTTTGGTGAGAATTTCATATCTGAGACCCCCAAATGGCAAACCATCATCTGCCAGTTGTGGGAATGGAAGCACACCTTATGTGTACACAGAGCGTGGCAGTGCGTCTCATGTGCACAGAGAGAGTGACAGCACGTCTCACCTGCACACAGCACGTCTCACCTGCACACAGCACAGCTCACCTGCACACAGAGTGTCTCACCTGCACACAGCACGTCTCACCTGCACACAGCACGTCTCACCTGCACACAGAACATCTCACCTGCACCTGCACATCTCACCTACACACAGCACGTCTCACCTGCACACAGCACAGCTCACCTGCACACAGAACATCTCACCTGCACACAGAACGTCTCACCTGCACACAGCATGTTTCACCTGCGCCTGCATACAGAGAATTGCCCCCGTGGGATTTTGAGCAGGCAGCTTTCTAACACTTCCTTTTCTTTAGTCCTTTAAAGTTGTCTTGGCATAAAAGGCTGTTTAAATTTATTTATTTTTAAATTATGACAACTATTCAGCATGGTATCAGTTATTTTAACTTCTTATGAGTCCAAATGCAAAGCCCATCAAAGAAAATATAAAAATAATAAGAAATTGTGTAAAAACCTCTACTGGTAATATAATTTTTTTCAAAATGTTTATAATGTCTGTCTTATTACATTTGTTCAAATCCACTTACCAGTAATTCGTTAAGTATCATCATCTTTTTTCTGTATTATGCACATAATAGTAAAAGCAAGAATTAAATGTTTTAGTGCTTACCACGTGTTAGAAATTATGTTAAGAAATATTGAATTTATTATCTCATTTAATTCTTAATTCATCTTGTGAGACCAGTTGTTGCCACTGGCCTCTGAAAACATTTCACACCCCAGAGGCTCATATGTCAGACTTGCTGCCAGCCTGTGGTGCTTTGGGAGATGGTAGAACTTTTAAGGGGTGGGATCTAGTGGGAGTAAGTTAGACCATTGGAGATGTGGCCTTGGGAGTCGTATATTAGGATCTGGCTCCCTTTCTCTCTATTTCCCGTTATTAGGATCTGGCCCTCTTTCTCTCTATTTCCTGTATTATGTCCGTCCTAAAAAACAAACAAACAGATTAAAGAGATTCCGTTTGTGTTCCTTTGCTTTTATTTGCTTGTTTTGTTTTTGCAGTGCTGGGTGTTGAACCTAGGGCATTACACATGATAAACAAAGACTCTACTTCTGGGCCATATCCCAACCTCCCTGTCTAGTTTTCCAACAGGCATGGACACTCAGTTCTGATGACCTGTCGCTTGGTTTACAATGTTCAGGGGATCTGTGTTTGTTCTGAGCAAAGTAGCTACAGTAAGAATTCTGAAAGATGATGTGATCAGCATTATTTATCTCATTGTGAACCAATGCCTGAAAAGATGACCTGACTGTGGACCCCTGTCAAAAATTCACTTAGGAGAAATGGTGACTATAGTGGCTTTTTAATCACGGTGTATCTTCTCTCCTGGGTACACAGGCCTTGGAAAGAATTGGCTAGAAATCTATAGTCAATAAAAAAAAAAAAAGGCTTGGACTTATAAATCATTTTCACTTTAATGTGAAAACCTTTCCATAAAAATTTTACTAGAATCAAAATCTTCTTGAAATATCAAAGGAAGCCAGGCTACAGGAAATTGAATTTTTTTCTATGTAGAACTATGCTTTACTTTCTTATTTTCCCCCACAAAGCACCAGTGTTTACCAAATCTCTTTTTGGTTAATTTGTTCCTGGTTAATGCTAAGCTCAGTGTTAAAATGTAATGGATTATAGGTACTGAAACTTGACCACAAGGGATGCCCTTTCAGTTGAGGCTTGAGCAAAAGACCTACTTTGGAAAGAGGTGGCCCACTGTCTTCGTCCACTCATAGCTATGCTGTATCATTCATAAAAACTACAGGTTCAAGCCTACTTGTGCTTTGGTCATGTAGATAAGATAATGGAGTTTAGTGACGCGTGTATCCTCAAGCAGTCCCTTGTCTTATCTTAATTTATTCATGATGTCTTATCTTATTTTAGACTACTGAGCTACTGAGAGATTCCACCTGCTGGAGGGCTGGGACAAATACTTGTTAATATCAACTCATATGCTGGTTGGGCAAATGGATAGCTTGAGACCACATTTCATTGGTTCCTAGGAGAATATCTGGGAGTGAGCTACACGGGGAGCAGGATGTTGATTGCTAATGCTTTGTCTGTAGTTTAGTATACATTATCTGAAATTCTGGAATCTGTCATAGTCACCCTAGAAGTACCCCCTCCCTTTTTCGCTTCTACTATAGTATGAATTTCTGAAACAGGGAGCAACTAAGGGTACAGGAAGGAACCTATTCAAATTCACAAAGCTTAGTTGAGGAGATTAAATTCATGCAAATCTTTCAAGCTATGTTCTTTACAGTATACCATGCTACTTCTAGTATTGATTTTTTTGTCTTTTTTCTTATAGATATTTCAGCTTTTTTATAATAATTTCTGTGTCATTGTTCACTGGTCACAGAAACTATGTATTCATATTCATCCTAATGTTCAGTGTTTATGTTTTGGGATGAGCTGAAAGTACATTTTAACATGGCTGGCAGGGAGACATGGATATCCTGGGAGGTTAAATGATAAATGCCTTAGAAATCCATCTCTAAGTGGTGAAATGTATTCAGTTCTATTGTTTGCAGGCAGCAGCAGTCCTGCCAGGACAAGAAGTGCAATGCATATGCTAATATGTGCATAAATGGCTGGGAAGATGCTTGAATTGAAGAAGCTTGCCTATTTCACCTCAACAGCCAATTGAAACAGAGATCCTTTTAGTGGATTTCCTTGAAAGTGCAGGGAGCTAGAGTCACTTACCCAGTGAAGCCCCCTTTTGAAATACTATAAACAGGTGAATAAATGGTTGCTGATCTTAAAGTCCTGATTCAAAAACGCCACAAAGTATGCATGAGACAAATTGCTCGAACAAATTAGTAATTGGACACACTATGAATAAACACAAGTTCTTAAATTAAACTGCCTTGAATTAGGGTTATGCAAAAGGCAAGAAGCTTTCAATACTCTCATAAAGTATTTATAAAACAGCACATTTGACTTGTTATCACTAATATCAAAACAAAACGAGTCCTTGAACATTTGTTTGTTACTGTATCATGGCAAATGTCATCTCTGTTCTTGTAGTGAGGGATTTGGATCCATAACCAATCCACCCCACACATCACTTCTCCCAGATATTTGAAAACAAAGCATGTGTTTGAAGAATTTCTAAGAATGGGTCTATCATTGATGGCACTTTTTCAAAGACTGAATCTCCAGTTTCCATGAAAGCATACAGACAGTTCTCAACAACGTTTTCTTTTAGGAGACCTCCAAATCAAGAGGAGAGCATTTCATAGTTAAATAACTTATGTCCTCATAGACCAAATCTATGAGACAACTCTCATGGTCGTCTTAATTTTGATGGGATTATGTGCCAAGATTGTATGTCAGTTGCACAGGAGTGGAAGTTAAGAGTCGTTATACGTTTGGATAAAAGTACTGAGAATGAAGTGGCAAAACATCCGGACCATGTTATATAAAATGGCTATTGAGTCAAATCAGTGAAGTGCCATGCTCCACTCACAGAAGTAGTTTCCAGATCCAAGGAGGCAGTGTCCCATGAAATATACCCTTCTCACACCATAGCTAGGGTACTAGGAAGCACTTTGGGGTATGCAGTGTAAAGAAATCTCTGGAAACAAAGCACTTGAAAAAGAGCGAATGACATCTCAAAGCTAAGTAAGAGGAAATGGGGACAGACTGAGTGGAGGCAGGGTTGGCCTTGACGCTGTCCTTGGTGCTGAATCTAGACACCATCTTTCAAGCCTCCTCCCAGGCTAATGCTTGCTTTTGCTGGATATCCTACCCTGCAAGAGCTGAGATCTCAGCTCTTGCCCTATCATCTGCTTCCACGTTATGGTTTCTGCTCTCATAGATGGCATCCTCACGCTGAGCCTTCTGATAATGCCTCTTGCCTTTGCCTAAATCCAGCTGGCACTTCCAAGATGACTTGTTACAGAGATTTGAGAGGAAACTGCCACAGGAAGGCAGCACATTTGTGGGTTGTAGGACTATGTTGATTTATTAAGCTTATCAATTTTAAAGTCTTTGCATGATGCATGTTTATTGACTTATTGAGCACAGATATGAAAGCAAATATTGGCTATGATGGACTTTGCCTGAGGAAGGTCATTTGAAGGGTTTGGTGAAGTCACTGATACACTAGGTATGGGAATTAGATTTTCCCCTTATGCTTTGAGGTTAATCTCATTTATGCAAATCATGTGGTTTTTGGTAACTTGAATGTCAATTCTTTAACATGCTTTGCATGAAATGAAATATCTTTGAATAAAGGTCACCATATGACAACTTAGAAGAACTACATTGACAGAATGTCTTTGTAACAACACCCTGGGGTGGCAGAATAGACAGCTCACCAGAAGAGAGGGGGGCAGTGCTAGATAGGTAGAAAGGGGGTGCTCCTGCTCTCCTATAACTCTCAGGCAGTCAGAGGGAAATTCATTGCTCTGAGCATTGCTTCTGTGAGGACAGAGAAGCGAATTTTAATGAGGTAGACCTTAAGTGAGGAGACCTTGGAAATCTCAGAACTAAGAGCGGGAAAGGAACTAGTGCATGGGAAAGAAGAGAATAGATTGTAAGGAAGAGGGATGACAGAGAGCTCCATATTTAGTGACATTTGACTTATGTAAAGATCTCCCTAGAAGACAGCATTTTAAACCACCAATTATAGCCAGTTTTTAATCCCATGAGTAAAATGTGAGAAAACATTGCTACACTCATTTATACAGTTACTAAGTGTTTCCCTTAACTCATGTGAGCTTGAGGCAAGTAAACTCTTCAAAATAAAGGGGGAAATGAAGCTTCAGGAAATAAAACAAGATAAGCATTCATTCATTTAGATCCATCTGTTGTGGTTCTGTGATTGGATAAGATTTTTTATAACAAACTTTAAGAGTGAAAGAATTCATGCTAGTTTATAATTTAAATCATCTTTTAATGAGTGGGCAAGCTCTAGGTCAGATTTATTAGTCCTGGAAAAATCATCCGAATCAGGACTAGTCACCCAAGAAGCAGCTCATTCATTCAGTAATTCTCTTACTGCTGTTCAGAACTATTCTCCAGAGCTAAGGCACTTATTTGAAAAGCTCTAGTGGTCATATTTCACCCAGCATGATCAGAAGGCCAGGTAGACACAGCCCATTTCTTCTTGTTTTCTTGTCCTTTGAGCATTAGAGTTCCTTCCAAAGCTGTTATGCCACCCAATTCCACTCAAATAGAAAACAATATCCAGTCCTTGGGTTCACAGAATGACTAGGATCAAGCCCTGTGTACTTTCTCCAGGAGGAAGGAAGACACACATATCAAAGAAAGAATTCCCTTAGGAAATTCTACAATGGCAGAGGGCATCCTCAAATCAAACCAGACCCTCTGTATGGACAGGATTCTGTGCTGAAATAGCCTCCCTGGACAGCAGTTAAGCCCCAGCAAGAGCAGGCTATGATTTTTTTCCATTGATGTTGAGACGTTTGTGATAAAACACATTAGCCAGCCTCTGAACTTGATTTCTGTATCTGTCAAATAATATATCATTTTATTATTACTTTCTCTGTATAAGTAACATGCTTAAAACATACAGCATGCTGTTATATTTTTATAGCTTAGGCTTTTCTTATATTAGTAATGAGAATGTGATGATTTCATATCAGAGGACATAGTCGGCACTGTCTGGAGACATTTGCAAGTTTTATAACTGGTACAGCATCATATTGACATCCAAGTGGGTAAAGACCAGGAAGCCCCTGGACATTCTCAGTGTGACTTAGACAGTTCCCCCTCAACAAGCATCAGTAGCACTGGGCTTGAGTGATCCTGGTCTGCACTGAAACATTGTCGTCAGAATCCTCAGATGTGAAGATTCAGTGCTATAGGGCAAAACTGGTGATTGCAGTAAAGTAGAAGGATGCTTGAATCAAATGTCATAGTAATATTTCACACAATTGACAGCTGACCAATGAAAGTAGAGTTTGTTAATTTTAAGTTTTAAAAAATATTGACTCGTGTGTGTGTGTGTGTGTGTGTGTGTGTGTATACAGCACTTGTGTGTATATCAGAGACAATTTGTAGATGTCAGTCCTCTCTACCATTTAGGTTCCTGGGATTGGACTCAGTTTATCAGTCTTGATGGCAAGACTATTGAGCCATATTGTTGCCCTGTTTTAAGATTTAAAACAAAAAAATTAACAACACCCCCCCCACACACACACTGTTTTCCTTCCTAAAATATCTATAATGCAAAGTAATTCCTGGAGACATTTAACCAAAAGCCTCAACTAATGGCATAAAAACCTCTTGCTGATGAGTAGGAAACTTAAGGTTTATGCACTAAAGTCCATAACACTTTATTTAGGAAAACACACTCCAACTATTTTTAGTGGAGATATGGTCAAGATTTATAGCTGTGGTTCAGCCTGAATTTCCTCCTTGGAAGATCTGATATTCCCCTATATCAATCCCACAGGGAACAAATCACACGTGGATGCCTTAGCTGCATCTGCTTCCTTAAATAAATGTTCTCTTTAGCATGTCAAAGTTCTTGACAGCCTCACAGAGGCCAACCTGTTGTTCTTGCCTGTATAGAACCCTCCGTGGTCACTCCAGTTCTTTTGACAGTTTCAAAGCTCAAACTGTTACATAAACATCAGCCAATAGAGAGGAGAGGCTGCAACCGGAGCTATTTCTGTCTTTAACAAGTTTTTCCCCTCCCAAATTAGCCTATAAAATGAAATGCCAGGTCATTTATATGCAGCAAACATATAGCGCAGATAGTGTTAAAGGCTGGGGACAGGAGGTGAGCGAGCCCCTCTAGACATGCACTTACATGCCTCTACTCTTGCTCTTTCACCTCTGCAAGTTAGTTAAGCGATAGCAGCAACTGACTAAGATAACGTCCTTTAAAAAGCCTTGGGTTTGCTTTACCGTAGGTTATAGTTTCTCTTGACAGGAACCCACATCTTGTAAACATTGAGAGAAGTTCTTGTTTCGTCAGTGAGCACACTGTGAGTTCCCATCCTCTCCCAGTCTCCTCCAGAAGCCTGAAAGAATCTCACATGCCCATGTGTGCTTTGTCCTGGGATTGTTTAGCATTCCCAGGTTCTCTTTATAAGATCAGACAGTGAATTTATGGCAGCTGTTACCGTTCTAGAAACCCCCTTGATCGTTCAGAGGTCTGCTTGCGGCTCTGTCACAAGCTGATGCTAGGTACATATTGTTGCTTTTTCCTTGATCCCTCGGTACATTGAGGGGTAACAGCGTACACTGGCTTTCTCCTTTGATTGCCTCGCTTTGATTCCTCTTTGTCTTGCATTGTTTTCATCATTCCTGTTCGCCCGTTTGATTTATCAGTGATTACGAAACAGCAAACCATAGAGCTTTAACCCCTGATCTAATGAGAGCAGCCACAGTGGGGTTCTTTCCTCATCTAACCCAAAATCCTGATTGAAGCTCTGAGGGGGACATCTCCATGCTGTCGTTCTCCAAAAAGAAGGTCACCTGGAGAGGCCTGGGCCCTTCTGCTTCTCCTCCCATTAGTAAGTGCTAATACCGTGGGATTCCTTATGGAGAAAAGTGCACATAATGGTTGATCTTTCTGGTGACCTATATATGCCAGTCCGATTCTAACAACCCTGATTTTCTATTTATAGCAGAGGTTTCTCTTCTTCAAAGGCTGACCTCGAATAGTCTCTGAATTGTGTATAATTGCAGGGCAGTCATGTAGGGTGGTCTACAGTTTTAAGGTGATAAGAAAAATATAGGTGACAGCTCACCAGTGAAATTTGATTGATAGAAAGGTGTGCATAACAATTAAAAGGTTAGGACAGCTTTAGATTTTGGGACGGTGCATAAGTGGACATTCCCCACTTATGGCTGCTTCCCAGGAGACTGCCAAGAGCTGGAGGGTCACAGGCTAGGGGACAGAGCACAACAGTTGCAGGCAGCCCCCAGCTCTACAGAACTAGGAAGGTTTACATCACTTCTCAGTGCCCCCTTGAGAGGAATAGTTCTGATCTCATTGTCATCATCAAGAAAAATGTGAAGTATGTAGGAAATGCATTCTGCACTCTGCAGGACTGCCTAAGAGATGCCCGTGACTGTTTCATAATCTTTGACGATTGTAAAGGATCTGGAAAGGAGGGTTACTATCTGCCCTCTCTCCTGTTCTTTTGTGCGATGAGGGCTTGCACGAATATATTAAAACATACCTTCTTCTCTTAAGCTCAGATAAGTGATTTTTTTATGTTTTCTACAATAAAGTTTCATAGAGAAGAAAGGAAAGGGAAATTGTTATGAGCAAGAGCAGTGAGCTAGGAACAGAAAAATGTTTTGAACTGATGTAATTTGCAGGAGGAATGGGGGTTGCTTTGTTTCTTATAAGGCCACATCATAAGTCGGGGCATCAAGTAGATAAAACAAAATATTTAGTAATCTTAGTGCAGCATAGATTTAAAGAAAAATGCAAAGGTAGCCCAGAGACCATAAAGCCTTCATCAAGTTTTTGACTTGTTTGACTACTCAAGAGTTATCATTTGGTATCATTAGTAATAGCTACATTAAATAGAGCCGTTCTCAGTTTTTGTGTAATGTACTTTTCCTGTTTTTGAATCAGTCACTGATTTACGCTCAATCTCAGGTTATAGTGGGAGTCTGTGGATCAATTGGTTATTCTTTCCACAGGCTTTTATTGATCTCTCTAGTAAAGCATTCAGAACCTCACCCTGATTAATAATAGCACCTTTATCCCATAGCTCACCTCAGCTGCAAAACCAAGGCAACACTTAGCTCAGGGGAAGCACAGAAAACGGCAGTGTTAACTATATTCATGCCCAGCATCTCTCGCTTTATCTTTCTAATTTATACATGCTGATTTTGCACATACTTTACATGTGTTTTTAACCATTTTGTTATCAGTAGATATTTTGATGCTTAAGTTTGAAAATGAGTTCATACCCATAGCAAATGAGTTCATACCCATAGCAGCTGGTATTTACTGGCAATTCTAAAATAAACCTTGGAGACAAAGGACCCAAAAGATAGTAAATGGTTTCTTTTTCCTAATTTTTATTTTATGTGCATTGGTGGATTTTTGACTTGGGTGTCGAATCCCCTAGAATTGGAGTTACAGACGTTTGTGAGCTGCCATGTGGGTACTGGGAATTGAACCAGGGTCCTCTAGTAGAGCAGTCTGTGCTCTTAACCTCTGTTCCATCTCTTTAGCCCCTTCTTTTTCCTAATTTTAAGTACTCTGTATTCAGCATATGATAAGAATGCACATTATGACTATAGGATAATGGCATGTGTGTGTTTAAGGAAAGAGTAAAAAGCAGAAGCCACCTCTCCTGGGGCTCTCAGTACCATAAGGGATTTTACCTAATTAAACAAGCATATCATCCAGTACAGGAAAATAATGTGTGTGTTACATTACACACCCATGACGTTGGATACTGTGTGGAGGATATGCTGTGGGAGATTGGTTGGAAATAAAGAGGGACTCTTCCTCCTGCATTTCCTCCAGTCTCAGACACAGAAGTTTTTGCTCCTGTGCTCCAAAAGAACTCCAGGCATGCAGGACACAGGTGAAGCAAACAGATAAGCAAGGTTTATTTTACCCAGTGAGAGGTGAATGTGGCAAGTAAGTCCACCCTCCAGGGTAGAGTGACTGAGCAGAAGAGCAACACCAAAGGGCTACTCCTAGATTCACCTGGATTTACAAGCCCCGATCTACGATCTCTTTCTGGCTTTTTTTCATCCCGGAATGGTCTGCAGTCATCCCATTCTTGGAGCAGGGGGTGGGTATTTTAGAAAATATTCTTAACCACAATTCATTCTATTAGAATTAGATGCAGGAATACATATATGAGTAATTACTTATAAAGCTTAGAAGTTTGCTGGGAACACGGCAATGGCACCTTGGAAGTAGCCCCCAGGAAGTACTTACTTGGGATCCAAGTCCAGTCTGCAAAGACTAGCCTTATTGTTTTTGTGAGCCCCCTGTCCTTTGGTTAGCTTGGTTATCTCATACCCAGCCTCCCTCTGGTGCTCCTGAATCTTGTTTTCTTCATGACAGATAGTGACTGGAGGAGTAGTCATAATGTTTGTAGGGTAATGTATCCAATTCAAAAGAGATGACAGTGGGCTCATGGGTGTGCTTTAGAGATTGTTATTTGGCCTCACTGATGATGGCCTGAGGCATGAGGGACGGTGGAATCCAAGATCTCTCAGATTTGGGCATCTTCTGTTTGCTCATGGTCGATTTCCACTATCCTCACCTCATAAACCCACATCTTTTCCATAGAGATCTCCACCAACTAGCTGGGATCCTAGCTTGCTGGGCCCATGGACAAGTAGCCACAGCTGTGATGGCACATGACAGTTGAGCAGCTTAGCTTTGGATTAAGGGCTCCTGCTAATAAACACAGGGAATCAGACTCTGGCATTTCTTAGTGCCTAGCAGCATTAATTGTTAAGATATGGAAATCTCCAGTTAATTACTACCATATACCCAAGAAAATCTGTTTGTTAGTTTTTTCACAAGATATGTCTCTCCCTACAACTTTCTAATACATCAGATAGTAAAGTAGGAATCTTGCATTGCCAGCTAATATGTAACTGTCTTAAATAAAATAGAGCTGTCAAGAGTACAGGAAAAGAATCACATGTATTGTGAAACAAAATCATGAAGCTGTTTATTGTCAAAAGTCTGGTTAGATTTGTATGTTCCTTCCAAATTGAGAATAAAGTCCAGGAAATGCGTGACCATATCTGTGTACTCAGTGAACAGCCATTCCTCTGTAGTCTGCCCCTGCGTGGGACTGGGACTCCACCCGTTAACTTCTGCACTGGCCGTAGGCTCACTACCATCCATTGTTTGATGCTCTGATTTTCCCTTAGTTTCAGCCAGTATTTTAGAGGTTGCAAGTTCATTTTAAAGATATGCACATGAAAATTATTTTTGAGATTTTGTTTATTTTATGTGTAGAGGTGTTTTTTTCTGGCAATTATGTTGGTGTACCATGCATATATAATGCCAGAATAGGGCAACAGAGCCTCTGAAACTGGCCTTACAGATGGTTGTGAGTTGCTCTGTGGATGCTAGGAACAGAAGCCAGGTTCTGTGAATGAGCAGCCAGTGCTTATAACCCCCGAGCCTTTTCTTCAGTCCCCAGGGCGTGGTGCAGTCATCTTGTCTCTTTGGCTATGCTTTCAAGCAGCATGTCTGCATTGTTCCCCATCTTTTCACTAGAGCTGTAAGCATCCAGAGATGAATCATAGTAGAACACTTGACTGAAGTATTGCCGATCAGCAGAGAAAGGCAATGACAATACACACAAGCACGAGGAAGAAATTATGAGCTAAAAAGATATGCACAGAACTAAACCTAAGTGCAATGACAGAGGCTTGACTCTCAGCTCTCTGTGCCTCCTGCACCACGCAGACCTCTCTGTAGTCAACTGAGGAGCCTACACTAGGTCATCTAGGTAGGCAAAGAGCTTCCTGTTTATATTTCAGGGTCCTGTAATCTGTCTATGATGAATATGGCCTTCAGAAGTCTCAGACTTATGGCTGTAAAATGACAAATGGTAGCATTAATCTTTGTGTTGTTTCTTTCCCCTGTGGTCATTATAGGGACAACCAAGGTCAGTGCAGCAATAGGACCGGAGTGCAGTTTTGTTTTCTCCTTCCCTGCGGTGCATTGACACTGCCTATTACATGTATTACTTCTCTCTCATTTGCCCAAATTCCTGTTCCAGTATAGATTTTAGGACTACTGAGTCCCTGCGATCTAAAGCCAAGGAGGCGTGTTTTTTCTAACTGCCAAGCTGGCCGCTGGGCTTCACCTGTGTCCTTCCCTTCACTGTTAGAGAAACCTGTAAAAGGCATGAAGTAACAAGGTTTGGAAAACATGTACTACTTCAAGCCTGCAGTGCTGTGCCTTTTCCAAGACTTGCTGCAGATAATGTCATCACCTGGAGAAGCAGGAGGGATTCATCATCCATAAATTCTTGAATGATTAACTTGGACCCGTGTCAACCCGACCCAACAACCATACCTGCTGTTTTACATTGCCTTTTCCGTCTCCATTCGTGTTTTATCATATGATTTCCTTTACTTCGAGATTCTTTTCTGTCCAGCTTGCACTCTACAAGAACTATTTGTACAGAACCACAGCTATTTTATGTCTGTAACAAAGCCACCTGTACAATCATTACCCCAGGGTTGACAATAAGGAAAATGATCCTAAGCTATTTCTTTGAGAATGATTTTATGTTTTTGTGTATGTCAAATCTTAAAACTGTGATGCCCACTACATCACCTCCTAGTCCCAAGTGGCTATTTAAATAGGAACCAAGTTGAAATTGGTAAAAATTTAAAATCCAGCAGGTCGTACTAGAACTATTGCAAGTGTTATACACACACACACACACACACAGAGAGAGAGAGAGAGAGAGAGACACACACACACACACACACACATACATACTCCCTCATCACAGAAAGTTCTACTGGGCAGCATTAGAGTGCAATGTCTATCCTAAGTAAAATGAAAGAAAAAATGAAAAAAATGTCCTTTTTAATTATTTTGGATTAGCGCATACATTTCCTGTTAAATCTCCAAAGTGTTGATGATATGAGGAGAGGAATTAATGTCAGTAAGTAAAATTTAAAATCGTATTTATCTAAACGGAAGTGGTTGATACTTAGGAAGCAGAATGAAGTATATGCTGAATTACTATCGCCTGGACTCAACAGGGAAATTTCCCATAAGGAAACCATGCAGGAGAGGCATAGTATTTTGCTTGCTTATTTCTCTCGTGATAATATAGAATAGTCCTACAGGTTCATGCAGTGGCTATTAACATGTAGGTCTCTGGAAAAATCAAATGGCCCTCCTTTCTGTCTGCTTCTCCTTTTACGTCTGTGTTAAGACTAACTAGATTGGGTAATCTGTTCTTCAGTTTTATGCAGAAGGGACCAGACACAGTGCTAAGTGCCTGTCTGCCTAAGTCAGCTGGACCCAGAGAATCCTGCTCACTGTTAGAAGCCTACTGGAGTAGATGCAGCACTGTATCTCTTTTGATCTGTGATCTGAGTCAGAGTGATAAGAAGCTTTTGGAGGAGAGAAGCAATATACGTCCTCCTAGAAAATAATACCGGTATTGCGAAGCAAATTAAACCATTTAACACAGACCACAGCATGCTATAATCTGTGTGTCTTGCCCGCTTGGTAGGTATATGATATAAAGTGTATCCATTTGTCACCCTGTGGGCATCCATGTGATTGTCCTTGTGAACTAAACTATTTAGAGCAGCAGTAATTTATTATATTAAGTGTTATTTGGAAGCTATACCATTTGGTTGATGATAATATATAAGGCCCAGGTTCTCCCTATCCCCCACCCTGATACATAACCACATATACTTCACTCTGTACATGCACTGAAGGCCAAATTCACAGGGCAGTGGCGTCTGAAGATGGAGCCTTTGGGAGGTAATTATGGGTTTAGATAAAATCATGAGAGTGTGACCCTCACAATGGAATTTATAAAGAGACAGTGTGTTCTCTTTGCCTCTCTTCATTACCGTGTGTTCACACAACAAGGAGGTGTGGGATGGAGAATGTTTGTCAGTAGTAGAGTATTTGCTGAGCAAGAATAAGGCTCCATGTTCATTCCCAGATACTCCTGTCGCCTCAAAAGCTGCTATCCAGAAGCTAGGAAGAGAGCCCTCACAAGCCCCAAGTATACTGTTACATGAGACCAATATCAGCATAATATTAGAAGGAAATCTCCAAGCAGGAAAGAAGATTGCCATTCATTTTTCTATTTCTAGTTGAGAATGGAAATGGAAGGAGAGATTTCTCCGAGAATTTAAGGTGCAATTGATGTTTAGTATTCCGGTAAAGCAGCAGCTTTTATGGTAAGAATCAGTGGACGTGAGAAAGTCCACACCAAACTAACATGAGCATCCTTCATGGCACTGGTGTGTACTCAATTGCTCACATTCAAGCCATGCCATAAAATAAAAGCAGTAGTTCCCAGGGGTGAAGGAAGAGCCTGGGTGCAGTACCCGGGTTACAGGAGCCTACCCAGATGGGTCTGAAGCCAGCAGCATTCAAGGCTGGAATGAACCTGGGGTTGTTTAGAATCTGTGGCACATGAGATGAGAGCCCAGTAAGCAAGAGAAAAGTCAAGAATGTTTTAAGTAGAGAGACATTGGAGCCAACAGAAGGGATGAGCATAACATAGGCGAGACGCAGGCTTCACGTTAACTATTGCTCAGGGGCTTGTGATGGGTGATTATCTTGTCTGACTTCTCCATATGAAGTTGGGTACCGTTCTTTCAAGGTCTTTGAAGAATTTTGCTGGGCATTGCGTTGAATCTGTAGATTGCTATTGGTAAGACTGCCATTTTTACTATGTTAATTCTGCCTACCCAAGAGCATGGGAGATCTTTCCACTTTCTGGTGTCTTCTTCAATTTCTTTCTTCAAAGATTTAAGTTCTTGTCATACAAGTCTTCCACTTGTTTGGTTTGAGTTATTCCGAGATATTTTATTCTATTTGTGGTTATTGTGAAGGGTGTTGTTTCTGGTTTCTTTGAGAGCCCTTTTATCATCTGTGTACAGGAGGGCTACTGATTTTTTTTTTTTTTTTAGTTAATCTTCTATCCTGCTACATTACTGAAAGTGTTTATGAGTTGTAGAAGTTCCTTGGTAGGACTTTTGGGGTCGCTTATGTAAACTATCATATCAGCAAATACACTAAACATATCTTGAAGTCAGCCATTAGTGCCTCTTCATGTGCCTCCCAGTATCATCTATTTAGAGAAAACAACAATCCCCCACTATGCAGTTTTGATTGGTGAAGTCTGGCAAATGAGAGATTCTGTGTGTTCCACCCCAGAACTGTTCATCTCCAGCCTGTTTTCCACCAAACCTTTCTGTCTCCATCACTCGTCACTTGTTGAAGGCAGCAAGCCTGTGATGTCCCATAGTCCAGTTTGGGGCACTGCCTAATAAGTCCTTGGCTGCAGGTGGCCAATCTACTTGTTTCCTTACTTGTAAGGGTTAGTTGACAGAATTGACTGGAACCCAGGGAGAGAATGGTCAATCCAGTTTTAAATGATCCAGGGAAGGAAATGGAAACATAACTACCAATGTGGGATCAGCTTTTAAGGTCATTGAAAGCAACAGGAAGTCCCGTGTGGCACTCAGGAACCACTGGCATCAGATACATTCCCTTGAGAAGCCACTTCACTGTGGTTTCCTTTTGTTAAAACACATAAAGGGCATGTTCTACCCTCTGCAGTGGAGAGCTGCCATGGCGAGTGTTGTGGGTTTAGCTTGTGGATAGAAACCATCCATAAATTAATAATGAACCTCACTTTACTATATTAAACACATAAGGGCCGGTTGTTCTGCCCTTATGCACTGGCATTGCTGACAGTGCTGCCCTTCTTCCTTTCATGTCATTGTAGGCTTTCCCTCCACCTAGCCCTCTATGATGTCTACCAACTCAGGCTGTGAGGTGACCTTTGTTCCTTTTATTTTTCTCTTGCACATAAAATTTATTGAAAATCTGTTGAGAATACTTCCTGCCATAGGGGTCCAAACCTTGGTGATGTCACTGCTGTGTCACTAGACATATGGCATACGTTTCATCTAACTTCACGGTCTTGTGTGTTCCTTTCAAAAGAAAATGAGACAACCAAAATACATGTGTGGCTCTCATTTATGGATGGTCTCTTGATTTGCTCTCATTCCTAGATTTAAGCTCAAATTATGATCGCCCTAGCATTTGTTTGCTATCAGACCTCTCCGGAGGGACTGATGATATGTAAGGTGTGTGTGTGTGCGCGCACACACATGTATGTGCATGTGTGTGCACGTGTGTGTTTAACTGAAATAGATTCTTCTCTCATATAACACATTCTGACCCATTTTTCCTCCCTCCACTCCTTCCAGCTCTCTCTCTCTCTCTCTCTCTCTCTCTCTCTCTCTCTCTCTCTCTCTCTCTCTCTCTCTCTCTTTTCCACTCCCTTTCTCTCCCTTCAAAAAAGAGATAACAACCAATCAAAAAGCAAGACAAGGGAAAAGTCCCTACCCAAAGCTGTACAAAGCAACCCAACAGAAGGAAACGAGGTCAAATGAGTCAAAGACATACCCACTCCCACCATTAAAAGCCTCACAAAAACATTAGGCTGTACTCAGAAGACCTGGTACAGACCCATGCAGGCCCCATGCTTGCTGTTCCTGTCTCTGTGAGCCCATGGACCTGCTTACTTGATTCAGTGAACCATGTTCTCCTGGCGTCCCCCATCCCCTCTGGCTCCTCCAATCTTCTAACATCTCTTCCACAGAATACTCAGAGCTCCAAGGGTAGGACCCAATGGATATCTCCAATTTAGACTGTCTCTCTCACATATGTCTGGTTGTGGGTCTCTGCATCCACTCCCATCTGCTGGAGGAGGCCTCTCCAATGATGACTGGAAAAGGAACCTATCCATGGGTATAGCAGAATATTATTAGGAATCGTTTCAATAAATTTTTTTAAGACCAGTAATATTTGGTTCTTATCTTAGGTCTCAGGACTATCCAGTCTCTGGTTCCTGGCTATCTAAGAAGTTTCAGACTTGGTTCCCCTCTTGTGGAGTGGTCCTCAAGTTAAATCAGACATTGGTTGGCCACTCCCACAAGCTCTGTTGAAGGTGCGTGGTTGATCGGCAGTTATGATTCACCAGACAAGCTTTAATATATATAAGTCAGTTTTAATAAAGGAAAGGAAAGGGAACTTACAAATCCAAGGTTCCAGCGAGGAGGGCAGGAAAACAAAAAGCAGGCAGGCCGCAGGCCCGCAAGATTTTATAAGTCAATATTAGCCTAAGGGGGACACGCCTAAGAGGGACACGCCTTTAGACCAAGGGGGACACGCCTTTAAACCAAGGGGGACACGCCTTACAAAACAAGGTTTTGGGCTAGGCTTCCCCTTCATCTCCCCCTTTTGTCTAAATAAGACAGAACCAAACCAAATACAACTATATTCAATAAGAACAAATAATAAATATAAAATTACAAACAATATTAAGAAGAAACATATAACAAAAGTTTTACTAAGCATTCTATTTCAAGGAGTCTAAATAATGTAGAGGGTAACTACAATTATCTAATCTTCAACCCCATCAAAGATCTGAGAAGGGAAGTAATATTACTTAAGCAACCAGGAAGTACAAACAAGAAACTTCCAAAATGTGCAACAAATGACAGAGACAACTAACTACCTGGGCAGTCGCCCAAAGTTTCGTTTTGCAATGTTGAGGCAACCAACTTTGGCTAAGGCCTAACACAACTGACATAACATTTTTCAAAGGCAAGGAACTTTTTGTAGAACTGTCCAACCCTGTCTTGGCAAGATAAGACAATCCTGTTTTTATCCATTTACGGATACTCTGAAACTCTGTCAGTGGTCGAGGTATGGGCTTTTTCTTTGCCTAAAGGCCACTTCTGCCAAGAAGAAGACAAGCTCCCAGTGGAGTGTCTTTGGTGCTCAACATTCTCTCGGGAGTAGAGTGGTGTTGCCAGGAGTGATTGTGTCTCATAAGTACCAAACTCTAGGTTAGATTAAAGGCCATGTTCTACAGCTCTTCAAAGAGGTCGAAGATTATACTATCTATACTAAATATAATTTCTATGTATCTAAAAAACCTGAAAAACAACTGTGCAATAAATGAGGACAATATCCCCAAACGTAAACAATGTCATTATACAAATAATATCAGAGGTAGAAAGGTACATTGCCATATGATAAATATCTCAATATAACAATTGTTTTAAACAGAGGTAGAAGCATACTCTCATACAATAGAGGTAGAAGCATACTCATATACAATGTTCAATATACAAGAATCAACACCAATGCAATTTTCTAATAACAATAATTCACAAATACCAATCATCCCATAAAACCAGGTAATTCCCCCCCTTTTTTTTTTCATAAACACCCCTGAGTCCATATAATACTTCCCCCATCCCCTCAATCCTATACCAACTACTAAATGATGTCCCTAAACCAGAGGGCAAACTCTGTTGGGAGAGGGGGCGTCGTCCTCTAAGATTGCTTCTAGCTGACATGGGGGCGACATTCTTCTCAGGGGGTTCCATGAAAGCAAATGATGGTAAAATTCCCAGAATAACATTTGATCGAGGAAATTGTAACTAGCCTCTGAGTGTTTTGAGGAGGTCCGGCCAGAGTGTTGTCAAAATTGTACACCATTTGAAACTGTCTTGTGTAGTTGGTACCAAAAAAAAAAAACCAAAAAAAGGTCTAATTTTAGCGCTATTAAAAACATGACGTCATAGTAACCAGGTGAAATTGATGTTGTGGGGCCCCATCTTCATCCTGGAAACTTCAAAGATTACTGAAGGAAAATTTGTTGTTTGTTACAGGAAAGGTAAACATTATCTACAAAGACATATACAGACATATATATTCGATGGAAGGTATAATAAAGACAGACAGATATGAGGAAAGGCAAAGAAAGTTTATCAAGTATCATCATCATCATCATCATCATCATTATTATTATTATTATTATTATTATTATTACTATTATTATTCTGTCCCATTTCATGGCTCCTGACCTGAGACAGAAACTCTGAGATATCTCTTATAAACAGGCTTGGAATTGAAGAAGGACTGAGCCATAGTCCAACTCCAAAACCAGCTCTATATACATATAAATAAAGGCACAGTATATATGTAAAAAAATGTTTTATACTTACTAAACATATTCGGGTTCTGTGTTGATCCATATTAGGTTGTAACTAGTGTCCATGCATCAGTATTTAAATATCCAGGGTCCCTTAAGTTCTTTGAAGAGGAGTGGTTTCCTGTGGAGATAAGAAAAGAACCCTGCCCCCAACCTATATGCTTTTCTTACCATCAGTATGATCATCATCCTTGTGAATGAATTATTTTTCTTCTCCAAGGGGCTTCTTCTCTTCAAACCGAACCTTTATTAATTTTGACGGTATCCACAATTTTTCCTCTCCTGTGGAGACAAGAGCAAAACCCCTTCCCCAACGCAGCACATCTCCTGGCTTCCACTGCGAGGTCAGCACATCCTTGAAATAAACTGGTTGATTTAATTCAGCAGACTTTTCCATTATCCAATGTCTTTCTGCAGCCGTTGTCCCCTTCTCATTAGCGTTGAGAAAATTCAAGGTTAATAAAGCACTATGTAACCTATTTCTAGGGGTATTTTCCACCCCTTTCTGTTTGTTTAACATATCCTTTATAGTTCTATTTGATCTTTCTATGACTGCTTGACCTGTAGGATTGTATGGTATACCTGTAACATGCTTAATATTGTAATAAGCAAAAAACTGTTTCATTTTCCTAGAGACATAAGCTGGACCATTATCCGTCTTTATTTGTGTAGGTATACCCATGATGGCCATAACTTCTAATAAATGAGTGATTACTGAATCAGCTTTTTCTGAGCTTAAAGCAGTTGCCCATTGAAAACCTGAATAAGTGTCAATGGTGTGGTGTACATATTTTAATTTGCCAAATTCTGCAAAGTGAAACACATCCATCTGCCAGATTTCATTCCTTTGAGTGCCCTTTGGATTAGCCCCTGCAGGCAGTGGTGTTTGGTTATAAAAAGAGCAAGTAGGGCATTTCTTTACAATTTCCTTAGCTTGTTGCCATGTAATAGAAAACTCTTTCTTCAAGCCTTTGCTATTGACATGATGTTTTTTATGAAATTCAGAGGCCTGCAGCACACTACCAATCAACAATTGATCAATTTCTGCATTTACCTTTTGCTAGAGGACCTGGCAGACCCGTATGAGATCGGATGTGTGTTATATACATAGGGCAAAGCCTGTTCCTGATCATGTCTTGTACCTGGATAAACAATGAGGTTAGTTCTGTATCATCAGGTATAAATTCAGCAGTTTCAATATGTAAGATTACTCTTTCGGCATATTGTGAATCAGTAACTATATTAAGCGGTTCTTTAAAATCCCTTACCACCATAAGAATGGCATATAATTCTGCCTTCTGGACAGAATCATAAGGGCTTTGTTCCACCTTACTCAAATCTTCTGATTTGTAACCTGCTTTCCCTGATTTATTAGCATCAGTATAAAATGTACGTGCTCCAGTTATTGGAGCATCACGGATGATTCGGGGGAGAATCCAAGAAGTTCTCTTTATAAAGTTAAGCCTCTTGCTTTTCGGATAGTTGTTATTGATTTCTCCCAAAAAATTAGCGCAAGCTCTTTGCCATGGTTCGTTATCTTCCCACAATTTTTTTAGTTCATCAGCAGTGAAAGGAACTATAATTTCTGCTGGGTCTATGCCTGCTAGTTGACGAAGTCTCAATTTGCCTTTTATAATTAATTCAGAGACTTTTTCCACATAAGTTTTTATTTTCTTACTTGGTTTATGTGGTAAAAAGATCCATTCTAAGATAATATCATCTCTCTGCATTAAAATTCCTGTAGGAGAAATTTTGGAAGGCAATATGACGAGAATACAACTGAGCTCTGGATTCACCCTGTCCACATGTGTCTCTTGTAATTTCTCTTCAATCATTCTCAGCTCCTTTTCTGCTTCAGCTGTTAATTCTCTGGGACTGTTTAAGTCTTTTTCACCATCCAAGGTTTTATTTAAATGAATTATCATATCAGGTGTTATGCCAACAGCTGGTCGTAAGCTGGAAATGTCTCCTAACAACCTTTGAAAGTCATTGAGAGTCCGTAACCGATCTCTCCTAATTTGTGCTTTTTGTGTCTTAATTTTTTGCAAACCTATTTTATAACCTAGATAATTAACAGAATCTCCTCTCTGAATTTTTTCAGGAGCAATCTGCAATCCCCATTTAGGTAAAAGTATTTTTACTTCTTCAAACAGTCTTTCTAAAGTAGCCATGTTTGAATCAGATAACAGAATATCATCCATGTAATGATAAATTATCGACTTGGGAAATTGCTTGCGTATTATTTGCAATGGTTGATTTACAAAATATTGGCACAGGGTGGGAGAGTTCAACATGCCCTGTGGGAGGACGGTCCACTGGTATCTCCTTGTAGGTTGAGAGTTATTATAAGTAGGCACTGTAAAGGCAAACTTTTCTCTGTCTTTTTCTTGTAAAGGTATAGTGAAGAAACAATCCTTTAAATCAATTACTATGAGAGGCCATCCTTTTGGTAATAAAGATGGCAGAGGAATTCCAGATTGCAGAGAGCCCATAGGTTGAATAACCTTATTGATAGCCCTGAGATCTGTCACCATTCTCCACTTACCAGATTTTTTCTTAACAAGAAATACAGGAGAATTCCAAGGGCTGGTAGATTCTTCTATATGTCGAGCATCTAATTGCTCTTGTACCAGCTGTTCTAAAGCCTGCAACTTTTCCTCAGCTAAAGGCCATTGCTTTGTCCATATTGGTTTCTCAGTCAACCATTTTAGAGGCAGTGCTGTTCGTATCTCTGAAGGGCCATCAATTGCTTTGCATTCTTGTACAGCCCGAACAGCCGGTTTCTGCCTTCTGTAATATCTTTTAATATTTCCCTCGGTGATATAGGCTCTAGAAGCAGCAGGAATGTTAATTTGGGTATTCCATTGCTGCAACAAGTCACGGCCCCATAAGTTCACTGCAATATTGGCTACATATGGCCTTAATTTTCCTATTTGTCCTTCTGGCCCTATGCATTCAACCCATCTCGTGCTCTGCTTTACTTGAGATAGGGTTCCAATTCCCAGGAACTGAACATTTACATCCTGAAGAGGCCAATATGGATGCCAAGATTCTGGAGTAATGATACTTACATCCGCACCTGTGTCCAGTAGGCCAGTAATAAAAACGCCATTTACACATACTCTTAACTTTGGTCTTTGTTCATTTATAAAAGTCTGCCAAAATACACGTAACTCATCTTTCAGGCCATTTTTGCTTTTAACAGCAGGCATGGGGCTTTCTAATTTTCTTGACGAGGCATGTTCTCGGCAGTAACTGGAAATGACTGGACCACATTCGCCATGGGGGCCTGCGAGAGGCCCCCCATTGAGTTTCCCAGTGGCAACAGGTTGCCTTGTCTATCTCTTGTTGACCTGCACTCATTTGTCCAGTGTCTGCCTTTTCCACATCTCCTACATATACCTGAAGGCTGAGTCCTCCTACGTCTGTTATTTCTAGAAGAGGCATTATTATTATTATTATTATTGTTATTATTGTTATTATTATTATTATTATTATTATTTCTGAAAATCCGTTGTCTGCAATTCCTTTTAATATGTCCCATCTTGCCACAGTTAAAACATTTGGTAACTTGATGTCTCCTTTTTGCATTAGAAATTGCTTCTTCGACCCATGCTTCAGTGCCATAGTCAAATGATTCAACATTCATTGTATGTAAGACCCATTCGTCCAAGGGCGCTGATCTCATCTTTAAAGGCCCCAGGATCCTTTTACACTCCACATTGGCATTCTCATAAGCCAAAGATTCAATTATTATACGTCTTGCTTCTGGGTCAGATATCCCTATCTGTACAGCTTTAGTTAGCCTTTGTAAAAAATCACTAAAGGGTTCTCTCTGACCCTGTTTGACTCTGATATATGATTCCAGTCTCTGTCCTGGGTCTTGAACCCTGTCCCAAGCCTTTAAAGCTGCTGTAGTACATATGGATAAGGTGTGTTCATCATAATTCGCTTGTTCCAGAGGATCGGAGAAAAGTCCTTCACCTAGAATTTGATCTAGGGAGATCTCAATTCCCTTTGCTCTTTCCTGCTGTTCTAAAAGTTTAGCCTCTTGTCTGAACATGCATTTCCAATTTAATTGTGACCCACTCTCTAGAACAGCTGATACTAATTGTACCCAATCATGGGGCGTTGCCTTATTGCTTATAGACCATGTTTTGAGCATCTCTCTGACAAAGGACGAATGTAGCCCAAAGTTCATAATGGCTTGTTTAATTTCTTTGAGATCATTCATACGGACGGGTTCCCATGTATATTCCTTGATGACTTTAGGGTTTTTGGAACCAGTCACCTTTTCTGACGTTACTATTGGAAAGGCAGGTAGAACTTTATGGAAATTATCCCGGAGAGTTTTACTCATTGACGGAGTTAAATTTCGCCTTTGTACCGTTTGCTCCTGTTCTATAATTTCCTCAATCTTTTCTAATCTGATTACTATTGCCTTCTGTAAGGCCTGGATCTCCTGTCCAGAATTATGCTCCAAGGCCTTCATGGAGGATTCCAAAACATGAAGTTTGTCCAGTAGAGTTAGTATCTCATCCTTGGATAGAATTTTCATGGCATGAATTGTGCCTTCTTGTATTGACAATCTGTCAGCCAATCTGTCATATCCTTTAGTCAAAGTCCGATTTTCACATTCAGCAGTTTTAATTCTCTCTGATAATGTTTCAGACAGGGACTGAAGTTTACGATCCAAATCAGCTGTTCTCTCCTCCGCAGCAATGAGTCTCTCCTTAATATCAGACTGTAGTTTTTCTAAATTTTGCTCATTTGACCGAGTCATATCAGACAAAGCCCTATTCCCTTCCTTGAGACCTTCAAACTCTTTCTTGGTGTCAGTCTGAATTGTTTTTGCAAATACCTCGACCGACTTAAAGTTGTCACTCAAAACAGTTGTGCCCTTTCTTAAGCATTCAACCTCTGTCCTAAGAATCCTGGTTTCATTCTGTAAGGACTTTATCATTTTTCTATTTTCAAACCATGTAAGGGAGAAACCAAATACGAGAAAAATTGCAAGCCCTATAAACATCCAAGTTATGGGAATATCATATGTGTCCTGTAATATTTCTACCATAGTATAATTAAATAGATTGCAGAAGCTTTCAACGGTGATATGGTCAGACATTTTTTTTTTTTTTAATCAAAAGAAATTTTACCTGAAATGACCGTTCCCTGCCAGTAGGTCGCTAGGGCAATAACCGCTCGGCCAAACCGAGTCTGCAGTACAGGCGGAGCTCGAATGTTGGGACTCCGGCAGTAACCACTAGTCTCCGGCAGGTCAGGGCCCAGGCCGAACTCAGCCGGGACTGGTGCTGCCTGAGGGGTTAGCGAGCTCGGACTGAGTCACCCGCGCACACACACGTCCTTTGCTCCGTACAAGCGGGGCTGGGACAGGCTAGTCTGGGAAACTGCTCTGAAGCAATCAAGAGCCCAAGGCCGAATCCTTGCCACGCAGTGTGGGAACTGGAGCTGAAGGCTCCCAAATGCCCGAGTTGGACGCCAAATGAAGGTGCGTGGTTGATCGGCAGTTATGATTCACCAGACAAGCTTTAATATATATAAGTCAGTTTTAATAAAGGAAAGGAAAGGGAACTTACAAATCCAAGGTTCCAGCGAGGAGGGCAGGAAAACAAAAAGCAGGCAGGCCGCAGGCCCGCAAGATTTTATAAGTCAATATTAGCCTAAGGGGGACACGCCTAAGAGGGACACGCCTTTAGACCAAGGGGGACACGCCTTTAAACCAAGGGGGACACGCCTTACAAAACAAGGTTTTGGGCTAGGCTTCCCCTTCACTCTGTGCCACCATTGCCCCCGCAGATCTTACAAGCATGACAGATTGAAGGTTTTTGTGGCTGGGTTGCGTCCATGTTTCCCTTTCTATAGTATGCAGAGTCCCTTCCTGCACCAAAGAGACTAGAATATATGGTTAAAGGCTCCAAGATGGTTGGCACCAGCTCAACCTCTCCACATCTAATGATCTGTATGGATATTGTCCTCAGTAATGGGACCCCTCTGTCAGTTTGCAGAGAGTAACCCTCTGTTCTAGCAGCAGCCCAGGTTGAGTATCTCCATGGGACCCCCTTTGCCAGCAACTCAGATGTAAGTTTTGTAAAGCTGGTCTAATGGAATCCAATAGATTCTATGGCTTATATTTATCTTTTTAGAATGCCCAAAGCCAGGAGGCTGGGACCAGGGTTTGAGAAGGGCTGGATTCTTCCGTGGAGCCTCTCTGCTTGGTTTAGACACACTGTCTTCTCCTGAGTCTTTATAAGGCTTTCCCTTTGTCGCAGTGTCCCACCCACCTCCTTCTCCTATTAGGATACCAGCCACATTGGATTAGAATGTTAGTTTTTTTTCTTAATCATCTCTTTAAAGGCTCTTTCTCCTAACATGGGGCAGGCGGCAGGGGGTAGGGGGAGAGCTTGGAATCTAGCCTATGACTTTCAGGAGCCGCAACTCTGCTCGTGCTATTTTACATCTTGTCTCTCCACTCTCTTAACTCTGTGAGGTGTTGGGAAATTAAACAACTCACCCTCTAAACATAACACCTATTTTATGTCTGAGCAGAGCTATGACTTGGGCCCTCTGAAATCCAGGGCAATTATTCTATACACCCTTGCTCTCCCCAGAACTCTAACTCAGAGTTATGCATGGCCTGTTTGTGCCTTCCCTTTACTGCCCTATGTGTTTGCTCAGCACCACTGAGTACTGGGGGCACCAGTCCTTTCCTGCCCTGGGTGCTGAGCAGGTAATGATGGACTATCCCTCATATGCCCTAAATTCTCCAATATTCCCATCCCTGGTACTGAATCACAGGAAAAATTGCTCTGTAATTTCTCTCTAGATCACATCTCTCCATGCATCCTTAAGTGTGTAGGTCATTGTAGCCTTGCTTCCCAGGAATGGGCATTTGAGCCTTGGATGGGGAATGCTGACTTGCTCAGCAGTCGTAATCCTGTGCCTTACTCTGCCTGCGTGTATCCTAGACACTGGCCTTGTCTCCCTCTCACCAACCATCACTGAAAGGATAAATGTTGCTTTCATAAAGCTCTTTCCTCCTGAACATTTCAGAGCGTTGTGAGCACAAGCCACATATGTGGTGTACCTGTAGATAAGAAGGTGGCAAGTATTTTTTACCCCATTTTCTTAAAGCAGAGACAGAATTCACTGCACACCAGTCCCCTGCAAAGCTGAGCAGCTTGGACTGAGCCAGTCTCTGCTCCACATGTTTTATCCATCAGCTCACTCTGGACAGACAGAACAGATCAGGGACAGAAGCTCATCCTTTACAGAGGATGTGTACATGTTCAGTCAAAGGGCTTCCGGATGACAGTGACCCTAGGATTGTGGAGTCTGAATGCCAGTGGAGTCTGGGATGAGCCTGACTGGGAAATTGCTCTGAAAGAAAATGCACTCGTGAATTTGGTGGACTATAGACCACCTGTCTCCCCATGCAAGTCAAATACCAGTGCTGTCTAAACAGGCCCTCCCTCCCCTGGCTCGGAATCCTTTGTCTGTTCTTCTGTGGTACAGTTGTTCCTGTCCTCTTTGGTTTTGCTTTCTGCGATATTGTTTACCCATGATCAGCAAGGCTCCAAACTTACTAAATTGAAAATTCCACATGCTGAGGTAATGGCACAGTTGGTAGAATGTGTGTCACAAAAACACAAACACCCAGATTCAGATCCCTGGTACCCACATGAAAGCTGAATGAGGTAGAACTCCAACATGGAGCTTGCTTCTTTGCCAGCCTAGCCAATCAGTGAGCTCTAGCCATAATCATTCGCAGCATCCCAGGGCTTCCTCTCTAGAATCTTCCCTTTGCTCCGTGTTTCCTACCTTTGTATGCTATCCAGGCATTAGTCACATAGTAACTGTTTCAGTTGTCAGACTGACTGCCATAGTATCACAGTGCTTGTGCTTCCAGTCACCTTTATTTTCCATAACAATGGTACAAGTCACTAAAGCTGACAATTGGGATGCTTCCTTTAAGTGAAAAATTAATGTCCCTTACTGTATGAGCATGGTTTAATAGTATCAGTGTCCTCAAGTTCCTACAAGGGTCATGGGATGTGTCCCTTGATAATAAGGAGGAGTGTATCCATAGCTTATTATATACTTCATTCTGTTATTTTTCTGCCAATTTCACCTCTGTGGTTAATAACCCCAAAATTTTTTTCTGGAGTGGAAAGAAAGGAATTGATCTCTAGTGTTTTAACTATCATGTTGTTGTGAGGTCTTGAGCCCCTTGAAAGGCATGCAGAGGACTGCTTATGTTGCCCTCTCCAGGGACTCTCTGCTTGACTATTCTGAAGAAGTCTCTTCTTGGCCAAGACTTTGATGTAATAGACAAGAGAGTATGATCCAACCAACCACTTTATCATCAGCTTCTCCAAGAGGAGCAGGTGTCATGCATGGGGGGCAATGAGCTTGTCTTTACCTCCTGCAAACTTCCCCCTTGGATGGACACAGCACAATGCCAACAGCCAGGTACTGACCTCCCGGGAGGAGGCTGAGCATCATTTCTTGGCTCAGGCTTCCAAATGTCTCTGCTGCTTCAATACAAGGTGCTTTAAATAGCGATGCTTGTTGAAAATAAGTGCTGCCAATTCTCCAGCTGCCTCTGTGTTTCCCTCTCCCTTGCTCCCTGGGATGTTTTTCATGATGCCAATAAAGCCTGAAAAACATGGCTAATGGAGAGGAAAGAAGAGCATGCTCTTTTTGTCATTCGAATGAACCATGAGTCATCCTTTCTGACTCACCTTGAACACACAAATGCAGCCAATCAGCAGGGAGCAGCCTACTGGGATGTTTCTCTAGTGACTCATGCAATCCTGGACCGAGGAGCCTGCAGCAAGCCAAACAAGTCTATTTTTGAATATGGGAGGGAGCTTTCCTAGGACAGCATGGTGGTGAGGCCTACACACTTGCTGGCTTATTTTAAGTCAGGCCCTAAAATGTGTGGGCATGGTCTCCACAGAGTCTTCTCTGGTGGTTAGGTTTGGGTTTTTTCTATGTTTGAAGGGGGTGTTTAATGATTAACCAGCACTAACAGAAAAGGAGTACTCTAGGACAATATGTCCACTCGAGGAGATGAAGAACTTCCTAATGTAGGGACTTTGTTGACTTTGCTACACTGGACAGAAGGCCACTTCGAGTCTAACTCTGCGCATGCCTTTAATCCCATCAGGGTATGGCACGAAGGCAGGTGGATTACTATGAGTTTGAGGCCAGCCTGGTCTACATAAAGAGTTCCAAGCTAGCCAGAGCTACTTAGTGAGACCATGCCTCAATCAAGCAAAGCACAAAAGAATTTAACCTTTCTCATGGGCGTCCTGTGAGAACTGAATAATAACTGTAAAAAAAAAAAAAAGCGCCAAGAACAGAGACTGGTATATACGACAGTCTACATAATTATGTGATGAAAATCCAATGGTTTGATTAGGTCAGTTTTCTTAATCTTCCTTAATCTGTATTAACCTTGCATTAAAGGAGACACATTTTGTGTCATCTTTATTAGGCAAATGAACAAACTGACAGTTCCTGAAATTGAGAGTCCAGGATTTGTCAATTTTTCCAAGCTAATCTAACACAGTAAGATTCGAAAATGCAGCGCTGTGTTCCCACATCCAAGCACTGTAATTTCAAAAGCCACCTGAGATAGAGAGGTGAATCTTCAGTAAAATAATCAAAGGATTTTTGTTTAGTTTTGGTTTTCTTAAGCAGTAGCCTAGGCTGCCTCAGAATTCACTATATATAGTCCAGGTTAGCATGGAATTTAGTACTTCTACCTCAGACGGTGAGTGCATCCACTTGGTTTAATAATTATTTATTTAGTTAGTATTAAACCATTTCAGATAAACAACTTAAGGAACCTTAACCTTTTTCCCATGGTAGAAGCTCTCTCACTCGTTTTGTGGTTCAGTCAGGACTCTGATCCCATGTGACCCTTAAACCCTGTCTCCTGTTATTTCTGGTCAGTGAGCTGAGTGAGTACCTAGTTTTTGTTACTATTCTAAAACATGCTAATCAGAGTTAACATAGAGGAGGAAAGAGTTTATTTGCTTTCCAATCCCAGGTTATAGTCTACCATTAAGGGAAATCAAGGCAGAAACTTACAGGCGGCAGCCCTGCTTACTCTTCACACTGCATTCGTTACCTCAAACTAGTGAACTCACCGTATAGTCATGAGCAAAGCAGGAGACATGGAGGAGAATGGCTTAGGATCAGCTAGGTTTCCTAGACAGCTCAGGACCACGTGCCTAGGAGTGGTGCCACCTACGGTGGGCCCTCCTACACCATCAACAATCAAGACAATATCCAATAGACATGTCCTCAGGCCAGTCTGCACTAGGTAGTTTCTCAGTTGAGAGTTTCCTCGCAGATGACTCCAGGTTCTATCAATTGACAGTTAAAGTTGACCAGGGCAATGAGCGCCTTCTCATTGCCTTAGACAACAGGACTGAGACCAGTGGCACCCCTTGGAATTGTTACGAAGTTGGAAGGAAATCTTTGTAAGAAAGCAATTCCTGGTCCCTGTGTTCCCAGGCAGCCTTCCTACTTGGCCATATCTAAGGCCCTAAGTGCCATGGACTTAAGATTATATACTTTTTAAATTTTTTAGCCAGTTATTATTCTGTCCAGGTGCTAAGAGACCTCTGTTTGCCTGGCTCAAGGCTTCCTCACATGCTCTTTGGCCCACAGAGTGTGGTCCTTATGTGTCCTGTTTAAGGGATTGAGCACAACTGTTTGAGGTAAAAATGTTAGGGATTTAGCTCATTGCTTATTTACTGATATGAATCTCTATCCTCCTGAATCCTACATTGGCGAAAGCATGACTGTCAGTAGATTTGCTCCCTTAAAGTCACCTGTGTCTCCCTTAATTCTGCCCCCTGCGGTTAAAGCACTGGTAACACTACTCAGAAAGCCTTGAAACTGTGTGATAGGAAGAAAAGGACCTGCAGTGAGCACTAAAACCATGCTTCTGTGCAGCCTTGGGGACAGTTACTACGGAAGTCCCCTGCTGCGGATTGATTTGCACAGGTGTGATGCTTCTCTGCATTTTAGAAACATAATCAGATATATTTTCCACTAAAACTGTATAATAAGTTTGCTTCTATCATAATAGTCTTCATTCTTTTTGAGAGGGTCTCTACGGTCTTTAGAATATTCTTTACAATAGTCTTAATTGTTTACTTTCTTGAGGGGTTCTCTACCCTGTTGGTAATATTCTTTGTCTTTTTTTTTGAGGGCACCTCTACAGTGTTTATAATAGTCTTCATTGTCCTTTTTGCGGGATCCAATTTGCAGGATTGCCACAGAATTTATACTACTTTTTTTTTTTTAAGCAATATTCTTCATTGTTCTGTTTTATACTGGCTCCCTACATTGTTTTGAAGGTCAGAGTAAAACAAACTGAACGGAAAGTCTGAGACATAGAGATGGGATAAAGTATGCCAGACAGACACTAGCAACTCCATTGCAAAATACTACTACTAATAAAATAATAATAATAATTCATTGCTGTAAGGAATGGGCATAAAATATACCAAGAGTTGTCAAAACACTGGCCAATTGAATTTAGGAGGTAATTTTTTCCCATTGTTCTTTTTTTAAGCGAACATCTAAGAAAGTTGAGGTTGGGTAGACAGACACTGGGTCATTTTGGAGGATGGACTATTTTAATGCATCCAGAAGAGGTGTCTGATGTGGCACCTTCCTGAGCAAGTCCCCTTCTGTCTGCTGCTCCACTGCAGGAGGGCTGTGATGGAGCTGATTGCACAAAAGCTGCTGGGGAAATGCTTCTTGTCCAGCAAAATAAAGAGCGGCACAATCAGAACCACAGAGAAGAGCAGTGTGAAGCCGGAGGCACGGGAGGATGGGAACCCAGAGAAGGGGTGGGAGTCTGTGTGCTCCTGAAAGGCTGAGCGGGCGGGGGCCACGAAGAGGCCAGACACGACTAAATCACAGTCCTGTTTCTCATTGGCTCGTTGCTTGGAGGGACTCGAGCAGGTGCAGATGATGAAGTCTAGGGTTCAGGGGTGCAGGGCCCACAGCAAAGTGCTGGTCTGGAAGGTGACTAAGACAGTGGGCTTCATGCAGCCGAGCACATGGAGTCACAACTGGGTGGGGTGTTTGATTATATATGTAATACATATATGCATATATATATATATATATATATATATATACACACACACACATACAAACACACACACATATATAAATTGTGATTGACTTTAAGAGCTTACTCACTGGTCAAAAAAAACCCAAAACAACAACAACAACAACAACAACAACAAAAACAGTTACAAGTGGCAGTATGCAGTGGAACATACCTTACTGAGGCCTTTGTATTTCAGTTAGCGACACCTAAAGGTGATCACTGTTAGATCCCATCGGGGAGGCTTTGACTGAGCAGTTACAAGTAGGCACGTGTTAAGAGTGAGCCTTGGCCTGTCACAGTCCTTACATTCAAATGTATCTTAGTCAGAATCCCTTATTTTTCCTCTGTTTTGTCTGCTCCTCAGGTTAGTGCCAAACACTTCAGGTCAGGGGTGATCTAAGTCCTCAGTTGGCCCTACGTGGTACATATAGTCAATGGGATCCATCCTAGCTGAATTTTAATCACCGCCCGCCCCACTGTAATCCTCAAGTGCCCATCTTGCATGGTGATAGATTATTATTTATATCCGCGACAAATTTGATCTCTGACAGTCTCTTTTTAAAAAACAAACTAGATGTGTATTGTGTATAAATGCACACCATTCAAGTGCCTGGGGGTTACGACTGGTTGTGAGTCACAGTGTGGGTGCTCTTAACCACTGCGCCATCTCACCCGCCTCTTAATGTGCCATTTCTCAGGATAAATTTCCTCAAATCATGTTTAAAAGGGGTGTACTGAAGTTTCCTTCTGAATGTGCTCCTCCCTGGCTGCCTTGGACTGTTTACCACCCAACTAGAACATTCTTCTTAATCTGTTATTATCCTTCACGTTCCTCCAGAGAAACAAAACAAAATATGAGGATATATATATATATATATATATATATATATATATATATGCTCATAAGAAAACTTGTATGTATTCATGCATATACAATATTTATATTTATGGGATTTATTATGAGGAATTTGTAGTGGTGTTTCATTTGTATTTTAATAACTAAAACTTCCCTGAAGATTGGAGAGTAAAACAGGCCCACTGATCAGCCTTACAGACTAGGCAGTGGTAACACACACCTTTAATCCCAGTAGCCACATCAGTTGCCATAGAAACCGGGCAGTGCACACCTCTAATCCCAGGTCTGGAGATGATTATAAAATGGGAGGAGACCGTTCTCACTCTCAGTCTCATGGGATACTTGGAGCCAGGATCACCATTTCAGACTGAGGTAGAGGTTAGAGTCAGTGGCTGGCTGTTTTGCTTTTCTGACCTTCAGGTTGAGCCCCAATTTCTCTCTCTGAGTTTTTAGTAATAGTGCATCAGTAAGTAACTGGTAGAGTCACTGGAGACCAAACAGCCTCAGCATGTGCCATATAGGAATAGAAAACCCAGTAAAACTGGTGACATTATTTGATCTCTGTCTGAGGGACTGAGAACTGGAGAGCTGATGTGTCAGGCCCAGTCCTTGACAGAGGAAGCAGAGCTGACATGTCGCAGATCAAGCAGTTGGGTAGGACAAATGGACCCAGGTTCTTCCTATCTCTAAACTTTGTTTTATTAGACCTGGGTAGGTGCCACTGGGTGGATGCCACTGGTGGATGCCACTGGGTGGGCGCCCACCCCCATGAGGTAGGACAAGCTGTTGTATACTCAGCTTGTATATATTCAAATGGTAATTTCCAGAACCACCTCTACAGATCAGGGAAAGTCCATCTAGACCCATAGAATTAAACTTCACACTGATTCCCAAAGCCAGGTGGCTTGTACTTAGCAGACTAAGAATGTTGCACTCTGGTGGGCATTGCAAACTCATAGGATTCATTCTCCTTTCCAGTAAATGCATTTCCTCTACCCCCTTTTCTCCTCGGGCCCAAAAGGTACAGTCTCACACTTGAAAGTCCCCCCAGAAATGATGGTGTCTCCCCCTCCACCTCCAATAGATGAGGTACCAGGGATTCAAATCCTGTTTCCTACTTTTCTTGATCTGAGTTAGCAGACAAAGGACAGGAGCAAGTCATATCAGCATGATCATTTTATAATTACAAGCAAACTCCCAGGGGTCACTCCACTCCTGTTATCAGAAATCTTCATTTCCTGGGATTTCTCTCTATTCACTTTTGGCTAAATAGCTCGCAAGATGACGTTGTCAGTGTTTTGTTATGACTTAACAGAAGAACCGGGGCTGAGTTGTGGGTAGCTGACTCAGTAAGACTTCACCACAACTTAAACCAAAGTTTGGCTCCAAGAAAGTGCCACGCTCTATGCTGTACGTTTTATGTGGCTAGCATGTGCAGAGCACTTAATACATGACAGATGGCCTTCTTTTCCTCGCCTGCTCCTTTCATGTCCTAAATTCACTGAGTGGATATGCAGGTTTCTTACTGGAGGCCCGAGTTCTCCTCCTTCTTTTATTTTTCCATCCATGTACTAGTAGTGTCTTTCCAAAATTACTCTGGTACTGTCATTTTATAAGCCTTTGTATTTGATGGCTTTGGGTCTTCTAAATTTACCATTTGAGCTATATACATTGATTTCTTTATTGAAACTGGTAACAACTAATACTTATGTTTATCATTGTAATGCTTATTTGTGATATCATATGACTCACTTTACATTAATCTCTAACCCTAACAGCTCAGTGAGATCAAAGGTATCTTTTTATTTTAATGAGAAAATTAAGGTCCAGCATGACTAAAGGACACTCAAGGTCATGCTGCTACTCTCTGGGAATACCAGGCTTGGCACCTGCAGTCACTCTGGTCTTCTGTAACGGGTCTCCACATTTGAGACACAGCCTCAGTAGATTTTTGGTGAGGTGGGTGTCTTGATTTTCAACACTAACCCTTGTTTAGTATTTCTTGCCTCTTTTCTCTAAGACCTGGAGAAAGGCCTGGAGGGAAAGCGAACAGTAAAAGCTTAGGTTCACTATTGTGTCTGTCATTGTAGATTTCGTGCTATTTTTAGGCTGGGTAGACGGTAAAAAGGACTACCCAGAGTTCTATCTACTAAAGCCAGCTTCAGGAGCCGTGAAGTGCTGACAGAGTTTAAAGCCTCTGATTCTGTCTAAAATAGCGGGGGCGGGGGTGGTAGCTTCTATATTGGCTGAACTTAGGGAAATGAGGGAACTGCCAGTTCTTTGCCCTGGCTCTCCTCTCCTCACCTCTCCTACCTACAAAAGGTTCTGAACTCTGAGCATCTTCCCACACAGTGTCGCTCTGCAAAACCCAACAGTTAAGGAATACCAGGTCTAAAAATAGAAAACCCAAGGTCTTCTAGGGGACAGCAAGATGATTTTCCGACGAAGGTATACGTATGCATTTGCATCCGAGGATTCATAATGTGTAATCCGGACTTACCGTAGAACCACAGATAGGACTAAGGTGAGTTGCTGTGCCGTGAAAAGCTACTGACATTTTCTGATTGCTCCGGCAATCGTCATAAATTAAAGTCTTTTGAGTGTATAAGACTTCCTCCTCTTCCTTGTAATTTGTAGTTTTACAGTGAAATGCCATATGTGTTAGCCGTATTTATTAATCTTTCAAAGTGCACATTTTCAAAGATCATTGCTAGTCAAATGGCTCACAATGTCATGGTAGAAAAAGTATAATTTCCCCAGTGCTTCTCAAGCCTCTGTCTCCCAGTTGTTCTAAATGAGTCCAAAGACTCTCTTTGCATAACTCAGGTCATGGAGAGCTTTTTAGCGTTTTAAAATTTACATGTGTCTGAGAAAATTACCACGAAAGTGCAAAATTGGTCTATGCTTGCCAGTGTCATCTTGTCATTTCATCTTTAGTTAGCTAATTCTCTTATATTATGGTCTACATTAGCTCATATGAAGAGGTATAAAAAACGTAACTATTTTCTTATGAAGAATAAATACTCACACAGAAAACACTAAGCTTAGCCAGTAAATGTCACTCTGATGCCTTAACACCATAGTAAAATGTGAAAACCATCCGGTCTCTAAAGGAATGGATAAAAGCTGTAAGGTTCATGGCAGATAGTTTCTAAGTTCTCTTAGCTTTCTATGAGCATTAGAGAGTAAAAAAGAAAAATGCACTATCTTACGTGTGCATGCATACGTGTGTGCATGTGTATATGTGGGCATGCATTGTGCGTGGAGGGGGAGTGAGAGCAAGAGTGTTACCTGAGAAGGGAGCTCTGATGAGAGGTATGAGGTTGCATGGTCACGGCAATTTTCGAAAGCGTTCTTCCTGCTCAGAGCTTATTCATTATAGCACAGCAGCCGTCATTTTCTGAGGCCCTCAGGACGAGAGGGCCTCATCTCATATTGTCCAACAGAAATAAGAACACATCTACTTTGGCAGGTGCTGCTGCTTTGGATGACTTCTGTATTCTATGAGTTCTTGTCCCGAAGGCTAATTCCCCATTGTAACCTCACTAAGTGGAACTTTGCAGAAATGGAGGCATTTCTGTGGTTAGGGTTATTGCTTGTTGTTTAGAGAGAGTTCTCCCATGTGAATAGGGTTTTACAGAAACAAATATGGCTTCTTGTCCTAGGATGTAATCTCTCTTTCACACAGACAGTCCCACAGTTTTTCCATCTGTCACCTAGTCAAAGGCCTTAGGGGCAGCAGATGCCCTCAGAACTGTGAGTGGCACTAACATCTCCTTACAGAGCATTGAGCATCCAGCATTTTCTTACAGCAATAGCAAATGGGATGAGAAGGCTGCAGACAAGGTGCTACTTAAGAAAGCCACATTCTTGTTTTCAAAAGCTACATGTGTAGATTATAGCTACTTACAAATGAATTAAATGTCAGCAAATTAGCATTTTGACTTATAACCCTGAAAGTATCTTTATATTCCAAATTGGCCAATGAGTCGATCCTCCCGTATAAACTGGAATCTCACCAAGTTAAAAATAGCGTGCTTAAGAACAATTTGGCTTTTAAAATGTCTTACTATTTTTGTCTCATTGAATGCTTTTCTCTAAATTTCATTTATAAAATCATTGCCTGCTGCTTCAGTTTCTTTCTTCAATAACCCTTGTTGTTTTCCTTAAAAGACAATAGTAAGCTCACCCTTTCTATTTTTTTTTTTAAAATCTCTGAATTAAAGACTTCTCCTGAGACCTAGTACTTCCTTGTGATCATCTACAAACTTTCCTTATTAAGTCGGTAGTCCTAGACATCTACACCAGACTGATGAGGTTAGTAATCCTCTTGACCTAAACTACATAGTCTTCTGGTTACTATTCCCATCCTCTCCTTTACCTGATAAAATGTTCTTTAGGCTCCATTTGAGAGAAGACCGTGGCAGAGATCATGAAAAGACTTTTCTGTGTAACCTGAGTGATAGAGCTAGGATTTGAACCTCAGTAGTTGAATCGAAAGCATCTTTGTGACCCGTCTGTTATCATGAAGTCTTGTGTGTACCACTTTATCTTTCTGACAGCTGTTACCTTCAAGTGTGGCAGATGATTCAGATGGGTTCTGTGATAGCTAATCTTCTTGCCAATGTGTGGCACACCAGGGAAAAGGGAAACCTTAACTGAAGAATTGCCTCCATCCGCATTGGCCTGTAGACATGTCTGTGGGGACATATGGATTGCTATTCCATGTAAGAGGCCCAGCTCACTGTGGGCAGCACCATCCTTAGGCAGGTGAACCTTGGTTGTTTTAGAAACATAGCTGAGCATGCATAAGCCAGATGGCCAGCCAGTAAGCAGTGTTCTCTGGTTTCTGCTTCAAGTTCCTGCCTTGAGTTTCTGCTTTGGCCTTCCTGGATCAACAGACTATAGCCTGTTAAATGAAGTAAACCCTTTCTGCCCCTAAGTTGTTTTAAGTCCTGGTGAACAACAGAAGGCAAACCAGGCCAGGTCCTGATGTCTGCGTTTTGAGTTTTAGAGATAAAACTCTACCACTAATAATATTTATTTTTATTTTTAATGCAGGAAGATCCTTAAAGAGCCCATAGAAGTGATTTAGTTGTATCTCCTATATCCTGTGAAGGACTAACTTGCACCTGATTTGTTGCCTGCCTACTCCTCAGTGAAAAGGCAAGTCTTAAAACATCAGAGGCTGAACTGAACATGGTGGCACACGCTTATATTCCCAGGAGGCTGAGTTAAGACTATGCGTGGATGGCCATCGTGAGGAATTCTGAGGGACCTTACCTCAAACAAGGCAGAATAAAAATCAGACAGGAGTGGAGGATGATGGCAAGATAGGCCTTTCACGGATAGTCTGAAAACGCTGCTCCACAGACAGAAAGAACTCTGCGTTCTCTTCCTGGCTCTCCACTGCAGCATACCTATCTCCATTATTCCATCGGTTTCTGTGTGTGGAGGGCAGATGATGGGAGTACCTCCAAGTAGAAAAATCTCAGAGAAGAGTTCCCGGCCCAGTGTTCCCTCTACACGTGACATTTCACCTCTCAGCTCTCAGTACTCCCCCAGGTTTTAACATAATCAGTAAGAGTGACGGACACCATTCCCTCCATATCTACTGGACCCCAAGGCCTACCCCTCAGATTCTTCTTTCTTTCCCACCTCTAGCATTGCTAGAGTCTCCATGCAGCTATGGAATGTCACTGGTGACAATGGGATAGCAAAGAATGTGCACCAAGTTCTTCAGCATGTACTTGATAGAAATGATTTAATTTAATGCTTTTGAACATCTCATATGATTGCATTTCACAGTTGATGTGACGTGCTCCCGGAGCCTAATTATCTAAGGATATACAGCATGCAAAGAAACATCAAATTTGATGTTTGTATACAAATATGTTTGACCATAACCCTTGTATTTACCGCCTACCGCTCCCCTTGTACTGCCACATAATCTTAGGAATGTGTTTTCTTAAGTTACTGTCTGTGGGCTTTCTGAACTTCTACTTTCTGTATCAGTAGCTAAGTATCTAAGCATAGTAAAGCAAAGCAAAATAATAACAACAAAAATCCAAACCCCCAGAACAATGATTTAAGCAAAGAATTCCAGAAAACAAGTTTGGGTTGTTGTAGTATCTTCACAGTAGCACCAAGAGCTCTTTCCAACTATCTAGGATACAGCCCTCATTTTTAGGCTGACAAAGTGGTGGAACCACAGTCATCATCCTAGATTCCCTACATGAATGGGTTAAATAGGAAATCAGGAGTAAAGGAGCATAAGCAAATCAAGCCTTCCCCTATAAGATCCTTTCCTGGAAACTCTACTGAGCAATTTCTACTTTTTTGTCACTGGTTATGATTTGTTCATGTGACTTCTCTTTGTTAAAAGAGAAGCTGAAAATGGTATTTTATAGCCACCTGGAAGGTTATCAAGCTCAAAATTGGGTTTCTGTTTACATGAACCTGAAGTTATAAGGCTCTTGAAATACATCAATCACATGAATTCATCCTTCACTGATGACTACCTGGGGGTGGCTTGGTATGTGGTAGACACCAAGAGTATCTTTACATACCAGAAGTTTAGTACTAAGTTGATTTTCTTGTATCCAGGAGAGCTGTCAGGATGAAACTTGACCCAGACCCAAAGAAAAGAGAAGAAAGGCTCAGAAAACAGTGTCCCTGGTAACCAGACCTCTTCTTGGACCATCAGTAGCACAGGAATCATAGCCCTGAAATGTGCTTTAAACATTTAAAGTTGACCCCTTGAAAGATTTTACTTTGTAAATATGTGATAAATGAAAAAGTTAGTGCTTTAGATTTATGTTTGGGAGGTTCAGCAGAAGCAGTTAACCAACAAACCCAACTAAGAACATAGAGCACAATAGAACAGCAGTGGTTGGCTTTGGAGTTATTTCTACCCAAGTTTTAATCCTAGAAACACAATTTGTGGGTATAGTGGTCTGAATGAGAATAGCTCCTATTACACTCATATATTTGAATGCTTAGTCCTCAGAATGTAGAACTATTTTGGAAGGATTAGGAGGTGTGGCTTTGTTGGAGGAGGTGTGTCACTGGGGGTAGGCTTTGAGGTTTCAATAGCCCAAGCCATTCCTAATTAGTTTTACCCACTCCAGTGTGGATCAGGATGTTCACTCTCAGCTGCTCCAGCACCATGCTTACCTGCCTGCTGTCAAGCTCCCCAGAATGACCATCTAGACCTACTGTCTGAAACTGTAAGCCCCCATTCAACTCTGCCTTTTAAGTGCCTTGGTTATTGTGTTTTGTCATGGCATCAGAAAAGTAACTAAGATACTATACAACTTGAAAAGTCATCTCACCTTTCTGAATCTCTTATTTTCTTTAAAAGAGGAAACAATGGAAAGGAAAAAAGAAACTAATACACCCCCCCCATGTGTTTGTAAATAAGCGACTCTAACTTAGACAAAACCACCGTACAGTGTGTGGCTCACAGTGGTAGAATTGCTGGCTTTATTGCTATGATGACAAGGCCATGTGTTCTCAACCAGCAAGCAGTAACTGTGCATTTTCTAGAAGCTCCATTGCATTGCAGGTCATGATCTTAGTTCTTGTTGAAGGAGAAATACAGGAGGTCCAGGAACATGCAGGGAGAAATTAATTTTCTAAGCAGCAACCACCAGGAAATTCCCTGTGCTCTTGATGTCAGTGAAGGCTAGAAGCCTACAGTTAGGTCAGTTAAATTGTAGGTTTCAAATGCTTACTTAGAGCCACCTAAAAAAGCTCATGATGGAAGGTTGCATTTCTATAACTTTTACCTTCCTTCAGTATAAAATGAAGATACCCATAATGCCCACCTTCCAGGTTGTTACTTAGATAGTACCTGTGGTGCCGAGCACATAACGTTGATCCAATAAATACTGCCCATTATTATGAGCTTCCTTTCCTCTCTCTCCATCCAAGTAAAAATGGGGCTCCTGAGTTTTGGAGCTGCCTCAGTTCCAGTAATGCTGTAAAATTTTAACTAGGGCATAAAGTACACATATAATCATACTAGGTCCAAAAATGATACTGTGATAATGTGATTAATAATGAGTTCTTGGGTGGTAATAGCATCTTAAGTTGCTTCCGTAGACTTGTAAATTTCATGGGCTCCAGTGCTCATGAAAGTGAGACTGACGGCTCATGGCCCAGGGCATCAAGCTGCATGGTCGGCCTGTATTGGTGTTCCACACTCCCTGAATAGCTTTGTGTCTCAGGTCAAAGCTTCACATTTGCTGGTGCCTCTCTGGGGTGGAGTGACTGTATTTGTGTTTTCTTGCTTTTCATTGCTGGGATGTGAGCAAACATGACAGGAGAATAGAGGAAAGACTTTGGAATGGTGTGCTGGCATATGAGGCTTGCTGTCATGAGCAGCACCTCTCTTTATATTAACTTTTATCTTTTCCAGGGCATTTTTTAAATGAGATGTGGTATGTGATACTTTCTTAATCCTAGAAAGAAGACAAAGTGAGTTTTGATTTCTACATTTTAGTTAAGATGATATGGGCTAAGAAATGGAAAGTGACTTTGCCCTGCTTGGCATGGGCTGAACATGGATCCAGATCTTTGCTTCTGGGTCCTTTCTGCATGACTGCATTGCAGGTAACCTCTGTCCTTCTGCTGTCTGATGGACAATGACATTTGCTTATCTGCATATCAAGTTGTCCTTTCAGAAGTGGGGAGCTGTACAAATACACCCAGTTGCTGCTGCTTTAGATGGGCAGATGTATAGAATCATTATACTCATAAGGCCTGTGGATGGATATTGTGGCTCATAACAACTGCCGGAGCATAACATCCTCTCTGGAGGAGTGTCAGAGGTCACTGGCTGTGGCCTGTACCAGAAAGGGGTTGTACCCGAAGTGAATGGATGTTCACATGCATGGCAAGCAGCTTGACTCTCTGCAGGAAAAGTTCTCTGCAGTAAGCTCTGTTCTTGACCTGCCCAGTCTCTCCCCTCTGGACACTCCACGTGGAGTCTGTTTTCTTCTTGGCACATTTATAGAAGTCTTCCAGAATATCCGTTTCCTATATCCTACTGGAGGTTTTGATTCATCTTCTACATCTACTCCATCATCCAGACCAGTATGTTTTATTTATAGTAGGCAATGAATTTTTTTAATTTTCCTGGTGAGACATGTCCTCCACAGTGACTGGGAATGACTGGACCACTTTTGACTTGGGGGCCTGTGAGAGGCCCCCCTCAAGGAGTTTCCTGGTAGTATCGGGTTGCCTTGTCTGTTTTTTGTTGACCTACATTCATTGGTTCAGTGTCGCCTTTACCATACCTCCTACATTTACCTGAAGGCTGAGTTCTCCTATTTTTGCCATTCTCAGAGGAGACATTATTCCTAGGAATTTCTTGTCTACAGTCGCTTCTCAGATGTTCTATTCTACCACAATTAAAACATTTGGTATTTTGATGTCTCCTTAAACCATTGGAAATTGCTTCTCCTACCCAAGCTTCAGTACTACAGTGAGGTGTCTTAACATTCATTGTATGCAAGATCCATTCATCCATTGGTGCTGATCTGACCTTTCAAGGCCCAAGGATCTTTTTGCATTCTAAGCTGGCAATCTCAAAAGCCAAAGATTCAATTAGTACATGTTTTGGGTCTGTTACTTCTATTTATACAGCCTTAATTAATCTTTGTAAAAAGTCACTAAAGGGTTTTCTCTGACCCTGTTTAACCCTAATATATGATTTAATTCTCATTTCTGGTTCCTGAATCCTGTCCCAAGCATTTAAAGCAGTTGTGCTACATAGGGACAAGGTGTATTCATCGTGAAGAGCCTGATCCTGAGGATCAGAGTAATCTCCCTCACCCAGAATTTGATCTTGGGAAATCCGAAGTCCTTTTGCATTTTCCTGTTGCTCTAAAATTTTTGCTTCTTCTCTCCAATAACACTTTCAAAGCAGCTGAGGTCCATATTCTAGGACAGCTGAAATTAAATGAATCCAATCTTGTGTCTTTGCCTTCTTACTTGAAGCTCACATTTTGACCATTTTTCTAATGAAGGATGAATGTATTCCATAAGATACAATTACTTCTTTAATTTCCTTTAGATCAGTCATACATATGGGATCCAATGTATATTCTTTGGCTACCTTAGGATATTTGGTGCCAGATGCTCTTTCTGATGATATAACTGGAAAGGCAGGTAGAACTATGGGAAAGCTATCCCGGAGTTTGGTACATACTGATGAGGCTACATTTTGTCTTTGTTCCTTTTGTCCCTGGTCACCAAATTTTATAAATTTCTCAATCTTTTCAAATCTTTTTTACCACTGCCTATTGCAAAGTCTTGATTTCCTGTCCAGTGTTCTGTTTTAATGATCTCATTGAGAATTCCAAGGTGTGAAGTCTGTCCAGTAAAGATAATGTCTCATCCTTGGACATAATTTTATAACATGCATATTACCTTCCTGGAGAGACATTCTATCAGTCAATTTATGATAACCATTTGTCAGAGTCTGATTAATACATTTAACAATATGAATTCTCTCAGACAATATCTTAGCACCTTCTGTAGGAGGGAAACCATATAAATCTTGCATAACATCATACATGGTATAAGTAAAAAAGCTATTGAATTCTTGGATTGTTAAATTGTCTGTCATCTTGCCCTTGGAGTAGGTTTAGTAACTGTTACCTGCCAAAAGGTGTTGCAGGATACTTGTAACCACATGGCCTGTATGAATCAGATTTTAGCTTTAAATACTGAAAAATATGCTCAAATTAAAAACAATTATTCAGTGTAAATCACAGACTGTATGCTTCGTGGAAGTCCCTAACTGGTCTGCAGCCACACGAGCACAAAGAGAGCAAAAAGCAATGCCAAACAGAGACACCTGGGGAAGGCTGTGTCCTGCCTGAGCTTCTGCAAGCGCTGGAAAAAAATGGACCCAGAAGCCAGCCTTGCAGTCACGGGTGGCCAAGGTGCCTGAGGACTTGGAGCAGCTTTGAGGCATTTAATGAGAAAATACGAAGGACCGTGGCTAGCGGCTACTCGCAGGCGCTGCATGAGAATACTATTCCCAAATGAACAGGGGAGCCTGACTATGGCTTGCTAGAGCCCCACGATTCAGCACCAACCATAGAAGTTAGTTTGATTCAGGAAATAACCAGGCTAGCTAAAATATAAAGCAATTAATATTTTTATTTATTATAGGGGGGAAAACTCATGAAAGAGGAATGGGAAGTCCAAGCTCAGCTGTGCTGCAAGGGAACCACACGAGAGAGAGAGAGAGAGAGAGAGAGAGAGAGCGAGCACCTGGGCCATGCATTGTTTTTCTCTGGGTCCCAGAAAGCCACACCCTAACTTGGTCCCACCTCTTAAAGATAATTGTTTGGCAAAGGTTCCCCATCGTGTGTGTGTGTGTTTAAATCTTGGATTTTTTGTTTCTGTTTTCGTTTTTGTTTTTGGTGGAACTGGTTGCAAAGCTGAGTTCCCCAAACTCCACAATATCCTTTTCCATGACACAGGTACTGATTTCCTTTTCTGGCCTTCATGGGCACCAGACACTCATGGACAGGCTACTTACATGCATGTAGGTGAAGCATTTAACACATCAAAACAATAATTTTTTTGTTTTTCAAAGGACTATTAAAGTGCAAGGTTGGAAGATTGCTGGGAGGTGAAAAGGGGCCTGGAGTGCAGGTCTGAGGGGAGAGAGGGAGGGAGGAAGCAGGCCTGGATCTTTCCCAAGGAAGATCCCTAGACTTGGGCTTCGAAATAGTCCTAACTAATTTCCTGGCTGTCTGTGAGAACTGGACGTTGCAGCATTCAGAGCATTCGGGTTGCTTTGACCTCCAGCCATCTGTGCCTGGCCTGTAAAGTTAAATGGTCAGTGGCATCAGATGGCGAATGATCACATATAGTCCCCGCTCGCGGCCATAAGAGGGGAAAAAATGTCCCCTGGAGAAATAATCATAGATGCTGTTTTCAAAGTTGGAATTAATTGTATGTTCAGGAAAGCCCATCTTCTGCCTGTTATCCTATTAGGGTGATAAAAAACATTGTGCCTCAGAAAACAGTTGGAATAGTTTCTCAAAGGTCACCTATCCCAGCGCTCCTGGAACAAAGCCTTTGGGGTCACAATCTGGGGTGGATGAGCAACTGACATTTTACAGTCAAAATATGTGCCTAAGAATAGTTCTGAAACCCTGGCCTTCAGCTTTTAAGGGCGGGAGCGGCCCTTTGGTGCCTTTTCAAAGGTCCTTTTCTCCGTGGCTGTGTAATCAAAGGTATGTCCCTTTGTCTCTGTGGACACCTGATGTGGGTTGACTCCACATTCGGCTATCGTAAAATGTTTGCCTTTGTTCGCTTTTCTTTCCTCCAGCTAGCGAGACCTGCAATGACTTCCACCCGATGTTCTTCACCCACGACAGAGCCTTTGAGGAGTTCTTCTGCATCTGTATCCAGCTCCTGAACAAGACATGGAAGGAAATGAGGGCAACTTCTGAAGACTTCAACAAGGTAAAGTGGCTGGGGTAGCCTGGTGTGCGTCGTGTCGTCGGACGGGTTTGGAGCTCATGCCTCCGACGTGGTATATACTGTGTTTCCTCAGCTGTGCATGGAGGTGGTCGCCAAGGGAAGAGAAGGAAAGGGTTGTGGTTTTAAATTGTACCAAAAATGGAAGCAGCCCCTATCTATCTATCTATCTATCTATCTATCTATCTATCTATCTATCTATCTATCTATCTATCTGTTAGGAGCAGCCTTGGCCCCTTGTCTAAGGAAGGCCACCAACAGAGATACTTTCTGGAGAAACTTTGTCACAGTGATTTGATTCTTTGTGGTTTTGGTACAGATGCCCATGTCACTGGTGTAAGGTTATTAGGGAACCTATGTAGAAGACAAGTACAGAGCCAACACAACCAGATAGGCAATGCCTTGAACATTGGTGTCATTGTGTAGTGTGAAGGTCTTAAGATCATCTGCCTTCTATGTCCAAGTAAGAATTCTTGCTATAGTAGAGGAGCTCTCTCTCTCAGGAAACAGGGTTACATGTACCATTTCTTGGTTTAGAGTATTTGGTTATTCAAATGAAGATGTTGTGGAACCTTTAGACATTTTTATTAGGTGTATTTGTTGTGCAGGTGTGTGTGCAGAGGACAGCTTGCAGAAGCCAGTTCTTTCCTTTCACCGTGCTGGTTCCAGGCCTTGACCTCAGGTCCTTAAGCTTGGTGGCAGGCGCCTTTACCTGCTGAGCCATCTCACCAGGACTCGTTTCCTTGTTCTTCTGGTGCCATTACTTTCAAGAGTATGCTTTTCCTTTTCCATTTCCATGGGTGTGAGAATGTTCATTAAATTTCTTGGTTAACTTGCAGGCATTAGAAATAGACCCCCTGCTTTTAGGGACAAAGAACATCTTTATCCATCAATCGACATGTATAATAGTGAAGTCATGGGTAATTAGGATGAGTTTGGGGGTCTGTACAGGTATAGTTTAGCCTATAAAACTTGTAACTTGCTTCTAAATAAGGCTCTGACTCATTACCCAAGCCCACCCTCCTGGTTCTAGATCGTAACCGTCTCTAAGAGGCTAAGGATTTGGTGCCCCACTTCTGTAGCCTTGGTGCATATATCATATCTAAATTACAACTGCACTTGCCTTCCTGAATGTATGTCACATCCATTTTGTTTCGTTCGCAAGTTCTGTGAGCCACTACAGCTTAAAAAAGAAAAGAAAAGCAGGAAAAGAGCTTTAGCCTCAGTCAGGCACTGACCTGCCCGTCTTCCTGAGTGTAGTCATCTCACCCGTGGGGTATTTTCCTCTGTGGTGTCTACCATCTTTCCTTTGTACCTTGTACTGGTTGCTGAAATCTGGTCATGCCAATGTGCCCCACATTGAGTGCTGATCTGCAGGCTTCAGCTCAGAGTCACCGTGGATGTGATCAGCACTGCCTGAGCAGGCATGGTTCAGAGAGGACTGGGGAGGAAAAGAGCCATTAGTTCACAGGCAATCATAGCCACAGCCTCTTCCGTGTACTTCACTTGATTATGAGAGACTCTGCCATTCAGGTGCAAATCGCCCCAGAGAAAGAAGGCCTTCTACAGTCGGAAAAGACGTCAATCACAGCCTTTCAAAGTGGCTGGGCCACTCTGCCCTGGTTCAGTGTGACTTCATATGCTGGGGTGGACAGCTATCGAGCCTCGGCTTTAAATGCTGGAACATTCACTCCTCCAGGGGACGGCAGCCTCACCGTCGTATATTATAACACTGATTTAAGAATGAGTGTCAGAGAAGGGTCAAGATGGGAAAGACTTTTAATTTTCAGTCATGCTTTTTTTCCTGCTTATTTTGGGACAGCTTATCAAATATAGATATATAAATGCATACCTAGATTTATTGAAATACAAATAGACTGATACGTAGGTATATATAGTAAATAGCATATGTATTCATTTTCTATTGCTACTACAGCAGATGACTACAGAATTGGTAGTTTAAGCAATACAAATTTCTTATCTGACTGTCCTATAATTCAGAAGCTAACGGTGTCTCATTGGGCGACAGTCACAGCTTCCACAGAGCTCTGTTTCTGTCTGGCGATTCTAGAAGAGAACTTGTTGCCTCGCGTTCTTTAGCTCCTAGAGGCTGCTGTATCCCTTGGTTTGCATCCTGCTTTTCCCTCACCAAAGCCAATAGCTGTGGGTCCAGTCCTCTCTGATGCCATCCCATCCCTGATGTCATCTTTAAGAATACATCTTTTGGATTGTATGGAATGTGGGCAATCAAGTATAATAACCGCTCTGTCTTAAGGTTGTTGAAGTTGTTACCTGTAATCTAAGTCATACTTTGACATGTAGCACACAGTCACAAGTCTTGGGGATTAAAACATGGGCATCCTTGGAGGGTGTGTTTCTCTCCATCGTAGTCTATATTTTATTTGTGTCTGTATTTGATAGTGAAGTGTTAATAACAACTTTTAATGTAATATTGATAGTAAACTTTTTTGCTTGGTAATTTCACTGGTAGGCATAATTTGGGAGTTCTGCTAGTAGTGGCTCAAGTACAGATATAATTGTGTCCCTTTTCTTTTGTGTCCCTATTTTGCTTGCAGTAACCTTTTTATTATAGGAAAATAAGAAGAGAAAGAAAGAAAGGAAAAAGATGGGAGGGTGCTATGTAACGCCACTGATGCAATTTGAAGTTAGTCTTTCTCTTTTATTTATTTCTTTTCTTCTTGCTTCCTGCCTACCCACCGCTGTGCTGCTTTACTCAGTGGTAAATGGAAAAAGAGAGAAGTGCTGAAATTGAAATCAGTTCCCACTTTTCTTCTTGTTATTAACTTGGTAGCAGAGGAGATTGAATTGAGGAACAAATGTGGGTTCGGAGTTCCTGATAGATTTAAATGATTTCTTGTTCCTGAGACTGTCCAAATTCAAATTCAAGAAATATTTGAAAAGAACCCAGTCTGCTTTTGAACTCTTCTGGATCCTATCTCAGGCTCTGGTCGGTTTGTACAGAGCAGGGAAGGCAGATTGAATCGGGTACCTCAAGGTCCTTAATTCAAAATTTTAATTTTGTCAACATATGCCATGTTCTATCAGTGGCAGGAATAGCTTCTGCTACCCCCATGGCTTGGACTTTGGTCTGAAGATCTCTGGAATGTTCTATGCTAGCTAATGCCTCTATCAATGCCACTGCTTGAAGAAGGTGTTTGGATAAGCAGCTGTCTGCTGCTCTTCCAGGCTTGAGAAGCAGCAGATGGAATGTTTTTCTTATTTATGTAAGAGAAGTAGAATTGGAGAGTGATTAAAATATTTATGCTTTGAGAAGTACTTTCATTATTCTCAATATAGCAGTCTACAGAATAATCCATTGATTCAGGCCATTGAGTTTGTATTCTGTGTTTTTGCCTTTTATTACCAATATTTTAGAGCATGCATTATTCATTTTCATGGGCGTCAAGGAAGAGCTAAACTGCTACAAGTTACCTCCCCTCTCAAGTGACCCAACCATCATCGGAAGCCTTCATTTTTGATGTTTTGGGTACAAAGATATTTTATGCTTTTGTGGATTATTATTGTTGCATTTTAAATATTCTAACAAGGGCTTATATGTGAAATATGGATGTATGTGGCAGTGTTCCTCAACCTTGGGTACATTTGAAGCACCTGGAGCCTCTTATCCCAGCAGGTAGTTGAACCACAGATGGCTGAACCCATGATATTCTCATGAAGCCAGAGTTGATCATTTAAAGTGATTTCTGTCAATGAGATTTCTATCTGTTAATATGTATCACACATATCTCCAGCTATACAGATTCCCTGCACTAATAGAATACTGTGACCGTGTGTCCTTTAGCTACTCAAGAATTCTCTGCCTGGAAATTAACAAAAATTTTAAGAATAGAAATGGCATCTCATCCTCTTCTATGGCAATGTTATAGTAATTGAAGTAATAAATATAAACATATTTGAGGAAGTCAGTTCATAAGCAGATGTAACATGGCTTTTTTATTAGAAATCATAGGATAAATCTTCCGTGAAACATGAGTAAACAGCTTTTTCAAAAGTCGTTTTTAGTAGGTTATGTTAAAATGATAGCGGATGGTGGAGACATTCCTGCCCCTTCCATTAAATTCTGAGCTGAATTGTTAACCTTCAAACGGGGACAGAAATAAATGGCTGCTGATTTCGGTGACTTGTTTTCCAGCCACTTTATAAACGGCCCTGGTTTTCCATGTTGGCACGCCATGATAGCAGCCTAATAGAAAACCAGCAGGTGTCAGGAATCTTATGTCCATGACAGTTGGTGAGAATTAAGGCCTCTTCAACCATTAACTACTTGTCCAGATGATGGTTAAGCCATTCTAGGAACCAGCAACTACTTGATTTTTATGGCATTGTTGGCACTATCAAAATCAACATTACAAAGTACACATGACTTTGCATGTTTCGATGTACCAAACCAGAAGAGACAATTTAAAAAGTGCCCTTACTGTGGAGTCACAGGGCTATTTTGGAACTTGATCCAACAGCAAAATAAGCGAGGCACACTTGGAATCTTAAAACTCACAGAGGAAAAGCCATGGATGCTTAAAATATCACAGATTGCTCTGGGACAACCCAGGCCCAGCAAAGCAGCTGCTCATGGCCAAGCTGTAAGTTTCATCTGTGTCAATGGGAGAAAATCCCAATTAGGAAGAACTGGAGAATGGACCAGAAGGAAGCATTCTGAGAATCCTCTAAGGAGGATCCACAGAAAATAACCAGCCTCTAGCGGGTTATGGTGTGGCGTAAAATGGGATGGCGTTTAAAATGTTAAAGCCAGCAAATGTCTGCGCTTCAAAGGGGAATGCTTGCTTTTTGCATTGCTTTTGGCTTACTGACTTTCAGTGTGTGCTTTACAGAAGACACTTGCATATTCAGAAGTCCTCTTCCTAGGCATGCTCTGCTCCATAGCTGGGCAAAAGGCACTCTTTAGGTTCACTGAGCCCGCCTATGGAATGAAAGGTGGTCTGTAACTCTCTTCATGAATAAACATGAACCTCCTAATTTGCATGAGGCAGGTGACTGTAAAATATCTTGCAGCAAGTCATGAAAGGCAGCTTTGTGTGTCAGTGCCCAGGGGGAGCTGGGAGGACTCAGAGTTGTTTATCTTCATTAGAATTCCATCTAGTGCTGCTGTTATTGATCTGAGCTGGACCTGGTGTGGCTAATAAAGTAGGTGTACATTTTAATTGAAACATGAATATTTAAGTAGAGGAGATGTCTTTTTAAAGAAGTCTCGTGTCATGCAATGAGATTTTTGTATTATTTTAACTGTCTACGCTTTTAACAAGTATTTATTCAAAAGCCTTCTCATCTGCCACAATAGGTTTCTGGGTTTGCAATGCAGGCAGCCAGCTCTCCTCTAGAACCAAATGCTTTGTATGAAGAGATGTATTTTTTCCTTTAATGTTTTTTGTTGAATAGTGGCGAATGGATTCCTGTGCTTGAAGTTTTCAGCTGTTAATTTAAGGTACCACTGGGCTTTGTTCGTTCATGGACGTTGCCACTTTTTTATTAGACTGTCCTCATCAGTCACAATTACACTATTTTGGGAACAGCAGAAAAGATCAAGAGTGGCTTTGCTAACTTCGGTTTTGTACAAAGCGTTTGTTGAAATAGACTGTAGTGCATTTGCTTTATAAGAAAGAAATGTGTTGATGTTGACAGCCTCTAACCTGAGGCTGCCTGAGTCAGGCAGGCGGCTGCAGTGTGGAGCTGTTTTGCATCCTCTTTGGGTTACACCCCTGCTAGACTTCTTAGATCATTTTCTCTCCCTAATTTTTTTTTCTGAAATTGTAATTACAGAATATTTTACCCAAGATAGATTTTTCAAATATCAATAATATGTGTTCTCTCCTGCCTTTATAGGGAGAACCACTAAAACTTGGCTTAATCCTGAAGGGAATTTGCCCACAGTAGAAACACAGTCCCAAGGGAAGGAGCTTTCTTTCCAGGTTCCTGATATTGAAGGTCTCCCTTTTCCAGCTCACCTCCAAATGCACTACAGGTCACTCAATACTGAACATAATAGTCCCTAAAGAGCTCGGGTCTTCCTTTCCTGCACCTGGATCACCTTATGGAAGGAACTCTACCCTTTGGGCTTCAGATTTTTTATCTGTGAGATAGGAACAAGAACATTATCTACCACTCAGGATGGCTTTGTACTCTTGTGCTGCCAGGTAGATGAACTGTGTATTTCAGTTCTGGATGGGAGCCAGTGCCAGGCAATAATAATATGGAGGTGCGAGACCACACCTCCGTAACTACAAACATTTTCAGGAAAAGTGGACAGTCTTTTCGCTTGGACAGAACACTCATTGCCATGGTTCCAGTGTCACAGGGAGCATGCCCCATTCATGAAGAACCTAGAGGTGACCTTCCCAGGTGTCCTGCACCTGCTCACGTCTGCTCCCACACTTACAAATGAGAATGCAGGGAGACCCAGAGGCCCCCAATATTTCATAGTGTTGCTCTTGTTTATATACTTGCAGCAAGAAAAAAATTGTTAGGTTGATTAACGTGTTTGAAAGGCTAATTGTAACCATAGTCTGCTGAACTCATGGCTAATATGTTTTGCATTCTGGAAATAATCTACCACTGAACAAGTGTAGGATAAAATCCATGAGTTTCACAAATAATTCTAGGTAAGCCTGACAGTGCTGATCTCTTCAGAGGGTATCCCTCTGTAATCCAACGCTGGCATAGAGTTCTTACTTCTGAAATCTTTCTTAAGCCTGTGTAACTGTTTTTGCTAGGTCAAGATTTGGTACCTGTGAGAAGGAGACAATTACCAGGTTCTTCCACAGGACAGCAGTGCTACCCATCAGTCCCTTGGTTCAATCACAGACCATCCCTTGGCAGGAGAGCACTCACTGTTCACCAAGCTGTCTGCTTTACATAACTATTCAGCCCCTCTAAAACCCCTTTCCCTTCTATTAACTGTGTTTGGGGCCCTCTGTGAGTACTTAACAAATTCCTGTAACCTGAATTCCAGACTCCATTGTGAATAATATGAGAGATTTGATAATGGCTGAGAAACCATTTTATTAGTATATGTCCAATTAACAGGAAATTACCCACATTTTAAGTAAGGCATAATGAGATGAAGGCATTTTAAATTAAAGAGCAGACAGGAATCAGAGTTGCTTGGCTGGGAAGGGTACTGTTAGGTACTGCTCTCTCATAAAATTTAAGTCCTCATTGATCAAAAATTATTTATCTTGTAATTTCAAGGTAAATTATGTTTAATGGAAGATTAAAAATGCAGCCGTGAATGTGGGTGACAGTTGTATGGCTCAGGCAGACTATGGGGCCACTGACAGTGGCACTAGGATTCATCCCTACTGCTTGTATTGGTTTTTTAGGAACACTTTCTCTTTGGATGGATACCTTGCTCAGCTAAGGTATAATAGGAAGGCCTTGGACCTTCCCCTTAGCAATGTGCCTTACTCCCTTTGAGGAGTGGATATGGGGGGGAGTAGAGGGAATGAGAGGAGGGGTGGGAGTGAGAACTGGGATTGGTATGTAAAATGAAAAAGATAGTTTGTTTTCATTTTAAAAATATGAAAAAAATGTAGTCATAAAAAGTTCAACAGAGAGAAGGTAACGTCTATGTCATGTAGTTGCTCCCTGTTGTCACCTGGAAGGACCAGTGTGATAGGTAGGGGTCTGAGGGCAAAGAAGGAACATGAGGTAAGATAAAGAGTCTGTATTAGTTACTGCTCTGCTGCTGTGAAAAAAATACCATAACCAAACAACCTTCCTTAGTGTTTCAGAGGATTAGATATTCTTAATGGTGGGGAAGGAATGGCAACAGGAACAGGGAACTAAGAGATTCCATCTTTATCCAGGTACAGGAAGCAGGGAGAAAAAAAGAAACACGTATTACTCAGGATTCTTCTGTAAAGGAGAAGCGAGAGAGTGTGTGTGCACATGCATGTGTGTGCGTGTATGTGTGTGTGCGTTCATGTCACACACATGCTAGACTGACTCACAGGCTGTGGTCCAGCTAGTCCAACAGTGGCTGTCTTTTGAAAGAAAGGCCAAGGATCTAGTAGTTGTTCAGTCCATGAGACTAGGTTTCTCAGCAGTCCCAGTCCATTGCTGGGGTCCCAGGGAGGTCCTAGAGAGCTGCTGTTTTCAGTCTGCACTGGAATCTTGATGGAGTAGGTTCTAACACCAGTGAAAAAAATGGTTCAGGAACAGGATATCTGAACCTGCTAGGTAAGAATGAAGACAAGCAGGTAGAAAACAAAAACTTCCTTCCTTCATGTCCTTTTATGTGGTGTACTCAAGCTATAAGGTGGGTCTTCCCACCTCAAATGATCCAGTTAAATCAAACAAACAAACCCTCATAGATATGTCTAGCTGTTTGTTCATTCCAGATGTAGTAAAAATTGGCAACCAAGATTACCAATTCCAAACCAGAAAGGAGATGAACTATAAGCTCTCAAAGCCCAGTGATGTTCTTCCCTGAGCAAGGTTGTAATTCCAAAGGTTCCACTCCTTTTCCAAACACCACCACCAACTGATGACCCTAGGTGTTCAAGTAAAGGAAGCTATGGGTCCATTTGATGTTTAATTCACCACAGAGTGAGAATGGCAGATAGTGACCTGAAGTCATTTGCAAACAATCCAAAACAAGAGCTGTGAGATGTTAGAAAACCCCAAGTGAAATTTTTAGATGCCACCAGCAAAAAATGCCAGATCTTGGGCTGGAGTAAAGTGCACTGGCTGCTTTTCCAGAGGATCTAGTTTCGATTCCCAGAACCCATATGTTAGCTTATGATACAACAATGACTCCAGTACAGTTCCAGGGGAACAAATGTTCTCTTCTTGCCTTCATAGGCACCAGGCATATACATTGTGCACAGCATACATTCAGGGAAAATACACATATACACAAAATAAATATTTTTTGATTAGCCTCATTTAGGCTACACACCAGCCTTCCTTTTGTTACCAGTCATAGAGACCTAGGCCTCTGTGTCAAGAGACCAGAAACAGGAACAGAGTTAGGTGGAGAGGTAGGACTAGGCTAAAGGGAACAAAATTTATCAGTGTATCTTTAGCTCTTTTGCAGCAAGTGTTAAAGGGAGAAAAATGAATATTAACATATGAATTTGAGAGCTTCTGGCTCCTAATCGTTGTTTGTTTATTCGTCCTCTTCCTTCTTGTTCTTTTGTTGTGTTTGCTGACTGAAATCTTTGAAGGAAGTGGTTCTCAGTGAATCTAGCTGGAAGGAGATAATTAAGGAGGTAGCGAGCTCCATTATCATTTCCCTAATTGGGCTAACATCTTCTTCAGGAAGGTTCTGATGCCCATGGCTGTTACTGACAAAAACTTGATGTCCCTGGAATGTCACTACCCTCCTCTGTCTCTATGAGTTCCTATTTTCTGTAACACTTGTGTTGTTGGAGGCTGCTTGTTTGTTCCTGGCTGCCCAGGCTCGAAATAACCACTCAGAAACTATATTGTTTAAATCACTGTTTGGCCAATCACTTAAGTGTATTGCTAGCTAGCTCTTATATCTTTGGTTAACCCATTTTTATTAATCTGTGTATCACCACATGCTGTGGCTTACCTGCAAGGATCCAGGGCATCTGTCCCTGGCAGCAGCTACATGACTTCTCCTGATTCTACCTTCTTTCTCCTAGCACTTAGTTTAGTTTTCCAAACCTAGTTCTATTCTGCCAATCCATTGGCCAAAACAGTTTTATTCATTAACCAATAAAAGCAACACATATACAGAAGGACTTCCCACACCATTTTCCCTTTTCTGTCTAAAAGAGAAGGAGGTTTTTAACTTTAACATAGTAAAATTACATATATCAAAACAGGTATCAAGCAAGAATTACAGTTACAACATTTACATCTGCTTTTATCATCACTGAGGAAAACTATAACTATACCTATCTATTTTTCAACTCCATCGAAGACTCCAGAAAAATATTACCTAAGTAGACTGAAAGTGCATTATAAGCAATCAAAAACTCTAGGATTTACAGAGACATCTCACTGCCTGGACAGTCACCCAGAGTTCTTCTGTGACATTGAATCACCTATATTCAACCTACAGGCCCAAGTATCTGACAGACTTTTTCATGAAGCAGGAAATTTGACAGTTCCACCTATATTGGCAGTTTGTCAGTCACTTTCTTCTATGTCCTGCAGAATGTCTGGTAGATTCTTTCATGAATCAGGAACCCTGAAGGACTGTCTCACTTTCTTTAGGCAGCTTCAGGAGTCATTTTTCTGTGGGTCCTGCATGTCCAGTTTATACAGCATGCAGTCAAACAGTTCAGACAAGAGCAATTTCTTTCTCAAATGGCTAACAAACTCTATGAGGAGCCTCTTAGATGTCCATCATTCTCTTAAAGTAGATTGGTGCTGCCAAAAGCAGATGTGTCTTATTGTCATTAAAAGTCCTAAGTTCTTAAACATTTTAAATGCCATTTTCCATAGATATTTGAAAAGTATGAAGATTATATATCTAACTGAAATATATCTCTATATATTTAGAAAACCTATCATGACTACAAGTTTGACTATTATAGATGACTATCTATTAACCTATATTTCTTAATTATACATTACATTTTTAAATGAGCTTCACAAACATAATACCTTAATCAAGAACATAAATATACATATAACAAAATTGACCTAAAATTTGTATCACTAGACCAAGGTCATACCAATACAAAGTATCTATCTCTACAGCATATCCCTCTTTAAATGCAAATAAACATTTATAAACAATATTTGGAAATTTGGGTGTAGTTCTCTCCAAACTGCTTCCTTCTTTTTATTGGGCAAAGTAATTTTTAGGGGTGTTCATGATGACCTTTCAAGGGCTCTTGGTCCATCAAACCACATTAGTCCTAAAGAAATCCACAGGTTCTCATCTTCTCTGGAAACAAAAGAAGAACCTCTTTCCAAAGCAACAAATTCTTAGTCCCAAATTCTGAAGTTATGATATCTTTAAAAGATATATGCTGGTTTATCTTAGCAGCCCATACAGTGAAATGTCTCTCTGTACTTAGCTCCTTCACAGTCAAAAAATAACAAAAGAAAACACAATAATATACATAATCTAGACTCTCTGTGTATTTTTCATCTTAATGTGGCTTATTTTTCTTTACTCCTTTTAATCTATGACTGTCTATACTCTGTCTCTTTAAAGACTTTATTTTATTTTTTTAAAAAAACATTTACTTTTTTTATAACTCTCTATACTCATTTTCTTCTCTCTCCTAAGCCTACGTATATTTATCCAACTCTGTGACCCATTTACAGGTGGTTTTTATCTGAATCTGTCTTTATTGTATATCTGTTGTGTATCTGTAATTATTTTCTGACCAGAAGTGCCTTATTTTTAATGCTAAGAGCACATGGCTAGGACCAACATGGCCCTGCCTGCTTACTCCACCCAGTCCAACATGGCAGAGGCATGATCGCAGCCTCTGAGAACCATGTACATTACCCCATGTTTAGACACACAGCAGGTCTATGTTACCATTAAGCATGTTGTAGCACACTGCTCACAGACCCCATTTAAATGCTCAGTAGCCAGACCTCCCGGAAGAGTGAAAGTGCTTGTGTTGGCAAACCAGGAAACCTTCTTAAAGGAGCCATGCAACTTTTGCTGCCACCATTGAGTCAGGAAACCTTCTCTTAAAAGAATGGTGCTTCTGCTTGCTTCTAGCAAACAGAGCCCACCTGAGAAAATGCTGCGACCAACTAGAATTCCTTTTTTAAAGCTTTCTCAGGTTTTATGTGAATATAGTCAATCATGTTGGCATGCCAATTTGCTTGTTCATTCCCAGCTGCCTAGATCATGAAATAACCACTCAGAAACCATATTATTTAAAATCACTGCTTGGCCAATCACTTAAGTGTATTGCTGGCTAGCTCTTATATCTTTGATTAACCCATTTCTATTAATCTGTGTATCACCACGTGGCTGTGGCTTACCTGCAAGGTTCCAGGGCATCTGTACATGACTTCTCCTGACTCCACCTTCTTTCTATTAGAATTCAGTTTAGTTTTCCCAACCTAGTTCTCTTCTGCCAAGCCATTGGCCAAAACAGTTTTATTCATTAGCCAATAAAAGCAACGCACATACAGAAGGACTTCCCACACCACACATGGATGGCAGTGAACTATTAATTCTCAAGTTTCCTGAGAGCAGATCTTTGAATTGTCTATATTTTTAAGAGTCTGGCACTGTGCCTGAGATTTAAAAGATATTCAAAATTACCTCACAACTATTATACAAACAGCACAGCCGTATCTATATCTACATTTGACTAATAAAGCCAGAATAAGCCATATGGGGTGCAGTTTTCTGTAATCAACCCACAGAATTAGAGGGTCGGCCAAAAAAAGCCATCTCAGCTGACCCTAGACCTATGAGTGTAAGAATCACTTCTTAACTTTTAAGACCGCTTGTTACACAGCATCTATATGGCAGTAACTAAGACACAAACTGTTACACTTACTTAGCTTCTGTCTGTCGTTGAAATCTTCTTACTCTGCAAATGTTTTCCAGCACGGGTCTGACCACATGATTGTCACTTCTAATCATCCTGACTCCGAAAGTTTCCAGCGAACATACTTTCCCCGCCTCTACCTCGTGTTTGCACTCTCCACGTTTCCTAGGCTGCCGGCCCATCCCGAATGCCCACCGCTTTTTTTTTTTTTGTATGTGCTGCAACGCTTTTATCTCTTTGCCATAGCTCGTCCCTCATTCTCTCTGCCAGAAATGTCTTCTCCCATCTGCCTGTTGAGAGTCTCCTTATCCTTTAGGAGTTTGCACAAGCGCCACCTCAGTGTGATAGTTACCGTTTCCCTTTTGATTCAGTACGAAGCTTTGCACCTCTGCCTCCACAATGCAGGATTCAAAGCTTCTGCTGGAAAATACTTTCTAACTCCACAGTAGTTATTTAATTATAAATCTAACTTTCCAAATTATGGTGATGTATTATGGGATGCAGAACTTTGCTGTCTCTGTGTTCTCTAGATGATTTGTAAGTATCTGCTTAATTCATTTGGGTTAAATCCTGAATGAATGATCAGAAATATCTGATTAATCATTTAAAATGGTCCTTCTGGCCAAAAGTTGAAATGATTTGCATCACTGTAGTATAGAATGACTATTCTGTTGCTCAGTTCCTTGGAGCCAGAGATACTAAGTTTTTTTGCAGTTCTGATGACTAAAGAGTTGTCTTAGTTAAACATGCAAGCACATGCCATAATCCCAGCAGTCTGGATGTAGCTGCAAGGAGGATCAACAGTCCAACACCAGCAAGTCTGAAGTCAGCCTAGACACTTCATCAAAAAACAAAGCAAAGCAACCAACAAAGTAACCCATCATGCCTAAGATGTCAGTAAATCCTTCTAAATCTATACTTCAAATTCCTTCTTCAGATATCAATACCTTGAGAGACTTATACAATAATGTTGCCATTTGTTGCTTAGTTAAAGTGGCAGTAATAATCATTTTCCTCCCAGTATAGCTTTATGAAAAGTGATGAAAAGCATTCGAGAAATTGAGCCACTGCAAAATAAACTCAGTATCTCTTTTCCAAATAGCCCAGTTGGAACCCTTTTTATTTTCCAACCCCACTCATTTATTATATCGTCGTTAGTTGTGCTTAACCCCCACACCTTGGCAATCAGGGAGCTTGTCTAGTCTTCCCCCTCCAGCCTCCTGTTCGTACTATTTCTGGGCCATGAAGGGGAAATAATGTCAATAATAACATTTATCCCTTCCCATGATGGCTATCAAGAGAAGTTTCAGTACAGAGGACAAACACAGCTTCTGACTCTCTATCCCTTATAGGGGACTGGTGCCACCTAAGCAGCCCCAAGAATGTGAGTGTGAGGACGGAGCTTCACAGCTGACAAATGGGAGCGCATTGAGTTCATCACAAAAATTGCCAACTGTGTTTTACCTTTGCTTCCAATGTTCTATTAAATTAGGAGAAAACTGCATTATCCCCAGAATGGCATAATGCAGGAACCTCCCCCCCACCCTCCCATAGGATGCAATTTGTGTCTAGGCAGCACTTAAGGCAATAGGCTCTCTTGGCGGCTCTGGTCCCCATGATCCTTAGTTCTAGTTGGCATACCCGTTAGTGTGGCATGGCTGGATCTGAAGTGGATGGCATATGGATTTTTGCTGCTTGAACTGCCACCGAAGGAAATGTCATTGGCATAGAATCCCAGATTTCCACTTCATGAATCACGGAGCATGGGATTCTGTCTGAAGACTTCCTAGCTGCAAAGTGTCCTTAAAGCAGAAGAGGGTAAAAGCTGTGGTTCTCCCTGGTGTGCCACCTCCACGTAGGTGATTTATCCTGATGAAAGGTCTGCTTGAAATGGCTATGCCAATGACCCTCAGGTATGGCAGAAAGCCTGCCTGGCTTGTTTTATTGTGGACACTGAGCAATCAGAATGTTTGCCTCCAAGCCTAATTGAACAGACACCAGTGAGGTATGGCTTTTCTCTGAATGTTTCAGATAAATAGGAATTTATTTGTGCGTGTACCAGAAAAAGACTGTGAGTAAAAGATATCTATGTTTAGCAGTTTAACCACAACTTTGTATTCTCTAGAATTTTCAAGCTATAAAGCACATGACAACAGAGTCAGCTGGTGCAGGAGACCTGATGATGTCACCCACACACAAGCTTTTGTCCCTTCCCCATCTAGCTTCTTCCTGAAAATTCCAAGGGGAATTTTAAGATTTCCCAAATAGAGGATTAGAAAGAACCCTATGAAATCACCTTAAACTTGATGATTTAAAAATTATTTCTTCCATTTTTGAGATTATAATTGCGGCATTTCCCCCTTTTTTTCCTCCCTCCAAACTCTCCCATTTATCTCTCCTTGCTCTCTTTCAAATTCATGCCTTCTATTTTCATCTATTGTTGTTTAATCCACGCAGACACACAAACACACGCATACATGCGCACCCGCAGTCATACACACACACAAACATACACACAAACACACACATGATATATTTTAAAAGCCAGCCCGCTCAGGTGGTATACTGTTACTTGTTACTTGTATGCCTTCTTTTTTTTTTTTCGAGACAGGGTTTCTCTGTGTTGCTTTGGAGCCAGTCCTGGAATTAGCTCTTGTAGACCAGGCTGGCCTCAAATTCACAGAGATGTGCCTGCCTCTACCTTCCGAGTGCTGGGATTAAAGACTTTTGCCACCACCACCCGGCCTTGTATGTCTTTTTTCAGAACACAGCAATATGAAATAGCCCACCTTTATAACTGTGTGGCACGTAGGCGCACTGTTGGTTAACCATCAGAACTGACCACAGATGCCCAACAATCTCCTGCTTTTTCCATAGTACTCTTTCCCCTTTTACATGCCTTGTTCTGTGATCACTTACCTGCTTAAATAGTGTCATGAAGTCTAGCAGTACTGACTCTGAGCCCGTGGAATGGAGTTCAGTCCCAGCTCCAGCATTTCCTTATTGGGTGATTAACCTGTCTTGTTATTTGTCTCTTTATCTGTCAAATACGAACCTTAATAGAATAGCTGTGAGTGTTAAATGAGCCAATGGAGATGTAACCACCTGGAATGGCCAATATTAAACCATTTATGCAATGCAAAATTAGCTGTTCCCTCTGGCTCATCCTAACGTATGTAAAGCGCTGCCTTCTGGAAGTGGAAAGGTCCCAGAAGGGGCATAGGGAAGCCTGGGTTCTACCTCAGCTCCCTTCATATTTGGCTAGCATCTGCACTCACCACCAGTCTCCCAGGCAGAGCTCGTGTCCCTAGACACCCGCATGGTCAGCTCTGCTGTGCTTTCAATTGGACTCTCCTGGCCACCTCTACAATGCTGCTCTGCCAGGTATCAGTTTTACCATTGATTATCAGTCTCTTCCTCTCAGTGCCCTACAAATGCACGGAAGCCCCCTCTTACACTTGCGTCATGCCAAGGCATGCATCTTCACAGAGCTATTTTGATCTACCGTTTTTCCTTTTTACATATTAATCTACTGGAAACTCTATCTTCCCCTCAATAAGAGTATATAAGAGCCAAGGAAGAGAAGTCTGATTATAAAATAATTGTTGGCCCTTGAAAATCTCTTTAGTCACGGTATCTACCGGTTTTGACAAATGAATGCAGAGAGACCTCTGAAGAACAGTCTCAAATTTCATGCTTTTTTTGCTTCATTGCAGTGCTTTGGCCCCAGTGGTCCCTTGTCCTCCCCCCATGAAGACTGTCATATGGTGGCTTGCAAAGGACACACATGTGCACAGTACTCATACACATACAGAGACCAACCTACGTGGAGAGAAGTTTATATGCAAGATACAAAATAATTATTGTTGATTCAATTATTATTGTATTTTTAGAAAAATCAAAGATAAGCAAAACTACAAACTATACCCAAAATGAGAATCATGATGCAAACCTTCAGTAGTGCATAGTTAACACTGAAATACCGCTTTAGCCACAAAAGACATGCTGTGTTGTTGCCTAACTTTTTCTGGGGAGATATAAACTAACATTCATTCCTCCAGCATAGAGCCTCAACAACAGACCAAAGAAATGATTCTACTCAAGTCTAGCTTCATGAAGCAATGAGTTGAATTGGAGTTTCTTGCAGGAACATAGCTGATGCTTGCCTACAGAAGTATGAGCAACTCATATGTAAACCACCAAAGAACAGATTGCCACTCTCGGCAATTGTTAACTACACAGATAGCCCCCGAAGGGAGTTGGGGGGGGGTATGGCTCTTCTCCTCACTCCACTACAGAAAGGTTATAGGTCCAGTGGCCCACGAGTGGACTGTGAGTAATCACTAATGCTGTGAACTCTAGAGGGCCACCCCGTGCCCAGAGCACAGTGGTCCACAACTTATGTCATCTAGGACAAAAATGGGGCCAGAATTGTACAGCTGATGTGAATGTAAGGTTGGGATAAAGTTCTGATGAAAAAAAAATAGACACAGCAACTGACAAACTAAACCTTACCTTACCATGCTTCTTTGCATCTCCCCTACTCTAATCTCTTCTCTTCATCCTGAAGCAAGCCATCCCTATCCTTATATGATATTTTCCAATGCTGTTCCTCTTCTGAGGTCTTATTCGATCCTTGTTCTGTCTCTGCGGGCAAATCCTCCAGGAAAGAATGCTGTCTCTGCTGTAGGCGCCTGTCTAGAGGAGCAGCCAGTTCCTGTTTGCCAGGTTGAAGGATCTCTCCCCAAATCTAGACCCATCCCATATTCTTACAGCGTGGCTGTCCTGCCTCTGTGGTCCTGGGGTCCTTGACACGTTGGACTCAGGCAATGCTGCCTCTACCACTTTCTGACATCTTTAGCATAAACATTTCCTCGAGTCTGTTCTTTTTGTTGTTGGTCTTCTCTTGTATTACCTCCTTCTGCCCACTCAAAGTCCCTTGAGTCTCCCGAACTCCATTTGCATGGCGAGTCCACAGACCCCTCCAACTGGTAAGTCAAAGATGAGTCTTGTCATTTTTGTTCTCATCCCAGCTGACTTTTAGTGTTCTCTAACTCTAAGAGCCCCTTGGTGACCTATCCATTTCCTTGACTGGAATGGTCTCTGACTTTCTTAGTTCTTCCTAGGGGGTCCCCAATCCTACCAACTGCCAGTATCTGAGAAAGGGCCATCTGCCATCTGGTGCTGTGACTCTGCAGAAGTCTCCATGTCTTCTGCAGACAGTGTTTGCCTTTTGTTGTTTCCTGAATCTGGACTTGGACCATCCATAGCTACTCACCACATTCAAAACTCTTCAGGGGCGAGAGAGATGGCTCAGATGTTAGGAGCACTTGGTTTTCTTGTAGAGTATCCAGGTTCTATTCCCAGTATCCACATGGTGACTCACAACCATCTCTAACCATAGTTCCGGGGGATATGACACCCTGCTCTGTCTTTCATAGGCACCAGGCAAGCACATGGTACACACACACACACACACACAAACACACACACACACACACACCCCACTAAATCCTCAAATACTTTAGCTTCCTCTCTTGCACTGTAGGAAAACTGGACTTTTGTCCCAAAACATTTTCTGAACAGTGTGCCTGTCATCGAGTTATACAGCCCTGGCTAGCCTACAATTCCTTATCTTGATTTTTGCTTAAGTATGCTTTGCACCTCCAAATCTCTTTTTTTGGCCATGGTTCCCTAGCTGTCAAAACCTTCTCAATCTTTCTTTCTTTCTTTCTTTCTTTCTTTCTTCCTTCCTTCCTTCCTTCCTTCCTTCCTTCCTTCCTTCCTTTCTTTCTTTCTTTCCTTCTTTCTTTCCATCCTTCCTTCTTTCTTTCTCTCTCTCTCTCTCTCTCTCTCTTTCTTTCTTTCTTTCTTTCTTTCTTTCTTTCTTTCTTTCTTTCTTTCTTTTTGATACCTACTTTTCAGTTCCTGCAGGCCCTTTCATTGAGACAGGCAATGAAAACTGAAACACATGCAGTTTTGGTTATAATGTGCTGGGATTGGGCCCAGGGCCCTGCACGTGCTAGGAATCCCTTATTAAGCTACATCCATAGTCCTTCTTTATTTTGCATTCTAAAGTCTTACTAAATTATCCAAATTTGCCTTTAATTCATTCTGTAGCCCAAGAGCTCTTGAACTTCCAATCCCTCTGCCCCAGTCCCTGTTGTAACTTCTAGTCTTCTGCGCCTTTATTTTATTATTTTTTTTTTTTGTCTTGCTGCACTGAATACACAACCATAGGTTCAACTTTTTTTGTCTTTGGTTCAAAGGAGGATCGCATCATTACCACCTTGAAACTCCGCTGTAGAATTCCAGAAAGTAAAGAAAACAGTCTCAGGTTGGACACAATTACCTAGCCTTTCTTTCTGCCCTCTTCTTCTGGACTCTGTTCTCGAGAACCAATTCTTAACTTCTCTACCCCAGGATATATAACAAAAAGAAAAATAAAAGTTATAATGGGTCAATAGATATTGACTAAGTTGGTTGAAATTGTTGAAGATAGGAGCTAATAAACGCTTCTGTTTTTCAGTAGACTGATACTACTTCCACAGGTACTTTACAGCATTTGAACAGATCAAGCCAACAAGTGAAAGGCAAAACCAGGACTGAACATCACCTCTTAGTGGTGATGGTTTCTTTGAAGACGGGGCGGGGGAGATTGGTATTTCTGGATGAAAAGATAAAGATTTTATTCCGTATTAAAAATACCTCTAGATTTTCATTTGTGGAATTTACTACCTAACCAAAGCCTCCTGATGATCTGCACTGGCCTGTGACCTGCAAGGAGAACGGAAGCCGGGAGGCTCCCAAACATACTCACAGCCCACACAGCACTGTGTGGCTGAGGATCAGGGCCACCGGCTGGCTAAGAGGCTGGATTCCTGGAACACTATGAGTTCCCGAAAAACAAAAAATGAGCTGCATTTTTTTTTTTTTGTCCTTGGCAAATCATCATGGACCATGGGTAACCCCTTGCTGTGTGTTGCCAGAAACCTTGACATTTCACTAAACCTTTAAAAAGTCTGTGGAGATAAAGTTCTTGGTTAGGAAATAAACCAGCACCTGACAATCTCCATTACAAAGCCATTCCATACAAAGCAGATCTCTAGGACTCGAGGGTCACGTGTGTGGTGGGAGGAGTGACAGTGAACAAGGGTGTGTTGACAGTTGTTCATATCTCTGTGACCTGAAGAGAAAAACAGAAAAGTGCCCCCCACACAGCAGCAAGTATATGATAGTAATCTATGTATACATGTCTTTCTGTGTTAGGATTTTCCATCGTTCAGCATTTTTGTGACTATCTAAATGTCAGAAAACACTTTATATAAAAGGAATATAGGACACAGGATGCAAAAATATTTATCAACTAAGTCAAAACACAAAAGAGTAAGTGATTTTAACAATAGTTTCTTCTACATTGTACTTATTTTTTTAGTTTATTCCAAGATTACAATTGTATGAAATATGCATGCTCTTCATTCTAGACGTGTGCTTCTGTGGGTGTAGAATTGTTACCAGGCTACAGTGTGGTCTAATCCATAATTCAGCAAGTCTTAGGGAGCTTCTTGATCTTGATCCTCCATGTTAAAATTTGACTAAAGTTGTTGATTATTATGTGATATACAGCCTGGTCAGAGTAGCTCAACCAGTGCCCGGCATCTTATCCTGAAATTGATTGATGCTAAAATCAGAAGTCATCTGAGACTGGATTCAAAGTCTATTTACTAACTGGAAGGAAGCACTAAGCAGATGTGCAAGTCTCAGAGGAAAGGACACCGCTAGGTTGCCATGGCGGGGGATGGGCAGGAGTGCTTCCCAGAACACCCTCCTCCTGCTCAGGCTGGAGTGCAGCAGTGGGAGGAGGAGGCAAGGAAGACAAGCCATGAGTCACCAGGATGCTTTCAGAGATCCGCATCTCCTCAGTGTCCATGATGATGAGGAGAACAATCTGTATCATGCCTGAAGCATCCTCCATCAGGCACTTAGAGGCTTTCCTGGGGTTTAGATAACAAACTGAGTTCTAAAGGGTACCCGGGGTAGCTCTGGGTAGGTGTAACCTCACAATAAAATGAATGGGCAAAGCAATAGCATATACATTATATGGAAATGACCCAAAGATACAGAAAGTACTACTTTTAGGAGAGCTTTGACCTATGACTCAGAGCTCATTGGGCAGAAAACAAGTCTATGAGAGGCTGGGGGACAAATGAAATACAATGGAATATATGAGGACAAATTAACCAACTCTGAAGACTTGAAAGAAGCGCACGCCAACACATGAAAGCATGCTATTAGTGCTTTGTAAAGATTAGTTTAAGACCAGTTGCCTTATCCCAGACGGAAATTTTTGTTGAGATATATTTTTTCAGTGTACTTTCGGAAGAGCCTAGATGTCTGGTATAAAATAGATTCCACAGCAGCCCAAGCAAGAATATTTATCCATGATTCAACATTGGTGATTATTTGAACTATTTGCTCCATAATTCTCGTGCCTGCCAGGGAGCTGGTAGAACTGTAGGCAAGCTATTTGGAAACCACACTTGATATTCTCCCTGGAAGGACCTGACAGAGCAGAGGAACATTTTTGTCCTGCATATTAGTGGATTGCTTATTGCTCTTGGGAACCAATTTTTTATTTGTATCATCAACCTAACCACATTCTGAAGTTAGACACTTAAATATGCAAGCAAGTAGCAAAGTGATAAAAAGATTATGTTTTATCTGAATTTAACTTCTGGACAAATGAGGTTGTAGGGCCTGTTCCCTGTGAAAGCTGGGAGTACCGAGTCAAGAGGATTTGTCCAGGGGTCATGGCTTACAGGTGCCTTTAGCTGAAAGTGGATGGGGGACAGTTTGAAGACATATGGTCATTGGAAGCGGTTGATAGAGAAGGATTGGGACTGAGATCAATCAGCCCGTCATTGTGAGGGCAACAGTGCTTAGCTGCAGCCAAGCACACTGTTGGGATCATCTCTCTAGTGTGCTGAGAGTTCTTTCGGCTATGCAGTGCAAGACCAGACACAAGTTTGTGACAGTGTTAGCTTCTGATAAAGCCACTTTCATTACCCGAGGTTAAAGTAAAAATAACTGGCTTTTTTTTAATGCCCCTTTAGAATCCCATAGGTGACATCTTTGTTCTGTGGAGCACCCCTATGCACACACCCCGCTGTGTTTCTGTGAAGAACTCTTGGGTCTGTTGCAAACCCATCTGTTTTGTCTCCATCTCCCGCGTGGCTTCTCTGATTCTGGTTGACTAACTCTCTCCTGCATGTTGCGCTAGTCTTTACCAGCTGGGTGAAGTAGTCTACTCACTTGCTCCATTTTCTCGTTCCTCTTCTGCTCAGCTCTGGTCATCCTTCCCATAGGCCTAGCGTACCCTACTCAGATGCAGCAACAGGATCAGGATGTGTCCCATCTGGCCTATTGATGTGCCTTTCAAACCGAAATGGAAAAGTCTAAGGAAGCAGTAGCCTCTAGTGCTTACAAATTTGATGAAACAGGGTAGCCAAGATTTGATCTTTAACATTTGGGATGAAATTAGGCTTCAGGATGAGAATATCAAAAACTAGTGTTTTCTTCCTCAAGATGGAAATACTTCCATGTGAAATCGATGTGTTTTAGGGTTAGGAAAGAGGCCTGAAAACTGAGAAGACTGTAGTAAGAGCCCCCAAGACCCCTTTTTCACAATGGCACAGAGACCGAATCCGTTTTGCACCATGATAGAGTAGCCTGCTGTTGACCCAGTAGCTTTTTGCCACCATATTGCCAGGGACACGCTGGCAATATTGAACTAAGAATCTGGGCATTTTCATTTCCCCTTTTGGCACGATTCTCTTCAGCATTCAATTCTGGAACGCGTTTCCCTGGCATATTTGGAAAACTTGAATTGGCAAGATGCTGAGCTCTGAATTTTCCCAGCTTTCCTTTCCAAGACACTCAGGATTGTTAGAAATGTGTCCCATCGGACAGTCCTCCTCTCCATTCTCCCATGTTCCTCAGGTCAGCCCAGGCCATTCCGTCAAGTCTGCCTCGTCCCAAAGGTCCCATGCCTGCCCTCCAGCCCTGGGAGTGGAAATCACCTGTCATTCGGGAGAGGAACGAAGGAAGGTGTGGGTTCTGAAATGGTTTTGTATTTTGTGGCTCAGGTTTTATTGCACAGCCTTTGTAGAATGTGCCTACACTTTGGGCATTTACGTGGGGAATAACATTATAGCTACGTCTGAAGAAATACCGCCAGATTATTGCCGCCTTTTGAGTATCTCGGCCTTCGATGCAGTGGGAGCGATCCCGCGCTGGCGGCTCGCTTTGGGAGTTCTGTGACAGTGTCATGCTCTCTTCTCAGACAGATTTTGGAGTCTTCGTTCTGAAAATCCCCAACACTAGGTACAAGGTTGACACAAGGCACTTAAATGTGTTGAACCTCACTCTCTTCGTTTGGAATTGGAGACCTTATGATGTTAGCTTGTGGAAAATGGGCACATTCATTTGCTGATGGTTTTGTGTCCCTCTGGATGTCTGGCCCTGTCACAAAGAGCTTACTGGCCTGGCACCTAATGATACAGTGTGGAGTGTCAGGTTTTGTATGTTCTGTTTATGATTGTCTTTCCGTGTCAGTGAGACGTCAAGCAGCTATTCCATGTGTAGAATCATTCTGCGAGCAGTTATTGGTCTTGTTCCCCTGAGGATAAAAGTTCCTCTGATTTGTTCAATTAAGGTTTTGTGTATGTTTTGTATTTCAAATAAATGATGCAAAATAATCAGATTTATTATACTACTCAGCCCAAATGACAGGACAGCTTTATCTCTCATGTCTCTTGAATGAGGTAAACTGAGTCAGTAGTAACTTGGCCTTCATCTATTTAGGAGGTGTCTCTGTTTCTGACCAGAGAGCCTTATCCAGATGGACTCGTCTAAGCTGTAGTCAGCATGGTTGTGCTTTAGAAGTGAGGTGTGTGTGTGTCTGTGGTGTATGTGGTGTGTATATGTCTGTGGTATGTATCTAGTGTGTATGTGATATGAATGTGTATGTGGTATGTATGTATACAGTATGTGTGTGTGGTGTATATAGATTGTGGTGTGTATGTAGTATGTGGTGTATATACAAGAGAGGTGTCTTGAGAAGATGAAGATGCAGTTGCAGGTAAACTTGTTGAAAAACACATACTGTTTGAAATTTCACTGAAACTCGACATGACCCTCAAGACCTTATAGAGAGAACCAGCCAGCCAAAGAAAAAGCCATGTAGCAGAGCTGTATGTTGCACTGTGAGGTCGTCATCATCATGTTCATTGTCATGATTCACGTGCATCTGGATGAAGTAGATGCTGAAGGTGTAGAAGCAACATGTTTCAGACCAAGAGTTTGAAAACAGATGGATTGGTTATTATTACTGTTACTTCTTTAAAATGAAGTAAATAAAACCATCTTTCTTCTCTTTTGATGCTTAATGTAAGAAGTATCAGTTTTTGTTTTTCTTGTAAATTTGATAGTTTAGGAAACATTCTGTAGCAATTACTGTATTTTTGAGGGAAAAAGTACAGTTTATCACCTAACAGGGCTTAACAGCATTACAAAGGTATCATAATATGTCAGATATGATACATTAAACAATCATGTTTCTGGAAATAAATCAAACATAGTATCTGCCTAGGAACGTGCAGGACTAGGGAGCTGGTGTTGCTTACTTAAAACAGAGCAAAGATCGCTGGCTCAATTTATAGCTAAGTAGGAGTTGCCTTTGAATTCACGGAGATACCCAGTACCTCTAATTATGATGCATGGCAATAGGTCTATGTGCTCTTCCCATCCCACAGCTTAGAGAGAACTGTCAAGACCCAGGGAGCTAAGCAGAGTATCCATCTGTCTTGTGATCTCAGCAGCAGGACCACTGAACAGGACTCCACAGAAAGTCATGGAAGTTTCCTTGGTGACTATTTCTTAGGAAAAGTCCCTCTCGAAATATCAGAGAGCCTGGTTATTTTTCTAAATTAGATCTGTGAGTAAGTAGGCTAGTCAAAGAACGTACTTTGCTTGCCTTTGAATAAATAAACAAGAGGGAATACATGGGACTGCCGCTTTAAAAAGATTAGCGGACCAGCTTTGCATTTTGACTCAGAATTTAGTTTCTTGGGGAATAATGCTGCTTGAAGTGACTGTAGCATTTCACTTGCTGTCTGTTACCTCAGGATCTACCAAGCTTATTAACAGGTTGCCCTAAAAACCCCTCCACCTGGCAAATGAGACATTTAGAACCCTCAGTGCTTCTTCGTAAGCCTGTTCACTATGGTAGCTACTGAGTACCGTAGTGTGCTGAATACTCGCCTTAGTTAACTTTGAGTCACACAATGCTATAGGAAGTTACGGTCCCCTACAATAAAGTTGACCTTGTCCTTGTCAAGAATGGATCTTTGGAGATGGCCTGAAAACATGAGACACACACACCCACTCTCAAAATAATGCCCTTTTGTATGGCATACACTGAAGACGGCTCATCTTTTCCTCTGTACAAGTATGTCTGCAGTGATCTTCAAACTGAATTGTTTTTTAAGAATCCTCCGGAGTTCTTGGGATCCTGTTCCATGAGGTCCTGGTTTAGAAGAAGCAATAAAGTCCAGGAGTCTGCAATGTAGTAAGTGTTCTGAAACAGATGTTTGCCGTGGAGCACATTTATAAAGACTGAAACCAGAATCTTGTGGTTCAAATCCCAGCTATGTTCAAATTCTTTAACCTTATTGGTTCACTCATCTACGTAGTCATGGTGATAATATTCCTCAGGGTTGTAGTAAGGACTAAATCGGTTAACCCAGGTGAAATGCTTAAGATGTTTCCTGGAGCTTTGTCATGCTCATTAGGCTAAGCCAACAAATTAAGAATATTGTAGAATAGACTATTTCAATCATGTTGATAGTCCGTTAATATATCATTAAGCTCAACTAAGGAGTCTATCAAGTTGATACGTTGGTGAGCAAGAAGCCATTTAAATGGAGTACCACAACTGATTTTCATTGCTTACAGAACAAATCCTGAGCTTTCGCCTAGTGGCTAGGACTCTGCTTACTCGCCTTGCCCCAGACAAGACGCCACACACCTGTGTAGGTGTGTGTTCCTCATATTTGAAATACAGTTCCTCTCCCCTCCAGTTTTCTGGCTTTAAAACTTTGGATTTGGCTCAGATAGCGCCACTTCCAAGACCTACTTCCTGATCTCACTAGGTCCAACCTGCTGTCTGTGCTCATTGCACATGTAGCTCAGATCTCTCCCGTACACCATAGGTTCACTTCCCTGTGTCTTAGTCTGCTGTGCTCAAGACCAGGAGTTTCAGGGCAGAAGCCTCGTCACTTAGTGTATCATAGACTTCCTGACACAGTCAATAGCTACTGGAACACAATGGATTTTGTTTGGTGGAGGATCTGGGTGGAATCAAATATTTCCGCATGGCAAGTGGATATTTGGATGTTTTCATCAAGGTTAGAGGGTAAGATGTAGGTGGGTATCCTTAGAGTAGAGAAATCAGCAAGACTGATTACCAGAAAAGCTACACTGTCCACGGCACCAGAAATCTGAAAACAGTGGAGGATATCGCCAGTATTGGAGCTGAGTGTCTGACAAGCAGAACTTGGGGAGAATTCCTTCCTAAGTGCACGGTGACAAAAAGAGACAGTGGGATATGGGGCATATAGTCTTCAGGGAGTAAGTCCAGTGTTGTGATTGGTGGGGCAGAGCCGAATACCAGGGAATGGATGGCGTGGCATTTGGGCCAGTTGTCACTCGAACAATAGGAACTGAGGGAACTCTGCACTACTGTTCCTTGGGCACAGAGGATAGGTGCTAAGTAGGTAAGTCACCTTGATTCACAGAGCCAGAGACATGCAGTGGGTTGTCTCAGTATCAGCCCTATCAGAAACATGCTGTGTCATTAACCACAGAGGTCTCATACTTGCAATGAACTTTATGGAATAGACAGTTTTTCTTAAGGGTGTGATGATGCTATTGACAGCAGATCTGCTTAGATCTTAGCTTTTTTCATGCTTGTCTATCTATCTATCTATCTATCTATCTATCTATCTATCATCTATCTATCTATATATATGTGTGTGTGTGTGTGTGTATGTATATATACACATACATGTCATAGCATAGCTTTTATTTTTCTGTATATACAGACATGTATATGAGAGATTGCTGTTTAAGATTCCACTCTCGAAGGAACCTGACAGGGCCATTCATGCAGCCATTTATTGCTCAGTGGCGGCCCCTGCTGGTAATGAAAAAGACAGCAGCACATGCATAATCTGACATTAATTCTGATCATGCCTTGCATGCAACCAGGAGAATTTAAAGCAAGCAGAAGGGGAATAAATGGGAGGAATGAAAATGTGCTGAGAACATTGAGGGAGGTCACTCCTGTCTGGGGTGCATTGGTGAAGTGCTAACGTTAATAAAAAGCTTAGTCTAAGACTCCGTGTGCACAAAATTCTCCTGGTTCAACCATCGCAATATTTAAAGGCTTTCTAGGCACCAAGGTAATGCTTTGTGAGAGACACCATTGTAAACTTTTATTTGAGGTCTTCCAGGACTATTAGGTAATAATTATTTCTTAAAGCTATTTCACCCGTTTGTTAGGTCAGAAGTTCCTGTGGATCTCAGTGAGGGTCGAAGCTGTTTCAGTTCATCTGCATCTTGAGTAGGAATCAGAGTATGGATCCTCTCGTGGGACCCCTGCTGGGATGAAGGCTTCTCTTTCTGTGTGCATTTCTGGATGTGTGAGCATCCCGATGCTCACGCCGTATTTTACAAAGCAAGGCAGTTGCGTAGCATTTCTGTCTAGAAACTGGATGTGAGGGGAAGGTGGAAGAATGCATTACAATCAAATAAAAGTAGAGGGGGGAAGAGATGAGATTGCAGTTGATTATGGGTCTGGCAGCAGATGTTGTACACGAATCCAACTCGCTGCAGCCAGTCTGTTTCCATGGCAACAGAATCAGTAATTATTGAGCCCTGGCACTCCCCCCACCCTCCTTCCCACCAAGGTGGAGGCTGATGAATGTGAACTATCTCCAGCTCCTTCTTGTTCCTCTTCTTTCCCTCTCTTTCTGAAGTCCTTCATAGGAAAAAGCAGAGAGGCATTGAGAATGACTAAGAAAGGGAGCTATCTGTGTCTTGACAAAGATTGTAGGAAATTAAATTACAAGTGATCTTTTTCCTTGTTATAGTATCAGATCAGAGAAAAGCTCTTCCCAGAAAAGCCGATGATCTCTGAAGATGCTAAATAAATGAGCAGGAGTTTCCCTGAAATGGAAGCTCCCTTTGATTGGCTGATCTTTCCACAACTCCTGCCAATCGGAGCACCCCTGGGCTTCGGCTCCATAAACATAAGCAAAGCTACATGCTTATTCTTCTGGACTCGGAGCCTATTCCATTCGAAGGTGTGCAGCGGGTCTCTGTTCACATGGCTCAACTGGAAACCTGTTTCTTGAACAAGCTTACTGGGGAGCCATCTGGTCTTCCAGCACACTGTCCTTCTGGGGCACGACTCTAAGTCCTATCTGTGGCAGCAGCTTAGAAGCAGTGTGTGCTGTTGGGGAAGATGGACTTACGGACGCTTGGTGAGTAAACCTCTGTCTTCCACATCTGTGCACTGGTATTAGCAGGCTGAAATAGAATGTAGCTTTGTTCTATTGTCTGCCTAGAAAGCCGGCTTGGAGGGAGCACATGGAAGAAAACCCATGCAAGGGTTGCCGTGATGTGGGAGACTGTTTCAAAAGGCTGCATGCTTTGTTTGCTCCTGGTCGGATCTGTAGTTGATTGTAAATTATATTTGGATGTTGGCGATCTAGTTAGGATTAGCGTGAGGAGTGGAGTTCTGGCCGGTCTCCCTGGGTATTGGTTCATTTAGAAGAAAATGTGTGGAAAACCTAAATTAGTAAGAATTAACCCTGCATGATGCTGCAGGGGAGAGAACAGTGTGGGCATGGGGCTCAAAGCTGCCAGGTGGTATAGCTGGCATTTGCATTGAGAAAGGGGACGTTATGAGAACGGTCTGTCACTCTTCAGACCTTTGGCCACAGAAAGAAGCATCTCCTCTCTGTTCAGCGCTGTTCTCAGTTTCAGAAATGTGCAACTGGGCTAGGTCATGTCCTTACCCCGTTTCAGGAAACCAGTGTCCAGATGGAAATGAGCTTTCCCAAATCAATTTCAGAGATGAGTTGAGATGCAGTCAAGAAGGTTTTAGCAGCCAGAAAGCATGTGTGAAAGGGCTCTCTGCATTACATCTCTCCAGCCTAGGGGGTTTGCAAAGTTACGCTTAGACATTGGCTCTGGGACCAGACGTGGAGTGCTCTGAGCTAATACTCTGCTCCCTGGGGTTTGAATTTCTGACACTAGTGACAACATTTTTAATATTCAGTAGTCACAGACAGACAGGCGGACAATCCTGAAAATAAGCGGAGAGGATCAGCACAGGGAGAGGAGAGGTCACTGCCCTGGCAGACCTCCTAGCAGCAAACGTAAAAAGATAGGTGTCAGGAGGATGCCCAGGCACAATGCAGAATTCCACAGGAGCTATGATCTTGGCAAGCGTGAGAGAGAAGGTGTTTCCTTCCGCTTGGCTGCAGAGAGCGGAGGTTGAACTTGACTCTCCATCTCTGCCTAAGATCTGTTCTCTTGTCTCTGATGTTTGAGGCTTCATCACTGTCGCGTTTTAATAAGAATGTGATTTCTTATTAAATTTTAATAAGAATGTGATTTAATAATAATAATAATAATAATAATAATTTAATAATAAGAATGTGTTTTAATAAGAATGTGATTTCTTGTGTGAGAAAAGTGCTATAGTATCTTTGGAATCTTTTATGGGGATGGGGGTGGGAGGAGAAAGCATGATCATTGAATTTATAAAGAAAATCGTGTGAAACAGGGGTGCTCGGGAGTGCATTGACTTGGACCCTTATAAAGAGTGTTTTTTTTTTTTTTTTCTTGAAGAGGGTCATGGCTCTTCAGATGGCTCTAAAATGGAATCTGTTGTATCCTGAGTGGGAATCTGTGAGGAACTGGTAAAGAAACAAAGAACTAGGCAGGCTCTGGCTGTCTGGGACTTGGGAGGGGCTCCTGGACAAGGCAGATCTGCTGTATCCCTCAGAGAAGCAGGTTGGTGCTGGGGAGGAATTCTTGACTGTGGGTGACAGTGCACCGTGGAGCTGGTCATCTACCAGAGCAGTGACCTGTTCCTTAGTTGGCGTCCTCTCTAGACATGCAGGCTGGCCGCTGGTCCCAAGAGGCTCCAGGTGGTGAGATGCATGGAGTCTTCCACCTGACAGACGTGCTAGAAGTGTGTTTCTCTGTGAGTGAACTCTTCACGAAGCTTCTCACTCTGCCGCCCACTCCAGTGCAGGCACGGTTATGAGGAAGTCTGCTGGCTTGTGGATACCTATTCAGGAACAGTCATCTTAGAATGGTGTCCCATCCACTCTTTGCCCCTTCTCTTCCCCCAGGAGTGCCACTGGGTGTGAGGAAAACACTGGCACCTGTTGGCAAAAATGAGAGAAAAAAAACAAGCAAGCAAAAACAGCCTTTAATGGATGAAGTAAAAATGTTTCAAACAATTCTAAAAGTGTAATTCACAGCCTATTTTTGGTTCCTGGAACTCTTTAAGAACATGAAAGCCGTGAACCTCCTACCTGCCCCCCCATAAATATATTATGCATAATTCTCTCACGCTTTGATAACAAGCAGTTTCTGAGGAGGAGGAGAGCCCTTTCTTGGGGAATAGCAATCCATTTTTATGCACAAAGTCCCCATCAACTTCTTTGTTTTCCCAATGTGAGCACTAAATCCCACTGTATCGGCTTCTCCCTCAGCCTTACTGGCGGTGACAGTAACACTGGCTTCTGAATGAGGTTCTCCATACTGTCAGCCCGTGTTAGAATTATAAGTCTTGAGGCTAGCTAGGGCTGCAGCTCAGAGGCAGATAGCTTGCTTAGTGTCCATGAGGCCCTGGATCTGATGCCCACGATGGTTTTCTGTCCCCTGAGCTTCGTGAGTGGTTGACACACCAGATTCTTGGAGTTTGCACCGCAGTTGTTCCCTTGGTGTTAGTGTGAGGACCGTGCCTTGTGAAAAGTCTGCTCATTCCTGAAAGAGAAAGCTGCTTTCCATTGCCTCTTGCTTCTTCTGTAGCCTATGAAATCCTGGAAAGATAAAGGTGAAGATAAAATGCAATAAATTCACTTACTGTTTAGAAGAGAACAAAGTTGCATAGTAGGAGCCTAAGTGAACATGAATACATTGGATCTCATCCCTGAAATTAAGTATTGAGAGTTTGAACAAGAACGTTTCACATTTCCCAGCAATTGTAAAATTATCCACAATGTGCTTCCTAAGCTGTGACTGTCACTGCGTGTCCTCTGCAGTTAGGTACTTCAAAATTAAAAGAATAATGGGATCTTCACAGTATTTATTCCTGACTGTTGTACTATATTTTAATTTTTAAGAATTACACACAATGTACTTGGATCATATTCAATCCCCACTTCTCCCTCTAACTTCTCCCAGATCCACCCTTGACCTCTCTAATCTCTCCCAACTTCCTTTCCTCTTTGGGTTTTTTTTTTGTTTTGTTTTGTTTTTTTTTTTTTTTTTTTTTTTTTGTAACCTGCTGAATCCACTTTATGCTGCACACATACTCATGAGTGTGGAGCCATCCACTGGAGTGTGGTCAACCTACTAGGTACCACATCCTTCAAGAAAATTGACTCCCTGATCCCAGAAGCCATCGGCTGTGTATAGCTCCTCAGTTAGGGATTTGGGCTCAGGAGCCCCTCCACCATCCATGATGGAATGTTGACTGGCTTGCGCTTCTGAAGGACTTCTGCAGGCAAGCACAGCTGCCTGTATGAGCTCATGCACAGACTGGGGTCTTGGGGGTCTGGAAGATACTGCTTCACTCTGGCCCTCTCTGATCTGTGGCTTTTACGATCTGCCTGCTCCCTCTTCAATGTACCTGAGCCTTGGTAGGGAAGTGATACAGAAGTAGAATGTTCCGTTTGTGGATGAGAACTCCACAGACACTCATTTGCATCCTTTAGGTCAGTTGTGAATTTCTGCATGGCTTTCCATCCGTTGCCCAAAGAAACTTCTCTGATGAGAACGAAGAGTTGCATTAACTCTGGGAATAGACAAAGCAAGAGGGCAGTGTAATATTATGTCCATTTAGGAAAATAATAATAGTAATCTCACCCCAGCAGCCTAACTGGACTTTTTGGGGTATGTGAGAGCAGAGACAATGTCTTGCTTTCTCTGTAGCCCAGGGCTGACCCAGAACTCACAGCAAGTCACCTGCCTTTGACTTCAGAGTGTTGGGATTCCTGGTATGCTACCATGCCCAGCCTGGACTATTTTTAATGCCTATTTCATAGATGAAGATATTGAGCCAGCAAGATCTTACAAAACTGGACCTGCTTATTCTTCTAAAAACTGGCAAGTTCCTGGTTTAGCACACTGTTTTGTTGGGTGCTACATTCCTAGATGGAAAGACAGTGAGTAGATTGGGAAGAAGTGTTTGTAAGTTTGCCAATCTGTCTGATTGGAGTCAGTCTGTTGATAACTGAGTTAAATCATTGCAATTATTGAAATCAAATGCAAAGGGCACTGTGAGATGGCTGAGTGAAGTACTAATAATTCCATTAAGGAAAAAAAAACATTCAAGCTAAGCAAGAATGGCCCCTGAGTGCCCCTTTGATTAGCCCCTCATATCATCGTATAGTGCCCAGCTGCTGCTGCACACACTTAACTGGACTCGCCGAGGTAGGAATTGTGCTCTACCTGGCTGTCAGGGAGAGCTGTAGGGCCTCAGCGTTGCTCACCTCCTCTTAGTTTGTATATTCCAGGGATGACTTGCAGTGGTCAGAGCAGTTGTAAGGATGGAGCAGGAAGCCTGGGGCTGTGCTTGACCTATGCTTGGGAATCAGCTGAGCTCCCAAGCTCTCTGAAGACCTGTGAGTAGAAGTCAGCGGCCTAATTGAAAACTCAGCTTCCTATGGTAATCGCACAGATCCACTGATGAAGCAACCAAGGTTCCATAGAAGATTAGCCTTGGAAATCATTTGACAAAATCACTTGATAAAACACATTCCACAGAGCTTTAGAGAGAGTTAGTGGCTGCTTGGTTATTATGGAGCTGAGGGGGCAGATGGATCCTCCACTACCACACCCACAGAGCATCTCCACTTCTGATTTATAAACTGACATTCACAGTGGAAATACATTAATAAAATATGAAAGAAAGGGGGTTTGTTTACCAGGAAGAAAAGCTATTGGTCTTGTCAGAATTTTCTGTTCAACATGTGAAGCAGTAGAAGAGCAGTACCCAGGAGGAAGCCTGCAGTGCCAAGTGGGATGGGAGTCTATAGGAGTTTGTTTAACAAACTTGGGCTAGCTGCTGTGCGTGCCTAATATTATACACATTCTACTGTGCATAGTAGGGTATGTGTGGACATTTTAATAATTATACAAAATTAGGTTGGCAGATCTCTTTATGGACCAGTATACTAAATATATGCAAGTTATATATGAATTACAGGTTTTTCATAGTCACCTTAAAAAGTAGGCCAGGTAGTTCCAGTAAGATATTTCTGAACCCATTAGTATGTCTGACTTGTCATTTTAGTGTAACTATAAAATTATTAGCAAAATATTTACATTTAATTTTTTTCATGTTAGGTCTTTTTTTTTTTTTTTTTTTTTTTGAAATCATACAGCCGAGCTCAGTTTGAGATTTGGATTTTCACTTTTGTTTTTGGTTTTCACTTCATAAAATTTAGAGTGGGGAAAGTGGATCTGTGTGTAAGTTATTCCACACATATTTCCTGGTAACTGAATTGTGTATCTGATGTTTGTTTATTTGCTTATTTTCTTGTTTTCTTTGGAACTAACCAGAATCAAATGAAGTGGAGGTTCACAGTCATGGTAGCCCCCACACCACTGTGGCCAGAGGCAAACTATAATCTGAAACCACAGAACACTGAGCAGACACTGGGCCATCCGCTGCTGTGAGACTATCATTGTGCTACAGTATCTGTGGGGACTCAATTCCATGAGATGTCTGGAAGACGCCTATGGTAACAGAGACTTGCATCTAGCATTCATAAACATGTATAAGCATTTCTGTTATCAGTTCCTATAGCAAACTTGCCATGTAGCTACATCTTGATGGTATGCCCCTTCCTTTTGAGGAGAGTCAACATCACTTCTGTAGCATTTTTCAGTCCTTAAATAAATTAACCTTGTACTTTAATGTCACCTCCCTTGTCTTAGTGCTTTTCTTGCTATTACAACAGAACACCCAAGACTGGGTAATTCATCATGAAAAGAAATAAATTTCACAGCAGTAGAGAGTATGGAGTTCAGTGAGGGCCAGCAGTTGGTAAGGCCATCACATGAGAGAGCATACACGGTCAATTCTGCCTTGCCTTTCCTCCCACTTATGTCCTTACCTAGCCTGAATTACCTCCCCAGGGCCAGGAACATCAACATTTGAATTAGAGGATTAAGATTTTTAACAGGAACTTCAGTAGACACATTCAAACTGTAGCATTTCTCAATTTAGAAAAGAATGCGTGGATTTCACTTCAATTCTATGCAAACCATTGTTGAGGAAGTAACTGCAGCAAACCAGCAATTCTTTACACAGGTTCACAGAAGTGAAAACCAGGGGCAGTTTAGCTGCTCTCATCCTTTCCAGTCCTGCAGTTTGCTTAGCTGAAAAATAATGTCTTTATTGAGTTGGTCTTAAAATTCTTGCCTTCAGCAGATAGTTTTCTATATCTCTGCCTTCTCCCGAAAGACAGTTTAAATGTAAAACTAACATCTAGTCATCAGACTCTCATAATAAGGTAAAAATCATGCTGAGAAGCCTCCTTAGCTTATTCTCAGCACCCAAAAAATGCATCCATCAACTGGAAGGAAGGAGCTCCCTCTAAGCTTAGTCCTCTCAGAGCTCACTCTACTAAGGAGTTTCATTCACCCTTACACACAAAGGACAACAATATCATATAGTGCAGTAACATTCCAAGTCCAGGGAATCCTCTTCCCAAAGTCCCCATTTTCTGCATGTGACAGAGTCCCCAAGGAGGATGTCTAGTGTGTTCCAACTCAACAGGTGTTTGTTGAAGTGAACTGTGTGTGTTCTTTCTGACCTCTGTATCATTGTAGCGTGACTGGACCTTCTTCCCTGAGGCAGTACTGGCAGACCACACAGAGAAAACCTTGGGTAGGGGTTAACCGAATTGCAGAATAAGTCACTTCACATTTCTGCTGACCAAGCCAAGTGCTTAAATGGTCGTGAATGAAAGATACAGGGTTTGGGATTTAAGTGAGTGCAGAGGATCTCACTCACTTAAGAAAGACAGCTGTCTATCACAAACATATGATTAGTGTTACAATACCTATCTTGGAACTACTACAAGGTTTTGAGGTCTACTAACTTCCAGGACTAGACAAGCTCTTACAGATAGGAATGTATAACCTAAGGCCTCAGGTTACACCTCTAGGTTATTAGCTAACTTTTGCAAGGTCTTTGGCCTGTCTTCACCATTCATGTGGGTGAGGGAGAGTTTAGACCTCATGGTGTGTATGCTAAATAGGTGTCAAATTTCTGAACGTTCTAGGCCTATGGTCCAGTGGTTCTAGCCATCTTTTCCAGCGAACCCATATAGGACCTCAGAATCCTTCTTCAGGTAGAACCAAGCAAGCTATAGCCGAGATCAGAATTGACTTATGGCTAACGTAGACTTTTAATTCTTGTCCTCCTTTCTCCAGCTCCATGCCTTGGTCAAGACTGTGCAATGGAACCAGTGGGGAGTTTTCATCAGTGCCAGGTTTCAGAGATAAGGTGGTACCAGCTCTTTTAGCATCCTCTTGCTCAGCTGCTCTGGAGAGGTGCTGCCATCTGACAGGGAGGGCTGTAGCCTGGCACTTTTGGAGCTCACTTTTCTTTGCCTTTGAGCTGTAAGTGATGAGAGACCTGTCAAGGAGAACGGTTCACTGGCATCATTCCCAGACCTGGAAGCATAATGAAATAAAGTTTCATTCTGACTCTGTTGGAATTCTTGCCGCTAAACATTGAAGATAGCATCTGGGGCGATTCTAACATCCACTTGCCTGGTTGGATAGATGCACTCATTAGCTAATGGAACTTGGGCCTTCCTACTGTCAGCTCAAGTCAGAGGCCCCCAGAGCAACTCAGAGTCACCCAGGGCATATCCCAGCAAGTATAGTAGAGCCTACCCTGTCTCGTGGACCAACCATCTGAAACATGTATTTCAGAAACTTTACCATGGGCAGAGAGAGTACTGTCAAAATGGTTCCTAATCTGGTAACACTGCTCATGTTCCCTGGACCAAGGCCACTTAGTGCCAGAGGCTCCACACTAGAGAGTTGGGATCAAGGCATAAAAGCACAATCTCTGGTTCCTTAAACCTTATTCAGACATCTCTGTGAAAAACAAACCAGCAAAGCTTAAAGAACATCTTCAGGAATATCTTCTGCCTTCTCTGAAATGTCCTGTGTAGATAGGCTGTGTAAATTCTCTGAACTTTGTGTTCCTTGTCTATAAAATGGAAGCAAAGGCACATTTCTCATGGAGAGGAATAACAATAAAATTAAAGAGAAATTTTTATCAGTGTGAAGGATTAGTAAGCAGTGTGTGTGCTGTGTTGGGTCAAGTCAGTGTGATCACATTCACACTCAGGGGTCAAAGCTGCTTATTTGTTCCTATCTTGCTGACTGCCTACAGAAAGCTCCCAGTTCTCAGATCTTTCAACTACAGCCCCATAGAAGACCCCTGCTCAGAAGAGCACCGGAGGCTACCCAGAAAGAGCAGGAGCCACACTCATAGACAAGATGCTAGGGTCAAGTCTAAATGTAGTCATCAGGTAAGATGTAGGCTCCTCCATCGTTGCCTCTCCAATGTCTAATGTGTTTCTTGTGTTGCTACTGGACTGATCCTATAACTGACATACAGGGGTGTTTAGAGAGCGACACGTGCCATATGTCTTGTGGACTATAATATAAAATATTAATAGTATTTCCCTCCAAATCTTTTGTCTTTCAACAACTGGGCTTGGTTTATTGCACCAGCATTATTAGTAGTCTGTTTGGGGAGCCAAAATAGCAAAATCTGTGGGTTGGTGATGTTTTCTTCTCTGACTTTGGAAGCCAATCAAGATCAAACAGGCTTGTGCTCCCAGGGAGAGACTATGCGGCGTTCCAGAAGCTATGACCTGGTGGTAAATATCAGTGGGTTTTACATTTGTAAATCAACGTGTTCTTGGTCTCTGCAGAGAGCCCATAAATCTATCCTGATAGCCCAGCCTTGCCCACCTTAATCTATGTGCACCTTTCTTTTTCTTGAAGGCAAAAATAAGGTGTTAGAAATGTGCACATTTTTAGTGTTCTGTATGCAGGGTCCCAGTCCTAGCCTTCATGTCCCCCCCCCCCACTTCACCTGCCGTATACAGGCCACCCCTGATTTATGCATTCTGTCAAGAAGAGAAAAGGGATAATTTCTAACTCCTTCACATCTCCTCATCTCTTTAATATGAGTCCATAAAGTGCTAGACCTTAAAGAAGCCTGAACTGAGGGAAACCATGTAGATGCCTTGACCCCATGTGTGTTGGTGGTCTAAGGCCCACTAAGTTTGGCCTAATGGGCTTATAGGAAAGAATGGGAGGGTGTTACCTTATTACATAGGAAGGAAGAGTGCCCCAGAGAAACCAATGACATGCCTCTGTCAGTAGACGCAAAGATGATGTTTTCTTGCTCTCAATTTATTCAACTACTGGTTATCAACCACTTATCAGGTAACTAACCTAAATACCAGCCACTTATCAACTAGCTTCAGGATTGGAGGTTGTGAATATCTGTGGATTATCTCACCTTGAGAGTTAATATTTTTTTTCAGATAATCAGCCTTACCATTCAAATTTCCCAGAATATGGAGGCTATGATGAGAAAAGGGGCCAACAAATCACATTTGTTTGTATACTCACTAAGGCATTTGCACATTTCCTTTTTCACGCATTTCCATTCCATTTAAATAATAGAAAAAAATGTACCTACTTAAGTAAAATAGGGACCTGGTTATTCGAAACTAACTTAAAAGTGATGAACTAACAAGGTAGCGAATGGCTGCCCTTGCCTTCTGCCTTCCCTTCTGAAAAACTAAGAAATCATACTGTGGAAGTGAACTTGAGTCGTCTGCTAGCTTAGTTACACAGAGCAGCCTACAAGAGGAAGCTTGTGTGAATCAAGGCTTTCCCCTTTACCAAGTCTGCCGAGCTGTCTGATTGGTTAACTGGAAACGGTCTTGAGGGAAAACGTATAGCCATGGTGATCTAGAACTGCTGCAACTCCACACCACCTGGAAAAACACTGTAAATAGCAATGGCCAAGTCTGACCACTCCCAGGCTTTAACATAGAGGCAGAGTTGAATAGCTGCCGCAGCGATTGCTGAGTCAATGCTTAGTAGTAAGGCTTTTACAAAAACAAAACAAAAACATTGTTGACTTTTTTCTTTTTTAAATATTTATTTATTATGTGTACAATATTCTGTCTGTGTGTATGCCTGCAGGCCAGAAGAGGGCACCAGACCCCATTACAGATGGTTGTGAGCCACCATGTGGTTGCTGGGAATTGAACTCAGGACCTTTGGAAGAGCAGACAATGCTCTTAACCTCTAAGCCATCTCTCCAGCCCCCTGTTGACTTTTTTCAAGATGTGAAATACTGATGTAACAGTTCCAGCTGTTTTGAAGGACTTATTTGTGCTTTTAAATAAGCACAGAGCTCTGATCATTATTGTAAATAATGATCACACTTAAAAGGGTGACATGATATTTTCTTTATAAAATGCTAATATTAAAATATACTGAAAATTATATTATTTAAAAATGTTTTAATTTCAGTGAAAATGTTTACACTATTGTCTTAAATATGTATAAGGAGGCAATGGTTAGTGTTAATTGTTAACTTGACAGAATCTAGAACCATCTGCGAGACAGGTCTCTGGGCATCCATGGATGGAAATTAGTCATTTAATTCATTAATTGGAGTACGAAGCCCTATCTGCTGTGCATGGCACCATTCCCTAGCTTGGGCTCATGACTGCGTACATGGAGAACAGGAGATGAGAGGCAATGTGCTTCTATCACTCTCCGTTTTGTGTCTGCCTGGGCAATGGAGCAGTCATCTCAGCCCCTGCCCCTTTGACTTCCCTGTCATGATGGACGGTGACCTATAGTCGTGAGCCAAAACAAAACTTTTCTCCCTCAAATTGCTTTGTTGGGGCACTTGTCACATCAACAAGAAAGGAAGCCAAGAAAAGGGGTTGCATCGATTTCTAAGGGTAGGAAGCTGGGAGGCTACTACTCTTGAAGACGGTTAAGTATATGGCTTCCAGAGTTCAAGACCATTCTAATGGACAAGAATTTGTTTCTTTCTCACAAAGCAATGCATGAGTCCCACGGCTCTCAGTGAAGCTGTTTTTCTGCAACTTGGAGAAGTAGCTGATGCAGACATGGAGCCCTCACTGTGCATTATCAAGCATCAGCCTCTTAACATCTGGGCTTGTCATACAGATTAGAGAAATTCTTCAATAATTGGCTCTTCTACAAGCCAGCCTGGGCTCTGGGGTCTGGTGGTCAGGAGCAGCGTTCCAGGAAGAAGAAGGAGGGCCTGTTATTTTGTACATTTCCTGATTAGCGGGAACCTGCACTGACTGTGGGTTTCAGCCCCTGAGTGGATACTTGAAACCTGTTTTGCAATCTGAATTCTTACTACAGGTTGATATGTTGGAGTCCTGACCTTAGAATGATCTTATTTTGAGATTAAGTTAAATTGAAGTCAAAAGATGGCCTCTAGTTCAGTATTGTTTATACACACACACACACACACACACACACACACACACACATATATAAGTTTGGTTGTACAGACTTGCTCTCATAGAAGGAAGCTAATCTGAAGAGATGCAGGGAGAGCATAGCCATCCACTCCTCTGAGGAGAAAGGCCTGGAGTTGCCCCATAGCCCTCAAGAAACCAGCCTCGCTGACACGGTGAGAATGTTTTCTGTTGCTCAGGCCATGCAGTCTGCCATCTTCATCATGCTGTCTTAGTACACTACTACAGTGCTCCTGGAAGCTTAGCTTCTTTAATGAACTTTCCTAAGCCCAGCGATTCATTATAGCTATATTTCACACTTACTGCCCATCAGGACATATTGGTCTTGCCTCCCAGCCTCCCTGTGAGCAGGGCTCAGCAAAACAATCTCCATCAAGCCTGATCTCTTGGGTTTAAATGTGATTGGCTGTGCTACCTTGTACCTGGATGGCCGTAGCTGTAAAATCAAGTTCGGAAGTTTCAGGTATGTGGTCAGTTGGCCCTGTTGCTGTGGGGTCTGCCATTGAGAAAGAACATCACAGCAGGGAGTTCCTTTTTCATGTGGTCTAGGACCCACACTCAGGGAATGTTGCCATTTACCTTTGGGCTGGGTCTTCCACGTTACTATCAAAACAGATCCAATCTGCTCACCTCTTATGATGCATAGTTTAGTTGTGATTAAGAATCACCCAAGAAGAGAGTCTAATAAGAGGTTGTCTAGATCAGCTTGACTTGTGGGCATGTCTGTGGGGCATTGTATTGATTGCATTTATTATTGCAGGAAGACCCAGCCTAAAGGTAGATAGAACTATTCTTTGGGTTTGGGTCCAGGACAGTATAAAAGTCTACTAGCTTGCATGCATTAACTTATTCCTTTCTACTTCTTGAATATAAATATAATGTGAACAGCTGTCTCAGGCTCCTGCTGCCCTTGACTTGCCTGCAGTGATAGATTGTAATCCGGAACTTTGAACTAAAATAAACCTTTTATCTCCAAGTTGCTTTTTTAGCGGATTTTATCACAGCCACAGAAATGAAACCGTAACACCTTATGACCAGGAAGGCAAAAGAGAGGGGATGTGGTAGGAGGGAGGAAGAGGCCAGGGTGCCAGCACCACTTTCAGGGGCATATCCCACCCCCGTGACCTGAAGACCCCTTAGAAGATCTCAACCCTTACAGGTTCCACCATGGCCCAGTAGCAACAGTCTGGGAACCATGCCTTGGTTGGGACACAAACTGTAACAATATTAGTCTGTATACATTTTTACTTTCAATCTGTACTAACATGTTAACACTTTTAATCATCAAAGTGAATTCTTGAAATATATTTTTTAAATATTAATATAAAACAAAAGCCCTTCAAGTATTGACACAAAGGGAAGTAAATACATTTTTAAAGTAGGTCTTTTAGTCATGACTTTAATTATTGGAGAAACATAGGCGGGGATTTACTTTGGTCTTATTTAAAGCAGTGATTATCATCCTTTGCATCACACAGTAATCGCCTTGAGAAGAGCTTGAACTAATAAATGAAAATAATGAAAATTGGAAGAGTAATATGAATATCATAAAGCCCAGATGCCTTAAGAGCAAGAAAGAGTCATTATGTAGATTATGAGGTGCAAGCTTCAAGATAAAAATGAATCTTTACTTATATCTTCATCAAAATGTCAGTGAAAATGGAATTATATGGAGACAAACATGGCTGTGATGAGTTTATTAATGATTTCAGCATTGCACTACAAAAAACATATTTGTGTAGTTAATAAGTGTCCACGAGGGGTTGGAGTGGTGACTCAGTGGTTAAGGTCACTGGCTGCTCTTCCAGAGGACCTGGGTTTAATTCCCAGCACCTACATGGCAGCTCACAACTGTGTGTAACTCCAGTTCCAATGGATCTGGCACCCTCATACAGATATACATGCAGGCAAAACATCAATGCACATAAGGTAAAGATAAATAAATTATTAAAATTGCCTGCCTGTTCCTTGACATGGCATCACATCAGCTGTCCTGGAGTCCTTGAAGGCATCCAAGGATGGAGCAGAGAAGTGAGGCCCTCTGGGATTAGATTCTTAAAAAAATAAAGTAAAAATAAGTGTCCACAAATAGGTCCATAACGAGGAATGAGTTGATACCAAACATTGAGAGTATGCCTCAGTATTCACTCAGCTTTTAAAAATGTGTGACTTACTTGGCTAAAGTTGATTTTGTGTTGTTGTCGTTGAGGCAAAGAAGTACAAACCACTACTAGAGACTATTTGAACAATGGTTGCAGTGGAGACATCATATGGAAGAACTTAACGTGTGCAGCCAAGGTTGCCTTCAGCGCATGCACTGATTGCCCTAAAGCCATTGGTTTTTAAAGTTATCTTTAGAGAGTCTGAAAAAAGGACTAAGATTGAACTCATGTTAGGAAATAAAAACGAAAGCACCTCAAAGATGCAACGGGTGAGGTATGACAGTAACCTCTTAAAAGAAAATTAGAAAATTGATCCAGTAGGTAACTCCAGGAACTGCACCTATTAAATAAGTCAATATAGATAAAAAAAAAAAAAACATGGGCAATTTATGTAATAAAAAAGAACGAGTAATTTACAATGGAAATTATGAAAATAAGAGGCGATTAAAAGATTATTATTGAACATATTGGGTGCCACTATGCAAGGGTGCTTGGCAAATGCAACCACTCTCATGCAGTGGCACACATATGGATAAGGGATAGTTCCCAGGAATTGGGTCTTTCCTGCTACCTTGTGGGATCTGGAGATTAAACTCGGGTTGGCAGGCCTACATGCAAGTGCCTTTCCCCACGGAACCATCTCGCCAGCCCTGAAAGAAACACATTTTAGTAGAGTCGTCTCCTACTTTGCTGGCTCACATCTAGATCGATACAGCCTTACAGAAAATTGCAGTAACTTCCAAATTTCTTGAGTTTTCTTTGACGTTTAAGTCAAAGAACTTGTGCCCAGAAGTCCACAAATGTAGAATATGTATTCTGTTACTTAAGATGAGAATTTCAGAAAGTGGATGATCCTGGAGCATGCTATTATATTAAACCTGTGACTGGAAATAAAACAATACAAGTATTTCATCTAGACACACAATCATGGAATTATAAACACAGAAGTAAATCTCAAGACTCCAAACCATAGTGCTTACATTTAATTTTAAGTGTAGGGATCATAAGTGACCTTTACCATCTTTCTTATTTTTTTTACATATTTCACATTTTCAATAGTATTATAATTTATGTAAGATTTTATGTGTAGAGAGTTTTGCCTGCATGCATGTCTGTGTACCACATGCATATGATACAGATAGAGGCCGGAAAGGGCGTCAGATCCCCTAGAACTGAAGATGCACAGTAGTGAGCTGCCATGCGGGTGCTAGGAATTGAATATGTGTCTTCTTGAAGAGCAGCCAGTGCTCTTAACCACTGCCAGCTCTCCAGCCCCTAAATTATGTTTTCAGTGGATGGTAAAGCAAATGAGGAAATTTAGTATAAAATAACAGGAGAGGTTTTACTAGCAGGAAAAGAGCATACGGAAGGCATTCTGCACATCATTTCAAGCTAAGGGTGTCTCTAAATCTCTTTGTTCCCACAGTGGCTTGTGTGGTTCCCATTCCCTGCAAGAGTGTGGTAGAGAGGCAGAGTTTGGGAAAGATGTGAGTTGAGACAGTCTATCCACAACCTCAGGGCTCTGGTAAACCACCTGTTTTCCTTATGACTCTTCTGTTATTAACTGAAGAAGACCATCAGCGTTTATTATCAGACCCATAGATCTGTACCGGAAACACCGCTTGTTATTACCCACCCAGGAACAGGGGCTTCTTTTCTTCTTTAGTCCGGCCATGGTTTCTATGAGTCTGAGGGGTTGTAACACCCTTGTTTTCCAGATGAGCAAAGTTTGGCCCATACTCCCCCTAGTGGTCATTTAGGAAAACTCCTGGACTAGCCTACCCTAAAATCTGGACAGAAAAGTGAAGCCAGACAGGTAAATCGAGTCACTTGTGAACAATGCTTGATGGGATTCTGACTCATGATGATGACCCAGAAATGTATATTCTTTTTTCAGCAAATAATGCATGTGATGAAATATTCGAGTTGTCATCTAATGATCTGAATTGTCTATTATGCTCTAGAAGAAAGATGATGATGAACTCCTATAAACCAACTTAGAGTTGGTTCCCTACGGAGTGAAATCTCATGAAGAATCTTACCCTGCTGTGTATCAGTGAGGCCGTGTAGATCACAGGAAAGCCTGTCAGGCCGGGCCATTGCTTCATTAGTCTCCATGCGCGTTTCTTAGCCTTATCACCTTGGGTTTTCCAGTTGCCAGCCAGTCAGCCCACTCGAAACAGCCTGCTGATTGAATCAACATGCTGCTTAGCATGTTTTCCAGATGGTTAATGGGTCCCTTAAATAAAACTGGCCCTAATTCTAACTGGTGTTTCTATTCTGGTCCCTTTCGTAGAATAATTTGTTTCGTGGTCCAAGTTTTTCTTTTCCTGATTACTCTGTAGTCTTTGGTGAGCTCTTGCCTCCACTTCTTTGTTCAAAACTGTCAAATGGCACATTCACTCAGCTCGCTGATGTTAATCATCCTTTAAGGGAGGAGGAGAAAACTCATACTAAATCAGCACATTGCCCTAGTCGTTTGCCATTTGCTTGTACAGTTGTAGAGACTGTTCGCCAGCATCATCGATGGAGGAAGGAAAGAACCTTTATGTTGTGGAGTCGCAGACTGGCAGTTCCTGTCCATTGCAGGCTCTGCCTCAGAAGAGCCCTTGTCATATGAAGCAGTGTTGTTTGGGGATCAGTATATAGATTCACATTTTTAGGAATGGCACATGAACGTTTGTGATCTTTGTGGTCCATAGCACAACAAAGGATTCAAAATCTAAATAGTCGAGCCGACCATAGATTCAGGGCTGATCCCCATTCCACAAATGGCTTCCCAGGTCTACAGTCAGTTCGAGTTGAAGTGACATTAAAATTCAGGTTGGCAGAATGCCATGGTGCATGACTTCCACCGTAATGAATGGCTGAAAGGAGGCAAGGGAATGTCAGGCTTGAATGGTGGTGCACTCTGAAAGGAAGGCGGCCAGAGGTTCTAGGAATTAATGGCGGAGCTACAGGAAAAAAAATACAGCTCTATTACAGCACGCGCTTGCCTCTTTCCTTTCTATTGCCTGCCTGAGATGATCTGGCAGAGTTTAAAAATAAATGAAATGTATTCATTTTTTTCCTTCAGAATTTTTCTTTGAAGGAATTCTGTAAGTGGGGGGGAATGAAGCCCTAACTAACATAAGCAGAATGGGGCAATCAAGACATAAAAGCGTGTGTGTTGTATCTAGCAGGTAGACCGTACGTGAGGAGATACGCATGTCTCCAATTAAAGCCAGATCATATAAGCAGGTGCGCTGCTTCTAAGCATTGTGAATGATCTAATAGGCGATGCTGATGAAATGACATGGGTTCTGCTCTCATATCATCTTTATGGACTGAACCGTACAGGGACTGGGGTTGGGTTTTTAATAGAAACTTAATGCCAATGTTTATCACTGACTGGAGATGCTATTCCCGCCACCAGACTATCATTTATGTTGATCGTTGCTTTTCACATTTTATTTTCGCTGTCAAACCTTTATTTCAAATAGAGTGGAACTCTATACCGAAAGGGAAACCAGGATGGATATCTATCCCAGTGATTTCCCTGCTGGGCTGTTTTCCTAGTGCCTGTCTTTTTTTTTCCTCCTTAGGCAAGCTAAAGAGAACAGTTTACTCTGTGAATTGGGAGGAAAAGGCCTTCAGTGTTCACTCCTTTCCAAATATTTATTCCGGCCCTATGCTAAGCCAGACCCTCTTGTGAGCACTGGGAATGAAGCAGTGAAGAAGAAAGACAATGCCTGCCCTCATCAGAGCACAGCAACTGTTGGAGGTGCGGGTGGGCACTCCTCTGAAGAAGATGAAGGGCATGGAAAGGGACCCCACAGGACATCCCAGTTAGGGAGCATCGGCAGGAAAGATCTCACATAGAAGCTCGACTGTAGAGAAGGGAGCGTGCGTAGAAAGCTTGGGGAAAAATGTTCCAGAAAGTTTTAGAAAGTTTCTTGGAGGAAAGTTCTCATACTGCTCCAGGGTTGAGTCATAACCTGTGCCCCAACAGGCAGGTTGGGCCACCTGTCTCCTATAATCCAATTGAAAATGCCAAACACATAGTGAAAAATATAAAGGGGCTATTTTTTTTTTCAGTATGGCCACATTGGAAAGAGAGACAGAGATTCACAAAGGGGCTAGTCCATCTTTGGGATCCTGATATGAAGGTAAATAGAAGGCAAGAGACGTGTAGAACTAAGCAGTCCTGTCAAGGTTCCCCCACCTATCGTTATAGCTCCGACTCACCCCTCCCTGTCATTGTTATCGCTCCAAGTCTCCCCTACAAGGTCAGTCTCTCCCGCAAGGGCAACCAACCAGTTGTGGCTCTTCCTCCAGCAGACAAGTTCTTCCCCCTGTTGCCTCCAGGGTACCGGCTCTTTTTTCTCCCAGCTGGAGCTTCCAGGGGCAAAGTCTAATTCTTGGATTCACAGTCTCAGGAGTTTGAGAGCCAGAGAGAAAAGCTGTGTCTTTAGATGATATCCAGTCCCATTAGGTAGACCAGGTAGCTAGATCCCATGCTCGGGTTCAAGGGTTGGCACAGGGCAGGAGATGGAATACCTGGTATATGTGATGGAAATTCGCTGTGTCTTATTTGTTGTAAATCAGCTTTTAATTTCTAGTTGTTGTATTAAGCTACATAAGACAGAGTTCGTTGCCTTCTTAGCCTGTCAATGACTAAAAGGGTTTGCGGTAACTGCTCTACAGGGCCTATGTTGAGGTCAAAGCCATGTAAAGGAGAAGAAAGGCAGTTGTATCTTTAAAACTGCAGCATGCTTTAGATGGTGCAAATTAAGGATTTTAAAAAGTAGTTCCTCACAGTCCAGGTAGAAAGAAAGGGGGCGGGGAGAAGGAAGCAAAACGATGCCTTACATAATTGTGATTCATCAAACAGGCAGGGTGTTCTTGGGGGAAGAAATGCCTAGTGCTAAATTCTAAATATAATGTATTACATTGGGCCTTATGTAAGAGATATCAATAATTCTCTTTATGAATATTGAATACTTAATATATGCAAACTGGGGAAAACAAATCCTAATCGGACATAAATTCTACCTTCTGGGAGCTTGCAGTTTAGCGGGACACACAATGAACATGCACTCAAACCACACAAGGCAGGAGCAGAGCACGAGGGTCCTTGCACCCACAGATCTCCAGAGAAACCAGGAATATTAAGCACACAGGATCGTTTTTCCAATGAGAAAGATGGCAAACCTTTTCTTTCATCCACAAAGCTGAGAATTGGAAATGATTAATAGCCCGGTGATCTGTTATCTGTTGGGTCAGGCCATATCAAGCTCCTATAACCAAGATCAGAGGTGGTTAGTAATCTAAATGACCCTTATAGCCAGAGGCTTCCCCAAGCTCCACAACCAGGACCGGAGGTGACTAATAGTCCAAATGACCTCTACACTATCTGTATGACTGAGACCAGGTCAGACCCTTGGGCCCTTAAGCTGGTACAGGTAGCCTATCTCTAAAACCCATCCTCTTGGAAGAAATGTCATGTACCCCTGAGTTGAGTCTCACAGTAATTACGCTTCCTTGTGCAGTGGGGATTGATTGTATTACACCTGCAAACCTTTTCCAAACTATACTGGGCTCAAATGCATTGGGAATAAACCGCCTGATATTAGACTACCTGAAGTCTGATTCAGGTTGACAAAAATCAATCGGCACTGGGTTTTCATTCTTAACTCTTCTCGCGGCTCACGTCCCTGTATGACACCTGCAAGGAGCCCTCCGCCTAAATCTGAGATGACTGTTGCTGTACTAGAGCTTTTCCCCTCTGTCACAGGTGTAGCTTAAAAGCATGAGTCTGGGGCATTGCAAGGTGAGAGGAAAGAAAGCAGCTAGCCAAGTTTGCCGGTATTTTATAATCAGGACTAAGTACTTAGTCCCCACGAGCGTTTCTGTTAGGTTCCCCGGAGACATCATTTGGGGTAGATAAAGAAGTTGATACTAATTCAGTTCACACTTGACACTGTCAAGAGCCCAGGAGAAATCAATTTTATCAAAACCGATTAGTGCTTTAAAAGAAAAAAAACTACTTAAGTATGTATTTATATGGAAAAGTTCTGGGTAGAAATGACAAAAAATAGATATAACAAAAGGAAAATGCATAAGATCCACCATCCTGATACCCTCTGGTCCATGCACTCTCGAGCACTGCATATGGGGTATGCCACCCTGTTTCAGATTCTCTGAGATGTGACTCTGCTATGCTGGTACGCCAGGAGACATGGGGGCAGTATTCACAGTGAACACAGAGATTGCCCAGCTTCTCACCTAGGTGCAATGCTGCAACAAGCGTTGTTTAAAGCCGTTCCTCCCACTTTCCCAGAAATTTCTATAGCACTTTTATGTTCTGCAGAGGGCTGTGGTGTTTAATTCTACCTCTTATGAGTCACAGTCCTTCCCAGGGCTTTTATTTGAGACCTTTGCTGATTGACTACAGCTATGGAAATGCAGGGCTATCCTTTGGTTCCAGAAGTGGTACCTCACAGCACTTAGCAAGTCAATGAATTTTACATTTTCTTTCGTTTTTCCTGTCTTCGCACCCAGGCCTCCATCAGTTTCCTTAGATGAGCAGCCTAGGCCAGAGCATGAGTAGCATTTCATTCTTCCCCTTAACTGAGTACATACCATGTTCAGGAGGCACCCTGCGTTGTGCCTCCCAGAAAGCCCTGCATATACATGCCTGCCTTCTGCCCACAATGCTTGTCTGGCCTGGTTAGCTTCTCCAGGTCGCTGCAGGATCTCTCTTCTGGGTTTTAGAGCCTACTGTAAATCTCTGCATCTCTGCATTCAACTCTACATCTTCAATATCTCATCTTAATGTTAATTTAATAATAGTGAGCCCAGCCTCAAAGTTTTTAATGGCCCCAAAACTTCCCTCCAGATAAACTTCAAATTCCTCAAAGTTGACACACAGGCCATTATTTCTGGGTCAAGCCAATGGACTGAGGTTGGGAATCTGGATTTTTCACACTGCTTCAATGGTTTTAGGGCAAGCATCTTGGGCCCCTTGTAGGTCCGGTCCCCTAATGGGCACTGAGGACATGCTGATCTGCTTGGAGTCCTCTCTAGGATGCAGGAGCCAGCTACAGATGGGAAACTTCCTCCAGCCAAAGCTTAAAATTACCCTGCACAGTGTGGTTATTTTAGGAAAACTTTCAAATACATTCTACCAAAAATCAACCCGTTTGCAAGTATAGATTAGAGGGTCATTTCCATTTAGGAAGACTATTTTAATTAAGTGACACAATTTTTGAGGTAGTAAAGCTTTCCCTGCCAAGTTAGGGTCTTTTTTAAATTTTCATTTACTTGTGCATGTGCTTCCCTGCTAATGTAAAACAGGTACTGGAAAAAGGAAGCTTATTCCAAGAGATTCCTGCATGTCCACCTGGCTGCCACCATTGTCTGAGCAAGCATTCCTTATAGTATGGAGCAAGAGACTATTTTGTATCAATTTTATTAAAGCATTAAGTTCCGAGTTTTTGTTTGAGACATTTAAATGTCAGGCTCTTAAAAAAAAGGGCCTAAAAACCATTAGTGATTCATTCAGAAAGAAAGCTAACATGTAATTCATAATTTCCTTCAGAATTGAGGCTTATTAGAATGAAAGGACCTCCAAGACAATACATCGTGGAGATCTAAACATGAGGCTTTCTTTCAAACCAGGAAAGAAGCTTTCTTAAGCGTGAGAATGAGAGAGGTTGGTTGAGTGACAGATAAGCTTGAGAGGGAAACAGCAGGAGGCCAGAGGAGCCTCTTGGGGAAGGGGTGTTTCAGAGCCATCTCCTAAGCAGGTGTCCCCCATATACCCTACCCCCTCAACCAGGAACCAACAGACCAATCCCCAAAACAAAGGTCTGACATTTTATTACCTGTTAGAGGTCATGGGACCTTTAGCATCACATGATTTAGTTGAACATAGCAGGTATAACAAGGAGCATGGAGGAGCCAGCAAAGATCATTTATCGGAGAGAACTTCAGGGAGGCTTAGCCTGAATCCGGCTGTGGAAGCTGGCCTAAAGGTGCAGCCATGTTCTAACTCTTTGTATTCTTGTGAGAAAGGCGGGACATGCATAGCGTCAAACTTGTAAAAAAGGAAACCAAATGTGAACTATTATTATATGTTTCTTTGAGGTCTCACTGGGGAAACTTCTCTTTACAACAGAGGCCATTACAAAAAACCACAACCAATCAGAATGAAGACTTGTGAAACCCAGTCCCAACAGATGCATCCACAAAACTCTTCTGCACCTAAGTCCTGGGGAGCATTGCAGAAAAGGGGGCGGAAAGAGTGTCAGAGCCAGATGATTCGGGAATTTGCTGTGAGAGTGTGGTTCCTAGTAAAGTCAGAATATATGAAATATAACCTCATGACTACCTAAATATGAGCTGAACAGCAGTAGACATGCCGAAGTAGACAGGAAAAGCCGACAGTGCCTCAACCCTACACAAAGAGCTGCAGTTAACTGAGGAAGGCTGAAGAAGGAGAAACAGTCTTCCACAGGGAAGAGCATGCCAATTGGTTATCCAGTACAGGATGATCAGCCCTGCAAATGTACATAAGAATAGCATTATACAAACTGAGCAGACTCTCTCTCTCTCTCTCTCTCTCTCTCTCTCTCTCTCTCTCTCTCTCTCTCTCTCTCTGTCTGTGTGTGTGTGTGTGTGTGTGTGTGTGTGTGTGTGTGTGTGTGTGTGATGAGAATTAATGAAAAAAGAGGCCATGGATTTGAAAGACAGCAAGAAAGGGTATATGGGAGGGTTTGGAGGGAGGAAAGGGAAGAAAGAAATGATGTAATTATAATCTTAAATATAAAAGAAATAATAAAAACAAATGGAGCAGGTGGTCTTCAGAGATGGGTGTGGGTAAATTTTTGTCACACAAGCATGAAGACCTGAGTTCTAATTCCCAGAACCCATGTAACAAACATAGCACAAGTGTCTAGAATATTCATGTCTTGAGGTGGAGGCAAAGTCAGGAGAATCTCCAGAAACCCATAGGCCTAGCCAGGCTGGTATATTCAGCAGCAAAGCAACAAAGAGACTCTGTCTCAGACAGGGACGGGAAGGACCAAGGTTCTCTGGCCTCTATGCCTGCACTGTCGCATGGATATGCTCACATTGGGACTCAGGAATGGTGTATGCATATTGTGCAGAGAGTGAGAGAGAGAGAGAGTGCAGGGAGGGAGGTAGATACGCTTGAGGGTAAATCAAGAAAAGCACGGCAAAGCTTTCATTTAATTTAACATTTAGCTAATATATAAAATAATCTTCAAAGCAAGCCGTCATTTGCCTGGGGGTACAATGGACAAAAAGTACTGTAGGGAATTGGATGAGAGAATTAACCAAGGGCCAGACTTTGCAGGGCCTCATAAGCTATGGTAAAAAGATATTTGCTTTCATTTTTTCTGAGGTAGGGAGCCATGGGAGGTTTTGAAAGATGGAAGACACATCTTAAATCTCCTGGAGCTTAGTGTGGCCTTGAACTCCTGATCTTCCAGCTTCTGCCTTCCAAGTGCTGGGACTGAAGGTGTGTGCTACCACTGCCTGGCCTCTATGGTTAACTCGTGGCTAGCTCTGCCCTCTGATCTTCAGGCAAGCTTTATTTGTTAGAGCACAAACGACATATCACCACACCCAGTTGTTCTCTTTCAAATGCATGGCCTCTTTTCCTTTAGTTGTTACAAATGTGTGTGTGTGCGTCTGTGTGTGTATATTCCTAAACACAGTCTTACAATGTGACTTGTATGTTTATGTTTTCAAGGCTGACCTTTTGGTATTGGATGCGTTCTTCCCCAGTTGGAGTGCTCTTCCCCACTTTCAACCCTCCTCACCGCCTGTAATTCTTTATGTAGAGTTGAGACCTCTGTGAATTTTTCCCCTTCCAAAGCAGCATTTTTATTGGTGCCATCCTTGTCCAGGTCATGTTTAGGCAGCCATGTTAATGAGACTTCATGGGTAGAGCTGATGCTTTCTAAAAGCAGATATGACAAGACATACTGTCTGGTTATGATAGATGAGGAGTTGGGTGGGAGAGAATGAAGTCCAATAGCACACTAGGTTTAGTGATACTATTCATTGAGATGAGGAATAGTGAAGGGAGAAAAAATTGAATTAGGAACTATTGGCTATGAAATGTCCAATCGATATCCTAATGCAGATATGGAGAACGCAGAAAAATACGTGTACTAGAGTCCTAGGAAGAGGTGTCTACTTACAAACTGTAAAGATGACAGAGTAGAGCCCCAAAAAGAAAATGCAGGGTACTTCAATAGTTAGAGAATGGGAATCCGATTTGAAAAAGAAATGGAAGAGGGGAGGCTGGGTGTGAGAATTATGCACACAACAACACAAATAGAGAATCTGTCTTCAGAGAAGAGACACTGTAGGAGCCAGGCCTTAAGCACTACTGTGAAATGAAGATTATAAAGCATCGGATTTGGTCTTATGGAAGTCCTTGGTGCCTATGATCAGAGCAGCTTCGGCCCCAATACACTGCCTGATTAGAGGCACTCTCTTGTAATTGGTCTTAGTTTCTTCGTGAAAGGAGAATAAAGTTGTCTTGTGAAAAGCTACGGAGGAAGGCAGAGGCTTTAAAGCTCTGTAAATAGAAAAGCCATAGCACAGTAATCTAGAAAACAAATCCACTTGGAAACACAATAGGACTTCTGGATAAACTAAGAATCCTCTTGGTAGTTAAGGTTATAAATTTAAAATGGAAATATTATGCATTGTGTTGTCCTCCTAAGCATATTAAGCTGCTCAGGTAAGTAGAAACAGAAAACAGGATTCAAGCAAGATCACTATTTATCTAACTATGGTGGGAAGGGTGCTGGGGCTTTGGAAATGAATATGAAGGGGTGATTATAAGACAGAGATGTGGACAGATTGACAAGGAAGAAATGATAGTATCAAAAATCTGTCGGATCCAAGGCATGTTTTCAATGGAGATGGAGAAAGAGTAGCTTAGAGAGGCCATGGGTATGGCCGTGGTTAAAGTTTTGGTGATGACTCTCTTGGCAAGGTTTATAATGGATAGCCATGGTGAATGGCTGCAAAGGAAATTATAAAGGGCAGAATCATTTGATTAAGGAGGTCACAGAATGAGACCTGCCTCCTGCTCCACTGTTGAGTGCAAACAGGAGTGAGAGGAGAGACAAGCTGATTGGGTTGGAGAGTTACGTGTTCTATGCCAAACAGCTGCTTGGGAATTCCGTCTACTGCTTCTGGTAATGAGCTGGGAAGGGTTGAAGAAGGACAGGGGTGGCTGCAGCCACAGCTAGGCAGCCTGCAGACTGGAGAGGACAATGGGAAGGTTCAGAGATGGCCTTTTGCTTCGATCCTGTCCTTTTGTTGAAGGCAGCCATACGGTTTTCAGAAACCACTCCTACAGTTGCTGTTACCTCCCTGAGATTAAAAATCATGTATGGTATAGGGTCTTTGCCCAAATGTGTTTAAGAATTGTTGGGTTGCTTGAAAGCTTCAACAAACACGGTTTTCATGGAGAACATGTCACATTTACATTATAAAAGAGCTGGTATATCCTCTCCTCAGATTCAAGGCTGGCAGTCCTGAAATAGCTTTGGCTGTCTCTTAGGGAGATCACAGTTGGAGCGAACTCTACACCATTACCATGAAACATAACTTGGAAATAATATTTTTCTTTGCTCACCACTGAACATTCTGAACTGGGAAGCTCACACTGCCAGCTGAGTATCTCTCCTGCAGGGCAATCCTAGTTTATTGGTGAAGCAGTACTTGCGGAGGACACGTGCTTCTAATAATGATTCCACACTTTGTGTGTGTGTGTGTGTGTGTGTGTGTGTGTCTGTGTGTGTGTGTTATAACCAAAGCCATAGACACTTGCTGTTTACTCATTTTTATTATAAATTATTATTATAGATTCTGCTTTCTTGCTTTTCCCATTCCAAAGTGTTCACTTTAAAACAAATTGGCTGACTGATTTTTTTTTTTTTATGTAGGAAGAGTATGATGTCTTAGTGACGTCCCCGTAGCTATGATAAGATACTCTGCCTGAAACAGTTTAAGGGAAGAAGCATGTATTTTGACTCCCAGCTCAAAGAATGAATCCATCGTGACAGAAATCACAGCAACCAGAATCTGAGAAATTAGCCATGTTCCGTCCGCAGGCAAGAAGGAAGGAGCGTTGCAAGCTGCTGCTCAGCCAGGTCTTCTGTTCCACAGTCCAGAAAGCAAATCCAGGGAATGATGTCACCTACCTTCAGGGGGGGCTCAGAAGCTAATCTATTCTCGATAGTCCTGTGGAGGCATGCCCAGAGGCTTGTCTCTGAGTGGATTCTAGGTCCTGTGAACTTGACAGTCAATGTAAATCACCACACATCGTTTTCATTGTTGTCACAGCATTACTAAAAACTTTCCTATTATAGACCATCATGAGATAGCTTCGCTTGGCCATCTTAAAGACGTAATTAGTTTTCCTGAATGCCTGGGTGCCTTTGAGCGCTGTGAAATAAGATTTGTTGACCCTTTTTCCCTAAACATAATCTCATATTTCAAAAATGTCCTTTACAAACATAGAAATCATTGATTGATTTGATGGCATTTGGGTCTAAAATTACTTCTTAGATTTGCAAGAAAATAAGATCTTGTTTTTGAAAATTTCTGACCTAATGATCTTCCTTCAGAAAAGAAGGCAAATTGAAAATTTGAAAAGAAGTATAGATTGCATTCTGACCTGCTCCAGAATGAATGTTTAGAGCCACCAGGATGCCCTAGATAAGGGTTTCATTAAAAGAACAGATACTGAGATGAATAAATATGACCTGGGAACCACTGTGCATGCAGCCCTGTACACATAGTTCAGCTGAGGAAAGTGTATGCTCAACCCCGGTGAGTTAGCTTCGACTTCTATAATAGAAAATGTGGGGATGGCTCACTGGACAAGAGCTGAAACTTAAAGAGAATGGAGGTATTGGAACTGCTGAACTTCGATGCATAATTAAGAATTCACCTATTTTGGATAGAAATTAATATTTATCATCTGATTTTCGATAGAAATAAGATCAAGGACATAGGAAGAGGATTCACAAAAGGGAAAGAGTCTGAGCATTAGATGGAGGCACAAATAAGACATCTTTGGAGCCCTTGAGATCAGTAGTAAGGGACCAAAAAGAAGTCTCCCAGGGACTTGGGTCGTTCCATACGGAAATGATTTTTATAGTCATTTGTTGCAGTGTGAAGGACTGAACTAAAGGCCATGTATGTGCCTAGCTGGCTGTCTACCATTGTGCTACAATTCAGTCTTGAAGAAAAAATCCTCACTGAGGTTCCTAGAACACTACCTTTGAAGATTTCGAGAGAATAAAAAGATGTTTGTGTTTCCAAAATGTTATGGAGAACATCACTTTTGTTACTTATGTACTGAGAAACATTCACGGATCAGGTTGTTCTTGTGAATTAATAGTGGAATTGGAGCTTTTCTCACAATGAGTCTAATTTATCTGGTGGGTGTTTCTGTAAAAGAAGACTTTACACCTGCTTAGTGTGGTGTTCTTCCAACTTTAATACAGTGACGCTGAGTCTTTTCTAAAAAATTAATTTTCCATTCTTTGGTGAGTGGGGACCATGGAATATAGTAAAGAGAAAGAAAACAGTAAGGTAGTATAGTAATAGAAGCGGAAGGTTGAAGGAAAAGCCTAAGAAGGTTTATTTCCTAGTGGGACCAGTTAGAAACTTTTTGGGGGAGCAATTATTCGATTACCATCCATCACCAAGGGAAGGCAAGACAGAAACAATGGGGTGGGACCCTGGAAGGGGGAACAGAAGCATAGGCTATGGGGGCGGGGGCTTTTAGGTCAATTTCTTTGAAATAGTCCATCTATTGTGAACAAGGGATGTTTGCTAAACATGAACATTCTTAAGCCCAGCTGCAGTTCTACTGGGTCAAAAAGCCTGGAGGTGGTTCCAGGGACTTGACATTTTTACAAGATTCACAGTTGACAGATGTTTCTGGTTGACAAAGCTTGAGGACCTTTCTCAATTTCATCCCACAACCTGTTGCAGTGAAGCTGTGATAAAGGAGAATTTAGCGATTGCACCAAGAGACTAAAATCACTATTGGTTCTAATCTGAGATGGCTGATGATGCCTGTCTTAGGGCTTCTATTGCTGGGATCATGGCAGCTCTTATAAAGGAAAAACATGTAACTGAAGTGATGGCTTACATGTTTAGAGGTCCAGTCCATTGTTACCATGGTGTAACTAACGTGGTGTGCAGGAAGACAAGGTGCTGGTGACTTCGCTGGCAAGTATCCTATGTATTGGTTTATAGGCAACAGAGAGTGGTTTGAGACACTGGGCAACATCTTGAGCATAGACTTCAAAGCCCACCTCCACAGTGACACCCCTTCTCCAACAAGACTACAACAAGACCACACCTCCTTATAGTGGCTCTCCCTGTGAGATTATGGGGGCCAATTACATTGAAACTACCACAGTACTCAAAGGAGTACTAATGCCTTGCACATGACACTTTATTAGCCTCAGAAAAATTTAAGACTCTCCTAGAGGGGGGAAGAAATGTTAATCTAGACAAAGTTCCCAGCTGGGAGCAAGCCATGGAGAACAACCCATTAATAAAACTTTGGATTCTCATCTGAGAGAAAGCTAAGATGCCCATTTTTAGCTCTTTAGGGTCTTTGAGACACACTACAGTTTGATTTTGGTTATATCATTTTACTCCAAATAAAAATGGGATATAAACCTTGAACTCACGTTGGGTGTGGTGTGAGGGATCAAAGCTGTGGTCCTTCTGGCTCGAGAGCCTTGGCAGTAATAGCAGTCAGGTTCAGAGCTGCCATTCTCAGCTTCTCTCTCATCCCTTTGACCTGTCACTTGGGAGCAATGCCCTCGGGTAAAAGTCACTCCACCTTCCCAAATATCCCATCCTCCCTCTGTCTTCTCCCTTCTCCTGCCTCAAGGGATGGCTTTGATGCAGTAGAAGGTGCTTGAACCCTAACCATGATACTCAGTGGTAGTGTGACCTCAGGCCATTGCCTTGCTTTCCCAGTCTCTGTTTCTTCAACTGTAAGTGGGGATGACGTTTGTACCTTGTAGCATGGCTGTGATGATGAAGCAGTGTGGCAGGGTGCAGGGTATGCTGTGTGATCTTCTGTGTGTTGTCTACTGTTCGGACCATGATGAACTCTGTTCTCCCGTGAAGCTGTGTATTAGTGATGCTCTTTTTGGAGTCAGAGTGAGAGGACCAAATTTTAGGTATGAGGTTGAAAGCACAAAGCAGCTTTTGGATTTTGCTAAAAGACTCTTAGTTCTCTTTATGGTTGGGGATATATGCCCATCCCTGGTGGATGCCCGAAACCAAAGCCTACTGGCTCTGTGTTCTTTCTTATAATCTGCTACCTACATAGCTGTGACAAAGTTGTATTTGCAAAGTAAAGCACAGTAAGAGGTGAACAACAAGAGCTAATAAATAGAACAGTTCTGATAGAATACTATAAGAGATGCTACATAAAGTCATTTACTTGAGAAATTTTTCACTTAATATGTTTGGGAAATAACTGACCATGAGTCACTGAAACTCCAAAAGGCAAAATGTTGGGGAAGAGGAAACTATAGTATTAGCTTCTGAATGACAATGGTAATATGTAATTGTGCCATTTAGATCTCTTCCTTTTGAATTTCCATTTGAAAAGACCAGCACACATGCACATGTGCACAGACAGACAGACAGACACACACACACTGTTCACGCACATGCACTCAAGTTGTGTACACTCATTTTCTGCCAGGACTGGAACAGGAAAGAGTCAACCCATCAAATTATTCATTCAGAAGAATGCAAGACATACACACCTCTGAAATCTCAGGATCTCATTAAGTTCCTTTTACATAGTTGGAAGTAACCGGAGTGTTCAATAAAATGAAAATTGTGTTGTTATTAAACATGGTTATATATGTATCATTTATATAGAAAAAAACTATGTTGTTAAAAAACAATTTTCTTTTTCTTTTCTTTTCTTTTCTTTTTTTTAATGTACAATATAGGCTGGGAAGAAGGCTCAGAGGGTAAAGTGGGTGCTGTCCTAACATGAGGTCCTAAGTTCAGATCCCCACTACCCACTTCTTTTCCTTTTATAAAAGCCAGACAAAGTAGCACATATCTATAGCCTAGCACCAGGAGACAGAAGCAAAGATCCCAAGGGCTCACTAGCCAGCCAGTCAAGCCAAAACAGTGAGCATGCGGTTCTGCGAGAGACTTTGCCTTAAAAAAAAGTGTAAGTCTATAAAGGAAGAAGACTCTCAAAGCTGACCTCTGTACCTTCCATAAATGCAGGGGTGAATGAACATGCGCGCACACTCTCTCTCTCTCTCTCTCTCTCTCTCTCTCTCTCTCTCTATATATATATATATATATATATATATATATATATATTATGTGCTAAAACTATATTTAGAAAAACTCTTAGATATGTGCCAAAAAGCTTTTCGTGGGTGGTAGAGTTAGAGATCATTTAAAACTATTGCTTATCTATACTATAGTCTATCAGATTTAATGTACTTTTCTAATAATAAACAAATATGCCTTACAGCTTGCATTAGGTGGGGCCCTGATTCTTTTTAATAATATTTTTGGCGAGGCCTTAGATGCCATAGTATGTGTGTGAAGGCCAGAAGACAGCTGGTGGAATTCAGTTCTCATTTCAGCTCTGTAGCTCCCAGGTATTGAACTCACATCGTCAGGCTTGGCAGCAAGCACCGTTCTCTGTGGAGCCAGTTTTCCAGCCCAGGACCTTTATCCTTTTGCTGAAGGACTAAAGATACGTTTCCTGGAGAACTGAAGCCTTTGTGGGCCGCCCTGCTCTATGTCTACAGAGCTGCGTTCTCTTGCATCCTTACTTCATACCTTTCAGATGTCCTCAGGCTTCAACACTAGCCTGTGGGTACCCCAAGAAATACTTGACGGGCAGTAAAGAGACTTGTCCCCTGTAAAGGCAGGCGCGGTTCCTGTCTCCTCTGTGTGGTGTTTCCTCCTCTGCTGTTCCCAGGACAGTAGCATTTCTCTTAAGGAAGCAGACCTTCTTGAGACACTCTGTGATGGAAGAGGATGTGTTCCATTTCCTTTTCTCAGAGTTCGCACACTTGCCTTTCCCTTCATTTATTTCCCAAGTGAGTCTGGACTGGTTTCTCTCTTGTGACCCTTGCTCAGAATGTCACAGTCCCCTTCACCTAGGAGCTTCAGAAGATTAAACTGATGACTTGGGGCCGCTGCCTATTGGTCAGGTGTTAGCTCTGTATGGAATTATCACACAGGCCACACAGCCAGGCCAGACTCATTAGTGTCACCTTCCGTAGCACCCCTCTCCCCACCTTGAGCTGTCTGTGGCATTTGCTAAAACGCCACCATCACTTTGGTCTCTGGCTCCCCTTCTCTCGGTCTCTCACCCCCCTCCTCATGTGCTGTGTTCCCCTCCTGGGTGTAGGAAAAGATCACTAAGAGGTTATTAAGCAGAACATTTAATTATAGGACTCCAATGGCCTCTTTTGACAGGTTTCTTTTTAGATCCTTGGACCTTCTGAAGCTGCATCTCAGGATTGTGTTCGGTGCTGAGCCAAATGGCAGCCCTCGGGGGTGCAGACGACCTCAGCATGTTGCTGAGCATCTGTGTGCGGGGCTTTCCCAGTAGGACAGCTCTTCTCATCCGTCACTGCTCCCCACCTAGCCAGGGATATCCTGCTGGTAACAGACCTCGCCCCCTGGTCCCCAGCCAGCTCCTTCTCAAGGTAGTCACTACCCATTTTCCATAAAGACAGCTTCAGGCTCAGTGCACTTCAGCCTTTAAACCTTCGATTAGTCACTCTTCAGTGTATATTTATAGACTATTATGTGCCAGATTCTGAACTAGTCACCAGGACATAACACTAAGTCAAAGACACACAGTTCTAACCCATACATCTCCATTGTAGAAGAGAGGACATGTAAAGGCAGAACAAACAAGCAAATATGTCCTCAAGTGTAAGAAGGGCTCTGAGGGGACAAAGGAAGGAAGATACAAAATTTATCAGATATGAGTGATCCTATTTCAATTAATGTGGTCAGAGAATCCTGTGGCCCCAGACCCACCCTTCCAGCATTCTCTGGAACTCTCAGACCCTGTCTCCATCAATTTAAGTCTGGACTCATTAGACACTCCAGGAGATTCTGGGGCCCACGTGAGTCTGGAAATCACTGATTTGGGCTGTGCCTGTAGGATGGGAAGAAGGAAGTCATGTAAGTACCAACATGCACTATCCACAGAGGGTGAAGAAGACAAAGACCGCAAAAAGGCATGGTTTGTCTAAGAAACTGATCCAGACCATTTTAGGCCAGGTAACTTAAGGACCTGTCGCACAACTATGCTGCAGGAAGAGCGGCTGTCTTCCTAGTGACAAGGGGTTGAGCGTCATCAGCCTCGCTTGAGGGGTATTCTTCACCGTAGGAAAGAAAAGAGTAAAGAAGAGAGAGAAATCCTCTAAGGCAAAGACTGCCCAGACATCCAGCAGGGGCTCAGCCAAAAGCCAGAAGCAGATGTAGTGGTGACAGCAAGGGAGGAAGCTAGAGGAATCTGCTCCTTGGCAAGCTACCTTGTGACCTTCTATGCTGTACAGAGGGAATTTCGGGAACAAATAGCTGGGAGGACAGATTTTTGAACTCCTCATCTCCCTCAGAGAAGGTAGGATGGCAACTCACAACACTGTGTGGGGACTATGCAGTTCCTCAGTCTCAACTCTGAGGCTGTACAAAACCCCTAGTCTCTCGCACCTGTCAGTCACGAATATGGCCAGTCAGGCTTCGGTCCTTCCAGGTTTTCCAGACTCACTTATTGTTCATTGTTAATCACATTAGTTCCCAGATAAAGAGGTTGTGTTTTACAGATGTTCCCCCCCCCCCAAAAGAAAAAAAAAAACCTGACAAAGATAATGGGTTGTCAGGGAGCCAAGCAAAGAAGGTAAATTATCTGAGGAATTGATCTAGCTCGACCAGAAAGCCTTGAGAATTTGCCTTAGAAAGATACTTATGATGTTTATGTAAGTGGCCTGAGGCTAGACCAGCACCTTTCAAATGACAGGAGAGGGTAGGAAATTTAGCGGTATCTTCATGTAGCTTGTTCCCTGCAGCTGGGTGAAAGGAAGTCACTGACATGCAGTGGGTTGAGGCTAGGGCTGCCTTTAACATCCTCTCAGGCACTGGAAGCCCCCAGCAAAGAGTTGTCTGGCATAACGTTTGCTGTGCCAATGCTGAGGTCTAGATCCTGGGCTAGATCCTGTGAGATCCACAAAGTATAGGATATTATTTGCCACCAAGAGTGGATCCAGCTGTACTTGATGACACCTTTTCGCCCTGTCTTCACAGAGAGCAGATGAAGAACTAAGGTCAAATCTACCTGTAATTCTAGTGCTTGTTTAAGTCTCACTGAAATCAATCATTGTTTACAACTCTCCTTTCTTGCTTGCAAGGCACTAGGCGAGGTGAGGCAGGGAGATATAAGGGAATAAATGGTGTTTTGCACTCTCGCAGAGTTTATACCTGACAGACTCCTGCTTATGCAAAGTAGCGTTGAGTGAGCAGAGCCTTGTGTAGAGAATATGTCTTAGAGGCACTGTGGTATTGTGGAAACATGTCTAAACCCCATCCGTGTGCATTTTCATCTTGATGTGGTGTGAAGAATATAGATTTGGGAAGAGGGAGTTCTGGGTTTGAGTCTCCATTTCGTTCTTCAAAGCAAAGAGAAAACTGTAGGAATACATGGAGAACAAACAAAATCATCTAAAGTGGTTCAAACAGCCTCCTGGCGCATAGTGCTCAATTAATGGTAGAAATTATTATTATTATTATTATTATTATTATTATTATTAGAGAAAGTCAGTCTTTTTAGGGAGTGTATTAATTTTTTGAAAGTTTAGTTTTTTATTTTTAGAAGGAGGTAAAATGATAGACACTTTGGAAGATAAAATGATAATGCATGCAGAGTACCTAATAAGCGGCTGATGCACTCACATCCGCTGTTTTCTTGTATCAGAATTTAGTCCACAGACTCTGGATTCTGTACACAGTTATGTGAAGTCTGGAGTTGACTGTTGACCTGGTATCCCTCATCTTCTCCATCAGTACAGGGAAGCTAGGTTTCCTCCCGTGGTTTTCTTACCATATGGTTTTAAGAAGAAAGTATATGTCCTCCACAGTGCTTATAACATGATTTGAGATGGGTAATTATTACATATAAAATCAAGTTCCTGTTGTCTATTCAGGCTGCACTTATTGAGCATCTACTGTATCATAGAAATTAGGCACAGCAAATAAAAATGCTTCACTGGGTTCATTTTGTAATAGAAGTGTTCTTACTCATCCTCTATAGTTTGACATCCACCTTCATAAACTCTACCATATTATTTCAGTAAATACACTTGGTACGCTCCCTGCAAAAAGCCAGAGGTGGCCATGAGAAGATTCTCCGGAGAGGAGGAGGCATGGGGTCTATAGGCCGATAAAGCACGGTGAACTTGTGAAGAAAGGGCTTCATAGAAGGTGCTATGGAATTGAGACTTCAGCCAATGATTATAGAAACGTTTCTCTAAAGGACCAAAGAAAAGCATTAAGCCTGGGAGAGATGTGCTCAGATTTACACTTCTGAAAGATGCCTCTCTAGATAAAAACATGGATTGCTGAAAAAAGACCAATGTAGGAGTCTGTTGTCCAGTCTGAGCAGGAGATCAAAGGGTCTAAATCAGAGTAGTGGCCAAAAATGAGAATGGATTAGAATATGGAGTCAACAACTGATTGCATGTTATTGAGAGTGAGCTGGATAACTTAGATATTGAAGGTGATTTCTTAGCAAATTTTGGAATAGACTGAGCATCTGTAATCTAAAACCACAAACTCAACATGCTCCAAATTCCATTGCATTTCAGTACCAATATAGTGTTATAAATGGAAACTTTACCCTGACCTCAGGTGGCAAGTTACAACCAAAAATGCTGATTATCTAAACATATTGTATAAAATTATCTTCAACACGTGTGTAAGGTACATACGTTTAGAATTGGGCACCATCCTTAAAATATCTCACTATGTACATGAAAATGGTCCAAGGTGCAAATAACTTGACATCCTGGGAATTTCAGATAAGGAATGCTTACATCTGTGCCTCTAATGGAGATGGGTGGAACAAGAGCAAACCAGGATTGGGAGGACAGAAGATGAAGTCTCTGTTTGTATAAAGGAAGGACTTTAGGTGCATGCAAGAGGAGAATTTCTCTTTTGCAAACCTGGAGAATCTAGAAAGTAAAATTGACTTAGAGATTCGGGAATTAGGTAAAATTAAGTCGTTCGAATAGATTATATCATTGAGACAGAAAGTGAAGAGAAGGGAGGAAGGGCCCAGGGCTCTGTACCTGCTCTTTAGGGTCATGCAGAAGAAAATGAACCCCGAAAGACCCCTGAGATAATCAGAGAGGTATATGGGATGGCTATTTGCAGGGGAAAATATTGGATCCTGATGTCTTCAGACGGTGGCTTTTTATGGAGACCACCCAACCACTTATTTTCTTTTCATAGATAGTCTCCTTTTAGAAGGTCTGGAAAAACAAACGGTGTCTCAGAATTACCACCCTGGCTTACCCAAGGGTGGCTTTGACAATTTAGATCCAAGAAGTGATGGGGAGAATTCTACTTTTGTGTCACTGACACCTTTTATCTTCACAGTCTGGTGGGAGGGTCCAGTGGCCGCAGGTATGACAGATGCACTTAGTCTCCAGCCATTAATACCACTCATTCTCTCCCCTACTGGGAGGGCAGTGCAGTCCTCCTGGCTGCCCCTGGTCTCCCTTCCTGGTGATGGAAATTTCCATTATTGACAGGGAAACTGCAGGCTAATGGCACAGATGAATTGTAAATTTTGACAACCTCGACAGGTAAATATTGGCTTTGCACAAACAAGTTTCTATAAATAACCCGTCGGCCATAGAAACTCCACAGATGGCAGCAGGACTGCCCAAGCGTTGATTTTTCCCAGGATGCTCAGTGCAGAAAAGCACAGCTGTCAGCTTAGCTGCTCTTGCTGGAGCCAAGGCCCCTCTGCTGTGATGCAGCCGACTGCCCATGCCCCCAGGGACGTGGCGGGCAGACGCAGGACAGGTAGAGATCAATCATTCTGAAACCTCCCTCCAGTGCCTTCCATTCCTCGGTTCCAATGGGGTTTCTTAAAAATGTCACTTCTTCAGGTCTTACAGTCAAAGTGAGAAGTTGTCTGATCTGGGAATTTATTGGGCCTCTTTTAATTAAAGTCAACCTTATTGAAAAGAAAACGAGGAGGAATGAGACATAGTCATTGTGGACTGTGCGCCATATGGCTGGATTGCTAAAAATAGTCTTTTCAAAGACTCTGAAAAGAATGTCAAGCTACTGTGTGTGGTAGACTCTAACCCAAGGGATGCATCGGGGTATGAAGCCCTTCCTGTCAGAAAGTCATTCCAGTGAGAATATTTGCCCATTGGCCATGTCGCTCCATCTGGAAAGCTGGGGGAAGTGTGATAAAATAGAGAAGCATTCTTTACCTCTGTGTTGAGAGCCCCAAACTGGAATAACGCTGAGTGGAATGGTCATTCTCTGAGTGAGCTTGCTAGGAGACCCACAAGCTGATGCTAAAGCAAATACATTGTTCGTTATTGAGGCCAGTCTCTGACTTGTGCTATATAACTCACCCATTCTTACTGTTCATTTTCTGCTTCTGATTATTTCCTTGGCTCTTTGGTCTGGAGTCCTTTATCATAAGCCCCTCCAAGCCCCTTAGAAAGTAGACAAGGTCCGAGGCAAGTGAGTTTTGAGACGTCCATGTAACAGTAATGACCACAGAATGTCCTCTACCAGTGCTGTGCAAAAATACATGGTGGCAGTAGACGCTGAACATTCAGACACAGTGGACAGAATATTGAGAGCAAAATGGTGCTAAGAACTGGAGTAGGAAAGAACCATGGACAATGGGGTAATTGTGCTACCACGGACAATGGGGTAATAGTGGTACCATGGACAATGGGGTAATAGTGGTACCACGGGCAATGTGGTAATAGTGGTACTATGGACAATGGGGTAATAGTGGCACCATGGACAATGGGATAATAGTAGTACCACAGACAGTGGGGTAATAGTGGTACCACAGACAATGGGATAATAGTGGTACCACGGATAATGGGTAATACTGGTACTACAGACAATGGGATAATAGTGGCACCATGGACAATGGGATAATAGTGGCACCATGGACAATGGGATAATAGTGGCACCATGGACAATGGGTTAATAGTGGCACCACAGACAGTGGGATAATAGTGGCACCATGGACAATGGGATAATAGTGGCACCATGGACAATGGGATAATAGTGGCACCATGGACAATGGGTTAATAGTGGCACCACAGACAGTGGGATAATAGTGGCACCATGGACAATGGGATAATAGTGGTACCATGGACAATGGAGTAATAGTGGTACCACAGACAGTGGGATAATAGTGGCACCACAGACAGTGGAGTAATCGTGAACCACACTGAGAAGAGAGGAGGACAACACTGGGAATTGGAGAGTGTAGCAAGAGAACATTTCCTCACTCTCTGAGCTCACTCCGTTTCCACTCCTGGGAGACTCCATGCACGACAATGCATGCTTTCTTGCTATTCTGCTGGGGGTTTACTCGCTGGATATAGCTCTGTGTTCAGAAACTGGCGTCATTAGCCTTTGTACCTCCTGTTTGAAAGACACATTCCTGTGCACGAGGGCCTATTCTTTCCATAAAAGCTGTGGAAACCACACACATGCTATGTCCTTGTGCATCCTGACCATTTTCCACAGTGCTTGGCATCCAGCAAGTAACAGATAAATATGTGTGGGAAAGAGGTAGCTTTAGTGAGTCCTGCTTATCAGGGAATATAACTTAAATATTGAAGAAACAACTAGAGACGTCGTCACGTTAAAATTCGAACTTGATATCCAACACTAGATTCAAGCAAGATGCTTGATAAAGAAGATACTAATAGGAGGCCCTGGCTGGTAGCATGGTGAAAAGTATGTGGGACTTTAAAATCAAGCCACTTTCATTATGAAGTGTGTATTCTTCAATGTGAACTGCTGGACTTTGGTCAAGTTTGACTCTCTTTGACATCTTCATTTTTATAATATAGGTAGTGATAACTGAACTCTCCAGTTTGCCAGAGCCAAGAAGTGCTATAACAACAGAAATGCCAACAAGGAGGCAGGAACTGCAATGCCAGGCTCAGATCTCCACTCTGATGTGCACCACAGAGTGATTCATAGCAAATGATGTTATCTTTGTGTGCCCAACTTTAGATTGTGTAAAGGTGGTGTGTAGCTTAGTGGTAGAGCATTGCCCTAGGTTAAATCCCAAACACAAATAAGTAAACACATGAAGTAGCTGTAAATAGTTGTTAATATGTGACATTTTTTGAATACTGTGAATCCTGTTTCACATATGCTTGTGACTATGTCAGGTGGCACAGAGAATGCCCTACCCCCAGCCCCTTCTTCTCCACAACAGATGTTAACTCTCATTCTTCCTAAGCAGCTTCTGCATCATTTGAAAATTGTGGAACCACAAATATTATCATGTTCATAAAGTATTACGTGCGATATTACTTTCTTCCCTAAGAGGGAACCTTGTGCTGGCTCCAAACAGAGCCAAAGAGAAGCCCTTGAGGACCCAGGAGAGAGGACAAGATGAGTGACATTAGGCAGGATTGAGGTTAATGTTTGCGGGGGTAAAAATAAGTTCTTAAATTGCAGAAGAAAATGAGTGTATGGTATTCTAAAAACCGAAATATTATCCATGTTTATTGAATAAGACATAGTTGAGCTATTTAACTGAAGCTCATGTACTTCAGTTATTCAAGATGGTAGACAAATATTCCAGTTATTTGCTCATTCACTCTAAGATTCATATAGAGTAATTGTACTTTAGTCATGTTCTGGGACCTAGGGTAGAAATAGGATCCTAAATCCATTCAAATTGGTAAAATCAGTGAATGAAAATTGGTTATACAAGCAATTAGGCAATAGTCTGCTTAGCATGAAAACTAAGATACAGATGGGAAGAGCACAAACAAGAGGACACCCATTAGCCTTGTGCTATACCCAGTACCGTAGCTAGGGCAGAGCCTACAAGAAGGGATGGGAAGGAAGACTGGGTTTATACAACACCTTCTGTATTTACAAATAGAAGAGAGGTTTTGTGACAACACCAGAACCTCTCATGACAAAGAATGCACATGATGGGATAACTGGCTTGTTTTCTGCTCCAAAAATAGAATTCTACACTCTGGGTAGTTTATAAGAAATAGAAATGTATTTCTCAAAGTTCTAGAGGCTACAAAGACCAAGAGCAAGGCAACAGCAAGTCTGGTGTCTCAAGACTTAGCTTTTCTTGTCCAATATGATGCCTCTTGCTACATACAGCCTCACATGGCAGAAGGGATGGCAGGGGGAGTGGACTAGGGCACACCTCCGACTCCTTCTTGTAAATGCAAATGTCCCTATAGTTACAGTGAGACTAACAGTGGCCTTAATACTATGGGAATTAAGTTCTCACATAGGAATTTGGACAAACATAAATATTCAAAGCCTAGCAATAACTTTGGTAACTTTCTTACATTTTCTTTGTATGCTTAGGTTCCTCTAGCCACTGCAGGTGGTTATAGTGACCTTCTCATACAGATGAAGAAGCCAGAGCTCAAATACAGTGAGGGACAGTAGTGCTCAGGGGCTCTTGATTTGGAAATCCAGGTTCCACAGGCCACATCTGTCTGGGTCCCACTGTGCTGGGCTCCATGGCAGCTTGCTGCTACTCTGAAGGCAAGGTGGTTGGTCATGATGGTTCACTGTTGCAGGAACACTCAGGAGGCTCCTGTTTTATATCCAGTATCTATTGTGGGCCAGGTACTGCACTGAGCAGGTTTCTCATTAGTCATCTTTAACCCTAATTAAATCAGCCTGAACTAAGCCGATTAGTGGCCTGCTGTAATGACCACCTTTTGTCCTTTTGGCCCCTCATGTCTTCTTGTCTCTTTCCTAAGATCACTGTAATGTTTGCTTGTTTTCCTGAATTCTGCCTTCCTTTTGACACAAAGTGATCTGTGGGCCTGGAGAATTTTCTACAAAAGCAAAAACATTTCCTGATGGGAGAATTATATCTCTTAATTAGCGTGCAAAGCCTCGTGTGATCTCAAGTTCCTGTTTCTCTGGGCTGAAGCAATAGTGAACCCATCATCAAAGTGAGTGCTTCCCTCAGCTGGACGAAATCATGCCATTTGTCCCAACCTGCTTCCTGTAAATGTAAAATCTACAGTCCTCAAAATAGCAGCAGGCTGGCATGGGACCCAGTGCACAGGTACCCAGATGCCACCTGTGGAGCCTGAATTTCCATCTCAGGTGCTCCCAGGGAGTGCTGTCTCTCACTATCCTTCAGGTGAGTGAGAGTACCTCACCTACTATCCACATGCTGTGTTGTAAGCTTCCTCAGAGGCCAACAGCTTTCCCCGCCTGTCTCCAGAGACAAAGAACACAGTTTTGCGTCTTTACACATGTCAAGGGTTGTCACTTGTAATTATGTCACAATTCTGTTTTTAAGCTTTGTTGACATGCTCCAGTAAAAATCATTTTGTTTTCTCCAGATAGAGTTGAGACACTCTTAGAAGTAGCATGCAACTACTCTTTGCGGTAGAAGAGGATTTTCCTTCTAGCTGTCACAGAGAGGAGGGGGCTCCATGGTGAGTCAGACTCTGTGGCCTCTGCAGCTCTTTGTTCAGTGTCCAGCAGCTCATGAGCCACTGTGTAGAATCTGACTTACCAAGTGGTTGCTTTGAGATACTGTGCTTTTACAGTGGAAGAGAACAGCTTCGTGTAGCTGTTTTTGCGATGGTTACTAGTCACTGGTTTGTGATGTCCATTGCACATCGATGCTGACTTACCTTTGTGCCCAAGTTGTTGCTTTCTGGAACCAGTCATGGTGATAACTTACTGACGTGATTGTGTCCCAAGACAGCTGGGCTGGGGTGAACAGGGAAGCTTAGCCAAAAGAATTCAGTTCCTGCACTGTATGGTCTTAGGAAGGTTGGCTGATCTTGTTGAGCTTCGATAGGGCTATCTATGAAAAGAGAGTCATGATACCCTTCGTAGAGTGTTCTCACAGAACACTGGAGGGTCTTTTGGGAGAGTGGGTAGTTTCTTCTAAATGTAAAGTTCTAGTAATCCACTGGAAGCTCATTTTTGATCATTTACCCAGAAGTGGTCACTAGACTGATGCCAAGGGCAAATGAATTCCTCTGGATTTTAAGACTGCTGGGACGGTTTTGGGTTTGGCTTTATGTTTTGATCAGTGCGGTGCCAGTTATCAAGGCAGCAATCTTCAAGATGAACTGGAAAGCGAATCACTTAACAGCTCTTAACCTGTTAAGGGACAAATGTTTCATAAGGCCACTGTGGTGCACTAAGTGTAAGAAGTTGAATGGATATGACTTACGTATGTTGATGACATGCACAGTAAGCCTCCAGAAGAGGATTTCTCAGAAGTTCTGATCATAATGTTCTTTCCTCCCCAACCCCCTTTCTCAGCGTGTTGTAGTTTGGTATAGCGCAGAACTTTCTCTGAAAAATGTAGGTTAGGAATTCTAACGTAACTGCTCTCAGCTCTGACACCTGTGCTAGTGCAAACGTAGAAGCTATGCTCGGGATGGGTTGGGGTATCTAGTGATAGAATCCTTGCCTAGATTATGCAAGGCTGTGAATCCAATCCGCAGCACTGCTCCCCAGCACACACTCAGCAAAAGAAAAAGGGGATTTTTTTCCCCTTCTGACCACTTACTATGTTTTAATGTACCTCTCGGCCCTTGTGCATTTATAATTTTCTACCATATACTTATGTGCATATGATAAAGAAACCCACATTATGGGATTCCACAGTGCCTAGTACAGAACTTGGCATGAGCTGGAAACTCGCATGGTGTCTAGCTACTCAGATGCATCACCTGTCAGTGAGCTTCATGTATTTGGTCTCCCATTATTATTGGTATTATTAACTCAGTATTTATTCAGCACCATTGTGCTAGTCATTTTGAATTATTGATTCATCCACAACAATGCTTTGAAGTAGGTATTCCTTGTCTTAGCTTTCTAAGGAAACAGAGACATTATCAAGCTAAAATAATAGCTTGCTAAGTATCAAAACCAGTATTCCAAACTGGCATTGATTCACCCAGCTCCTCATCCAATCAAGAAATTATGCTCCTCCAGATAAAGGAACATAAATATAATCCCTAAGTGTGGCCTCAGAGGAACTCTAAGAAGAACTTTTCTGTTCTTCACAAGTCTCACTGTAGTCAGTACTGGAAGCCATACAACAATCACTTCTCCCAGGTGGTCTGGTTGTGGACCGCTTTCCTAGGCCTGTTTGTCTAAGGTTGTTTCACCAGATCTAACGACTGTGACTCTGAACCCTTGTTAAGCTTGGGTTAATTGCCAATTTAGGCAGTGTTCTTGTTTAGAAAGTCCCTCCAGGGAGCACAGTCTCCGAATTGGAAGATGATTTTCTGCTTGTTCTCGACTTGCCCAGCTGCTGATGGGGTTGCAAGGATGCCAACAACATATGCCACTCCGGATTCTTCCCATTTACAAAGGCTTGATGGTCCACACTTGTGATTCTGTCTGTAACCATCCTAGAATCAAGAAGTCACACCAGCTAGTGTTATTGGGCACATGTCAGCTCTAAGGATAGGGTGGGCGATGAAGACAGTTACTATTTTGATTCTTGCTCCTAGTTGGCTCCTGGTTGAAAACGTAGCATAGCGGCGAGTGAAACACGAATTTTGAGCTATTGCTATAAGTCAGATGCCCCAGGCCATTTGGTTCGCCAGGCTCCAGGTCTCAGAAACAGCAAAGTTAGAAGAGTGAATTCTTACTACTGTGTCTTTCTTGGGTGTGTTCTGAGAGTGGAGAGATCTCCCTTGAGGGATGTGTTCCCTGCACTCTAAATACACACAGGGCTCTCTGCATGATGGTGTAGGGCAACCAAGATGTTCCGCTTACCACCTCACCCCAAAATGTCCAGAAAATGGAGCTTTTTACGTGTGAGTGAAATCAAACCAGAATAGAAGTTGGGATAGGGGCCACTCCATAGATGTTATCAACAGGAGAAACAGCCTTCAGGAATTCCTGCCTGAGGTGTACCAAATTATACACTTATATTCCTAAGAAGATGATTTCTGGCTTTCCTATATTTCATGACATAGATAAATAATTGCAGGTTTGCATCCCTAAAATGTCTGTGATGTTTTGACTCAGAATTTTTATAAGTAATGTCACTGAACTAAACAATTAAGCACTGTCCTAGCTTGCTGCTGTGTGATAAACATCATGACTGAAAGCAGCTGAAGGAGGAAAGGATTTATTTTTCATTACATCTTAGAGCCTGCCATGAAGGGAAGACAAGTCAGGAACTGAAGCAGAGACCATGAATGAGAACATATTCCCGGCTTCCTCTCCATGGCTTGCTCAACATGCTTTCTTATGTGGACTAGGATCACCTGCTCAGCTATGGCACCACCCACAATAGGTTGAGCCCTCTGACATCAATTATTAATCAAAAATATGCCCCATCCACATTTGACCACAGGCCAGTCTGATGGGGGTATTTTTTTTCCATTGAGGTTCTCTCTTCCCAAACGATTCCTGTTTGTGTCAAGGTGACAGAACCTGATCAGCACAGGAATCCTCTCTGTCATGAAACTTGCCACTCTTGACTGCAGGCATAAAATGTGGCACTGCCTACTCAAGAACCTGAAATGAAGTAACTGCGGGAGAGTCCATTCATCTTAGTCCTGCAGCTCATTAGTCAGAAAGCTGAGCAACATTCTTGGTCTGCTTTTTTGTTGCTATAACAGAACACTTAACAATGGGCAAAAAAGGACTTGGGGTCATCACAATCCTGGAGGCTGGGAAGCCCAAAGCAGATGCCACATTATCTTATAACATAGTAGGAGTCAGAAAGCGAGATAGCTCATTACAACCCACTCTCAAAGTAACTACTGCAGGACTTGAAGTGAGAACGCACACACGGAGGGGATTAATTAATTCCTGGAAATCTAACTCCTACCACCTACTAAAATTATTTGAATTTCAGCACAAGTTTTAGAGGGAACAAACAATATTCAACACAGAACAATGGTCATGGATTGTGACGTCTTTAAATAATTGGTTTGAATGCAAAGGATATAAGCATATACATTCAGTCACAAGGTTTTTTTGTTTGTTTGTTTTTTAGTGGGGCCAAGGCATTTTTTAGGTTTCCTAATTATTGTCTGTAAATTCTATCAAACTTTGCTTAAAACAGCATGTATTATTTCCAGTTTAGGAGTCTTTCTTTCTTTCTTTCTTTCTTTCTTTCTTTCCTTCCTTCCTTCCTTCCTTCCTTCTTTCCTTCTCTCTCTCTCTCCCTCCCTCCCTCCCTCCTACCCTTTCTCTCTCCCTCTCTCCCTCTCTCCCTCCCTCCCTCCCTCTCTTCCTCCCTCTTTCCCTCCCTTCCTTTCTTTCATAAAATCCAATGTTTAGAATATTTTCAGCACAATCTAGATACTGAATCTTCTAATTGTCTGTGGTTGACCCACCTATTGCTGGTTCAGTCATGGTTTTGGTTTGGTTTCTGCAGTTTGTTTCCCTCTCACCTTTGACAGCATGCAAGCCCATCCAAGTAAAAGCTTTTCCCTTTCATATTCATATTTCCTCGTTGTATATAACATGCAATCAAAGTTACATAATTACAACAACAAGTGTAACTGTCAGAATCCCGTTTGACAACAGACACTCCTAAGAATCACATCACAGCTGGCGGGAGCAGAAGTGTGGGACACTCCCGAAGCTTGACGTTCGCTTGGAGTGTGTCAGCTTGGGCATCAGGCAACACATTTTACAGAAAGAACTGTGTCTGTTTCTTACTGAAGCAAGTCAGCTAAATTATGAGAATCCCTACTGCATTCTTGAATGTAGTGATAGGCACACATTATTTGTGTCCCTCAACAAAGTATTTCCCAGCTTGGATTCCATGGAACCCTAAGAGCGCCTCAGAGAACAACAGGTGTGCATCTAATCAGCTCCCGCAGCAGAAAGAGTAACACCATGATCCGTAGGAGCTGTGTTTAGCTGCTGAAAGAATACTTAGATGACGAGTGTTTTAAACAATGCACACAGCGTGTATTGGAGAGGAAATCTTGGACCCCTTAGCAGCCTGGCACAAACTTGCCACTGGTAGGACACCTGGTAGCAGTTTTAAATATGTCTATAAAGACACACAGTTTAAATTGTCTGCTTGGCACCCGGTTTCATTCCATTGTTTCTGAGTTGGCACTTGGGGTGGTTTTCTAGGACTGTTGTGACGGAGTCCCAGAGGGGGGTGGAGGATGGGGAGGAGGGAGGTGGCTTAAAATAACAGGTGGCTTACCATGTATCATTGCACGGTCTGGAAGCTAGAAGTGTAAAGTCACTGAGCCTTCAAGGCCACAGGGCCTCTGCACCCTACCAGGAAGTCTTTCCTGGCCTCCTGGGAATTTTCGATGAATTGTTAGCAGCCTTTGGCAGTCCTTGATCTTGATCATGCTGGGGCCGAGGATCAGAACTGCATTGAAAACCCAAAACTTTAACACCTTGTATGAGTAGAGTAACATTCTGCAAAAGAGACTTATGACTCCTAGACCCCCGCACCTTGAATGTGACAGTTTTTAAAATAGTCAGGAGACTTCATCTTCACCACTTCCATCTGCATTGACCAGTTCTGCTTCCTGGCCTCAGAACTTCCAAATCCTCAAGACTTCTACTGAATGATGCTAACATTTGTAATGCCAGAGTCTGGGAAGAACCTTAATACAGTCCCTGGAGGATCCCGCAGCTGAGGTCAGGTCATATAGCCCAGAAAAAGAAACTTTAGTGAGAAGAAACTTCCTGTTGTTTGCTTTTTGCTCAGTCCTATGCTAAACAAACACAGCCTGCTCTTCATTGTAAATTTTTCATTCACCAAAATCACCACAGGTGTAATTGTCATGTCATGTGCCTCCATTTACAACTAGCAGAAAATACGTGGTCTGTAACTAGAAAAAATACGTTTGCTAATTAAGCAGAAGCCAAAAATAGGATCGACTTGGGTGTTAATACAATCCTGGGTAGACTTCAATACTGCTGTGATTCAGGGCCTGCAGCTAGCAGGATGCTTCCCTGAGTTCTCACACCCTTGTTACAGATTTATCACCCTGCTGCTAGTAAGTAGTGGTAACAGTGTGGGGCATTTCCATACCACCCCTCCCCCACCCGATGGGCTACAGCAGGATCCAGAAGGAACAAGAACTTTCATAGCATCACTCGCGTCTTCTACGTCAATCCTCACGTCTTCTTTGCCTAGATTTGTGCACACCTACACATCAAACACAAATACCATCAAAGGAAAAGGAACCGGTAGACCAGTTCAGTCTACATCTAGATGGCAGATGGGGTTTGAGGGTTGGTACCACTCTGACTCCAGGACTTAAGTGTTCTCCAAGAAAGGAAGAGGGCCAGTCACCACCACCACCACCACCAGCAGCAGCAGCAGCAGCAGCAGCTCAGCACACAGATGAAATCCACGAGATTCTGGGAACCAGCCACATCTTTGCAAAAGCATGCGGCTCCTAAGTGTCCTCTGACATTCAGAGATGGATTTTGACTTTTGTTCTTCTGTGTGTCACCACCTCATCCTGTACTAGAATGAGCATCCACCTCCTATGACTGGGCCAGTAGTTTCATAATTACAGCTTATTAGAGGCTTGATCATCCAAACCCTTGGCCGTGTGTTTCCCAACAAGATCGCAGTGTGAAATGCAGAGTCACTGGGGGATGAGAAAGAATGATGGGGATGCCCCTGCCTGGAGGATCTCTCCCTAGCATAGACATTTCCCAGAGAACCATGGGACCATTTGCTCAAGACATCAGAGAGGCTGGCACTCCAAGAAAGGTGGCATGAAGAAAGAGGTGGGTTGTTTGGATCTGACAGGAGGAGTAACTGCAACTCCTGAGGCAGGATATGCCGCAGCTGCGTGCTGTCTAAGGTCCTCCAGAGCAAGGCTGGGCTCCTCAGAATGGAGCCTGTGCAGCGTGGCTGCCCTCACACCTTTACACCCAACGTGGAGGAGAAGGCAGCTCCGCCAGCTCACACCTAGAGCACAGCCTGGCTTTTGGCTCCAACAAGAGTTAAACTCCTTCCAGGTGTTTCCTTTAGAATTGTTTTGGCTCTTGGCTATCTGGAACATTTTCTAGTATCACTGGAGGAGGGTTGCAAACCCCACAATGTCTTCAAGGGCATTTCCTTTTATGGGTTTCTACTCTGTCAAGAAGAGGAAGGAAAGGAAGGAGGGAGGGGGAGGGAGGAAGGTAGTATAGGAAAGAAGGAAGGAAGGAAGGAAGGAAGGAAGGAAGGAAGGAAGGAAGGAAGGAAGGAAGGAAGGAAGGAAGGAAGGAAGGGACCATAGGAAAGAAGAAAGAAAGGAAGGAGGGAAGGATCAATCTTGCCTATTATTAGCCCTCAAACTAATTGTTTTTTTCAATCTCCCAGTCATCAAAGGTTCATGTTTTCATTTCCATTTCAATCACTTCGGTTATTTACATTTACAGAAAGAAACCTAATTTTATCACCTTCCTAAGGGCCAGAAATAAACAGCTCTGTTCCCTCCCAGGCATGACTAACAGTTCCCACTTGCCTTGGAAGGCCAGATACGGTGTCAGATGAGTACAAGAGAGTGAAACCAAGGGTGGACACTATCTACTCTGATGTCCTTCCTGACCTGCAGGGCTTCTGAATCCAAGAGGAAGGTTTTCATTTTCCCAAAGCCCCTCCCCAGTCACTCCTGAGCCTCATCAGAAAGTGCTCTCAGCTTCATCCCATCCTAGATGCTTGGCTTGCGTGGAAGGAAGCCTGCTGTTTCGTACTCCCCTTGGCTTTGACATTCTTGTGCTCCTTGCCCTCTGTTTGCCCAATTTCTCTGCCTTGCTCCTTCAGCCTGCTGCAGTGTTCTGCATGGCTTCGGGAAATGATCTAACTGAGGTGATGAGGGGATGAAGAAAGGATAGAGACACATACAGAAAAGCTGGGGTTCAGTGAACTGTGCTTCTGTTGATTGAGGGCATCAACTTCAGCAGCAGCGTAGAACCTTAGTGTGTTTATTGTATACATCTGAATTGAGGAGAGGTGGATTTATTATATACAGCTGAACAAGGAGGCTGGTTTAGCTAATCTCTATGGGATGTCTCTGTAAGGGGACAGTCTCAGGCTACAGTCTTCCTGGAGGAGGAGGAAGCTGAGGTTGATAGTTTCTACATACACTGTTAACATATGTACTCAGATCACAGTAAGGCTTATGAGCTCTCTTGGCCACTCCCATGGGTCTGAGGCATTGGGGTCCTGGACACGGCTATGCTCAAACACACACCCACTCAGGACTTCATCAGGTTCTTCACATTCTAGACTTAGGCTTGTGCTCAGCCAAACATTTCCAGGTTTTAGTACAATTTCCAATTATGCTAAACTTCATTTACAGAAGGTTCTTTTCAACCTTCAACCCACCAAAGCCACTGGGATCCTGCCAGCACAACTATCATCCAATTCATTTCAAACCTTTCCACTGCCAAACCCTATCTTTAAAGAAAAAGGGGGAACTTAGTAAATAGCAGAGATCAAAGCATCGAAAGTGAGGTGTTGCCATTCTGATGGAAGGGACAAAGAAGTCCTGCCCCTTGGTCCTCTGCGGTCTCAGCTCACATCACCTCTTTGGAATCCTTCTGCCTCTTTCTAATGCCGTGACAAGGCACAGACTTGAAATCCTGTGGATGCGCCCGTAGGACTAGAACGCCCAGCTGCTCCTGCATTCTGTTCTCTGACCCCTGCTGCTCTGCTGAAGACCCCATGCCTCTGGGTTTTGCCACGTGTCCAGAAGAGCCTATTCCCACAGAGTCTTCTTCCCCTCTGCCAGAGAAGGTTGTCTTTATCTCTTTTCTCTGGCCCCAGACACATGTTCACCAGAGGCCTCTCATTAGAGCACCCCAACACAAAGGGCTTTTACACCTCACCTGTAAAATAATTCTCATGTAATTGAGATTTCATAGCTCATTTCTCACTAGGAGGCTTGGCAGAGACCCCCCACACTCAAGTATCAAGAGAATAGGGTAGACCTAGAGCCTCCGCAAAGCTTCACCAAAGAAATATCACCGACTTTCTAGGAGAAAGTGACCTGTCCTTCCTACCCATACATGGGCCAAAGGCTTTGTTGTCTGCAATGAGTATTAATTATCAATTTGATATTAAAAATCACCGTGGAGACAAAGCCTCTGGATGTGTCTGTAAAGAACTTTCTAGATTGAGCTAACTGAGGTGGGGAGATCTTCCTAAGTGTGGATGTTTCCATTCTATGAGCTAGAATGCTGGAATGGAACTAACCACTCCCAATTACCCTTGTGCTTCCTACTGCAGGTGCAGTGTGACTGTCTCAGGCTCCCTCTCCCATGATTTCCCCCTAAGGTGCGCTCTCCACAGACTGGGCACAAAATAACTTTTTTTTAATTAAGCTGTTTTTGTCACGCCAAGCGGTTATGGCGTACACCTTTAATCCCAGTACTCGGGAGGCAGAGGCAGGTGGATCTCTGCTGCGCACAATGCCTGTCTGTGCTCTATGTGCTACCATACAGTTCACGAGCTTCAGGCAAGGGGCTGGAGATAGAAACACACGAAGACACACAGAGACAGAGAGACAGAGACACGGACCTCCACTCACTGGTAAGAAGTCCTTTCTTCAATAGCACCGTGGAGGCTTATATACCCAACACAGTCAGGTGGGCCAACAGGTGAAAACCTTATCCTCTGATCCTCAAGACAAGGCTACACATGCTCGTGAAGCAGAGCTGGTAAACAACTTTGACACAGCTTTCAGTAACTCAAATAAGAAGGAAAGTAAAGATCACTAGCAAGGAAGCAAGGAAGAGCAGCTGGAGGGTAGGACTCCAGATGTTCCCAACAGATCTCTGTGAGTTCAAGGCCAGCCTGCTCTTTAAGAGTTAGTTCCAAAAAAAAAAAAAAAAAAGAGTTCCAGGACAGGCTCCGAAGCTGTCTCAAAAAAGAGTAGGGTATCTTTGGGAAGGCCATTGTCACACTGTAGGAAGGATGGTAGTGCGAAGTGGTAATCCCTCTACTTGGGAGGTAGAGGCAGGCAGATAAGGAATTCAAGGTCATCTGTTGTTACATAATAAATGTGAAGTCTACCTTAGCTACACATAGCCCTGTCTCATAAAACAACCAAATAAAACAGGAAGGAAGGAAAAGAAAGTCTATGGAATTGTTAATTGTCATATTTAAATCTTGAAGGTGGTTACTGTAGAGAACAGTTGTTCCAGGTTCTTAGCCTGTTGTTCAAAGTGAGAGAAACAGAAGCAGGGAAGTAAAGCACAAAGAAGTTTTACTAGGAGCGAAGAGAAAGCACAAGTTTTAGACACACTGCCAGGTGAGGCCGCAGACGACGTGAGTGATAGAACACACAAAGGCCCCAGTTATTGTCTGAGGGTCTCCTTTTATGGGGTTCAAGAGAAGGGGAACTGGTTGCTGACTGGCTCTTCGGTTGACAGATTTGGGTTATATAACCTGTCCTCTACTGCAAATGTCCTTTCCCATGATGCATCTGATTTAATCAAATGTATAAACAATTATGCATAGGCATAAGATTGTAGATGAGATTCTACCTAAAAATTCACTCAGGACATGTACCCTAGAACAGTCCTGACATGATCAGCCTATCTCCCTTGGTGTCAGGATGTGTTCCAGAACATCTCTGAGTAGAAACAGAGCTTTAATAGGGGAAAGTTACTTAACCCCATTGTTTAAAGCTGGGATATATGCAGCCTAATGCAGGTCCCAGGATGCCAGGCATTGTTAGGAAAGCTCTGTGTTACTACTAAAGCCAAAGGAAGCCTTATGCTTGCTTGTGTTGTAAGCAGGGTTGGAATACACTAATTCCTAGTCTGAACCCTGAAGTCCTGTAGTCTTCGCTGGTAGGGATCAGTGAATAATAGATCTATTCTATCTTCATATGTTCTGGTGCTGCTTTGAGGCAGGAGTTAACTGAGGAAAAGGATACCTCGACATCCCAAATACTATAGTACTGGTGTCTGCAAAGAATGGGGCAGAACTGATTCTTTGGGACAATTGAGCCTGGAGAGGAGCAGCAGCCTGGGGAGGCTTTTCTCTATCTACAGTTTCAGATGCTGAAGCAGGCATTTCTTTCTCATTCATTGTCACAGATGAGAAGATCAGGTATTTCCCATTCGTCTGCTGCATCGACAACCTTCTGTAAACCCTTTTCTATGCTAGGCACTGAGCACGAGTTCTTGGCGTCGAATGGAACACTGAGGATGTTTCTAGCCTGACAAAAGAGGCTGACGATTTCCGAGGGTCCCTCCTCTCAGAGACATCCAAGAGACCATAAGATGTAAGAGCAGAGAAGATTGCTTGGCCCTCTGTGCCTCTTCTCATATGGCTCTCAATCTGCCCTCTCTACCTAACAGAAACAGCCTTGGGGGTGGGGTGATGGCTCAGTTCACAAAGTGCCTGTTCTGTAAGCATGGGGGCCTGAGCTCAGATCCTCAGAAACTACATAAAAAGCTAGCCTTAGCAATGTATGTATTTAGCCCCAGAGATGGGTAGGGAAAAAAGGCAGATCCCTAAAGTTCTTTGGTCAGCTATTCTAGCTGGATGGTTGAGCCTCAGGTTCAATGAGAGACTGTTTCAAAAATCAAAGGTGTAGTTGGAGGCTGCTTGTTCATTCCCCAGACCCAAAATAATCTCATTGAAGCTATATTAATTGCAACACTGCTTGGTCAATGACTCTAGCATATTCATAGCTAGCTCTTACATCTTAAATTAACCCATTTCTATTAAATTGTGTATCACCATGTGGTTGTGGCGTACTGGTAAGGTTCTGTCTAGCATCCTGCATCTGTCTCCTGCTGTGGCTACATGGCTTCTCCTTGACTCTGCCTACTCTCCTCCTCTATCTACTTGGAATTCCCACATTCCCCTATTCTGCGCTGCAATAGGCCCAAAGCAGCTTCCTTATTAACCAATGGTATTCACAGCATACAGAGGGCAATGCCACATCACAAAAGTGAAAGGCAATCTAGAAAAGACATCTAATATCAACTTCTGGTCTTGAAACCCACATAGACACATGCATACATGCACTAGCAAGTACATGCAACACGTGCAGTGCACCTCACAAAGAAACGTAGCCAAGCTTCACCTGATTCCTCCTTGATGTCTACCACCACCTCTGCTAGAGGAAACAATAATTAACTTTGAATTAGTGACTTTTGTATTCCTTATGTTTGTGCCTTTCAAGATTCCCAACTAAACGCAAATACATTTCAATCCTTGCACACTTTTTGTACTCCATCTATGAAACCAGAAGCGATGAAGGGTTCTTAGCACATGCTCCTTCTTGCTATTTGACTTCCAATTCTGGGTTAATTTTAATTTGTATCCCAGTTAATCAAAGAATAGAGTAAAGGTGGAAAAATAGGGAAGTAATGAAAACTAATACTAGATTCTACACTATCTAAACCTAATCCCTTCACTGATCAAGTGCAATGGGAAAGCCAGATTCTTAAATCCATTCTTAACACTTTCAAAGAACAACAGAGACAAAGTGAGCCTGACCCAATGGAGCTCAGTTGGTGATTCTTCACAGGTCTGGTAGTTCCCTACAAGTCCTCATCATGAACCGTTTCTTTTTTACATAGGAAAAAAGGGCTCTGACTTTTTTTTTTTCTTTTTTCTTTTTCTGTTTCCCTCACTGGAAAACATGGAAATTGCATAGCTGACCTGGTTGATTTGATAAACTTGCTCATTGAGGGGGAAGAATCCAGTTAAGTTTATTTTTTTAAAAATCAGTGAGGTGTTTCTAAATACAGAGCATTAAAAAATGCTTTGCCTGAGCCTGCTCTGTGGAGGGCTTTCTCCTGTCTTCTGGGATATGTCAGTGCCTTCTCTATGGGCTGTGAGGAGCAATGCCCTGGAGCACAGGAGCAAGCACAGCACAGCATGTGACTGGGAAACTTCCTGCTAAATGCAGCTCAGCGAATTATGGGCCTAGATGATTTTAATGACAGCCTAAGAGAAATAAACCTTCAAAGGTTGGGAAATCTCAGCTTTCACTTGGGGGAAATTACATGAAGCCAGACACTGTACTCTTTTCATCTTAAAATGACAGCTCCTAAAATATGACAATATATGCATGTGGGATAAAATCTACCAAATCTGTAATTCTAAAAAAAATATAGGTTTTGAACTATTCTCACATTGGTCCGTTACTGATTTATTAACATAACTGCATTGAGCCTCAAAGAGCTACCTTCGAGTTTCTAGACATACCCAGTGGGCATTGCTATTCTCCAGTCAATGGTAGGTGGCCCTGGGGCTGGACAATTCTGAACAGTAAGTTAGTTCAGTTGTACTATATGTAAAGAGAACTTATGACTGCTCAGCAGTGGCTGCTTCCCACATCTCTTTACTGTGGGATGCTCAGACCTCCTCACAGCAGGGATGCTACCTAAATGAGCAATATAATAACATGATTCGGGCCCTTGTGGGGATGCATTATTTCATTAGGCCACTTGTATCTCTTAGAGCAGCAAACTGTTCATTTTCTCAATCACTCCCAAAGGGTGTACAAGGCTGATGAACCTCCTTATTTACAATTTGGGCACAAATCATTGGCCAGAAAAGCTCTGACCCAAATCCAGAGAACTAACCCAGGAGCTTCATTGCTAGCTGTGTAAAAACCATCACAACTGATCTGAGGATCACACACTTTAATATTTCATGTTCTTGGACATGTTGCCAGCAATGTTTATCTTATTCTTGTATAACAACTCTCAAGACTTAAAAAAATAATCACTTGTTGCTTGAACAGTAATTGTTCATTTATTCAACAAGTGTTTTGGGAGATGAACATCCTGGAATGGTCATGCTGAACATGAATAGGGAGGACCTTTATGATGCTTAGAGGAGATATGTAGATGAGAGTCCTGGTATAGTTGTCCATTAGTAAGTTATAGGATCATTTTAATTCTACCATAGAGTTTATGCTCAGTGTCTTGGCATGCATTCATCTGCTCAGACCCAGGAAAGCAGAAGGAGTGGCTCCAGGAATAGCTCCGGGTAACTAGGAAGAGGTGGCAACACCATACCATCCCTTTCATTCACACAGGAAAGGGTATGAAGCCAGGCCCTAACCCTGCATGGATGAGGGGTACAAGACTAGTGGTGTGACCAGCCACAAGATTCTGGGAATGAACTGAGCTTGCAGGAGTCCTCACCCCAGTCTGCAGTTTCCCAGCGAGACAGTGGCAAAGCTTTAATACCTCCTGTCTCTCCTCTGGGCTCCCTGTCTGCTCCTAGCCCACCTTGAGTGAAACTCTTAACCTTTATGGTTTTTTTTTTTTTTCAAATACCCCACTTGGGTACATACAGCCTTTAACTCAGTGGCTGCCTAAAGCAAGTGTTTGTAGATGTCAGCTGCCCACGGCTTATATGCTTATGTTGTTCTCGGTTTCCCCATTCTGATTCAGCTCGATCATCCCTGTGTGTGCATAAGTGTGTGTATGCTTTGAAGCATTCAGAAAAGTTCCTTTTCACACTCCATCTGGAAGAGAAAGGGTCCTCCTTTCCCTGCGGCCTGTCTGATTCCCCGGGGGCATTTCCAAGCAGACTCCATAGGTGGAATCCCTAGCTTCATTTCAAATTGTAGTTAATATTTCCAGTCTGGACTGTGATTTGTGAAGGCTGGACAGAAGGATGCCTGCCTGGCTGCTTGGGGGTGACTGTTGGTCACCCAGCAGCAGCAGATCAACAGGACTGGGTATAGATGTCAGCTTTCACTGTTGGTGGCAGAATGTTGTTGCCTCTGGCTTCTCTTGTCAGTGCTTCCTGGATGCCTGGTAAGAGAAGATGGCATATTGTACCATCCTTATCAGATGCTAGCTTTTCAGCCATCCAATGCCATCCTCATGTTGCTGATGTTACTGTAATTGCCTTCTACACCTGATGGTTCCTATTGACTTAAAGTCTTATTGATTGAGTCGGGGAAGGACAAGCCTTGCTGTCAGAGCCCTGCCCTGTCCACAGGCAAGGAGTTGGGAGGAAATTCAGAAGGTCGTGCACTGATGCTGTTCTGGGGTAGCAGTGAAGTTGTTAGAGGCAGCCAGCTTCCAGTTAATAGGTGTGGGTGGCATATCTGGGTATTCTATGGCCCAACACATCTGGCATATACATGTGAATCAGGAATCCTGAACTGGTAGTTTTTGATTCTTCAGTGTTCCCTTGACATCCTCTTTTGCTCACTAAGGCTTCTGAGTGCCTCTTGAGTGAGCACCACACCAGCATTAAAGAGCTCCAGTTCCCACTCTGCCGCTCACCTGCCGCTTTGCCCTCAGTTTCCCCGCATCTATGGTGGGGGAGTAGTGACAGTGACTAGCGTTTTAAGATGGTTGAATGAACTAAGCTCTAGAAACCTGAGAAGCACTGTTAGAACACAGTGTGTATTGTCAGTAGCAGCATCCTGCTGGCTTCTGTTAAACTCTAGGGATGCTCATCTTTTTAAATGATGCTAGGTATCTGTCCTCAGCTCCTATACAATCTAGACTTTTCAGGGGTGATTGATGTTCATGTTAAAGTAAGTTATGGGATGTTATCTTTCCTTTAGCACATATGGAATGAAGGCATAATTTATTGTAAAAATAAGAAGCATACACTAACTGACGAGACTCCATTGCATTGTGAATGACTGCACTAATTTCATTATAAATACAGAAATAAAAATTATAAGAGAAAATAGAAAATTTAGCCTTATTCTTGAGAGCCACAAGGGCAGGCCTTGGTTGTTGGCAATGAGTGGGTGGGCTGATAGCCCTGGTGTCAGGCCATGGAGAACTGGCATGAAGGTGTCCTGGAGCATCCAGAAAACAACACATAACTGCCACCCTGCTCTGTGGAGGAGAAGGGGAAAGACTCAGCAACCAAAAGCTCAGGTACAGTCTAAGCTAGTTCTTCAGATAAGAATAGTAAAACCTGGTACTCCGACCACTGAGTGCTTGCCTTCCCTATGGTGCGTAGCATCTATGTAGAAGGCTGCTCGACCCTAATGCCAAACCTGACACTCACTGCACATACACAGGTGTGCTCTGTAGAGAAATTATAGTGCAGAAAGTCCTGTGCCCTAGTCCTGTCACCTTTTGTGACCTTGTATGAGTCAGGCAGAATCAGTCCCATTCTTCGTGTCATTTGTCCTGAGCACAGGGGCTTGAATAGAGAAGGAAATGGACTCTGCATCCAGAAGCTGGAGTTCTTCCCTCCCTCCCTCTCTCCCTCTACCTCTTTTGCTTGGGCAGCTGGGATCTCTCTTATGTAACATACTCAGGAAAAGGAGGACAGGAAGGTAAAAATATTACCCCACAGTCGGGTTCAGGAAAGGGAAGACTGAAGATGAAGGGGACCCAAGAAGAAGTTGAAAGGAATGGGTCAAGCCTATAGTGGAGATGGGTTTCCCTGGTGTTCATCTGTACTGGGACTTCCTAGTCACTGCTGGGGCTGCACTCAGATGAAGAACCTTAGGAAGGGTCTGAAGGGGAGACACCTCCATCACCATTGCTCAGTGTTTAATTTTCCAGAGACTATCATTAAATACATTTGGTTGCATCTTAACAGCCTTCATAGATGTTTGTTAGAAGAAAATTACCAGTAGGTGATTTGTCTGAGGTAATCACAAGGCTAGTTCTTAATGCCATTTGGACCTTTTGCTTTAAAAAAAAAAATGCTTGTTAGAAAATTCATTTTCTAGCCTATCTTTAGCAATCACCTGGAAGGATCAGAGAAAAAAAAAAAAAAAAAAAAGAAAGAAAGAAAGAAAGAAAGAAAGTATCAAACGCTGAGCTTTCAAGTCCTGTACTGGGTCCTCAAAGGGTTGAAATGAGGTGGGGGTAACCTTGGAACCAAATGTGAGGGATGGAAAGATGAGCTGGGAGCCACAGCTCATGAGGAAGAGAGCCTTCGCTGGAAGTTTCTGCCATTTCATGCTGAGAATAGCCTCCTTTCATAAATTAAAGTTTTATCTTTTGTGCAGCAGCTAGCCTCGGGGGCGGGGACAGGCGGAGGGGTGGTGGATCTGAGGCAGAGCTATGTATAGATTGCAGGGCTTTGGTTTCCCAGACTCTGGAAACCTTCAAGCACTCCGAGAGTCACGAAGAAATGATCGCTCTGTTTGTTCCTTGAAGTATAAAAATGGTTTTATTTTTAGACATGACTCTGTTTTTATAATCCACTGACAGTTGTCTTCAGAGGCAGCCAGGGGAGGTAGACTACTGCAGCCAGGGGTGGGCACAGGCAGGGACTTCCTAAGATGTCAAGGTTCTCAGCCTCATCACCCTTGACATGGGGGTTGACACTCCGGGGTGGGGGGCTGCTTGTGCATCTTGTGATGTGAAACAGCATTTCTTATCTCTGCCAGCTAGATTTTAGTAGCACCCCACTTTCAGCTAGGAGGACTACATACTGCCAAGTGTCCCCTGGGGGCAGAATTGTCCCTAGGTGAAACCCCTGTCCTAAATTCAAAGTCATTTGGTCTCTGATGTTCTCCCATCGGCACAGCACAGTGGACCTCCCTGCAGTTCCTGCCTTGCTTTCCTTCTGGTGTCAGCTGTGCCTTCATGCACTGGTGTCTCCCTTGTCCTCTTTCCTTCCAGTCCGTTGTGCCCTCTCCCACGGGGGTATTGTTCCCTGTCTTCTCCTGGCCTCTAGTGCAGGGAAAGAATTCTCCCTTCCTTCCACCCCCATGCAAGCGTTGTGTGCACCGATCTGTCAGGAAGTGTTTGCATTGTATTTACTAACTGTATTCCCGTTAAATGAAAGTTGGCCAAATGTGCTGCTTCAGCTGTAGAAACACATTTCCGCTCAGTGTGTTCTGCTGGCTTTGTTTATGTGTGTATTCAAAGATGGGGCCCAGAGGCTACGTTCATCTTCAGGCCGCTCTGGTTCTAGTCTAGTCTAGTGGTTTGTTACTGTTGTTAATTTATTCTTTGACAATTTCATATATGGGTGTAATGCATTCTGGTCACAGTCACCCCCACGTACACATGGGCACACATACCTTCTCTTCTCCTCTCTCCCACTCTCCTTTCAACAGGTCCCTGCCAGTTTTGTGCCCTTTAGTTTTGTTTTTGTTTGTGTGGCCCACCTGGTTTAACCAGGCCTTTTGAGTGGGCATGGGTATAGATCCATTCGTCCATATCTGACTACAGGTCTGCTGTTTTAGATACTCCACTTCCCAACATTGGGACTCCTAGGAGAGCAGAGACATGGCTTGCTGGAGGGAGCACCCTTGTCACATAGTGTACCTAGTGGGCAGCTCCCAGACTGTGGCTATGCAAATCTACCCCCACTTCCCATCAATATTTCTACAAAGAAGAGAGACTATTTTCTTAGGAAAGGCAAAATAAGCCATGAAGTCAAGGCCAGGACTGGGATCTAAATTTAGAATTTGGAAGTAGAATCCGCCTGGAACCAGAAATACTTATCAGAGCAATATCCTAACGCACAGCTCCAGAGATGACAGCACTACTCCTTGCTGAGAGTCACTGAGTGTTCCTCCTTGCCTGGGTTGCGAGGCCCCGGCCTGATTCATAGGCTTGTTGTCTACTTCCCTTGAGGACCTGCTTCCTCACAGCCAGATAGATGTGGTGGGCAACCACTTCGATTTCCAGACTTCGCAGGCTCTTTCTCACCTTTAGCTGGAGAGTCCCACTCTTCCCTTCTGCCTGGCAAATTCCTACTTACTCTTAGCCTGATTTACACATCTTCTTTGGTGCTGCCTCTGAGTCTGATGCTGATGCTATCTATACTGCTGCGTCTCATGACATGCTGGGATTCCTTGTTGCTGTTCTTCTAGGAACTTCTCATCTGGGCGCAGAGTAGCTGTTCTCTGCCTAGAGAACTGGACTGGGGCATGATCCCAGAGTCACAGAAGTAACTCAGATTTGCTATTTAGAAAAGACTTTCCCTGATTCCCGGAGACCTCTGTCCAGTCCCAAGCCCATATGATGCTCTCTGCTACTGGTCCCAGCCTCTAAGGGTTGTTTGTCACGATTGTCAGCTTTGCAAGTTTCCCAGTGACCTTGGCATCGTGGAACTGTTTCTTTCAGCTTGAGCTGTAGTTCCTCTTATCCTTTACTCTCTTCCATGAAAATGGAACATTGGCAAACTTGATATTCCCACAGGACATGGGCCTGTTTTCCAAAAGAATTTCACTCATTGCTAAATTAACAAACTCATTAGTTCTATAAAGGCATCTTCTATCCTAGCAATTTGAATCTCATTGAATTAATGTATATCTTTTCATTCTTTATTTAATGGGCTCTTGGAGATGTAGAAACATTACAATTCTACCACAAAGAGCTCACAGTGCAATGGAAACTTCTAATACTCATACTTCATCTAACATTGCTTGTGCACAAATCGTGCTCTGGGGAACTCTGTGCTGGGAACTGATCAACCTGCTGAAGGAGATGATGCACTGAAGGAGTGAAAGAGGAGACACTGTACTGGGACAGGACATATGTGGATGACAAAAATCAATTGAAAGCAGGAGGGGTTTATGTGGGCTCACGGTCCCAGGTTCCTGTTAGTCATTGTAGGGACTTCATAGCATCAGGAGCTTGAGGCAGCTGGTCACTTTGGCTCCACAATCAGGAAGTAGAGATGAACACTGCTGTTTACTTTGCTTTCTCCTATTTATTTATCCTGAGTCCCCAGCTCATGGGATGATGCTGACTACGTTTGAGAAGTGCTTTCCCCCCTCAGTTGACCTAATGTTTGCAATCCTTCCTAAGCATGCCCAGATAGTCTTTTTTTTTTTTTTAGGTAATTATAGATCTTGCCAAATTGACAATCTTAACCACTGTACCCTGGTACATACACCTTGAATTCATCATAGCTATTCATCCTGCCTTACTGTGTTGATGGTGGTCATTTCTTGTCATTATCATCTTTAATAATTGCATAAGGTATAATGAAAAGTGACTCAAGAACCTTCCATAGGAAGGATGTCATTAGATTAAAGCTTTAGAGTCACCCCTGCCTTTTGTTTAAAAGCAATTGTGGAAGATGAATGGGAAGGAGTTCTTAGACCTTGGTTGATGCTGGCAACCAAGTATAGCATCCAAGCAGAAACATTTATGCCTGCGTGAAACCTAGTCCCTCTCCTGTAGAGATACTCCACTCCAACTACAGCATGGTTAAGACAAATTGACTTATAAAACAAAGATATTCATTCTTTTCTTTATCTTAGTTTTTTTCCATCTCCGAAAGCAATTTTGAGAATGATTTTTTAATTTCCATAGGCAAAAGAGTTCCCTATCAAAGAAGAAAACTGATTATAATGACAAATTGACCAAAATGAGAAAAATAATATGTGGGCTGAAATTTTCCTCAAAGCCACAAAATAAGCAAAACATCTCTTTAAATGCCTGTTGGAGGAGGCCAATAAAAGAAATTTAATTGTCTATTGAACTTTTTAAAGTAAGTAATATATGAATTTTAAAATGAAAAAAGATACCAAAATATTTAATGATATAACATAAAATAACAGAATTTCATGAGCTTTGTGAATTTTCAGATTGCTAGAAAATGCATTTGTAGTAAGATAGCTATTGAATCTTTAGGTTTGCTTTGGAAAACAGCATGCTTCACGAAGCCTCTGTGATGAATTGCTTCCAATGAGACAATTGAACTCCAGTTAATTATTATTTGAACTTTTTAACTGGTTTATTTTACTTTTGGGTTTTTTTTTAAATACAGAGTTTCTCTGTGTAGCTATCACTTTCCTGGAACTTGCTCTGTAGACCAGGCTGGCCTCAGAGATCCACCTGCCTCTGCCTCCCAAGTTCTGGTATTAAAGGCGTGCACCACCACCACCTGGCCTTTATTGTACTTTTGTTTTCATAAAAATTTCATCATAAGAGGATTAACCTAAATTTGAAGATAGCGAATAGCTGGAATTTCAGTTGTCTAGGGAAAGTTCCACAAAAAGGGAAGCCTTCTGGACACTGGCGATCAGGCCATGGAGAGCGGGCTGCTACTCCATGTGACCTGGCTTTCCCCATCAGCACAGCCCAGGAGCAGAAGCCTAGCAGATACCTCACTTGCATTTCTTTCTCTGGACACCATCTCTGGTGGACAATCTCACAAAGGTTTGTACTGCATAATAATGGGGCTTAAGTAGTGAATCCTGCCCTAAGCCAGCTCCCTGAAAACATTATTGGGCATATAGTTTATCTGTTTGTACACTGGTGGGCTTTGTATTTAGTGACTGAGTGCTTCCAGCACATCAACACCACCACTTGACTTTTGAATCAGCTGCAAGAAAGACTCTTGCAGGTTTCACAGACTCATAAAGACAGAAGTAACAGTAATAAAATCATCGTCATTGTGTTTGCTGCTGTTTCTACTGCCAAGGCACCAGCACCTACACACTGGATCATACCATTTTCATAGTCTTTTAAAATAGGGTACTGTTATTATCTCTATTTTATGGCTGAGACCAAGAGGTGAATTATTTGCAGAGTCAAGTTCTAACAAAAAAAGAAAAGAAGTCCAATCCAGTGAGCCTATTATTGGCCTGTTCTTGACTACAGGTTCCCTGCTTCTCAGGGAGCCAGCAAGTTTGGAGTCTGGCAACGCTCACTCTCTGTTCTTCAAATGTCACCTTCTTTGTTCTTCTCCACATTGCAGAAGCAGTTTTCAAGTTCCCTTGGGTCTCTTCTATGATAGCACTTGTTGTCTTCCAAAGACACTGTTGCATTGGGGGTAGATTTCAGCATATTATTTGGGGAAGATAGTAACATTCAGACTGCAGAGAGCCCCACACTGATGGGCTGAATGTGCTTCTAGAAGCCTAGGAGGTGTATGAAACAGAGAGAGGCTAAAGGGATAGTCAAGCAAAGGGGCATCCCACAAGAGCAAGGTAGTCAGACAGCAGAAAATTAGTTGGGCAATTGTGAAAAACATGGATAATTCTGTTGTTGCCATTTTGAAAAGTGATTTAGTACAAATGCTTTATGCCAAGGTTTTAAATAGATAAAACTATGATGATCAATTGAGATTCATTAAAATCTGCATATATACGTGAATTTTATTACATATTTATGTATATGTATATATATATATATATTAATGTATTCAGTGAGGTATGCTATCTTATAACCAGAGACAATGTTCTGGTTAAATTTTAAAGACCTTATTATTTGGGACATTGTAGAAGTTCTGATTGTCCACAGATCAGCTGAATGGGAACCGCTGAATCCTTTGGAACTCCATGCATTCAGCCTGTCTCTCCAGAGGCAGTGGCAGGTAGATGGCTGCTTCGTTGGGCAATAATCCCACATCCAATCAACCCAGATCTCATTTGGAGATGAAAAATAACTCACTTCATTTACACAGTCACTCATTTTTATTGATTTATTTACTTAACAAAGAACTGTATTAGGTCCCAATTCCTATGTGTTGGCCATTGAGCATATTAGCCAGGACAGAAGAGGCAGGAGCTAGGTGTCACTGGTCAATCTAGAGGACTGAAGACTAGGTCTTGGAATAGAAAGTTCTTGGGAGTCTGAAATAGAAGGTCCAGGGGAAGAGCCAAAGCATACATTCTAGGACTGTTGATGTCAATGGACAAATTTTCAACTCCCTAATAGAATTAAAGAGACTTTGTACTTCAGCTGAGGATTTATTTGCATAGGCTCTGAGTTCATGGACAGAGGCTGGATATGATCAAATAAGCTAATGGTGGGTTTTAAGAAGGTCTTAGGTTCTGATGAGACCTCTGGTTGCAAAAACCATCCTTTTGAACACAGCATCCATCACTGAGTAGAGATGTGAACCACAGCTCCGTGAGCACTTAGTGTCAGAGTTTCCCATGGAAAGCCAATGCTGGCTTTGTAGTAACACACTTGAACCAGCATCAGTTTTGTGCCCAACTTCTAGGCCCTCTCTTTGCTTGGCACAATATGGACAGTGTATGATTCTCACAGCAACCCAGCAATAGTGATTTCATCGGCCCATTTTACAGAAGAAGAAACTGAAACTTAGCCAGCAGGCGGCAGAGCCAAGATACATGCCTTGCATGGTCCCAAAGTGTACATTTTCCTATACTGCTTCCTCTGGAGACAATCCAAACTTGAATCACTGTCCAGAGACATTGACTGAGGAACTTATCCAGTTGTCTCTCGGCATCCATGCAGCACAACAGTGACAAGGACTGGCATGTGGTGAATGCTGCGGGGCCTGTGGTTGCAGGGAATAACCTAGCTGATATTCCCTGCATGGCAGATACCATGGAGCAGAGTGACAGCCAACAAGAAGCATCCTGCCCTTAGGCTTCTCTGTCTTCCAGCTGAAGGTGCACCTTTGCTTGTTGGAAATTTGCTATTACCAGGAAAATTGCTGAGTTTGTGCAAGTTATCATTATTGTGAACGATCAGTGCAAGCTCAGAATAAAGCACTTTCTGTTAGCCTGGGTGTTGGCTGACTGAAAGAATGAAGACATGCTTGCTCACCACTGTAGATTAGCTTTCTTAATAAAAGGCAAGCCAAAGGAAAAACAGTTCTCCTCGCCCCTTTAAAGCATGTCTACTTTGTTTGGTGGGAGGTAGCCATTTATAGCCCTATCTACAACGTTATTTTCTAAAATTCTAATTATTTGAGGAGAGCAGACGGAGCATCATGTTGTATATACTCATCATGTGCTTGGAAATACATTTCTTTTTGAGACACTCACATTGAGCAAAAGCTTGAAGATTTTGACAGCATCAATTGAGAGAGCATGAGTGGCTGATATCCGAATGGACAAGCTCCCAGACTTAGACATGGCCCTCATACTCCTGTCCTGCCCTCATCTCACCCCCAACTCCCTCATAGGCAGTCTGCTTTTTCCTGTGCTAGGGGGAGTAGGAAGACTGAGCCCGCCTATCTATATCCTTTTTAAAAACTACTGACTGCTGCAAATGAGCACTCTAGGTTTTTTTTAAACAGTCCTCTATGTACACGCCTGAATGTGGTCTAAGCTTCTCATTTTCTTGAGCTAATATTTTCATCTACAAAACAGAGAAAAGGGACCTTCATCCTTTTATACTTCCTAAGGACTGTAGGGAAGCAATACATGTTGAATAGGCCTGATATTGCCAGGGAATGACTTTCATGGCATTTAATCTTCACAGGAAATCATAATGTCTAAAGAACCACCTGGCTCTCAGATAAGGAGTGAGTCCATCTCAGCTTAGAGCTTGCACAAGTCCACACAGATCCCCCCCGCCCCCTTTTATTTTGTTGTTGTTTCCCTTACTCAAAAGCCAGGAGTACTTCTTATTATGTTCTTGGGAATAGATAGCTGTGTTGCTGGGTAGACTTTCCTTACTTCCCTAGTGTCCTGTTGTCTATACACATCTCATTTTAGTTTATATTTTCCCTAGTTGATAAGTATTCATGTTGCTTCTGCCACAAAGAATTCCACAATTGATATCCTTGTCTTGTGACCTTTGGGGATCTATGTGAAATTATTTCTTCAATGTGCCCAGGAGTTAGATCCTCGGGTCACATGATATAAGCCTATTTAATTTCAGGTTGGCTTCCAGAATAGAAGCAGTAGGTGAGAGGCCCTATCCCCTTACCTTCCTACCAGTACTTGATATGAAATACTGTTGGTCATTCTGTTAGCTGAGAGTGGTATTTTATTGCTCTAGTTTCCATTCCTTGGATTGCTAGTTGGGCATCTTTTCACATTTTTCTTATCTAACATTCCCTTTGTAAGTTGGTTCTTTGTGTTCTTTATCTACTTTTAATTCTTAATGGTCTCAGTATAAATCCCTTGTTAGTTTCAAGTGATGCAATAATTAGCTCCTAATTTTTAATTTGATAATTAATCAATGACATCTTCTTTCTGTCAAGTATTCTTTCTATGTCAAGCAGGCAGATCTGGCATTCTTATATTTCATGGTTAGTAACTCTGGGGTCACTTTTAGGAAATATTTTCTACTCCAAATAAGGATTGAGTTCTTTGTTGCAAATGAGGAAATTATTATTTCATACCACTCAGTAGCATGACTTGAAACTCAATAATTAACTCTTTACAACTTAGACCATAATACTCACAACATTTTTAAAGTAATCATGTATCATGTACACTGAAAATATTTCCTGAGTTTTCCTCAGAGTTCTCTCAAAACTTTCCCTGTAGCCTCTCATTCAGCCCCACTGAGTTTTCCATTCTGCCCCTAAATTCTCGCAAAGTATCTTAAATTGCATTACAGCCAAGCTAGTTGAAATTATAGCTTTGGCTTTCATTAAACTAATTACTATTTGTACCCAAATGGAGGCATTTTATGCAAGTAGCACAAACGCCCATACTCTGTTGTATTTTTGCTTTGTCCAGGAAAGTGGAGGTAGTGTATGAATGGCATGTCTCCTCGGTTGGGGCATCATGCCATGTTTCTCCAAGGAGCTCTCTGCGTTTCTCAAAGATACAAGAGAAGTGGGAAAGCTGAGGGACCAGAAATGAGGCTGCACATAAGCCCTCTTCGTGAAACTCATCCACACAAATGCTACTTTATTGGCTTTGGGTATTAGATGTATTAACTATTAACTATTGTATGAATCTATTTGAGAGAAAGTCCTACAACCTCGGGGACAGGAGGAGATTGAGAAGTAGTATATCAGAAAACTAAGCTACCTACTAGAAAGCGCATGTGTGTGTGTGTGCGCACACACACACACTTATATAGTATTTTACTATAGAAAAAACAGTTGCATCACTTAAATTTATAAAGTCTCATAAGACAGGCTTATTTTAACAGCTGTGGCAAAATCGGCTTATATTTAAAGCTGAATAGCACCGACTCCATCCCAGCAGGAGACTGAAGGCTAGCCCTCAGGAGCATGGTGGAAGATGGACCTCTAATTCCTCTGCTTGAGCAAAGACATTATGGCTGGAAGTGACTGGAAAGGAAAAATATGAAAAGATTTGGGTAAAATGGGTCTTGGGAGGAAAACCTCCACCCATTTATCAAACAGCTGTTCTGGTGCAGCCACCGTGTCAGGTGCTTCATTTCGTTGCTTCCCTAGGGCTTCCCAGGAAGGGGTTGTCACAGTGAGGGAATGAAGCCTCAAAGATGAAGCAGGAAAACATCACTGTGCCCCACCCCCAATATCTCCAGCTTCATCCCAGTGCTGTTTCAGCTGCTGGCTCCGCCTCCTGAGAACTGTATTGAAGTACTTGCACCTTAGGAAGGAAGCTCTTTGTCAGCCCTTCAGGCTCTCACTAGGCATCTGCTCGACTCTTCCATCCCTTCCAACCATGTGGTCCTCACCTCCGGCCTCATCATCTGTCACCCACAGCTCCATCCATCCTCCTTATCGCTGAGGTCACTTGCCATGACTCAGCTGGCGGCATCTTTCCTGCTTTGATTTCTTGAGTTGGCAACACAGGGCAGTGCTATTTTTAGCTTGTCTCGGATGGGAAGATTGGGAGATGGCCTTGCGGCCCTCTGCTCTGCTTTGCTGCGGCACTGCTGTTGCTGCTGCTGTTTGGCTTCCTTGCTTCATTCATGAATTCTTTTCGTACTTCTAGTTGGAGTTATCTTTGCTTTACTCCTCAACCAGAACGTAGCAAGGTCTGAAGTCATCCTCTCCTCCTGTCTTAAATGAGGGAGATACTGAAATACAGGGCTGAGAAGCTTTCATGTGTGGATGGATTACAATCAGCAAACCCAAAGCAAGCACAATAGCTACCAGAACAGGAACTTTATTAGGACTGGTACTAAGAAACTACTCTATTAAATAAAAGCTGGCTGTTCTTCACTGCTTGAACAGTAAGGATCTTGTATTTTATGCCACGGGGCAGTTTACTCAAATGTTTCTGATACAATAGAGGATTAAAAAAATGTGCATTCCTTTAGCTCATTCCAGCTTATGCGGCTTTTTATATACACCGTCTATTTCACCTTGATAACTCGGAGGTGGATTTTATCCTTTGTATTCTAAGTAAACAAAGTCAGAAGCAAAAGTCCCCAACTTACAATCAAGTATTGGTTTTGAAAACCAAATGCATATAGATTATTGCCTTGATCCACCCAGGCCCAGCCTATGCATGTGATCTGTGCCTTGGGTATCAGAGGGGCTGGATTTATTTTTTTTTCTTTCTCATGGTTTATTTTTTTTTATATTTAAAAATTTCCATCTCCTTCCCTCCTCCTCCCCCTCCCTCCGCTCCTCCTCCCCCTTTCCGCCCCTCCTTCTCCCCCTTCCCTCCCCTTCCCTTCACCCATACCTCCCCTCCCTCCCTCTCAAGGCCAAGCAAACTTCCACAGTTACAAAAAAATATTAGTAACCACCTGTGTCTTATCGGATCACCATGGATTAAAATTAGAATTCAACAACAATGCTACCCCCAGAAAGCCCACAAACTCATGGAAACTGAACAGTCAACTACTGACCCACACCTGGGTCAAGGAAGAAATAAAGAAAGAAATTAAAGTCTTTCTTGAATTTAATGAAAACAAAGACACAACATACTCAAACCTATGGGACACAATGAAAGCAGTGCTAAGAGGAAAGTTCATAGCACTAAGTGCCCACTTAAAGAAAACGGAGAAAGCACTCATTGGTGACTTAACAGCACACCTGAAAGCTCTTGAAAAAAAAGAAGCAGACTCACCTAGGAGAAGTAGAAGACTGGAAATAATCAAACTGAGGACAGAAATCAACAAAATAGAAACACAGAAAACAATCCAAAGAATCAATGAAACAAGAAGCTGGTTCTTGGAGAAAATCAACAAGATTGACAAACCCTTAGCCAAACTAATCAAACCGCAGAGGGAGAACACGCAAATTATTAAGATCAGAAATGAAAAGGGGGACATAACCACAGACACAGAGGAAATTCAGAGAATCATTAGATCTTACTACAAAAGCCTGTATGCCACAAAATTGGAAAATGTAAAAGAAATGGACAGTTTTTTAGATAAATACCATATACCAAAGTTAAACCAGGACCAGGTAAATGCTCTAAATCGTCCTGTCAGTCGCGAAGAATTAGAAACTGTTATCAGAAACCTCCCTACCAAAGAGGGGCTGGATTTATGCGCCCTTCTCTGCACAGACTTCTCTGTGTGAACTGGTTTTTCCCATCCTTTTCTTCAGAAGAGCCTCTGGTAGCCAGCTTCTACGCCTGCTTCCTCTAGACCCCTGAAAGCTCCTGGTGGAGGAGGAACATGTATGTGCCTATTGAGAGAGTATGGCACAATTGCAAGTTGTTTGGAGAACTCCTCATTATTAATCCTTGTTTAAAAATGTGACATGGTGTTTTCATGCTCCAAACAATCTCGGAGCTGCTGAGATCTAGGTCGGAAGGCTGTGAAGGACCCTCCTCAGCTGCTCCTGATGAGGGCTGGGTTGTATCTCGCTACAGTCCCATGATTAGAAGTCGGCAGAGGAGCTGACAATTGTGCTACCTGCAAGCTGTAGCGCACAGATTCATTTCCCTCGTGGGTACACTACTCAAAGCCTTGTCCCCACACTCCACTCTCTGCCCAATTCAAAGTGCTCTGAAACTTCCCTCCCAGGGAGGGAGGGGAGAGCACATGTTCAGCCTCTCTGGGTTTTCGGTAGCTTATATATGCTCTCGCCAGTTCATTGGGCAAGGCGGGGATCCAGGAATTCTGCCATGAAAGACAGCACCACCGGTGTGCACTCTCTTCATCCCCCACTGTCTTCTCTGCTCATGAGTTGGTCAAACTCTATCAGAATTCAATCCAGTCTTGTTGTCCTAAGAATATAAACATTCTGCAATTTTCACATGTAAGTTTCAACTTCTTTCCCACAGGCCCTGTTTAAGTCTTCCCCAAATGAATTCTATTCCATTCTTCCAAGCACATGCCTTATTGGCATTCTTCTCCGGTGCCGCCGCTGCCTTTGAATCAAAGGTCTCCCCATGCATACATAGCAGTATTATTCTGTCATCTGCTGTCTCCTGAGTGCTTGTGTATACTCGGTGTCCCTTAATGAGTTCAGGCTAATGAAGGAGACCAGTGATTCAATAGCAGAGAAGCAAACCTCAAGCTCCATGATGTGCTTGCTACGCCGTCCCTTACTAGAGCACTTTAGTCTTTTTCCAAGGCTGTATCTCTTCTGAGCAGTGGCTGAGTGTTTCTGAGATAAACTTTGAAGTTTGGATGCTTCCCCAGCTTAATTAAAATATATAAAATGAGCTCTATGAATGGTAAATGTTACAAAGGCCATAAATAGAAAAACAAAGGCAAAAAAAAAATCCTAATGTTTATCAAGCACATACTGTATGCCAGGAAACACTTGGGCTTTTTCACTTGTACCGTCTAATTTAACTCTTCGCTGGTCTGTGAGGTAGAGATCACCTCAGTTTTTGCAGAGGTTCAGAAATTTGAAATTGCTAAGTATCTCCTTGCTTTTAAAATCATGCCGTTTCTACTGCCCATCACCGAACATGCCTGAGGAGAGATAGGAGAAATAAAGGGAGAAAGAGGACAGGCATCTAGTTCTTCCTGGCACCCCCTCTCCTCCTCTCACCCTCTCTTTTCTCCTATCCATCACAATTCAGCGTATGCCCTGCAGCTTCCAACAGACTTCTCTGTGAACAGCTCTGACTATGGGGAATATTCTAGGAACCGCAAACTAAATCCATGTGTATGTGGCTTCATGACTGTCTCCTGGTTTTCTCTACACAGCCAGCCCCTGGTGTCATTCAGGCCATTGCATGCCTGATCCTCATGTCTCTGCAGTAGGATGTTCCATGCTGTCTAAACCTGAGTGCTTCCTCTGAAGACACAGAGAGCAAAGAGCCCCCCTCTTACAGTTCAGGATCTCTCTTGTCCCCTTTTAACAAACTCTCTGGCAGCTCCATTCCCGGAAGATGATTATTATAGCACCAATACCTGTATTCAGTAGCACAGGAGTTGCTGGTTTTACTACTAAATGACCCAAATTTCATCCCTCTCACAGCTTAACACTCTAAGTAAATGCCAGCGAGTTCGGCACATTGGAAAATTACTGTATGTCTAAAACAGCTTGGATATCAACATTTATCATACAGTCTTCCTCGGTGTCACATCTAAAGCAATACTCATTTAGCCGACTCGAACTCTCTGGGAGGTATTTACCCAACAGTCATCACTCATGTTTGTTCACGAGGTGTGGGGGTGATGAGCCAAGCTGCCTGTATTCTCAGCTGGGCCTGGAGCCTGCTAAGTTTGGCACTGATTAATGGTGTGCAATGAGCAAGCAGTGTGCAAAGCTACCTAGGAAACCCACTTAAGCAAAGACAAATCGCTGAAAGTTGGCTGAGGAGCAAAGAGGAGGCGGGCTTTGCACGAGAGGGGGACATTCTCATATACTTCCTGTTACCTAGCTAGGGAAGAGCCTGACCCTTGGTTGATCATGTTTGGAGGTCTAATTATGTGGTAGGTACTCAGCATATTGTTGATGTACAGGTGTTCATTGACTTACGATAAGGCCATCTTCTGAGATACCCGTGGTAAGTTGAAAACATCACAGGTCAAAAGTAAATTTCGCTGGGCACAGTGGTGTATGCCGGTAATCCTAGTTGCTCAGGAGGAAGAAGAATTACTTAAGATGAGAATTTGAGTCTACTCTGGGCAACATAGTGAGGCTTCATTTGAAAAAAAAAAACACGTTAAATGCACTTAATCTACACACAGTTTATCTTGCTGGTATAATGGCTTGTGTGGTATCTCTTAGCCCTAAAATTGATTGACAGCTGTGGCAGACTTGGCACTCCCCAGTATCAAGACCGGGTGTCATGCCACATAGAGTGAGCACTGGAAAAGATCAAAATTCTGCTTGAGACACTTGGAAAGATCGTCTGTCCCAACACAGAGGCTTATAGCTGTACCTTTCTTTACACCTGCACTCTGCACCTCCAACTGCCTTGATATGGTCTGGTTGTGCCAACAGCGCCTCTCTCATCTCTTTCCCTTCCCCTTCTGCTTTCATCCTCCCATGTACCAAGTTGTTTTTACATCCATTTCTTTACTGTAATATTCTCCTTTTGTCTCTTTCTATCTATTTAGGTAGGCCATCAGAAAGAGATATGATGACTTTTAAATTGTAGAGAAAATGCTGTTGCTCTTTTCATAACGAGAATGAGCCCAAATTGAGCACAAAGCTTCTAAAAGTTGTTTTACTTTATAGACTAGACATCTTTTCTCTGTACCACCGTGCTGATGTTTGTCTCTGGAAGAAACCCTTTCCTCTGTTCAGTGTTAGAGTCCAGTGACAAAGGCAGACAAAGGGCTTTAAGAATAGTTACTTCCCGGAGACAAATGCGCTCTTGTCTTGTCTGCAGGTGAGGCTTCTCACAGACATGTCAACGGTACTCAGATCAAAAGCCATATGGAAACCAAGCTCATGTGGGGAAAGCACAGAAATAACATAAATATATGTAAGGATACGCCTTGTGAGCAAAAGGGCAAAACAAAGAGAAAACTGAAATGTGGTACCCAGGGCACCATGCCTGGCCTTCAGTGGTGATCTTTGACCTTTATCATTCATCCCTCTACATGGATATTTTACCTTTCCACCACCATCTGCAAGATTCAGATCAAGTCGGGTGGTGGTGGTGCACGCCTTTAATCCCAGCACTCAGGAGGCAGAGGCAGGCAGATCTCTGTGAGTTTGAGGCCAGCCTGGTCTACAAGAGCTAGTTCCAGGACAGGCTCCAAAGCTACAAAGAAACCCTGTCTCGAGAAACCATACACACACAAAAAGATTCAGATCAAACTGTATCTTTGCATGTAGCTAGTCTAAGGGTCCACAGTTTCAATCACCTGCTTCTTCCTAAATGAAAAACAAGCAACAATCATTTGTGCCCAAGACTCTCAGAGCTCTTGACAAGATTCTCTCTTTTAATTTTGGAAGGGAGGGAACACTTCAAGGTCCATACCCTACCGTCCAGTTTACTGTGAACTTGGAGAGAAACATATATTTTCCCAAGAGCACGCAGATGGTAAGTGAGGGAGCCAGGAATCGAATCTAGCTCAGGCGACTCTAGCTCTCAACACTTCCCTGGGACGTTCCTCTAAGTCAGACTGATCAAGCAGCAGCCCGTTTGTCAGCAGAAGCCCTATGACAAAGAAGGTTTTTGTTTCTTTGGTTGGTTGGTTGGTTGGTTGGTTTGGTTTTGTCTTGTTTGTGAGCTGGGAAGTTGGCTTGGTGGATAAGATCTCTTGGTGTGAACACATGAGGACTTGAGTTCAATCCCAGTCACCTACTGCAAAAATCTAGGTGTGGCTGCTTGCACACCTGTAACCCCAGTGCTGGGGAAAGGACAGAGACAGGAGGATTTGTGGGGCTTGCTGACTGTCAGCCTTATTCCAGGTTCAATGGGAGAATCTGTCTCAAGGGAATAAAGTGGAGGATGACAGAGCAAGACACCCATGTTCTCCTCTCACCGTGCACAAACACTGGCATTTAGACTTTCAACACATATGTACATCTGTACATATGCAACCCTCACACAAAACACAAAGTGCTTTGCATGTACATAATTGTCAAGTTACATAGAAGGGAAGGGTAGATATTGAATTTGTTCTCAGTTTAAAAGTATATTTTCTAGTTAAGAATGAAATACATAACAAGGTCCAAGCAAAGATATATACTTGGCTTAGGTTTGTGTTAGGGAGGAGGGGGAAAGGAGTTGACACAGATGTGACCAAGATGCATTATAGCACATGTGAAATTACCAAAGAACAAATACAAAGAAGGAAAAGAATTTAGAGCTGCCATAGTGTAGCTTGACGTGCATTTATTTCTGAAGCTTGCTCTAGTTGTCACTTTACATGATGTGTGCCTTTTTGCAAAACATCTTTCTTTGATATTGTTCTTCTTTAAAACATACCAAAATTTATTGCAACATGGATTCTTGAGTAACGTGTTGATGAGCAGCAAGGCTGACTGCCGAGAAAGCAGTTAGGTGATCCTGTCATTTTGTGAACATCGTCAAATGTACTTACTCTAAGGTGGCTGTGGTACCACTGGGAGACCCAACTTTCCAAGACCCTGTCACACACACGGTCCTTCTCAAGCACCATAGGAGTAGCTAGACTCTCTATGGGTTATATCCTTTTGGATCTAATCATTTCATTTGGTGGTTTTCATTTCTGTTATTCATTTATTTATTAATTTTTCTTTTGTAGAAGATGTTGGAATTGTCCTCTTTTTCTTTACTTTTTATTTTCTGAGACCTCAAATTCCAGCTATCTTTTAGGGAACAGTGAACAAGACCATCTTTGGTATATAAATATACATATGTTAAAAAACTTAATTTCACTCTAATTATAATTCTAGGACCACTTCTTAGAGTTTAAATATCCTCTATTTTTTTCTAGCATTATAAAACATTGAACTTTTAAATGTAAAGATAGTTAATCTAGGTTTCAGAAGGTCTATAACTTGGCCTAATGTCTGCTGCTGGTTTCGTTCATTCAGGGATATTCCTCAACCCCTTCTGAGTGCTTGGCTATGTGACCCATGAGTGTGTCCTTACCCCAAATATTGTACCATTTCCAGAGATATGTATGTTAGCTTTAGTGACCAAGATTGTGCTAATGTAATATGTTAATAACTGTTGTTAGACCAAACAACCAATATTCATGAGCATATAAAAATGCATACAAGCTCATGTTCTAATAATTTTTAACTAATCAATAAGATATTTTAGTTAGTAGACATTGGAACTTGAAGAAAATTTGATCCGAAGTTATTGATCAGTCCAGTTCATTAAGATTAACCAGTGTTTTGACTTGGTGTATGAGATTCAGTTGATAAATACAGCACACAGCATCCTAGTTCAACAGGAAAAAGTGGAGACGTCGATGACTGATGTCTACCACTGGCATGGTAAAGAAGAATGCTGGTGTACATGTCACATAATTGCTATCAGGGCTGTTCCATGATTTGGATGCACCAACAAAGAGAGCAACTGCATTTGAGGGGAAACCATGGCAGACCCAGTGCATTTTTGGAAGTCACAGGGACACTGTGCTTCCTAGTTGTGAGTGGTACAGACAAAGAACAGAAAGGAAGTGATACCAAGCCAGGGGAATGCAGAGCCATTTCAGCTCTCCATGTGCTCACTGAGTTCAGACACCAAGTGACAGCGTGTTTTCCATAGTCACTTCCACCACTTTAATTGTCTGCGCACTATGGCTGTAATGGATGGCAGGCTCTCCTTTAAACATAATAAATGGCTCACCATTACTTTACTTTGCAGAATGTTCTTCTGCCCTGGGACACTATAATAACCTGCAAAAGCAAAGAAAAGGCCTAGGGATTTATGAGATGTCTCCATTCCAACCATCTGGGAGAAATACAGCAAGATGCCAGTGTGGCCGTGTGCTTACCAGAGTTAATCTATCATTGCTCCTGCTATAAACCTTCTTCCCTCCTGCTTAAGACTATCACAGGGATTTGTCCGTGGCCTTCACAAAGACTGGCCAGAAATCATTTTTTTTTTCATGTAACTCTAGAAAAATTGTCCAGTTGACCTTCAATTTACTGGACCAAGGGGGAGTTTTTCTAGGTAGGAGGGATTTTAAAATTCAGCGGTGATAAAAAGGGCTAATGAGATATCGTCTCTGCCTGTGAAGCTGTCAAGGTCCTACTGGAGAGACAAGCAGTGAATAAATCGTCTCAGGGTCCTCTGAGAAGTGCAGTTGGCAAAACCTGGATTAAGAATGGAACTCTGCTTGGTGAGGAAGTCAACATTAGCTTAATTCACTTTGATTTCCCTTCCCCGAAGTTATATGAAGAACCCATATCCGCAATAGCACTTTCTGAAGTCCCTGCGCCTTGTTTATGCGTCATCTTCTCCACTCAGGTTTCTCTGACTGAGTGGGCACTAGGTTCAGTTCTTGACACGGCCAGTACCTCACCCGGTGCTGAGCGTGTGTTTGGTGCATAAGAAATATTAGCGGAGCAGAGGCAGGATTGATTGTATGTCCAAAATTTCTTTTTAAAAGGTTTGTTTTTGAGAACTTCATCCATAAGTATCACATATGAATATTACATCTACATAATTCTCCTCCAGCTCCTCCTCTTGGTTGCTCTAACTGCATGGCCCAGGCTCGCCTCACACATGCGCTCCCTTGCCTTGCCTCTTGAGCATCTCTTCCCAGCAAGCACCACCAGACAACCACCTGACAGACAAATCACCTAACACCAAGACTTATTAGATAAACTTTAGAAAACCAAAGTATATTTATTCTTAGGATGAATCAACTGGATTTGTAAATTGAATCACACATCATGGTGTTCTCAGTGTCCCAACTAAGACTAGAGTGTTTACTATTTTGCAGCCAGCCTCATGTTTTCTGAAAGTGGGGGACAGGGTATTTAGAGATGGATAGTGAGGACAACCGGCTTTCCATGTCCACTGCATGTCATCCCCAAAGGAATCAAAAATATGTGGGGTTGGGGTTGTCTCTGTGCAGAGTACAAACAGCGTCCTTGTTTTCATCCCATAAACAGTTTGTCAGGGCAGCTACTGAACAACACTGATGTTGTATTAGGCACTCATTTGCAAGTGAGTTACAGTATAGGGGAAGATATAGGTAGGCGTTTGCAAAAACTCTGCCATCTTATGTAAGAGATGCAGATTCTCACATCTGAGTATCCACAAGGGGCCTGGAAACAATCGTTCACAGACACCGAGGGTGCATATATGTGTAGCTGAATACTGACCAATGGGCCCCTCACCCACCATCCATCTGTCTGCAGAGGAGCATCCTCATGTTGGAAGCCAGCTCCTTCTGGAGGATGCTAGGGCAGCCATGCAGTGTCCTCTGCTCTGCAGCCTTGCCTTGGCCTCTTTGTGAAGGCAGACATTTTCTTTTCCACTGCATTTCCCCCGTGTTCGTGTCTAAGCAGACTGCTTTTAAAGTTTATTAAATCTCCCTTCCAGTGGGGCAGGTTGTCCCATTTCATTTGTCACTATTTAATAGTGAATTCAAAGCAGGCTGAGAGATTTAAACTAGCACAGTTTCAGGTTTAACCCTCAAAATGAGACCAGAGACACTTCATTTACTCCTTAATGGTGACAAATCCCAGCGTCATGGGAGGCTGTTTTAGCTGTGCCCACTGTGTTCTACTCCTCCTCCATTCACTCCACAAATGTTTATAAAATTGACAACAAGATGTCAAGGTGTCAGGAGCCTAAAGATGAATTGAGTGAAGCCCAATCTTCAGCTGTGGAAAGGAGCGAGTAGCACCGTTGGCCATTAGCTCCCTTTCCAGGCCTTGAGAAGGAAGTGAAGAAGGCAGCGGTGGATCTTGGATGTTCTGCCAGCAGCTATAATGTTGAGAGGGGCATCGTGCATACAATGTATTCCACAACCAATGGGGGGAAAATGACTTCCTCATTGTTTCTAATCATCTTGTATTTTGAGTCCACAACTGTGTGCAAAGAGCAGCTGAGGAGACAATGGTGAGGCAGGATGAAAACGCCTCCTGAGCAAGCATGAGATCTGGAATCCCCAACACCCATAGAAAAGAAGCTGGATGTAACAACCATTGTGGGTAGCTCCAAGGCTGAGGGTAGGGATAGACACAAGCGGATCCCTGGAAATAACTGGCCAGCCAGGCTAGGCTAGTCTTCAATGCTGAGTTCAGGGAGAAACAGGTTTCAACAAATTACATGGAGAGAGACTGAGGAAAATACCTGACAGTGACCTCTGGTCTCTACGTGCACACACACACACACACACACACACACACACACACACCACCACCACCACCAACACCAACACCACCACCACCATCACCATGCACACATATGCACATAAAACTCAAAAAGAAAAAAATCCACTTCAGTTAATTTCCTCTCCTAACTTGAGGGATCTCAGCAAATCCAGCTCATTGTTTCTCCTCCCCCATCATCAGGCAGCCCCCAGCCCCCAGCCCCCAGCCCCCAGCCCCCAGCAGCTCTCTTTCAGCAGACTTTCCAGCTGGGAGTGTGCTTTGTAAATTTGGAAAGCTTTGTGAAGACTCTGCTTTGGCCCCATGCTGGCCATGTGTGGATGAGAGTCATGGAGCAGGCATTAGAGGATCTAAATGTAGTGTGCTTACTAAAAATATCCTACCCTTTTATCCCAATCCCAGTAGAGGAAAATCTACAAGAACCCCCTACCCCTCCACATACACTCATAGGTTTTAACTGATTTGCTTTACCTGTTAGTTTATTTAAAGCTGTGGTCTAAAAGGCACCCTGTAATGTGATTGGTACAGATCCCTCTTTGCCTGAGGCCGATTCTGTCAGATGCTGGTGAAAATAGCTTTCTGTTGTCCACTGGGGCAGACAATTAGCTAACCAGCAAATTTAGCCTGATTGCCCATGTTAATTTGGCTCCCTGTTTCAGTGGGGCAGAGATCTTTGTCACACAGCTACTTGCTCCCTGCTCTCAATGGGCTCAAAGACAAGCTAAGCTGCAACAAGAAGGTTGTGGTTCCCACCTCCCCTGTCCTGCATCCTCTGTGGATGGGCTTCCTGCAGAGGCTGAGGGGGGGGAGGAGCTGTGCTTCCCTGTTTGCCGCTCTTCTGTGAACCAAGCACTGATTGATTTTTGCATGAATCACTGGTTGAAAGGTTTACTATTTTTACCGGCCATAAAAATGCCTTAAACCTCAAATTAAAAGGCTTTCTCAGGAAGAGCGGAGCAGTTGTTAATGTTACCCACCTTGGTCTGGGACCTCTGTATCACCAGCTGCATGGCACTGCAGGGTTAGCCATTATATAACAAGCTCTTTTGGGGGCTAACACCAAGGTCTTCTGAGATCTCTGTCCGGACAATGGTTGTATGGGCAGAATGCTTGAAGCTGCCCTGCTTTATAAGAAGCACAAAAGCAGAGTCAGAGGAAGAGCTGAATGACTTTTCCCTTTCTCAGTGTAGACACCATCTGCTTTGTTCTCAGGGGACACTTGAAAAATCACCTTTAATACTCCCACACTTGCCCTCCCTGAGCCCTGCCTGGACTCTGCCAGTCACATGCTTCCCTGCTCAGGGTTAACAAACACACAGTGGCTCCCTGCTCTAATCAAGAATTTAGGGTACTGATTGCTGCCCAAGGAACTGTGAACTCCTTGGGAAAGTGTTGGCTGCCCTTATTTAAAACACTCTTGATTGAAATAGCCAGATGACTTCAACATGATCTCTGTAGCTACCGTAGAGAGAGACATCACAGGAAGCAGGATATGATCCCACTGAAAGTGGCATCTGAGAAACCTGCCCAAAGAGGCTAGGAGCAGCCAGTTCCCTGGCTATAGCTGATTGCTCTTGATACCTGACTACCCTTGGCAAGAACACTGATGCCATCCACATTTTAGGGGACTGATAGGTAAGTACTCAGATGGCATCCACAAGTCCCAGTAGACAGGCATGCTGAGGGCGGGAGCAGCCCTGCCAGCCTTCCCTGGCATGGCAGACCTCTCGCCTATCTCTTTTCTCAAGGCTGCCCTCCTCAGCCCTGGCTGGACACTGGCATCCTTGAAGGAACTGGAGAAATAGAACCCACTTCTGGGATACATTGTAGAAGCTGAGTCAGATAAAAATCACCCTAAACTCCATTTTTCAGTGAAGGTTAGAAACTCCTGACTTTAGAGGCTGATTCGTTCTTTTGACCACATGATGAGCCTTTAAGACATACATAAAAACAGATGGTTTCCCCAGTTGCTACTGCAGGATTGGGCTGCACAGGTTCTGGAGGTTAGTAAGCCAAGGAGACGAGAGTGTGCCACAAGAAGTACCATGATGGGGAAATATAGGCACGGATCTCAGTTTGTGGGAGGAGGGCAGGCCTATCAGACATGGTGTCTTCGAAGGCAGAACCTAAAAGAAGAGCAGATATTAAAAGGAAGTTCCCCATGGCAGGAGGAAAGAAAGCAGTCAGGAAAGCAAAAGAGTGGAAGTCGAGGTGCTGAGAGGTGCTTGGCGTGGTGATGTCATGGAGTTCAAGAGCTGGGCTCAGGGAAAACAGTGCACTGTAGGGGATGGTGGAAAGTGTCTTAGTGTCTTTCTGTACAGTTCTGTAACCAAGAGATTTAGGGCAGAAGGGTTTATTTTGGCTCTCAGACCCAGGCCCGAAAGTCACAGATACACAAGGACATGGGCACATCACACCCATATTCAGAAACGGAGAGCAACAGTGTCTGCATGCGAGTACTCAGCTCATTTTCTCCACTCTTACACAGTCCAGAATATTCTGCCTAGGTATTTAGTGCCACCCTCATGGATAGGTCATCCCACCTTAATTAATATAATCAATATAATCCCCCAAAGACAGACCCGAAAGGCCATCTCCCCCATGATTCTAGACCTCCATCCACTTGACAATTAACATTAACCATCACAGCCAGTAATACATTAGGCTGTCAGGTCTGTACCCCAGAGGCAGTGCTCAGTCACTCTGGTTTTTAGCCAGGGGATTGACCTGGCTTTACATTTGGGAGGTGGCAGTTAAGAGGAGAGGCTGGGAAGGACGGAGTTGAAGCTCAAAGTCTACTGAACAAACCAGGACAGGTATGGGGGCAGGGGTCCTAGGAGGGCTCGTACAAGTGATGTGACGTTAGCAGGAGGCAGAGTCAGCAACTCGCCACACTACACTTGACAGTTTTGGTCTTAGAGTAAACGTCCAGCTTTAATGAGCCTGGAGCCTCCTAAGCCCTAATGGTTCCATGTTTTGTGATCCTTGGTTCAGAATTCACCATCGAGGTTACTTGACAGTCGTGAGTACAGGTGTGTGGTCCCTAGAGAACAGGCCTCTGCTTGTGGATGAATGAGATCTCAGAACTCTAACTGAAAAATAGTAAAGCCATTGGGAAGAGTTAGTCTCCAGAAAACTGTTCATTTTCTCAGCTCATGATCCTTAGCTCCTTGACAGAATGAGCCACCTACATCGATGCCAATTATTTATTAGACTATGAAGTGATGAAAAGAGAGAAACAGGGACAAGGGCCTCACTGCCCACGTCAAACACAGACGGGTTTTTGGTTACAGATTAGATCGTGTTGCTCCTTCCAACAGATATGGTAAAGGCAGGGGTTTCAGAGCACCTTGAGGACCACACTAAAGAAACAGAGACAGAGAGTGGTTAATGCTGCCAAAGGAAATCATATACTTCTTGAGATGGAGAAGAATATTTTTGCATTTATGTGTGGAGGAAATGTTTCTGATACATCTGCTGTAATTTCAGACAGTGAAATTGTGAGAGGCCCCTGTGACTTCAGAGCAGCCCTCTTTATCTACAGTAAGCCTGTAGGCCTGCACAACCAGGCCTCACGCCAGAGGAATATGGTGCTCATGCCAGGGCAGGATGAATAGCAGAGAGTGAAAAAAAAAAAAAAAAACACCTAAAACCCTGAAAGCACCGAAGATGAGAGTGGGCACAGTTTAATGAAAATACCCCGTGGAATCTGTCAGAACCAGTTCTGTGCAGCGCAGCCTGAACATAACCATGAGCTGCCCTCTAAGTGCTGGGAATGCGTACAGTCATCACGTGAGGTGTGCATGCCTGCAGGCTGAAAGAGAGATTAGATTTTCTAGGCAAGCTATCTTTCACATTTTAACAAAGAGGAAGCCTCATAATATACTGCCCTCAGTGTTCAGCATCTCCTAAATCTGACCACAGATGATGCACTGACTAGCTTTATGTCAACTTAACACAAGCTGGAGTCATGGGGAGGAGGGAACCATAATAGAGAAAATTCCTCTATAACACTGGGCACACCTGCAGTGCCTTTTCTTAGTTAGTGGTTGATGGGGGAGGACCCAATCTAGTCCAGGTGGGGCTGGTACTCTTGAGTTCTGTAAGAAAGCAGGTTGAGCAAGTCACGGACCATGGCCTCTGCATCAGCTCCTGCCTCCAGGTCCCTGCCCTGTTTGAGTTCCTGTCCTGACTTCATTCAATGATGAACAGGGATATGGAAGCATAAGCCAGAAAAACCACCGTTTCCTCTGCAAGTTGCTTTGGTCATGGTGTTTCATCCCAGCAATGATAGCTAGGACAGGTGATAACTCCACTGAAGAGATAAGGAGACAGATTCAGAGAGGCTAAGCCTTTTGTCCAGCCAGCTGCTGCTGGTGGTAGTGGAGCCAGACTCTGCAGTGAACACTGCTGGCTCTGAACCACTGCCTTCCCTCTCTTAGGACTGCTTGGCAAACTGCCAAGGAGACTTCTGCACCCGCTTCTCCACCCCCAGCAGTGCTGCCTTCACCTTCAAAGCTTCGCTCACGCTCTTCCTCTCAAAAATGGCCTCCCTTTACCACAGCGTGTCTGCACGTGGCCTCCTCTCAGTTCACAGCTGAAGGCCTAGTGTCGTGTCCTTGTGCTGACCTCACTTGAGATCGGCTTAATGTTCATGGAATGACTGTGTGGGCCCTCGCTGTGCTGTGACATCACTCTCTCTCTTCCAGGAGGCCAGTGCAGACTGAGAGCTCATTTAGCACAAGGCTCCCACTGTCCCTCTGCGCTTTGCCTTGAGAGGGTGCTTAAAAAATATTTGATGGGCGAAAGAGTGACTGATGATGTAAGAAGGTTGTAGACAGAAAGACAAGGCCTGAGGATACTAAGCTAGAACACAGGGAGGCTCAGTAGATCTTGGAGTAGGACCCAGGAGCATATTTAAATGAACAGTAGTTAGACTGACTTACCCAAGGCTTGTCTGGTTCAGTGTTTTAAACAGTCTTCCAAGGAGCCGAAGCTTCTCTCCATGGGAATTACAGATGTCTTATAAGAATCCCCCACTTTTATTCCATAAGGCCTTACAGAGCACAGCATGTGCTCTGAAAACTTCCCATACTCTACTACCTGCGTGCTGCAGACATCGCGTGAATGCTGGACCAATGCCAGCAGCAAGTGTAGATTCCAAGAGTGTGTTCCCTTTAGTGTCTGTGGCAGTGTGGGCACCCTAGGTAAAATATTTCACCATTCATTTGCTCAGACCTCTGCCGTATCATCTGAAGGTTTTTCAAATAAGTCGCAAGTCGTGCCATGTTTTCTGAAGAAGACACAGTCAACAATGGTGGCTGAAAATGTCCTACTTTAAGTTTTATATGTGACACATTGAGAATTCACACCATTAATTATTAAAAACTACAGAAGCTAGAGACTAATTTACAAAGGCCCAGAGAGGTGTTTGCTTGTTATTTGTCATCGTACAGAAAACAAACAGAAAGCTACCCGTGGCCTCTTCTTTTCTTGGCATAAAGAGGAAGAGTAGAACTCACTAGGGCCAGCACAAAGCGAAAGTGGATTCTGCCAGCTGCTGGTCTGAGCTTCCTACCCGCTGCTCTTCTCCCTCCTGGCTGCAGGCGCCAATCAACCCACCTCCTTTTAGGAAAAGTTCTATGCTTTCTTTTCTTCTTCTTCTTCTTCTTCTTCTTCTTCTTCTTCTTCTTCTTCTTCTTCTTCTTCTTCTTCTTCTTCTTCTTCTTCTTCTTCTTCTTCCTCTTCTTCTTCATCAAATTGAAAGGAGCATTTAAGGGGCTTTTCTGCTAGATAACTCTTCCACCCATTGGGGACAGTGGTCTTGCACCAGGGCGTTAATGATACTCTAAGCATCAGATATGACTAGGAGCAGGTCCATGCGTTTGGTAAGAGACCATTATTGTTTCCGAGCAAGAATTCAACAATGGCATATATTGGAAGTTGAATTTAAGAGTCATTTTCTTTGTTTGTATTTTAATTTTACTTCATGAATATGGGGGTTTGGCCTGCAAGTATGTTCATGAACCATTTGTATGGCTGGTGCCCACAGAGTCCAAAGAGCATTAGGTTCCTTAGAGCCGGGGTCACAGATAGTTGTGTGTCACCATGTGGGTGCTGGGAACCAAATCTAATCCTCTGGAAGAGCAGCCCTTGTTCTTAATCACCGAGCCCTTAATTTCTTCAGCCTAACTATCTTCCTATTAAAGTAGTATCATCAAGTCTCTTCATCTTCTCTCTTTCTCCTTCTGTCTGGGCTATCTCAGACCCACAGGCTGGTATTCTTTTTAGACTTCCCTAGATATTTTGGGGGAGTCTTGTTGCAGGTGGCAAGAATCCTGTTCATATCAACTTAAGAAAATAGAATTTGATTCATGTACCAAAATACTAAAATGTAAAGAGAAAGTGGCTTTCTGGCTGAAGAAAGATAGCCACTATTGATCCCACCCTCGCATTTCTATCTTTGCCTGGTTCTATTGCATTCTCTCTATCTCCCATCATCCTCTAAATTGAGGTTAAATTGGAACAATCTGAACAAGGGTGCTGATTGGACAGTTTGGATCACATGATCTAGGCAGCTATAATATGGAAATTGCCATCTCTTGGGATACCTCCTTAAATACATGCAGGGGGCAAATCACCTCACTCTCTGAACTTCTCGTTTTTCGTTTATAAAATAAGGGAATGGAGCCAGCTCCACACTCTGAGTTTTGTTCTGGTCCTATTTAAAATATCACTTCTTTATTTTAATCTTTGTACCTTTTTCTCTCTTGTACATCCAACCATCCACCAGAAGAGCAAATAACACGGGGAACTGTTACCTCCCTGGCTGCACTCAAAGGCTCCGAAATGGAGAGAGGGTAACCCCTGGGAGCAAAGCACAATAATTCAGTCCTGACCAAATTTAGCCATTGATCATGCTTCATGGCATGAAATGTTTAGAATTTCAAAACTTGTCAAGCATCCCAAATTAACAATTTTGACTGAGTAGAAAAGCAGATGCAGCTAAAGGTCATCTGGAACGTGTCCTATCTCATTATCCTTGGAGCATGAAGCGATGCTTAGATAGTTGGTTCTGATTTCGTTGTAGCCCAGGTTCAGAGCTGCTGATGTGTGGAGGTGTTCCGGGTCCTTTGTCTGAGTGTACACCAGTCGGCCACCCATTCTTCCTCTAAAGGTGATATCAACAGTGTCTGGAATAAAATGTCTCTTCCTGCCAACACAGCCTCACTATCCATCCTTTCCAAATTCCTCTTGATCTTGGGCCTTGTCCCTGTCTCTCATTAGACTGTTAGTTCACAGAGGCAGAGTCTGCATCTGAGTCCTATTTGTTCAACATCAAGTCTATAGTATAGCCACCATGCTTGTTCCCTTGGGATGCTTCTAGATAAATATGTCTCACAAGTCATCAATTTTCCCTGTTCCTCTGTATGTACAGTACTCATATCCTATTCTTTTCTATTGGAGGGAGGAATAAATGAGATGGTGCATAGCAAAGTACTTAGTGCCATATTCATCATAAAGTAGACACACGTATTTAGTTTTTTAAAATATTTTTTAAATTCCCAAGCAGCGCTAAGGAAGGAAAGATGGCCTATGAAGTGGTAGAGTGTTTACAAACTTGAGACCAAATTTCAGCTCTTCTACATACCAAGCTTCTGTGATTGGTATGTGATTAATGTTAAACTCATTTCTTAATGTTCTGCAGCTTAAGTGTCTTCGCAGAGTTGAAGTATTGGTAAAATTTGCTTGTAGATTTAAGTGAGTAAAGGAAGAGATGTGGCACACACCAATATGAAGTGTCTCTCAACGCATCAGGGACTCGGCACATACTCGGTATAGAGTAGCATTTGTTCTCATTTGTAACAGAGGATGAAGGGCAGCAGTAAAATTACTAGCCCTTTGGATCTCTTTGGATCCTCTGACCTTTTTTTTTTTTTTTGCTTTATGTATTTTGTTGAAGATGAATCTGTGTTAATAGAGGCAATGGTTAATGGACTCTTGTAGACTAGACCTGTCCAGAGGAATAAATTACCATGATCTTTTTTTTTCTTGAAGTTTCCAATGTTATATGTCTGTTTTAATATAAGGAACCCTCTGTCTAGTTGCTGACTCAAAGAGAAAGAGTACATGCCCACTTCCAGTTGCATAACCTGTGTGAACACTCAGGCCCTAACAACATGAGGAAGAGGTCTGGGAGGTGTAGGTATCTATACATATCCATTTGCATCGGTGCCAACCAAACCTCACAGTTAATTGTATCACAGCCATTTTCTCCTGGAAGAAGCGATTAATGCAGACTTGTAGCTGTGGTTTGGCCTTTGCTCCTTTCTGACTGTTGTGTTTGTACTGTTTATAGTGTTCTATCAGTACTGTCACATAATATATCGAGCGAATAGGCACACTCCCCTGCCTGTCGCTCCAACCTAGTCCATTTTCTTCCTTGTGGTTCCCACAGCATAAGAGAAAATAGAACTTTTTACATAACGGGAGTTTATCTTTTAGAAAAGCACACTCAAGACTGGCTCTAGAGGTCATACTGTGCACCTGGGGGAGTAAGGGGCTTTTGGCATGGGAGTCTTTTCTGAGCAGGAAAGCTCAGCCCTAGGAGTATAATAACCTTCCTTTCTTTGACAGGTAATGCAGGTGGTGAAGGAGCAGGTTATGAGAGCGCTGACAACCAAGCCTAGCTCCCTGGACCAGTTCAAGAGCAAACTGCAGAACCTGAGCTACACTGAGATCCTGAAAATCCGCCAGTCTGAGAGGATGAACCAGGAAGATTTCCAGTCTCGCCCAATTTTGTGAGTGACCCACATCTGTCCTCTGTCACTGCTACTGACCCCTAGTGGTCTCATGATGTAACTGCAGGACTAGTGGCGAGCTGGTAACCGCTTGGAGTGGGACTTGTGGAGGGGAGCAGCTGTTCCAGGTGATCCCTCGGGGATCTGTAGCTAAAATACACTTGACTTCTTCCACATTTAGACTCTAAACAATGGTGTGTGTATAGGGGATGTCTTCTGTTTTCTCGCATGAAATTGTATGTTCCACCTTTGAGTTGCAAGTGTTATGCTATCCAGAGAGAGGTGCACCAGTCATTAAAGCCTTGAGAATTCTGAGATAGCCTATGTTGCAGAGAGAGCTGTGGAGGTGAGGGATGAATCCACTCTATCCCTAGGGGATGGCCAGTGATTGGCCTCTGAGCATCTCCTGCCACCTTTATGACTGTAAACCAGTGGGCTCCAGGTGGGGAAACAGCAGGGCCCCTTTACAGGGCTTTGCATTAAATGTCACTTGCAACCCTTTCAAAGTCTCACACATTTCCATCCCTAAAATGCTCTGAATCTGGAAAACAAGAATTCCTTTGCTCGCATCATCTCTTCTGAGACCTGACCTGTTTTTCTCTGCTAAGAACCAGATTAGATTCATCGCTTTTATATTTTATAGAAAAGGACACAGGAGTAAGGTGGGAAGCAGGGAATTGCCAGTTATTCATTCCTACTCTGTAATCAAAAGATCAGCAGTGACTTCTGGGATTTTGTATTCACTATCTACTACTATTTGTTCTCTCTCTCTCTCTCTCTCTCTCTCTCTCTCTCTCTCTCTCTCTCTCTCTCTCTCTCTCTCTCCTCTCTTTCTGTGTGTCTCTCTGTGTGCTTTTGATTACATATACACTATACTTTTTTTTTTTTTTTTTTTTTGGTTTTTCGAGACAGGGTTTCTCTGTAGCTTTGGAGCCTGTCCTGGAACTAGCTCTTGTAGACCAGGCTGGTCTCGAACTCACAGAGATCCGCCTTCCTCTGCCTCCCGAGTGCTGGGATTAAAGGCGTGCGCCACCGCCGCCCGGCTACACTATACTTTTTAATGGATGACAACTCACAAAATATCCCTTATTCTGGTTCATTTCCTCACATCTGTGAGGTAGGTACGCATGTTATTCCCAAAGAAGTGGAAGTAGCCTAGGAAAGAACCGGGCCTTCAAACTACTTAACTCCCAGCTACTGCTTCGTCAGACTGGTTCTGCATGAGCAAGGCTGAAAGTAAGTTAAGCAAGTACACAGGTTAGAAAAGCCAGGTGGTGACACGGACGATTTGCTTCCAAACACCACCAGAAACTGCATTAAAACTATAGACTTCAGGGGGCATGAAGTTCATCTGCAGGGGACAGAGAATGCTTCTAGGGGACTTGGTTCACATCACTCTAAACCCCAAGACATACTGTAATACTGGCTCTTATAACAGACCCAGCTCTTATAACAGACCCAGCTCTTATAACAGACCCAGCTGGGATTTTTTTTTTTTTTTTATCATCAGCCAGGAGATAGTCATAGTCAGAAATACCAAAGCAGAGTCGTTGGAGTAACCAGCTAGCTGCTGGGAGATGGCGTGTCTCATCTGTGAGGAAGTGTGGCGCCCCACCCTTTTAGGCCCTACCTTCACAAAATGCTGGATTGTAAGTCAGCAGTTCCAACAAATGTGCAAACAGAAGGACGCTTTATTATGCTTTTGACAATTCTTAAAGCCTAAATGGAGGACTGGAGAGTCGATTAAGTGAAGGCCAAGTGGTTCTAAATTGCTGCCACTCCAGCAAAGCAAGTGACTCTAAATCAGTGCTTGGCCGTGACTATCCCAGGGGAGAATGTCATCCTCAGCCCTGCCCAGGGTGGACGCTGCCCTGCCCAGGGCAGACGCTACCCTACTCTGCCTTTCTTTCTTTACTTGCAAGGCTCTGCCACCATGTGCTGGAGTTTCCTTTTCCTTTATTACAAGAAGCTCTCACCTTGATGTTTCTTGAGACACAATGCTACTGGAAAAACTATGCCCTGCACGGGCGTGACTTTGACAACACTCTTGTCCAGGAGACTAGAAAGCACCAGGCCTCACGGGAACTTTTGGAATATATAACTACAGCAAAGTGAAAACGAGATGTGAGGAACCTTCGGTTTCAATAAGGAGGTCACAGGTGACGGGCCAACCTGTAGCCACAGTCCCTGAAACTAGCAGGCAGGAAGCAGGATATGGTCTGTCCACTGGGGATCTGCTTTGTCTGTTACTGTGATCTTCTAGACGGGAGCTCATTGTGGGAGTGGTTGAAGTGTAAGTGTTGCCAGTGTGACTCATGATAAACAAACTCACCCAAGAGGAAGATCATGCATGCTTATTTTTTCTTTGTTTTATTAGTTTAACAAATAGTAGGCAATCCCTCCGTGGTAGGCTCAGACCAAGGTGCTAAGAAGCATTAGGTGCCTCAGTATCCAATCTTAAAAGTTGGGGAGTGGGGAGGACCCATCTCAGGCTGCTTGGAATTCAGTTACAGGAAGCACATCTAGATTTTGAAAAAGACCCCAGGAATTGCATCTATTCAAGCTCAGTGGTTAAAACGCCAGAGTGGGCGAGCCCGAAGGCACTATTAAGGCTGCCTAGTTCAAACCTTTCACTCCGCAAACACGGTCAGCAGCCTGGCTGCAGCTGAGCACGTGGCCTTCCACCAGCTTTCTAGCTTCTCCAGCTCCGTAGCACTCTCTCCCTCCCACGACCGCCTGCACATCACACATCGCACATCGCACAGTGGCAAACCTCGGCTGGCGCAAACTCCATCGGCTGCATCTTGATAAAAATGGTGATGTATCCCAAGAAGGAAAAAGTTAGCTCCACGTGAAGAAATGTTTGGGGAACAGCAGCCCTGGCTTACTTCCTGGTTCCTGATGAACGATTTCAAAGAGGACATGCTTTTGATTTGCCCCTTGACCAAGAAGATAAGTCCATCCTCGTTATTGGTACAGGCTAACAGAGATGAACGGCTTAAACAGTCCACAAGTGGGTCATTTGGTACTGAGTTGGAAGAAGAGAAGAGACAAGAGCAAAGCAGTAAAACAGGCAGGGAAATGTGCTGCAGCTGGAGGCCAGAGACCAGTTCTAATTTCAGTGCAGCCCTTTGCAAATGTGCCTTCTGCAGAAGTCGCATCGTCCCATCTAAGCCTGCCTTTCCCTGCTCTGGGGAATGAAAACAGTGAAAGCCCTCACAACATCAACCTGCTACAAGGATCCAAAACAATAGTATAGAAAACCGATCAGCGCATGCTCAGCTTATACTCTGCACTGAATAAATGATTACTCTTATTACAAAACACAGAACGTAACAAGTTGTGACCTTAGTAGTATATGAAAGGGGAACCCTGATACTGGTGTGTTTGTATGTTTCTCACATTGTCTAAGAATATACAAGAGAAATAAATGAAAAAGAAAATGTTTTCTTAAAGAGAGAAATAAAGCTGATACAAATATATTACCAACTGCAGCTTTCCTAAAGACCAGCCCACCAGCCTACTGTTTCACTCAAAGCCTATTCCGGTAGGTTTGTCTATATAGGTATACCATATTCAGTGTTCAAACATCCGACAAGTATTTATCAGTGTCTGATACAAGCTGGTCATTGTTCTCTATGATTATGATTCAGCAATAAATAGAACACATAATTCTATTCACCCTAATCCTGGTGGTATTAAATCTTAGAGGTGGAAAATAGATAATATACATGCATGAATATATAATATATGTAAGGTGACAGAAAGTTAAGTGGCGATAGAGTGTCTCCGTTGGGCACGATAAAAGAAATAAAGTATATTTTTAAAGATAGTAAAAGTAGATATCTTTAGTGATCATGATGACATTTGAAGGAAGCTTATATTAGGGATTCAGAGAGCATGCCGTGTAGATATTTGGATAAAGGGCACTCCAAGCAGAAAGGATTACTTGTGAAAGCATCCTGCGGTCACAATAGATCTGAGTTTTCAGTTAACCATGAGGTAAAGTGGCAGCATCAGAACAAGTGAGGACAGCAGCAACAGGAGGTGACCCCAGGACGATATGTAGAACATGGGGCTTTGGTGGAAGCCATTCTGGGTTTGAGAGATGACTAGCATGGAGTTCTGTGTTGGAAACACTCTAAGGAGGCACATTTGGAAGCAAGAAGGCCAGTTAGGAGGCTGTTTTAATAATTTAAGCAAGAGATAATAAGATTAGTTTGTGCTCTACATTAATTATATTTTGGAGAGAAGGGAAGATGATATTTCCTGGTGGATTAACTGTAGTTGTACTTGTATAAAGAGAAGAATCAAGGATGGGCTCCAGATTTGGGACCCAAACAACAACTAGAGGGCAGCACTTGGGAGTGGAGTGATGTGGGCAAGTCCCCAGGAGTTCAGCTCTGAATATGCCAGGCTATGGGATGTCCAGGGAGGCGGTCAGGCAGAGTTTGGAGGTCAGCAGGTGGGTCTAGGCTGGAAATACAAATTCGAGAGCTGTCAGAATGAAAATGGTAATTAAAGCCACGGGTCTGTTTAGTTAAGGAACAGAAGGAGCCCAGGGAATGGTCTCTGAAGGTCTCCAGAACTGAGACATCAAAAGATCAGTTTCCATGAAAGTGCCGTTGTCACGCAGTCTGAAGCGTCTGGAGGGCCCTCCTAGTTTAGAGGTTCTTGAGCAGTAGTTTTCGAACCAAATCTTCCCACTCCTGATTTCTGTAAATGAATTTTATTAAAATTAAGCCACATTCATTGAGTTTTTTGTCAGTCTAGAAGCCCACAAAGCCTAAAACATTTACTAACTGATGCTTTATAGAAAATATTTGCCAAACCAGTGGGGAGAGGTGGCTCAGCTGGGCAGACTCCAGGCTAAGGGCTGACTTCAGTCTAGTGGTTCTGAATGTCTTCTGTGTACTGCACTGGCCTTGCTGAGCCTGGATTAGAATTGTTTTCCGGAGTAGGTAACTAGACCAGCAGTTCTCAACCTGTGGGTTGCTACCCCTCTCACAGGGGTCGCCTAAGATCATCAGAAATATCAGCTATTTACAATTCATAACAGTCGTAAAATTACAGTTATGAAATAACAATGAAAATAATTTTATGATTGTGGGTTACTATCACAGGAGGAACTGTGGTAAGGGTCACAGCATGAGAAGGTTGAGAACCAGTGTCCTAGACCAAACTGCTTTGCACAAACTCGTTTACCATCCCTCCTTTGATCTTTCTCCTTCATTTACATGTCAACCAGTGAACCCATGACCCCAGCCTCAGTGACTATAAGCCAAATATTTCAGAGCGGGGTCACAGCTAGAGTCTTCTTACCTGGCATGCCTAAGAGGTCATGTCTCAGTCATAGAAACACATTGTAAGGGTGTCTGGGCTTTCTTAGTGCCGTGAATACATGGCAGCTGAGTCTAGTTGCAAGGAAACAGAAGACAAAAAATAGTGTTGAAAAGGCTTTTTAATTTCCCTTTGTCCAATCATGTTTGGAGTCTTCAGAGTTTCATTAAGAAGGGAGAAGGACTCCTGTATAAATTCTCGTGGAGAAATATAGATTCACTTCTTTTTAGTACATCTGATGGATTTGGATAAAACCTGTGTGATGATAAGTATATCCAAATTTCACCCAAAACATCATGAAACATCCATTAGAATGTCTCGAAATTTCCTCTTCATGATTCTCATCTCTGCATTTTAATACCTTAAGCCTAACCTATCAAAACTATCCTCAAATGCTGAGTTCCAAACCTCTTCCTCCCTTCCTCTCTCCATCCGCAGAGGATATCTCTCTCCTTCTTTGCCTGATTACCCAGACTTAGAAATCAGAAACAATGATTTATTGCTGTGAGCAGCTGCCCATGCAGTGCTCAGCCTCGTCTCCATTCCAGGGTTCATCAGAGCTTGATTCGCTGAGTCTGTTTTATAGAAGATGAGCCCTGGTACAGTTCTAGTGATCTGAAATCCCGAGCTGAGACCTCAGACACGCGTGCACGGAAGGAAGGCCTTGCGGATTCTGCACGCTGTGTCATCAGTGTGTGTAGCACTGCCACATCACACGGGCCCTAAAGGCCATCTCAGCCACAGATGTGCACAGTTGTCCAATGCCATCTTCTGTGGCTTTGACGGGATGTTCTGACAGAAGCAGCTTAAGGGGAAAGGGGCTTCTTTTGCTCATGGTTCGAGGATAATGTACAGCGTTTCGGGGAAGTTACAGCAATGGAAGCCTGGCAGAGAATGTAGAGCACTGGTGCAGAGCTCACTTTTTTTAATACCCAATCTAGAATCTCACCCCAGGGGATGGTACCGGCCAGAGTAGGCAGGTCTGCCCACCTCAACTAACCTAATCAGACTATCTCCTACAACTCCATCCAGTGATTGCATCAAATTGAAATTTAAGTTCGACTGTCCTATTAGTGCAGTACAAGAGCATCTTGTTATATGCCCGAATCCTTTTTATGTTACTTTTTTCTTTTTTTAGAAAGTTTTCATTTAGTTATTTTCTATATACATTGTTTTGCCTGCATGTGCGTATATGCACCATATGCATACCTGCTGCCCACAGTGGCCAGAAGAGGGCGCCAGATCTCCTGGAACTGGAATTATACACAGTTGTGAGTCACTGGGTGGGTGCTGGGAACCAAACCTGGGTCCTCTGCAAGAGCAACAAGTGTTCACAACTGCTGAGCCATCTGACCCGCCCTACTCACTTTTCTTTTTAAAGACTCACTTTTCTTTTTTCTTTTTCTTTCTTTCTTTTTTTTTTTTTTTTTTCTTTTTTGGTTTTTCGAGATAGGGTTTCTCTGCAGCTTTTTTAGAGCCTGTCCTGGAACTAGCTCTTGTAGACCAGGCTGGCCTCGAACTCACAGAGATCCGCCTGCCTCTGCCTCCCGAGTGCTGGGATTAAAGGCGTGTGCCACCACCGCCCGGCTAAGACTCACTTTTCTTTTTGAGACAGGTTCTCTGTGTATTTTTTGTTCACATTAGCACAAGAAAGATTGGAGTCTATACTCTAAACTTAACCTTCCTGAGGAGTTTCCACATCTGTAGGATGGGAAAACTGACATTAATACTTGCCCTCCAAATGTATTTAAGTCTGCGAGCAGTGACATTAAGTGAGGTGTAATCATACAATGCACAACTCATCTTCTGGGTACTTGCCAATCACAAGTGCCTTGCCCACCTGCAGACCAGAGCAGCTGAGAACAAGTGTCCTGTCCAGGGCCAGAGCAAGGGCATACTCATGATCAAAGCTCATGACCATTGAGCCTTAAGTGAGGTCATAGTGATCATTTGGAGTGTTTAGCTGGGCCAAAGAAAGTGATCACCAAGGTAAATCAGCCATGCCTCCATGGCCAGCCAGTGTTTCCAGACTTCTGCTAGCCTTGTCTCCCTTGGGAGCCATAGCATTTCCTCAGGCAGAGTTCTAACCCCTCCCAGTTAGGAAACTGGGACTCAGATGAGCGATGTGAAATAAGAGTCACAGACAGCCTCAACTGGACCCAAGATTCCTGACTTCTGTTATAGACGGTACTCTAAACAGGGCTTTGAGGGCTCAGCTCTGCGGCTCCCTGTTCAACTTTGACTAGAATATTCTGACTTTACTAGCCTCAGATGCCAGGGTGCTAATACAACTTCATAGTGGTGTAAAAGTTCCTTGAATGTTTAGAAAACCATTGCACTCTATCGTGGAGTCTTTGCAGCATGGTTCATCTGAAACTGAATGACAGCCTATTGGCCTGAGACGAGTAACAAATAATACTAATTTATTCCATCATTATCCCAGTCTCTGTGGGCTGGAATCTAGGACAGTCTTATGGTTCTCATTTGTGAGAGATGGAATAGAAAATAAAAGGTGGCCTTTGCTTAGGATGTAGATGGGTATGGGATATGGCATTTGCATGATCACCCAATATTCATACTTGGTCAGATCCCAAAATTGATGTAGGGGGTTTTTTTTTGCTCATTTTGTTTTGCTTTTTTCTACAGGGGAGAAACTAAGGAATTTATTTCCTTGGACTTTTGCCTAAGCTATATCTGTGACTTTGTAAAAGAAGGGATTTCTCAAACAGCTTTGTTCTGGAGAAAAATCACAAAAGTGGCTGGTACTTTTGTGGATAGTCTGTAAATGTCAGTGTCTCAATAGTGTTGTTTCTACGGGGAACCCTGACCTAGATTTTTCCCAACACCACTTAGAAAAATCTCTAAATGATTCTCTAAAGTGCCAGTTGGTGAGGTCCTAGGGTGTTCCTGAAAGCAGGCACTCAGACTTTCTGCCCATCAGCCCTCAGTGCTACCCACCGGGGACTGTTTCTCAAGGTGCAGTGTAGAATGTGATGTGTTTGTCCTCTAATAGGGAACTGAAGGAGAAGATCCAGCCAGAAATCTTAGAGCTGATCAAACAGCAGCGCCTGAACCGCCTTGTGGAAGGAACCTGCTTTAGGAAACTCAACGCTCGTCGGAGACAAGGTACTGTTTAGGAGCTCACTACACAGGCTGAGACGATAGTAACTTGTTCCTAGGTAATCAAAAGGCATGGTGTCATTTAAGGACAGCATTTGCTTGAGACGAGATGGCAGTCTAGGTAAGACCATGTTTCATGTGTAGGGAGAACCAAAGTGCAAAATGACCAAAAGAGTTGTGGATCTAAAAAGCTGTTCTTTGTCATTTGATTCTACAAGGCTACTAGTGGTGGTGCTGACAATTGCTAAAACATGCTGTGAATCACGCATGTGCAAGCCTGTTCACTCAGTGTGGTACTTACATAGCCACGGGCCACATACCAGTTAACAGGGGACTACACATACAATGGTGGTCACTAGGAGCATTCTACCACCTTAGTTTGTATTAAAATGCACTGTGTGACAGTCACGTGACGGAATCACCTAAGGTTTCTCAGAACCTAGCCCCATTGTTGAAGCACACATAACTAGATAAATGCAATTCATCCTTAGAGTAGCCCTGTGAAGTACATAGTGTGACGGTGCACATTTGCACACAGCGAAACAGGGATCCTGCAGATTGCATAACTTGTAACGTTACAGAAGAGCTAGGCGTTCATCCTCTAAAGCTTCAGGCCCTTCCTTCTAGATTTTACTTTTAAAGTGTCTGTTTTGTTTGTCCTTATTGTACTTGTGTCTATGTGATTTATGTGTGGGTGAAGGTATACAGACTCCATGGTGCACATGGAGGTCTGAGGACCACATTTGTGAGTCTTTTCTGCCTCTGTAAATTCGAGGAATTAAGCTCAAGTCATTAGGCCTGCACAACAAGTGCCTTTCCCCACCTTACCCACGTCCTTCCTTTGCATGACACTCTTGCACCATCAGGCAAACTGTCACTGTCCGCTTGGATCTTGGTCCTTGCAGCATGGGTGGGCCATTCCCTCAAACTTTTCATACCGATGCTGTTCCCACTGGGGGTATAAGCAGCGGCAATTTAAAATGAGATAGAATCCATTTTCAGAATCTTTCAAGATGGATTTCTGAATTGTCTCTGATTTCTGACCTCAAAATGTCAACTCAAAAAAAGGTGCCGGTAGGCCAGGCACACTAGACAGGAAACAGCCCCAGCTGTTTCTCTGCTTTGATTGTTTCTTGCTCTCTTGACACGATTCTGATTGCACCAAGTATTCATGTCATACTGTCCTAGAAGAAAACAGCTGGGAAGCAGAACCGAGAAATAAGGTTTGGGAAAGGGTAAAGAAATTGAGAAAGAGCTGGGCAAAAGCAGAGGCCTTAACAACTGTGCTAAGAACAGATATTAGTTATGAGCTGGGGAGACTCTGGCAGGTAGTTCTGAAACCCAGCGGATGCCTCGCTCGGATGCAGAGCTCCCCCACTAATGATAGCAATCAATTTGTGTTTGTGCCCATCTCTCTGGCCATTTGCTTTAACGGCTCTGTGCTGAGTGTTCAGTAATTGAAATATGTTGATGCTACCACTGAAAATTACACTGAAGGATTTCAAAAAGCAGAACTTCCTGGAGTAAGTGTGGAGCTTTTGGAGAGGATGTGAAGCCCTGACAAAGAGCTTTGTACAGGCCTGGGAAGAGCATGGGGACAGACCAGTGAAAGGCTAAGCTGGTCCTGCCACTGAGAAAGGTTTGCATTATAAAAGAAGAGAGAACTCATCCCCTAAATCTAGCCCTTGAAGAATGAGCCCAGGCCCATTGCTCTTTGCATTCCTTGTGCTGTGGGCATCAGGTTCAAGTGAGACATTATACCACAGTGCTAAGGGTTGGCTGTCCTTGTCCAGATATATAGACTTGAGCAGTTTTTAATCACTATCAATACCTGTTTGTTAAGATTTTTTTCAAGAAATAAAGGCAGTTGGAAATGTAGCTCCTAGAAACAGAGCCAATAGGAGCACTGTTCATCTGAAAAATTGTGTTAAAAAATAAAATAAAAACAGGTCCAGGAGAGAGAAGACTTGGTCATGAACTTCTTGACTCTGCAACTGGCTCCATTAGTGTCTTCAGGCAGACATCTGATGTCCGAAAACCCTACAACATGGGAGTCTAGCATTCCTGGATCTGAGAACTATTAGCCAGATAGTTAGCTGTATGACCTCATCTCCTTATTGTCCTTGGCACATCAATATCCAGGATATATGGACCCATAAACATAACTTAAAACATTTTCTTCTTGTACTTGAGATTGGGCAAAAGACACAGAAGTATTTAGAATGGGGAAAGCACATAGAGACACTTAAGAGCTGACTCCTAGTACTTACAATTACACTGAACCTTCCAGTCCACTACACTATTTGATATTTCTAGGCTGACGTGGATTGACTCTACCAGAACCTTTGTATCTAGATAAGATAATTACAGATTCTTGTCTTAAAAATATTTAGCCCTCATTGTTAATGGACTTTATGATGAACAAAAGCATTAGTATCGAACTGATGAGTTAGTAAAGATCTGGACAGAGTGGGGTCAGTTTGATACAAGATTCTCCTTCTGGAAGCAGAAAAGCCTGTTGGTTAACTCTGGTTACCGGCCCTCTGCCTGCACTGCTTGAGTTTTCCCATCGCTTCTTCAAAACACGGCATTTAGTTTTGTACAGCCTAGTAGTAGGCTGGAACTTAAAATCGATCACGACTCCTACAAGTAGATGTGTATTCAAGGAGACTTCATCACAGATTAGGTCTGGTATGCTTTGTGTAGGAACCCAGGCCTTTCAAATTACCTCACAGTGAAGAGGACACAGATGAGCAGATTGAGTCGTTAAGTTTACAGGAGAAAATTTAAGAGCTTCCAGGCTCACAGAACTGGAAGGGGAGGAGTTTGAAAAGCATCTTTTCCTTTGCTACATTTTGTCAGAATGCCTGGCAGTTGCATCCCGTCTCATCCTCTCTCATCCAAAAGTGATGCAAACAAGACAAGTCTGGGCTTCTGGAATGCCTGGCCACAGTAGACCTGAGAGGCAGAAAATTATGTGATACATATTAACCTGTCTTGAGGTCCAGCCTCCCCACTCCAGACTGGGTAGCTGTTGGCAACCTACTCATCAACCCGGTCTCTTTTCCTCCTCTGTTACACAAGGATGGTATAATTTCCTACATCAAGTAGGTAGTTGCAAGGGTTAAGTAAACTACCTTTAGCACTTAGTATGATGGTTATCAAACATTCAAGCCTACTCTTATGACTATTTGGGGTTATAGTTACTTGGCATATAATTTTTAAACCCAAGAAGCACACTATTGGATGTCTCATGCCTGCTTCTTGCTTTCTGTTCTGACGACATGTAAGGCTCCACCCACCATGCTTCTCGTCCCATGTACTCCTGACGAGGACAGCAAAGATATGTTCTTAAAGGTTGTCTATGGTACAGCTATTATTGCTTCATGAGACTGCAATCTTCAACATTTCCCTCTACTTTCTACTTTTTGGAAATTCAGTTTTCTCAGAATTCTTGCACTGAGTGGTCTTGATAACCCCAGGGCTAAACACTATAGAATCATTTCAAGAAATGATACATAAAGCTTGCTTCTCACTAAAGATAGTTGGTATATTCTTGTCTCAAAGTGCCAACATGACCGAGTAATCTCAGAATTCTATGCTAGATATAACGTATCTCCCTACTTCAGTCAGCAAGGCCTTTGTACCTCACATAAGTCTTGCAGCCCTGTCAGAACCCCGGAGCCAAATGGATGAGTCAGGTGCAGCATCTTTATCAAACCTTCCGGGCAACAAGCTGCTTCTTCCTTTTGTTTTAATTACATTTCTCTTTTGGTGTTTCATGAAACCTAATTAGCTCGTTTTAACAAAAAGTCAGGTATTTCCGTTTGGATAAGAGAAAACAGTTGAACTTTGAGAAAGGCATTCAGTGGATCAAAATAATGAGTGGGCACCATTTCAAACAGGTGGAAGGGTAAATAGGGGGTGGAAAGGGTCATGTTCTCTGACTGAACGAGTGCTGCTAACCAGCCCTGTGGAGAATGCAGGATGGATCCTTCCTGTATGTTTTACTCATGAAGTGAAGGCTATCACTTTGTAGGTGAAGAACAGAGAGCTTTCCATTTATTATTTTGCTCAAGGCTATCACAGAGTGCCAGGACCGGGTGTGTAACCAAGGTCTGTGTGTTCACCCAGTATCCATTTGGACCAGCAATCTTGCTGAGTGTGTGAGAGTTATGGACTCAGAAACTAGCAAAGGACACACTGCCTCTAAGGAGGCAGCATTCCAAATCCACACACAGTCTCTGGTTTTGAAGAGCATCCAGTGGATTGGGAAGTGTTTGAAAGGCAGAACGACCTTCACCGTCACCCACAGCTGCCATACCCTTCTGAACCAACAGAGAAACTTGTGGATCTCATCACTGGGAAAGAGACGTTTCCTTTTCCAGGCACTGTCCAGATCTGTTCTTTGATACAGAAAGGCTGAATCTTAGGCAAGATGTGGACTTTCTGAACACGATGATTTTGTTTAGTTTAGGGCATCCTAGTAAGACCAAATATTCTGCTAGCAGTGCTCTAACAGCGTAGGTTAGGAAATGCTTCCCCACTTCTGTGACAAGGGATTCCCAGAGCCTGCTACCAAACACGACTCTGCACCCAACACCAGGAAGTTCCCTGTTTCCAAAGCAGAGTTGATCAGACTCAATTCCTATGCCTCATATAACATCCAGCATGTCACACCACTAATAGTAACTATTACCCGATGACCTGGTCTCCTCTGAAGACCAAGAGTCATGATTACCATACCTGAGGCTAAGTTGGCAAATGAAGGAAAAATTTTAATTTGTTTTCTTATTGGATAAAACAGATACAGATCACTTTGACTGTTGGACAGTGTTATAGTAATTTCACTTCTCAGTGATTTTTAGCTTATAGCAATCCATGTAGCATCATAAATAGCTTTAATCAGACCTTCTTCCCAGGTTTATGGGCTGTCCTAGTTAGCATTAACTGTCATCCTTACATAGCCTACAGACATTTGAGAGTAAAGCCTCACACCCGGAGAATCACCGAGATCAAACTGACCGATGGGCATCTCTGTTGTTTGTGGAGGACTGTCCTGATTGATGTAGGAGAGCTCAACCCACCATAAACAGCACCGTCCTGAGACAAGTAGGTAGTCTCATGCTATGTAAGAAAGGTAGCTAAGTATGAGCCTGTGAACAAGCCAGAGAACAAGCCATTGCAGTGGTTCCTCCATGATTCCTGTCCAGCCATTGATTTTCCACAATGATGGATTGTGACATGGATATGTAAGGCAAATAACGCTCTCCTGTAACATGAAGGGGCCTGCTTGTTGGGGTTTCCATCCCGCCCCATACCCCACAGCCGGCAAGCCCCAAAGAAAATCACACAGAGAGTCTGCATTAATTATAAACTGATTGGCCCATTAGCTCAGGCTACTTATTAGCTCTTGTAGCTTATATTAACCCATTATTCTTATCTATATTAACCACGTGGCTCGGTACCTTTCAGCTGGGCAGGTTACATCTTGCTTCTCGGTGGTCTGGGCTGGAATGGGAGGAATGAGCTTCCTCCTTTTCAGCATTCTCCTGTTCTCATCTCCCAGCCTCTACTTCCTGTCTGGTTGACCTGCCTATAACTTTCTGCCTGGCCAATCAGCGTTTTATTAAAATGCATGATTGACAGAATACAGACAATTCTCCCACACCACTCTCCCACCCACCACAGGTAGCTTTTGTTAGGGTGTTTTATTACAGTACAGAAAAGAAACAAAAATATGGGCTCTGAAACCAGCTACTCCCTCTGATCCTTAACAAGGCTAAGGAGGATAGAGGAAGGAAAGAAAAGAGGGACCTATGACAGAGGAAAGGAGAAAAGAGAGAAAGACAAAAAGACAGTATGAATAAGAACAAAGGAAAAACTTGAAGCAGAAAATTGCCTCCATATTTTCTAGTTTGGAGTTGGAAAGACAACTGTTAATATATTCTAATTTGTATTGACTACAAGGCCCCCATATTAGCTCTCACATTCTCTGTGGATGCTAGTAAACAATCTTTGATAATGTTCTCATTGCTTCTTGCTAATTGCTTTTAATGACGAGATCCACTCTTCTATTGCCCAAAGGGATTGAGGAACTCATAGCATCATGCTGAGTCTTAAAAGGAAAATGCACATTTTTTTTTTCTCACAAAAGAAAACTACAAATCAGGCTGCTGCTGTTGACTGGCACAGATGTCTCTACCACTGTGTCCGTGTGCGGTGCTGGTGGGCGTGGGCAGCTTCACTCCCCTCCAAAGCCCAACCTTTGAGACAGAATTATGCAAGTCATGATACCTATCAACCAAAGGGCTGCAACTTGCATCTCAGAAGAAAGATGCTACCTTAGCATCTTCACATTTGATCACAAATCAAGACAAGCTTCTCAGCCTCTTCAACCCCACCTTCAATGTTCTGTAATCCATCCAAACTTCTTACTTGCCAAGAATCACAGTAGCACATTGCCATCATCAGGCATGCACAGACCTTTTTGCTCTTGACCATTGTAGCAATGGACAGAGTAAGGGGAATTTGTGTAGAATAAGAGAACAGGCTAGGGGTAGGAAGAAAACCAGGGAAAGGTGATGTCTTAAAGGTAATTTAAGTCTCTGAAAGGAAGAAGTACTCTTTTATTGTGAAGCAGACAGTCAAGCCAGAGTTTCAGGTAAGACTTGTGTGTTTCTTTTAAATAAAGCTTCTATCCAACTTTGCAAAGTAAGTGGTCATTTTTGTCAAGGGATAAATAAGAGATAGTCACTGTTCTGTATTGGTTTATTGATTAAGAATGCATTATGTAAGCAAGAGAAATTCCCCCATTCCTCTCTAGATTGTGTTTGTCCCTACTTCCCAGCCCTGGACACAAGCATTTATGTGGTCCACCTCTCTACTGCCACCAAGAATTGAGGGTCCGAGTTCAGTCTCTCATGTCTACCCTTACGTAATGACTTCTTGTTATTCCTGAGGAGTACTAGATGCATTGCTAACTTATTGGAAATACTTTTAGATAACTAATTTATCCTGAAAATGTAAGCAGCAATTTAAAAGTTAATCTATTTTATAGATGAATATACATTGTACAGTTCATTTCATATTGTGTTAAACTAGTTCACTTTCTTAATTCTTCTCATCAGACCTTATTGAATGTAAATGATCACTGCACCATATTGACTTATTGCCTTCACATAGTACCACTGAGTCACGGGATAGCTCCGGGATGCAAATATATTATTCCTCTAAAGAACAGACAGATCTTAATCAACAGAAAAGCTGAATATCCCAGTATCACACCTCACTGGCCTCTTTCCGCTCACCCTTTAGTCATTCACTTGGTCCCCAAATCCACTCAGGGAGCATACCTTACAGCACATTGTGGCCATCATAGTCCGTGTAGACCAGGCCATAGGCCATGTGTTCCTTGTTTGCAGAGAGGACCACCATGTCTTGTCATGTCAGGTCTCTAACAGTTCTGTGACTCTCACAACACTTGATGTCCTCCAGATTTCATAATTCTTTTTGTAAATTCCATCTCAGCTCCCCCAAATGCATTCTTCTCATGGAAACCCAGTAATTTTCCATTAGCAGATTACAATGGCTGTGAATTAGTGAGGGAATGACTTGCTTCGCTCTCTTTAAAGTCTGCTCCATAACCACCTGTGATTGCTGTATATATAAAATGACTTTTGAATAGTTGGCAAGCCCTGATAATCGAATGATCTTCTTCTTCCTTTTCAATAGTTGTGTTTGCTTTCACCACAGTTCAGAGTCCTGTAAGTTCAAGGTTGCCATGTTCTGATACAATCAGGGATTTTTAAGTGTTAAGTTTTGTGTTGTTGTTGTTAAGTTCTTTTATACACGAGGGGGGCAAGAATCACAGAGACCATTTTATCAGAGTAGGTTCAAAATAATTTGGAACTTCAGGGACAGTATTAAAGGGATTTGACCAAGACCATAGGGTGAGCCAGGGGCACGAACATACAAAGAGGCTGGTAGGGCACAGATGCTGTGTACCTGATGTGCTTCAACCAAGTCTCCTTGAGTCTTCATTTTCCAGTTTTGCCAACAGTTGTGCAACCATCTCGTACCCAGAACTTTACTGAAGCCTTGGGACCATAGCCATTATGAAGACAGTGGTTGGCATCCATATACTTCCCAGGCTAACAAGGAACCTGGAGTCTCTTGTCTGACCAGCAGTTGTTCATGGTACATCACGTAGGGAATGTTGCCTACTTTGGGTCCACCAAGGGAGCATTCCATTGGATTTCTTATCTTGGGTCTTACTGTAGGGAACATTAAGATGACTAATATGTATATACCAAAAATGTCAGCCCATGATATTAATGGTGCAGATAATTTCTAGAGAAGCTCAGTTCATAATGGTAAGCAGAGAAGCCTTTCTGGAGGACCCACCATCTAATTGAGCCTTTGCGTCTGTACAAACATTGCAGTCATGGTTCAATTTCCCAATCTGTAAATCTGTAGGTCTATAAAAGTGTTATGTGGCTCCTTCCCCCTGCCGTGGTCTTGCTCACATTTTCTCATTACATTTGAGAGCGGAGGGGATAAAATTGTGGGAGTTCAGTGTGAGAACCACACTAAAGCTTCGGCCTTTCTCATCCTGCCACTACTCTGAAGTGGTTAGGAAGGAGGCTGCTTGTGAATACCTTCATTCTTTCCGTAAATTCTGAATCATTCAGATGATTTATCACGAATCCCACCCCCATGTGCATCACTCGTGTCCTGATAATTCATGCACAGATCATGGATGGGCTCTGTTAGCACCAAGGAACAGGTGTAAGCACCAACTAAAGATGGCTGTGTGTATACAGTCGACTCTGCAGGCTGGAAATCAAATTGGAAGCAGCTTGAGGCCCCAAAAGCTGTTCTTCTTCACTGCTCTCCTACTTTGCCCAGCTTCCGTGGCTAAGGACTAGCCCCGTCGGTGGTTACAGGCACTGATGAACCTCTTGGAAAATACCTTGTCATTGAGATAGGTTTGGTGATATCTCCTGTGGTCACCAATGTTTGCAGAGCAGGGTGGGTGATACTGAAATACCCAAATCAAGGGGGCTTACCATTCAGGACACTAAAACCCATGATTTCTTAAGGTCCAAAATCAAATAAGTCATTTTTCTCCTCTAAGTAGCACTAACAGCATGGCAATATATTTGAAAGCTAGAATCATTAACACTGTGCATGTCTGTTTTTCTCCTCAGACAAATTTTGGTATTGCCGGCTTTCACCAAATCACAAGGTCTTACATTATGGTGACTTGGAAGAGAGCCCCCAAGGAGAAGTGCCCCATGATTCCCTGCAGGACAAATGTAAGTGGCTCCCTCCCTGGTACAGCACACCTGAACTTTGATAGGTTGGTTATATTTCATTCCTGGCGTACCATGCAGAGAACTCTTGGCTTCAATGAACCTTTTGAACTTGACTAATCCCTGAATTTCAGCCTGAGCATTTCCGTCAAGTGCACGGCCTGGAAGGATTTGAGGCTCGGGGATGATCAGGGCACATGTCAGAGGAATTCTCACACACCTTTTTCTGTCTACTTTGGATAGTATGTATCTAGGGCTGTTTCAAGGAGCTAGAAACATATAAACCTGAATTTGTTAACTGTATTTTGAATAGCCTGTGAAATAGTTTTTTTTTTTTTTTTATAACAACCTCTACCACCTATGACTTAATGTGTTCTGTAATTACAAAGTGGAGCTAGTGAAAGACTCAAGTACTACTTTTGAGCACTCAGATATTTTGGGAACTTAGGATAAATGGCTTTCTAGAAACACAGTAGTCCTCCCAGATATGTATTATTTCTGTTCATTAGCCTTTGCCATCTGCTTTGTTTTAACACATGATTTTGAAGAGATCGTTACACGTGAGATCGTTTTAATCCAATACTAAACCAGGTACCAAGAACTAAGGCTCAGTGCTCAGTGTAGAGACTAAAAATTATTAAAACTGCATTGAAAATGCCAGGGTGGTGAATTAATTTGGAACAGAAACAAGACAGAAGTAATATATCCTTGGAGAACACTCTAGTCAGAGAAATCAACCAAGGGCCAGCTATCATGACATGCTTAAATAACCTTCAGAAGTACCATCGATCTTGCTGTGTTTAGATAGGCATATCCCAGGCATTGCCTTTGACCTCTGACCACCTGCTGTCTCACATCTGCCCTCCTGTCACCCCAGGGCCCGTGAAAGTCAAATCTGAACTGCCTGCTGTACTGCTCTAGACCACAGGAAGCAAAAATAAACCATGAATAGGAAACTTCCTGACACTTTCAGACTGTGCTGACATCTCAGGCAGAAAGTCTAGAACAGTTTCTCTCCCTCCAGTTTAAAAATGGGACAGTCTGGCCTTTGTAGTGTCATATAGTCCATTCCCATCTATACAAGAACTGCTTTCCCAGCATGTATTATTGATACCCACAGCAGGAAAAAGTAATCTAAAACCCACAGCTGCAGGCTGTGCCTCCCCAACACAGGCTATGCCCCCCCCCAGCACAGGCTGTTCCCCCAATACAGACTGTGTCCCCCAACACAGGTTGTGCCCCCACAACACAGGCTATGCCCCCTAACACAGACTGTGCCCCTCAACACAGGTTGTGCTCCCCAACACAGGCTATGCCCCGAACACAGGCTGTGCCCCCCAACACAAGCTGTGCCCTCAACACAGGCTGTGCCTCCCCCCAATACAGACTGTTGTTCTATCCACACCCCAATACTGTCTCTTAGGCTTCTGCATGAAGCTAAGGGCCCTCTGGTCAGAGGTGACAAGGCTGAATCAGCCTGTCACCTGATGCCGGGCCTGTGTTTCTCCAACTGTGGACCTTAGAAAGTGGAACCCAGGGGGCCTCACTCAGACCTTACAAAGGAGAAACACTGCTGTGAGAACTGGGGCCTCCAAGTGGCTCTGGTGCACTCTCAAGTTTTACAGATATTAATGTAGATCTTGCCGAATATGGCTCCATGGTACATGACTTTCACCAAAAAGTCCTTTAAAAAAAGATGAAAATATGTTGTCAACTTGTGATTTTTGGAAGAAAGAATGTTAAAAAGCTAAACTTTAACTAAGATTTTAGTATCACTGTTTTTTTCATCTCACCCTCTCTCTCTCTCTCTCTCTCTCTCTCTCTCTCTCTCTCTCTCTCTCTGTCTCTCTCACACACACACTCTCACACAGTAAGAAAGGCTTAATCGTAAAATTAAGGACAGGCCTTTCTGCTCATTGAAATAGCTGTGTGAAGAACACACCCTGGTGTTCTTTTTTCTTTACTCTCTGTTAATTGGTAAAAACCATCTCATGAGCTAGGAAGTGTTCATAGCCAGTGATCTGGAAGAGCGTTAGAAGTTTCTGGTGGCCAAAGTAACTGCAGCTGCCTAGGACATCTCCCCCTTCTATGCCTGGCCAAGAGATGGAGGAAGGTCTCCGGGCTGAAGAATCCACCATACTCCTGAGCCCACCCAGAGAATCTGTTCTCTGCTTACCGAATGTATAATTTGTCCTCATACCTACAGATATATAATCCACTTCTCAACTTGAACATGGGCATGTAACTGGCAATTTGTCAGTGTTAGGCACAGTGTACCCAGTTCCTTAGAAAACCAGCAGCCCTACACCTAGAGAAAATTCTAGCGGTTGACTAGCACCTGAACCCCATAAAAGGGCAGTTACTGGGCTTTCCCACAGAACAAGGCCCCTCACCTCCACAGCCCCAGAGTTGAGCAAACAGCTGGGTGTGCAAGGAGACCACCTGGTTTGGGTGGTCGCAGATGAGCGCAGCCAGAACTGGGAATCTCCACTCTCCACACAGGTTTTGGTAATGGTCATGGGCTGACATTAGTTCTGGGAGAAGGTAGCAGTCTTCCTCCCAAGAATGCCTCCGACAGTCTTGTCCCTCTTTTTCCTGTGACCTTTAAAGTCCGTTGATGCAGAATTCCAAAGACTATATCACACCTTATCCCTTACAAAGAGAGGTAGAAATTATATAATTTTAAGGGTGTGTGTTTGTCTGGGGAGAGTGGGTTGGTAAGATTGTATCTATCTGTGTAAGGGTCAGAGAAGGGGGCAAAATCATATAATAAAGCGAAATAAAGTTGTGTGTCTAGGAAAGCCCTGCCCTGCCCTGCCCTGCCCTGCCCTGCCCTGCCCTAGGGAACTAAATTTGCAACTTCAAGCACACACACCTGTGTTTTCTTCTGTGCCAGTTCTACATTCTGCCTGGGCCCTTAAAAACAGAAAATGTATTCCACTAGAAAAAAAAACAAGTGAGAGACATTGAAACACTCAGGCCTAAATGGGATGTCTCCATCAAATCCCTCCCCTCAAAGCTCAGGGAATCCAGCAGAAGAGGAGAAGAAAAGAACGTAAGAGCCAGAGAACACAAAGGAAATAAGGCCTTCTAAACACATGAGGACCAAGCACATATAAACTCACAGAGACGGAGGCAGCATGCCGAGAACCTGTATGGCTCCACACCAGACGGGACCCTAGAGATGAAAAGAGTGGATACGCGCCCCACCCTTAACCCAGAAGCTCTCTCCAACTGATAAACACTTGCAAATAAAAATTTAGTTTTCTTCAAGGAAATCTCATTAGGGAAACAAACTACTCTTAAGGATAGGCTGAGTGCCCAGCCAAAGATGCCAACAAGAAATGACCTCACTGGCATCTTTGAAGGTTCCTTGTCTGTGCTGTGGCAGGACTTTTCCCTTTCTCTTCTTTTTCAATCTCTTTTATTTATACTGTAGGTCCTTTGCATATCTATTGTGGCTCCTGGGTTTGTGTTTTGATGGGATTCTTGAGTGTGTGAATGAGTGAATCTGTGTCTACATCTGTTTCTTATATCTTTTTCTGGGCTCTTTTGCTTCTGTTTGCTTTATCCTATTATTTATGTGTTTGTTTTACTTTATTTTATTTCATTATTATTCCTTTGATGCCTGTTTGTTTTCTAATGAGAGACAGAATGAGGATGGATCAAGATAGGAGGGGAGGGAGGAGGAAATGGGAGATGTAGAGGGAGGGGAAACTGTAATCAAGATGTAACTTATGAAAAAATCCATTTTCAATAAAGGAAAAGAAGAGAAAAGGATCATTTCCCGTAATTAATGGTAAAAGTCATTGCCTTGCCATGTATTTTTGTCTTCTCCTGAGGCAGGGGGAATTATCTTCCACCCTTGAGTTAACCAGGGCTAAATAGTAAGATATTGATGAGTCAAATGGTTCAACTGGACCTTTTACTACAGCTAGTATTAGGGAGGACTGAAGGAATCTTCTTAGCCGTCTTCTCCCTTAAGCATTGAGCCAATGCTCTCCATATTCTTCCTAATTGCTAGGAAACAGGGCCCTTGAAAAATCCACATCTCCCCGCATCCCTTCTCACTCTGCTTCCCTGCCAGGGCTTTCAGGCTATGCTGTCGTCGCCATCACTCCCATTAAACATGAGACTCATTTGCTTCCTAGCCACGCTTGGTGCCCCTCAAGGCCTCAGTTTGAAAGAATCTAGGCCAGTGTTCTTCACCCCCACCTCAGGGAAAAGCACAGGCCAATGCCCTCTTCAAAGATTAAGCCTATTATAGGGGATGAGGCTAGCAGCTGACAGCCAGGGAAAGTGGGGGATTTGGGTCATGAAATCGCAGTGAAGAATTTCGGTCTTTCCGTCTACTGAAGAGAATTAACGCAGATTATTGGTAATAGGAATAATGGCAGGTGGCATTTGCTAAGTGCATAATGTATGCTAGGCTCTGTGCTCAGAGCTTACATAAGTTATCTACCGTACATCCCGAAGGGGCATTTCATCCATATTTTATAGATAAGGAAAGCGAGGTAGAGAAGCATTAAGTATAGCTAGTTGACAGTCATGGGTTAGTAAACAGTGAGATAAAAATGTTTGCAGGCAGCCAAACAGCTCTACAGCCAATTTTACTTTACCATTTTCCTGCCTGAACTAAAAATGGTCTGGAACTCTGAGAGTTTACGCCTAAAGTGGTAGAACAAGAAGCTGAATGAGCCCCCAAAGCCTTGGTTTCAGGTTACAAAGGCACAGCATGGACCCCCACTCGGTGCTGTGAGACTGATCTGCTAGGTTAGGGAGAGCAGGCTCTGTACTAACTATTGGCGCGACCTGCCTCCACCCTCTCTCCTGCCACAGAAATGTCTACTGAAGATACCTGCCCACAGCAATGTCTGCACACAGCATGTACCAAAGGCATAGAGCTGCCTCCTGGAGAAATTTTGCCCTGATTGGCCCCAGGAAAACAAAGCTAGAAGTGTTCTCATCGCTGTGGCCACATTTGTTTTTCAGTATTATTTGTTATTTAAATCGTAATTAAAGTCTCTTCTAAGATACTAGCAAGGAGTTTCCTGAATGTGCTTGGAGTGAAGCCCACATTTATGGCTGTTTTCATTATGATGCTGACACCTTCCAAATCCAAAGGTGGCTTAGGAAGGGAGCATAGAACACTAAGACCAGATCTGTCCCTGGCTAGCTGAGTGATACCATGTAAGGGGTTCTTCTCGAATGCAAAATGGTAGTGAATGACAGTCCACCCCAATCCTCCCTAATCTGAGTAATTATGAGACGGAAGGTGTACCCCAGAGTAAGGGTGCTTGCTGCTTCTTTCTCTGATGGCCTCCTGCTTCTTCCAGCTCTGTGCCCTACTTCTTTATCTTTCTCCCATGTCAAAAGACAAAATCAAAAAGCTAGCTTGGCTTTGAAGCCCTTGTGAGCTCCCCATGGTGTGAGTATGAGCCCTTGGTTTCTGCCCCTGGACCAGAGGACACTGGTTATGGCTCTCCCTGTGTCTAATCCTCCAGTGCAGCTAGAGAAAAGCTATGAAAAGAAAGAAAGAAAAAAACAGCTTTTCAAAGGGACTGTATTTTTAGCATTTGTGTTTTCTTTTTAGTCATAATCCCATGAGCGGCACAGTACCTTATCTCCCTGATAGAGGACAATGGATATTTAAATATAAAATATGTACAGTCACAATATCCATTGAAAAGAGATTCCCTTCTGTGAAGCCTTTGCATTGAGGAGTCAAAAGACTGATCCATGACAGTTTTGTATTTTCCTGGTCCCATTTTACATGTTTTCAAAGCCAAGGGGTAACTCACTTTTGCAGAAGATAGACACTGTGGAGTTCATTAAGCATTTCATATCTTATAACAAAGGATTCTCTACAATATACTTGTGATTCAAACTCCTGATGAAGCTTTAGGAGGATTTTTGAATTGCTTTGCTAATTAGATTTAAAATTCCCTTCCGTGTCTTCATTGCAAATACAACCAGCTTCTCCTAGTGTTCAGATACGCCCTGCAGACAGATCAACCAGGTAGGCAGCAAGGCTGGTCCTTGGTTATGAAAATGGACTTGTGAGACCTGAAACCAGTGTTCAAGGTAGGCTCAGGAATCTTAGCACCCACTTACAAGATTTCTAATCAGAGGAGGTCGGGGGAGGGTCAGAAAGAAAAGGCATTGAGATCTGGGGCTGAATCGGTCAGGAGAGGCCACACTGCTCCACTGTGGTACAGGAGCAGGCAGCCCTACACCTCTGAATCTTATCACAGCAAAAGACTTCTAACCCACAATGGTAATGAAGGAGGACCCCAGTCACTTAAGGCCACAAGCTCATTTACATATATACCTGTATCAGCTGGCTGGGACACGGAAGAATGAAATGGCAGACAGGGACTTTTAGGACCTCAGACTAGCTAAGTACTTCCTCTTACATTTCATTGGCCAGAGCTCATCACAAGACCCCAACTAAGTGCAAAGTTGCTGGGAAGCATTGTCTTCCTTGTGCCCGGAAGGGAAAAGGAGAAGCCAGGAATTGATATTAAAATTGAGTACAACTGTGGACTGACTACAGGACGGAGGAGCTGATGTGTGAAGTAGATGGTGGAGAAGCCTGCAGAGACTCCGGAGGAGCTCCTCACTTCCCCACTTCTCTGGGTTGACAGCTCTGGGCACATTGCCACAGTTTATAATTTTATCATTTACTATCAACCTTATAATCAGTTTATTCAGTGCAGATGTACAAGCTTTAACTACGAAATCTGCCATTATGTCCACCTTTAAGAAAGGGTAGGGAATTGATTGCTTCCAGTCCTCCCTCCTTCGGCAAAGCCAAGCCTGTCAGCATATGCAGCTGGCTTCGCAGTCATTTGTGGGGCTGGGAGATTTGGGATTGGAGAAGGATGGATAACTTAGTGTTGTTTTTTTAAACCAAGGTGCTGAACCATCTGACTCGTCCTTGTCTCTTTCGTTTGATCTTAAAAGTATTTTGAATGCGGTGCTTTTTCTGCTTCTTATCTTCCTCCTACTCCTGAGCAAGACTTAAGATAACATCGTTCTATCTAACTGCATTATTTTCCAAAGGCTCTATGGGAAAGGAAAGGCACCTTTATTGTGTTGAGTTTATTTCCATTGCCTGTTGAACAAGGACAGCCAAACCTTCCTTAGGGAACTGGTTTGAGAATTAACGATTTGGGGAAGGGAGAGATTTTGGAGGCGAGTTCCGAACTGTGGAGTCAGACAGGTGACTTGGGCTAGATCTGCTTGCTCTGCTTATCCACCACTCAGAAACAAATAACATAGATGCAAATGCTAGCTAGAGGTGTCCATCCATGTGAAGCCTTTGGCATTGATCCTAGCGCACAGAAAGCCTTACAGGGTCTATATTGTCATAACCACTACTACCTACTGCCACGTCTGTTATAATACCATCACTACAGCTCCACTATGGTAGGTGTTATTTTAATTTTTAGTGAACTAAATTACATTTATGGAACTAGCATGCTAGAAGTACCTTTTACCAGAACATCATATGCTTGAGTGTCAGTCTCCGAACGCTGCCTGACCTCTTCCTCTTGTCGCGTCTCTTCTTTCTCGTTTTGTAGTGGCTTCGGGCCGTGCCAACCATGGTAGCAGACTCAGTGAGTACCTTTGCTCCTTTACTGACGTGGAAGCTTGAAATGGTGTCATAACTTTCATTATTTTTATGAATTGCAGTGCCGGTGGCAGATATCAAAGCAGTGGTGACGGGAAAGGACTGCCCTCACATGAAAGAGAAAGGTGCCCTTAAACAAAACAAGGTATGATTTCTAGATCACTGTAAATGGCTGTCTGTACAGTGCAGTGAGCCATCATAGTGATCCCAGCCTTCGCTCACAGACATGTGCATGCATGTATTGGGGGGTTCACCCTGGAACCAAGGGCATTCGTTGTATGTCGAGTTGTACATCTCAGCTCTCCCTTTTTCTTCCCTGATCCATTCCTCTCCTGTCTTAAAGCGCTCATTCCCTCTGCCTCACCACCTTTGTAATGCCTCTTCTCTCTTGTTCCCCTACTTCCTGACTACGTCCAACCCTAGAAATTGCAATGGCTGTTCTCACTCTGTCTTTGTATGACCTTCTTCTGCTCACTGCCACCCATTCTTAAGGCTTCTTTTCACCTCCGGTTCATGGTATTCCTGCGCCCTACACTGCTTCACTAGAGTCTAAGTGAAGCCCAAGACAGGCTGACACCAGCCGACTCAAAGAATATCATGAAATACTAAGTGCCTTATACCCTTTAGCATCATAGAAAGTCGACTATTAAGTATCCAAATGCAGCTTAAAAGAGAGCAGTACTCAGGAGTACATGCTTAGGTGTCTGTTAACAGTGCAGTATTTCTCTCCATCTCTTTCGAGTTTACTGCAAGTTTTTACCATGGTGGTCCACATTGTTTTATGAGGAAACAGGGAGGGGACACAATCTTGAAAGACAGAAAATGTCCTCTGTTTCTAGGTCAGAGAGATGCATTAAGGAGCCAGTTCTTTGTTTATACCCGTTAGCATCTTATATACCATCCATTAAAAAGAAAAAAAAAAGATTTGGCTGTGTCTGGTGATATACACCTGATATCCTAGCCAAAAGGAGGATGAGGCAAGAAAATCATAGCCAGCCTGGACTGCATAGCAAGATTGTCTTTCTAAAACAAAACAAAACAAATCTAGATTTACCTGGCTGCTCTAGACATCTGTGTACTAAATGCCACATGAATCAATAGTTTATTTCTTTGATTCTAAAAACAGTGTCTAAAAGGAATTTTAAAAACTCATATATTCTGTTTATCAGTCAGGATTAACATAAGTGGTCCCTGTTTTCTGATTCAAATGAAGATAAAAGGTCATTAGCCAATGACTATACTCAAAGAAAACCAAAAGTCCTGTGAGAGTATTGTTCAGGATGCCAGAAGGGAAGGATACAGGCAAGGATGCTGATTGCAAGATCCTTGCTCCTCGTGACATATAGATACAATTCAACTCAAGGCCATGTGCATTTCTTCATTGCTAAACCCATCCCAACACAAGCCAAGAAGGTACTCCCGTGACAAGCATAATAACATGGAGGGATGCTGGAGGCACTAGAGTCTGGGGGATCTCTTGTATAGCACCTGTGGGGGTTTCCATGTCAGAGAGATGAGGACTGTATTGTCCATAGACTCCAAAGAGCACTATAAACTGTGGCAACAAGTCCTAGGTTTCATGGTTTGCCTCTTGTGGGGCTGCCTTACTTCAACACCAGCAGGGAGAGCCATATGTTCCACATGTCAGGTGTTCGCTCTTAAGTCTCAGAGAGCACTGGCTCTGCTCAGCTACAGAGAGGTTCCTGGGTGTGTAGCACTTGAACTGAGCAGGAAGTCATGTGAAGAAACTGACAACACAAGAGTCTAACCCAGAAGCCTGGGAGGGCTGGCTGGTAGTAGAGCAGTCTACCAGGGTTTGAACGTGCTGACTAGGAAACTAGTATTCTGTAAAATACTTTCAGAGATGTTTCCTGCATTTGCCCCAGTTTGTGAGGGTCTTGAGGGCTGTCACTCTCCTCTGCACATTAAGAAGCTGAACGAAGGGACTCTGCACATTAAGAAGCTGAACGAAGGGACAAATTTCTTGAGAGACCCTGCTGGTAGTAAGTCGAGTGGGAAGTGATCTATGAAGACAGCTCATGTCAACTTTGAGCATGCAGATGCTTAGGCACACATGTGCATACACACCAGAAAGCACATACAATAGATCCCAAACATGTGAACACTCAAGCATACACAGATACTCATACATGCCACACACATACTCATGCAAGAAAAAAAAAAAACAAAGCCCAATTGTCTTGCTCTATTAACATAGATTATCAGTGTAAAGACCTGGGTCTCATTTCCTATTACCCCAAAAAAGAAATTATGCCCCCCCAAAAAGAAATTAGAAGTATGCCTCCTCTTACACTAAAATGCGGGGTGGGCGAGACAGCCTGCAGAAACAGAGCGATCATCCAAATCAGAGAATCAGAGCTCTGCTTTCTCGTTAGGTTGTGTAAATCATTTGCCTCTTACAGAATGACACAGATGTAAAGCTTGTCGGATTGGAAAGTTATAACTACGATTTAAAATAGAAAAAGTCGACATTCTACAAGTGGTGTTTCAATGAACTGGTTCTGTCAGAATGGAAATAATAAGGACTAGAAACTTAGATCGAGGTAAAAGCAGGAGTTGTATCAGAGAAAGAAAAGGTGAAAATAAAATAAAAACATTAGCTTTTCATCACCTATGCAGAGGACTGCTGTGTGTTCCTGAAGATTGTAGTAGAGAGTCTATTGCATGGTAAAGCAACTGGATGAGTGGAACGAATGGGAGCTAGATTAAAGAGGCAGAGAAAAACCATTGCCTTGCTCACATTTAAAAAGAAGGCAAAAGAGGAGGAGGAGAGAGGGAGTAGGAAGGGACAGAACAGACAGCTAGTGTCACCAGCGTGCTTGTCTTTATCTAAGTGCATCGCCGATAACTTTCAGCACAGTCCCAGTGCATCAATGAAGAGACAACAGTTTTCAAACTGATTTTTATACAAAGACTGATCAAAGCGTACTTGTTTAATATACATTGTAAAGGCTCAAGCAAACTTACTTTGAAGAAAAAAAAAGAAAACAGAAATAACACCGCAGCTCAAGAAGCAGAGACCTTTACAGAGATAAGAGAAAGGATCGGCCTTATTTTTTTTCCCTAAGGACAAACAGCGATGCCATGGGAGGGAGGCTGGCACCTTAGCTTTGGGGAGTTTCCAGGGCTTGGCAGCATGTGTGTGCAAAGGGCTGTGTTGGGTTCTTCTAACAGGTTCTAGATAGAGAACAAAATGTCCTGACCTCATACAGGGCAGACCATGTAGCCTGATGGGTGTCCAGGCAGATGTTGCCCTGGATGTCCACATCTGGATGGTAGCAGGGTGTGAGGAGCACTATGGGTGGTTATCAAGGTAACAACTGGAACTCCATGGTGGTGATACCTCAGGTCTTCACAGCTGGCACCGTGCTTCACGGATGGTCCCTCTCCATCCGGAAAGGTCATCTGATTCAGGGAACACAGAAGTTGCTTTGTCACCGGACATTCTGTGAATCATTAGCTCCTGCTGTGGCCTCTTGCCCACAGGGCTTCAGGTGGCACCCCATTTGTGGACACTGGCAGTGGCAGGGTACTGATTTGGGGAAGCAATCTCTGAGCTGCTGTCATGGCAACAGGAACATGAAGAATGCGCAGCAACTACAAACGGATTTCATGTTAAATTAGGAACTATTTGTTATCTGTAAGAACTCTACTTTCAATGTAAGTTTAATGTGATGTGATGGAGAAAGACATACCCTTTCTAGTCGAAAGAAAGCTGGGGTATCTCTGTTAACCTTATAGAGATCAGACCTTAGTCGAGAGGATATTATCAAGGAGCTGTTTCTCCTAGAAGACACAACAGTCTTACCTTACACACACGTGAACTTAACAAGAAGTATCAAAATACATGAGTCTGGAAACTCAGAGCAAAAGGGGACCTCAATGCTGAGGATGCCCTGCCTCAATAACCAATAGCGATCAAGCAAGATGTCAATCAAATCGATACTGGGGCTCTTATCAGTACCATCAATCAACTTGATCTAATTGTTGTCAATAGAATATTCCAGCTAGAAGCACAATGCATGTTCTCCTTGAGCTCACAAATACATTCACTAAGATCCACATTGGGCCATAAAATCTTTTGTTTGGTTTTCACCACGACAAAAATGAAACGCTTTATTTTCTCAGAACAATAATCTCACAAAGCATATTCTTGGGTCACAGTACATTTAAAGTAGAAATCAATAACAGAATGGGAGTGGAAATGCAAATGTTTGGAAATTTAACAACATGCTTCTAAACAACCAATAATTTAAAGTCATAAGAGAAATGTGTATCAAGCTATATACAATTCAAAATACGAATTCTATGGGATGCAGTGAAAGCGGCATTTATGAGGACAATTATATTAAGTATTTAGGAGAAAAGCAAACTTTGAAATCATTAATGTCCCTATCGTAAAACACTAGAAAAGCGGAGAAATTTAATTAGAAATAATTGGATAGAAATTAGAGAAGAGATAATGAAACTGAAAACAGGAGAAAACTCAACAAAACCCAAATTGAAAAGATAAAGAAAATTGGTTATGCCGTAGCCTGATGGAAAGAGAAGCAGAGAAAGGAGAAAACCCAGGTCACCACATGGACACAGATGCAGAGATGGGATCTCAAGAATACAGAAGGTTTGAGAGGTTCACCTTTGCGAAGAGGGAAGTCTCTGTGCTGCACAGCTTTTCTTGCTTTTAAACTAGAAAGTCAAGGGCATGGGTGTGCAGATGACCTGCTGGGAAGTCTACTACTATATCTATGGTTGTACTTAACATCTGCACACATGCCAAACAATATCATGTATCTTCCATGAAAACACTTTGCCCTTAATGTGACTGGATAGATGGAGAAACCCACATGGTTATGTGAGCTCTGGGAGAAACGGCCAGTGTTAAGTTACCCAAAGCAATTTTAAAATGGCAGCCAACACTGTACATTGAAGACACATTGGAGAAATCTCTGTCTCATACTGCCAGCCCATCATTTACCCATGGAAAATGCATATTCAGATGCCTTCTTATGCTAAGGCTCCGTTTCTCTGAGTGTCTCCTGACTCTGCATGTCTTGCCCCAGAGTTAGAGTACCAAGTGCAAGATACTGAGTTCAGAGGCCTCAGCATATGGGAGAATGATTAGCAATCCCCCTCTCCCCACAGCTAGGCCCGTTCAAAGCCTTCCTAGTCAAGTCAAAGCAGAGCTGGGTGGAGAGGAGCGGCTACGACCTCTAGTTTTTCACTTAATTAAGTACGGAAGGAACAGAAGACCTTCAGTGGTGAACAGCAAAACCCCCATGCATTAGGTATCTGTAAGTGGTGTGTGTGTGTGTGTGTGTGTGAGAGAGAGAGAGAGAGAGAGAGAGAGAGAGAGAGAGAGAGAGAGAGAGAGAGAGAGAGAGAGAGAGAGAGAGAGAGAGAGAAGAGGTTCAGAGCAGAACACTGTCCCAGATTTGTGACAGTCTGTTCAACTGCCAACTGGAGTCTATCTTCCTTAAGGGCAGTTTGGACAGGTGGCAGTTTCTGGAGAGTTGGCCTAAGAGGTGCCATTGTTCTCAGTTTTGCATCCTCCTTTTTTGAAGTGCCAGAGAGCTGACCTTCACCAATGACTCACTGACAGCAAGCCAGAGATGTCAATAAAACCCATTAAAAATGATAGCACCCTTTCATGCAGGCACGCAGTTCAGAGAATTAATTCCTCCCACCCCTCCCAGGCAGCCCTGGTGAGATTAGAGTGGGAATTGACATCCTCACGAATTTCCCATTTCCTGCCTGTATTTATCAGGAATCTAGGTCATGACAGCTCAGATCCTTCACGTCCTGACAAGTATATGCATGCCAAAGGAGGGCAAAGCCCAAGGTCACAGTGCTCCTTCCTGTGTGCCTTCTTGATTTCTGCCCATCCCAGCTGCAAATCCCTGGTTGCCAGTGGCTTCAGCACCTGGGCAAGGGCATGGGTGTTGGCTGTGTGCTGCTCACACCAGCTGTTGTCGCAGTTGCTACACAGGGTTGAGCAGGGAGACCTTGGTGCACTTCACGTTGTCCTGTTATTTGCGAAGGGACATCCTTGTAGCTAGAGTTTCAAAGCAAAGCCCCCTCCTTTCCATCCTCACGTTCACGTATGAGTCAGAGTCCTCCTAATAAATGGCTCTCCATTACCACAACTGTGATCAATAGGGACATTTCTCCTGCCTTTGCTCATGTAACGTTGGATCCTCCTTCATGATTATCTTACTATTTGTGATTTCCTTAATACCCAAAGGAGCAGGAGAGATTTAATTTCTCATAACTTTCTTACAAGAAATAACATGTAACTTTGGCTTGCTTGGGTAATTTTAAAAATACTCCCAAGACTGGGATTCACGGTTATGGATATGTGTTGTTTCATTGACTTTTTTTTTAAAGATGACACCAACTTATGGTACTACTAGTATGACTACTACCATTTTGATTATAAATGTAAAGGCCTAGAAATTGTTATCGAAACAGGTGCCAAACTCGATGGAAAATGTGCTTGATTGTTGCATAACTCCGCTGAAGCCTGAATGGAGGGCTGAGGAAGAATGTGAATAAGAAATGAAGAGAGGAGTTTATGCAGATGTGCATCCATGATTCAGCGTCCTTTTCCTCCAGGGTTTCTATTTCTGGCAGAGTGAGGGGACCCTTTGAATGTGAGATGCATGGCAGTCTGGGTTCAAAGCAGAGCTGTCCCCTCCTCGTGAGAGGACAACTGAAGGTGAGCCAGACAGAATTCCAGGAGAGCCAGAAGAGCTTGACAGGAGGCTGCGTTCAGAGTGGGTCCAGCTAACACAAGGTCTTTGGGGGTTTCTTTCGGAAGAATTCTTTAATTCATCTGAAATATTCTTTCTGAGGCATTGTGATGTGAGTCACTTGCCAAAGGCAAATCCTCTCACACATAATCGAGGTAGAGAATGATGTGGAGAGGTCTGACTTCCTAAAGAAAAAAATGCTTTATGCTCAGTTTCTCAGCAGAGCTGCTCCCAGATCACAAAAGGGCAAAGGTCATAATCAGTGGTGCCAGCAAAGGTGCAAAGAAAATATGCAAGGGCATGCATTACCACAGCGCAAAGTGCTGGTATGGATCACTTGACCTTTCTTGTCCAGGTTAGGATCTGAGGGCTTCTGATGTGGGCTATTGACTGTTACCTTCCAGAGGCTCCACTCCGCCAACTGCTCAAGCTACTGCAGTGACTGTGCTACCCTATATGGGTATGGCACTCACTCTAAGAAGTGTATCATATAACATATGTGTTTGATAGGATACTAGGTGTTTCGACCAAATTTATCCAATCAAAAAAAAAATGAAAGTATCCTTTAACCCTTGGCTCTGTTGTTCTGGCCCATTGAGTAAGTTGCACATCAGTGATTGAGTCTGTCTTCCAAGGCTGGCCTCTACGTTCCTCTTGTATATCCTACAGCCTCTAGTGGATACATCTTGGATTCATGTATCCTTTGCTTATGGTGGTACAAAGATTCAAGGATAGGTATCAAGAGAGGAATTTACCCAGAAGTCTCATTATCTCTGGAATAGCATCTATATTTCGTCCAATAGGTGTCTGGTAGGAGTGGCTAAGGTTGATCAGCCCTCAGTGCTGCTAATTAAAGAGTTTACTACCTCTCTATCTTTTGGGAGGGAGCTACACAGCGCTGGCCGTGTGCCAGCCATCTCTCAAAACCCTGCCCATCAAAAGGCAACGATAAGGCTTGATGTTTTCTTCTGAGAGTGAGATGATTCATGCAGGCCTGTGCTGAATCCAGAGAAGGATTCATACTGGAGACCTGGAGAAACGCATCCTCTTCTCCCACCAGCCTCATGGATGCTCTTCTTCTCAAAAACAGAAGACGAGCCATGTTCCATGTTTAAGCTCAGCCATGTGTAGTATTGAGAACTCTTGTTTTGTTTACTGTGCTGTTTTCTCTGTTCTCTCATAGGAGGTGCTTGAGCTCGCTTTCTCCATATTGTATGACTCAAATTGCCAGCTGAATTTTATTGCGCCTGACAAGCATGAGGTAAGGGGTCTTGGTAATGGGTTAACTTGTGAGAGAAAAATAAGAAGGAAAGGTTCTTGCAAGGAAGAAATGCCGCTTCTCATTGAATACTGCTTGAGGAAATCATGAATAAAAGGATGTCTGTCGACATGGAGCAGACACCTAAAGAACCACCAGCTACCACAGCTCAGAATTCTTAGCAGCTGGATCAGCAGCCTTGTGCCTTATCCAGCTTTGCTGTAACAAAATGCCTGACAAACTTGGAATAACAGAGTACATTGGACCTCTATTTCCTGAGGTTTGAGTCTGTGCTCAGTTGCATTTAGATGAGTGCACATGGAGGGGGAACCTGCTTGCTTCATGGCAACAAGGAGGCAGAGAGAGGGGAAAGGGTCAGTGTCTCAGTATCCCCTACGTGGTTATGCCCTCCAAATGCCAAACTCTTTCCAGTGGGGCCACCTCCTGAAAGTGCCAGCCTTTCCTAATAGTTCTCCTTTAACACAGTTCAGAGTCTAAACTGTAGGATGGTCATAAAGAAAATTGATGTACAAATGACTCAGGCTCAGCAAGGCCTTAACTAATCTGGAGGAAGAGGCAGCCCTGGCTAGGGCTTTGATGCACATTGAATATTTAATCTTTGCTCTAGAGCTTCCCCAGATAAAATGGTGTCTCTATTTGTGGACCATCTGATGAAATAGTTTCTCTACCAAGTCTCTTCAGGCTATTTTAAGAGGTTCAGGGCTGTCTCTGCTGTTGGAATTTTATTTCCAAGATGCTTTTATTCCTTTTTGACATCTTGTTATATGTATAATTTGTTCCTCTTCTTGAAGCTCACTGTCAGCTATATTTAAAATATTTAGCATAAGTCTAGGAAAATGCATTTGTAAAATAAAGTAGCAGTTATGGTTGATTTAACTTTTTCTCTTGTAAATTAGACCCCAGCATCACGCTTGAAACTTTATTTTTAGGTAATACCATTCAAATTTTTGTTTTGTATGTAACTGCACAAACAGCTCTTAGAAGGAAAGGAACATTTTAATAGAATCTGACTTTTGTTCTCATTTCCCTGAGGAGAGTCAGTTCATTTAAAAGGTATTTAGAGTCTGGTTTTCAATGGTTTGAAGGTTTTGAATAAAATTATCCACCCCAAAGAAAGAGGAAAGATTAGACACAAATCCTGCATTTAGAATGGTGCTTAAATATAATTCTGTGTCATTTGACATTTAGTTTGCAGAAGGGTAAGACTTTGTCTTTATCTGTCTGAAAATAGATACATAGCCTTCCATTTCTGTTTTTAAATAAAGTTGCGGTTATGAACAGGCCAACATAGCCAAGATATATAAGAGACATAGAAAACGACCAAAAATAGAAGAAGTTGGGCTGCTACTTAAGTCAGTTCCAAGCTATTTTCCCCAGTATGTGTATTAATTCCAGATATGGAGAACTGCTTGGGATTGCCAAAGTATGTGTGTGTGTTTTAACATAGCTACCACTTCTTGTAGATTCTATATGTTCGCAAGCACTTTCAATTTCTTCAAAATCATTTTCTCATAATTGCTACATAAAATAGAAGAACGTTCTGTTACATATGCATCATTTATCAAGTAGACGAAAGAGGCCTCCCCAAACTGAATACTTGCCAGTGAATGGATGGTAACAGGGGTCTGGACAGATAGCTTGGTGGGCAAAGTCTTTGCTGTGCAAGTGTAAGGACCTGAGTTCCAATACCTAGGACCCATGCAAAAGTCAGGCACTGTAGCACCGTCTCTAATCCCAGGGCTTCTGTGGTATGATGGGAGGAGGAAAAATCTCCAGAAGTTCATGGGCCACCAGCCCGGTGTGCACAGCAGTGAACCACAAAATAGTGACCCTGTCTCTAACATAGAACTAGATGAGGACTGACACGTCCATCCTGTGGTACACCCCCCACACACACACAAAGGTTCTCTCTCTTGCTCTTTAACTGCTACACATATGTGCACGCGTGCACACACACACATACAGAGGCTCTATCTCTTCCTCTTTAACTGTTATACACACACAACATACACACACACACACAAAGGCTGTCTCTCTTGCTCTTTAATTGTGACACACACACAAAAACACAAAGTGGTACACACACACAGGCTCTCTCTTCCTCCTTAACTACTACACTCTCTCTCACACACAACACACATACACAAAGGCCTTTTCTCTTCCTCTTTAACTGCTACACAGATGCATGCACACACACACGTGTGTGTACATGCACATTTGCACTTACACAGGCTAATTATAGGTACTCTGCACCTCTCCATACCTGCCCCCATTAAATACAGTACAGATTTATAGTCATTTTACAGGGCAGCAGTCTCCCTGGGCTGATATCAAGGAGGCAGCAGGTTGCATTCTCTCTCAGAGACTCTCAGAGGGAGACTTGTGTCCTTACCTTTTTCTACTTCAGAGAGCAACCTACATCCTTGGCCCCTATCCGTTTCATCAATGACAACTTGAGTTCTCTCCTCAAGTCATTCTCACTTCCTGTACCATAGTGAAATCCATTCTCTTACCCTCTTCTGACCCTTCCTTCTCTCTGACATTAAGGGCCTTTGGAATTACATTGGATCGCCTAGATAATCTAAAATAATCTCTCTGTTATGGTCAGCTGGCAACAGCCTTGATTTTACCACATAGCCTAATGCCCAGAGTCCCGGGAGTAGGATGTCGACATCTGTGAAAGATGGATGGTCCATCTACCCCAAGCAACAACATCATTACAGTATCACTCTTCCCCAAGTGTCTTGTTGATACTTCCAGTCAGAAGCCTAACACATTTCAAACTCAGCTTTTAAATAATATCAGTGGCACTTTCTTTTTGGTTGTCTTGCCTCTGTTTTCAAATTTAACATCCACAGATTGATTGATGCCTAATTCTTAGATCCACTAGAGTTTCCAAAAGGCTATATCTCAATTCTGTCACCTCATTTTTATTTATTAGTGAGATATATAAAGAGAATCAGGTCTCAATAACTGTTCTGCATCCTAAAATTGGAATGCATGATGGCAGGACAAATACTTGATTCCTTTGTAAATTTTTAAGATAATAAGCATGTCCTAAAGAAGATCAAGAGGGTTTGTTTGGTGTTTGAGTATCATTTTGAAGTCAAAATTTAAACATCTTTTGTGTCTTTCGATGTTATTGTTGTCTATATTAGTATCCCGGTTACCCTAAGTTGTCTTATGACTCTTAACAACATGGCCCCATTTCTTTGATGACTTTCTGGCTTTCTGGTAGGACAAGATAGTCCAGGTTCACCTTGTATGTTTCCTGCCTTTTCTCTGTCAAGCCTAGTTACTTTTAACAGGAATTAATAATTAGCCACCACAATCTTGTTAAAAATATAAAATTATTACAATTTGGTTATAATTTTTAGGCTTTTTGGAAAATAGAGCTAAAGGTGAGGTTTTTACCATAAAATATATCATGAAATAGTGCTGTGAATTCCAACTCAAATTCAGTAGTACCAGATTTTTCTTTATTGGTCAATGTAATTTTGATGAAAAGGTCATTGCCTGCTGCTTCTCAAAAAGCAATGTTCCTGTGGGTTAATCTGTACCAGGAAGGTGGCCAAGGCTGGGAAAGCTTTGTTCAAGGGACAATAGTCTCAGGACTTGAGGATCACTGTGACATGCTGCCAGAGCTGTGAAGGCCTTCTGGAGCACAGCACTCAGTGGTACCCACACCTGGGTGTTTGTCAGAATGGCCTGCGAAGCTCTTATAAATAAAGTCTCTTCACCCTGACTGACAGAATTGGTTATCTTCAGGCTGGGAAGAAGGTCCCTATTTCTCGCCTTTTTTGTGAACAGATAGCTGGTTGGAAATGGTCAGAAAATGACTGAGATATTCATGAGCACACTGGTACTTCCGGAAATGTTTTAGCACCACACTGGAGTCTGAGATCACACAGCTGAGGTAGAAAGAAGTTTCACAGCCTACTGCTGCTCCCTTCAGGCGTGGCTCACCCCAATGTCATTGACATGCATATTGGCAGAATTTTCATCACATCACACACAGTGGTTGCAGGTCTCTGTTGCTTCTGTTAAAATGGTGCATCACATAGTGGGCACAGCCTAAATAACCATCTAGCATTTTGTCTCATTACTATCTGGAATTTTAACTTGACCCAATGAATACAGGAAAGGATGGAATCTATAGCAAATCAATGTTAGGAAGAACTCCAAGCCGGCAAGAAACAGAACAATTATTGGCATAGACTCCTGTGTAGGACCAGGGACCACCTATCATGTGAATGAGCAGCAACCAATATATAGGCAGTTTTTTTGGGTTTTGTTTTGTTTTGTTTGTTTTGAAATCTTGGCTCTTTCTCCAAGCACCAATGGTTCTCTTTTGAAGTTAGAACAGAACTCTACTTTCTGAAGGGGAATCTGCCAAGATTAATGTAGGTCTTCAGATACATGAGACGTGGTTCCTTCTCCCCAGAATTTTATAGTCTGCCAAAGAGGCAAAGACTGGCATTCATTTTATAAAAAGAAAGAAGAAAACCTAGTAATGTACTCCAGAGTCTTTTCCAAGCAAGATGATGTCCTTAGGTATCAACCACTCGAAGCCCTGGGCACTAGAGATCCAGACAGGCAGTCGACCTCTATCTTCCCAAGATAACCGATGATGTTAGCCATTTTGGTGATCAAACAGTGGGCAACTAAAGGCTAATTTCTAGTTCTGTTTTGCTGAGAAGTACAATGGCTACCTTGGCTCCACAGTGAAACTGAGTTGTCATTGTCTATGCTTAACTGTTAGACATGGTAGGAAGGCATTAGATACTAAACAGGGAACTGTAATGGGTATCAAGAATGATGTGCTGCTAAGTGCAGACATATTGGTATACATTCTACCTGTGTCTTACAGAGACCTATCCTACTGCACAGTCAAGGGATTCGATTCTTTGTGTCCGTAAGGAAACATTCTTGTAAGAACAAGCTTTGGGAATTGGGTTGCCTGAGTTCCAATCCTACTCATTCCATTTCCTCCTACAGCACTTCATTCCTCTGTGCTTTTGTTCTCTTAGCTTTAAAAACATACTAGAATAGAAGTCTCTGCTTCATAGATAGGATATGGGTATGAAATGGACACATAAGACAGTCTGGAATATGCCATGTACTTAGTTCCAGTAACTGCCGGTCCTGTAATTGTCCTCGTTGATGTTCATTGCCACCTTCTTTCCCACCAGTATTGCATCTGGACAGATGGGCTGAACGCGCTGCTTGGGAAGGACATGATGAGTGACCTGACACGGAATGACCTAGACACCCTGCTGAGCATGGAGATCAAGCTCCGCCTGTTGGACCTGGAAAACATCCAGATCCCGGATGCTCCTCCGCCCATCCCCAAGGAGCCCAGCAATTATGACTTCGTCTATGACTGTAATTGAAGTGGCTGGGCCTGGACACATTCCTCCTAAACTGGAAGATCTAGCTATGAGCAGAGAGGAGCGCAAACACACCCACATGTTGGGACCATCCTTTGGTGGTGGGAAGCTGCGGGTCAACCCTTCCTTTGGCCGCCTTTATAGCCCTAGCTTTTTTTTTTTTTTAACTGTTTTTTGGCTTCTTACCATCTCCTTGAATCTACTTCCTGACTCAGTATTTCCGATCGCTTCACTGCTACCGCTCACTGGTGGGTCATGAGCAAAAACCACCACTAGTAAGAAAGTCAAATAATCTTCTCATTCTAACCTGATGTGGCCATGTCCTTCTGCCCTTCTTCCTTCTTGCCTGGAGTAGGAAATCCAATTGGCCCCACACTGCCCCAAATTTGTTTACTAAACCATGAAAAATGCCTAAGGCTGGGATTGGGTAAAATAGCTCTGTTATTGGACAAGAAGACCAAAGGCCGCCACCTCCTACCCCTTCTTTCTAGGGTCAGCTCACATCATCAGCTCTCTGTGAGTTGAGATCGCTTTCGCATCTCCTCTCTCTCCCTTCCTGGCCTTGACCTTGCTCTGGTCCACTTTGGTTCCATGCGTAGCAGCAGCAGCAGCTTCATTCCAGTCGTCTGCAGCACCAGGTCTCCCAGATAGTCCACAGAGCCCATGCCTGCTCCTTGTCTGCACTGTGACCATGACCATGACCAACCTCTCTGCCACACTATCTAGTCTTGGGCCTCCTCTCCTAACCCCAGCCCAGACCTGCCTTCTTCATTTTTCAAGCTCCCAGCAGCCCCTTAGCAGAAAGCACAAATGAAGTTAGTAGTCCTGCTCCATCTCAAATAGACTAAACCTAACAGCCTCTAAGGCTGCTGGCTGTTGCTATCCAACGGTTCCATGTCACCTTCTCCTTGGGGCTCCTGCTACAACCCAGGTTCTCCAGGGTGGTCAAGCTGTCAGACATCCAAGTTTACATCGTTGTAATTATTATAGGTCTTTACAATTTACAAGGGTTTGGGATTATTTTGTTTTGTTTTGTTTTTGGCTTTGTTTTTGTATAAAAGAGTCTAACATTTTTTTGCCAAACAGATATATATTTAATGAAAAGAAGAGATACATAAACATGTGTACTTTCCAGTTTGTTTTTAATTATTTTAATCCCAAACATCTTCCTGAGAATAACATTCCCTTAAACATGCTGTGGAATAAAATTAAATGTGATGAGTTGGGGAGCTGGTGTTTTGATTTAGTAATGTGGGTGCTTGCTACTCGGTCTTTAGCATCACCTGGGAGCTTATTAGAGATGCAAAATCAATCAGCCCCTCCAAACTTCTGAACTGGGCTGTGTGAGTGGGTGTTCGTTTGGGAAGACGCACTGATCATCAGCTCTAAGCATAACGCATATCCTTTCTAGGAAGCACATCCCAACTCACCAAGGAAAATGAGACTCACTGTACAAAAGTAGGATCTGTTCACTTTGCATTGCTGCCTCCTCAGCATACTTTTCCATTATTTCCTCCTTATCATTATGTGGTTTATAGAGTCAGTCAATTAAAGATGCTACCGACACTGAGGGGAACACATTTAACTATGGAAAAAAGAATGCAAAACCACACTCTTGAAATCAGTTAAACCAAAGCCAAGCAAGTCTAACCGTGAGCTAATAAGTTAATGGTCAATACACAATAGAAAATTCTTCATAGGTCAGCTCCCCTGCAAGCATCTTACAGATCACAAACTCTAAAGGCTGGGAAAGATGACAGAATTCAGTGCAGTGCAGCTAAGCCACTCTGAGCTGGCAGCCAAGCCGTAGACACGTGCAAGTGACTGCTCTTTATGGCTGTCAAAATGGTCAATTACAGATTGGCCTGGGCTCAAATGACATGGTCCAGAGCATGCCATAAATTACAAAATCTATAGTCATTCACAGGGGTCATTCTTTCCACCAGAGTGCCCACACCTGAGTGTCAGGTTGACATTTCTTTCATCTTTAGGTTCGGATGTTATTAACACACACGTCCTTCCTGCCAGAATCATCTGTTGTTCTACCTGCCGTGTGATGTTAGGTAAAAGAAAGTCAATAGAGGCATACCACTTTTTACTTGGAGGTTTAAGAGATCCATCTGTCCTGTGGCCTGGCTGAGAAGAACTCATCCCCTCATGGTATTCCTACTTTGCTCTATTAAGTAGATATTTGTTTCTTTTTTCTTCTTTTCCATTGACACTAATAATTTTACATATTTGTGGTATAATACAGTGTTTTGATCCACGTGTACACTGGGTAAAGATAAAGCCTCTCCATTGCTGCAACCTTTTATCTCCATATTGAATACACTATAAAGTGAATCCCTTCTAGAGAGCTCAAGATGTGCAGCACCTTGTGAGCTGCATCCACACTCCTGTGGTGTCGAACCCCAGAATGTATCCCTCCCTTCTAAACTGTCATTGTGCCCACTGGCCAAAACATTCTCTGCTCCATGTTCTGCTCTCTCCAGCCTGCAGTACTTACTCACTAACCTACTCTCAGCAGCTACGGATTTCATGGGGGCTTTCATTTTCTGTACTTGACCTTATTTCATTTACTGTCTTCCAGTCCCACCCACGATGTTGAAAGTGGCTGTATTTTGTCTTTTTGTGAATGCATAATATTCCATTGCCTACACATACCACACTCATCTGTTGATGGACACTGGAGCTCACTCCACATTTCCTAGCCTTTGGGAATCCTGCTGCGGTAAATGGCAGTGCAAGTTTTCCCCGACGAGCTGTCATTTCTTTTTTTGTATATGCTAAGGACACACCTCTTCACACATTGACAACATCCTGAAATTAAGCTGTCATTGTTCTGTATTTATTTTGTGGCAAGGTGGGAAAGGGTTGTTGCTCATATTCACCCACCTCACCTCTCTTAAGGCTGGTCAAGGCATTTCTCACACATAGTGAGCCCAGTACCTCAAGTTGGGTTCTTAGCCTCAGTTTTCCTAGCCCAAGCAAGCATGGTCCCTTTAATGCAAAAAAAAAAAAAAAAAAAAAAAAAAAAACCTGTTTGGCATTAAGTCCAATTAATCTAAATTTGCTAATATTTTAAGAGCAGAAACCAATGGTTACATAAACCAAAAATGTGCAGTGCTAAATGTTCTGTGAACTCATGTGCAAATCTTCCAGTTAGCAGTGAAACATTTTTGTAAGTCATTTTGTCACATAAAACCAGAAGGCCCCAGCCCAGTGAGATTTTTGTCTATTACAAGATGAAGCAGTACTAAAGAATATACTCAGGTGAGTCATGGTGGGGCACATCTCTAATCCCAGCGCTCAGGCAGCCAGGCCGATCTCTGTGAGATCAAACCTAGTCTGGTCTACATAGCAAGTTCCAGACCAGTCAGGGCTACAGAGATGAGGAGCAAACACCAGTAATTCGAGCAGAAGAACCACATTCAACATAAGCCTGGACTACATAGTGATACCCTTCCTCAAAAATTACAGAAGATAAAAAATAAAAGCAAACACTGTGGTAATGGAAAATGAGTAGCAGAAAAATCTAGTTGGGTCTTAAAAGAGTAATCACCATGGAATAAATGAACCATCCAGGTAAAACAAAGAGTGTAGAGGCAGGAGGTAGGAACACCTGTGACCACTCGGGACTCTTCAAGCCTTTCTGACTGGCAGATAGGGTACACACAGAGGCGAAAGTCTCTACCATTGAAGAGCAATGGTTCTCACCCATTCTAATGCTGCAGCCCTTTAATACAGTTCCTTATGCTGAGGTGACCCCCAACCATAAGATTATTTTATTGTAACTTCGTAACTGTAGTTTTGCTAGTGTTATGAATCATAATATAAACATTTGACATGCAGGCTATCTGATAGTTGACCCCTGAAGGGGTCACGGCCCCCAGGTTGAGAACTGCTGCTGTAGCAGAATACAGTCATGGATGGAGAATTCATGGAGAGAGGTGGCAAGGGACTTTTACTTGAGGACAAAAGAAAATACTCTTAAGAGTGTTGTCTATTTTGGAATTCGGAAATACCACAAAACAGCTACGTCCAGGAGAGACTGGAGTAGAAGAAATTGGAAGCAGACATAACAGCAAAGATGCTATTGAAGTAGTCCCAAGCAAGAACCTTCGGGGCCCAGACTTTCAAATCTACAATTGGAAAATGGAGGGGGATGAAGTCATTAAAGAGGCAGTGTGAGCTGGAAGCAGAGACTAAGCAGAGAGCGAGGGAGGGAAAGTACAGATGACTCCTGGGATTCAGAAATAACACACGAGCAAGCAGATAACAGGACTGGGCCAATAGCTAAAATCAAGAGGAAGGCAGAATGGGAGATTTTAGGAAAGGATAATGAAGTGAGATGAGATTGTTGTATTTGCTGGACTTCCGCGAAAAATAAAATAAAATTTGGGTAAAGCTACTTAACCACTGTGAGCCTCTTACTAGTTTCTAAAATGGAATTCTCATCACTTGGGAGTATAATGAGATGTCTGCAAACTGTCCGTGCTCCAAAAGTAGCTCCCCCATCTCCCTTCCCACCCTTTTCCCCATTCTTCCTCTTTTGTCACTCCCAACCTTCTGAGTCTAGGATCTTTATCACTATTGATGTGTTTTGAGCAATCCAGTTTGTTTGAGAAGAATTAGAGGGAGAGAGAAAAAACTGGAAAATTAAAACTATATATTTAATAAAAGATCTGAGATAAAACAATAAAACCACAATTTAAAATAAGTCCAGGAGAAAAGAATGGATGGCATGATCCTATATGCAAATAGAATTAGATCTAAATTTTTAAATGTAATTTCATATCTTCTCAGTGGGACTATATAAGTAAAATGATCACTTCAAGCACAATGCTTATTTTTAATTCAAAAAAATCAGAACACACTCAGATAGAGGAAAGAAAGGACTACAATTTTAAAAAAACAGATATAAGAGGATATAAGGATAGTCACTCTATTGAGTACTAAACCTAAATCTGGTCTTCTTGGAAGCCAGAATAAATGAAAAAGCAGATTGCAGTATATTGCTCTCCTGTTTTTAAACAACATTATACTCATAAGGAAATGCCTTCCCCAAGCACCAACGTTGAGAGAAGGCATTCTATTAAAATACCCGATCAATAGATACCTCTTAGCAGATCGTGTTTGTTACTCAGCTTCACAGAGTGAAGGATGTTTCCATTGGCCCTTTCTTTGAGAAAGAAAGAAGCAGGTTCCCCAGAAGGGGCCACATGAGCCCTTGAATGAGTTCAGTGACAAAGTGATCCATAAGAGATTGGGGAAAGGAATCTCAAAAGTAAAACCAGCAGGAAAGCTTGGCCCTAGAAAGGTTCACAAATGCATGTGCTGCTGCCAAGGCTGGAAGACAGGTCGTTGGCATGGAACAAGGTCATGTGATAAAGAGTGCAGAATTCCATGGAATTTCCATGGCCGGTCACATGCCCAGAACATGAGGCTATGGTTTCAAGTTGCCTGTTCAAGAGATCTGGAAATAGAGACAAGTCCGTGTAGTGCATGCCTAAAAGGACCACCATGTGCACCTGCTGAGCTGGTACAATGAGCGTAAGGAGACTGCCTCCATCTGGGAAAAGGCTGGTCTGAAAAAATAAGAATGACAAACAGGGATTGCCTGCCAGATGACCAGGGGGGAAAAATGCTGTTGATTGCTTTTTGTTGTGGTGGTAAAGGTAAATTGTGGAAGAGTTTATTTAGCTTATTGTTCCAGCAGAAGAATCTTCTTTTTTTTTTTTTTTTTTTTTTTTGGTTTTTTCGAGACAAGGTTTCCCTGTAGTTTCTAGAGCCTGTTCTGGAACTAGCTCTTGTAGACCAGGCTGGCCTTGAACTCAGAGATCTGCCTGCCTCTGCCTCCCGAGTGCTGGGATTAAAGGCATGCGCCACCACCGCCCGGCCAGCAGAAGAATCTTTAATGGTGGGCAAGTCCAGCAGGGTATCCACTAGTGAAGCCAGCAGGGTTTAGTGGATAGTTTCAACTCATAGTCACACAGATGGTGTGTGTTAAGTTCAGTGAGCAAAAACAAGACCAAAAGTAATGAATATAGGAAAAGATTTGTGGGGAAGAAAGTGGTGTAGGAGGTCCTTCTGTTTGTGTGTTGCTTTCAATTGGTTAATCAATAAAGAAATTGCTAGGCCTGATAGGGCAGAACTTAGGTAGGCGGAGAAGACAGAACTGAATTCTGGGAGGAAGAAAGCAGAGTCAGAGAACCGTAATGGAGCTGCCAGAATCAGACATGCTGAATCTTTCCCGGTAAGCCACGACCTCATGGTGATATATACATATTAATAGAAATGGGTTAAATCAAGATGCGACAGTCAGCCAATAAGAGGCTAGAGATAATGGGCCAGGCAGTAACTTAATTAATACAGTTTCTGTGTGGTTATTTCAGGTTTAAGCTAGCTGGGCAGACAGGACAAACAAGGGACCCACTCCCATCAACAAGAAAGGGCACTAGTAAGGGTAGGGGGATACAAAAGGATATAGAGGAGAGTAATCAGAATGCATTACACACACACACACACACACACAGAGAGAGGATATTGTCAAAGAACAAAATATATCTTTTAAAAAAGGTAGATAAAGAACTAACTTCTAAAAGTTGTCCTCTGAGCACTTGTACACCATGGCACAAATGGACCCACCCACCCACAGACACACACAAGACACATGCACACAATAATCATAACAATAGCAAACTTAGTTTTTAAACATGTCTATGTTTGTGGACCAGAGAAGGATGTTGAACGTCCTGCTCCATCACTCTCTACCTTTTTTCCTTTAAGACAGGGTCTCTCATTGAATTTGGAACTTGGCTGTTGGTGGAAAGTAAGCCCCAGAAAGCCTCATGTCTACCCTGCAGTTTGGGGGTTACAGGCCTGCATTAGATAGTCTTGACCAGGTTGTTTCTTTTTTTTTTTTTTTTTTTTTTTTTTTTTTGATTTTTCTAGACAGGGTTTCTCTGTGACTTTGGAGCCTGTCCTGGAACTAGCTCTTGTAGACCAGGCTGGCCTCAAACTCACAGAGATCCACCTGCCTCTGCCTCCCGATTGCTGGGATTAAAGGCGTGCGCCACCACGGCCCGGCTTCAGGTTGTTTCTTTTAAGTGGGCACTGGGATCTGAACTCAGGTCCTCATGACTGTGCAGCAAGCACTCTTATCACCAAGCCAAGTCTCCAGACTTTCTGGAGAGTTGCATTTTAAACTCCTCTGTCAGAAAGGGTGTGGATCCAGCTAGGAAGGGAGATGCTTACAGAAGTATCTTTACTAGGCAAAGTTATTGAGATGTTAAATAGGCAAAGATGTGCTACATTTGTTTAGGCTATGGAATATTACTTTAACTACGTAAAGGTGTGTTACTTTTGTTTATGCCATTATTGTTTAAAGATGTAAGGATGTGTGTTTAAATATGTAAAGATATGTTGCATCTGTTTCACCTTGCATGCCTAAGGCACCTGATTGGTCTAATAAAGAGCTGAATGTCCAATAGCTAGGCAGAAAATGGTAGGTGGGACTAACAGGCAGAGAGAATAAATAGGAGGAGAACTCTAGGTTCAAAAAATGAAAAGGCAAGGGAAGAAGGATGAGAGAATGAGAGAGATTCCCCCATAGTCAGAAGCAGGAAGCTGCCACCCAGCCAGACATAAAAATAAAGCAGTGAAAGCAAGATATACAGAAGTAAGTACGGTAATAAGATAAAGAGAAGCAGGTTAATTTAAGTTAAATTCAGCTAAGCAAATGTGCCTAAGCTAAGTTGAGCATTCAAAACTATTAAGCCTCTGTGTCATGACTTGGGATCTGGTTGGTGGTCCAAAAGAAAAGGCCTGGTACAAGGAAGTGAGAAGGAACTGAGAGAAATAGGGGGAAGAGTGCCAAATTGGTATATTGGATATAAAAACTATTTTCAATAAAAGAAAAAAAATAAAATCCTCTTCCACACCTCACCATTCCTCTGCATTCACTCATCCTGCTTCATGCTACTTCCCAATCCTCAGGACTCTTGACTACGACCTACGGTTGGCACTCACTTAGGTCCCCTTAAGTTAGCTGACCTCAGTTCTGCCATCTTTTTTCTCATCCCACCTCTCTGACCCGTGTCCCCTGTAGCCTATGGGCAGCTGCACCCCTCTTTACACTCCTCATTTGTCTGTGCCAGATTTCTCAAAGTTTTCATTAGCAAAGAGGACTCCTGCCAATATGGATAATGATGTTTAATAGACTCTTAGTCATCATTAATTTAAACTACCATCCACCTACAAAAAAATTATTCCCAAGTCAGTCTTTGCTAGAACCACTGAAGAGTCCAAAAATAAAAATATAAAAATGTAGATTCCAGAAATAAAAATAAAAAAATATAAAGTTGTAAGCCTAGAAGAATGAGAGTAGACTGTCAACAGCTTTCTCAACAGCTTACAGATTAATTATTAACAGTGGGTTACTCGGCTTTACAAACTATAGCTCTATTTGCCAGGCTGAAGTGGCGCTCTACAAACTTAGGGTGGCTCTGCTAACTGAGGATCAGCTTTTAGATACCCACCCCCCATCACCCATGACCAGAAATTGATGTGAGCTGAGTTAACTTTTAAATGATGGGATATATGTGACTTTTGACTTTTTTGTTTTATATTGTCCCATACTCTTCCCTGCTATGCGAAACTGGCAGTGCCAGGGGAGGTGCAGAGCCTTGGTAAACACTATCAAGGAAAGCCAGGAAAAACAATAGATTAAGAACAAACACTAGTTTAACTGAAAAACTCTATTAATAGAAATTGCAAAGAAGGACAATTTGTATCTGAGTTTTACCTTGAGATTGTAAAAATTCTTTTGTTATTGCCTAATGCTTGCTATAAAAGGAGGAGTTCAAAAACCGGCCTTTGCCACAGCCTTCCAAGTCCATCTCTGGCTGTGGTCTCCGTTAGCTGATAAGCTTTTTTGCCCCATGGAAATTTATTTTTTTTAATTTTTTTTCTGGAATAAAGTCTGCTTCTGGTTTATTAGACTTTGGTGGTCTGTCCCCATCTTTGCGTGACCCTGGGGACCCAACAGCATGGCACCCAAAACTCAAGTAGTCACCAAAATGTTCCCTTTATTATAGACTAATCCATATATAAACAAGGACAGAAGCACATTCATTACATCAGTTTCTTTCACTGAACCAAGTCCTTAAGGGCACATGTCAACCTTTAAATTGATGGTTTTAGGGTTAGGGAAAGCTGATTTTCTTAAAGAGTATGTGGTCCTTGGTAGTTCAACCATAAATACCACACATTGGACTTGATAGGTTACTTAAAAGAAAATGAGGACATGAAGTTAAGGTCAAGGTAAGAGGTGTGAGTGGGTCTAACAGGAGTGGGGAGGTAAATATGACCAAAATAAATACCATGAAAGTCTCAAATAAAAAATATTACATTAAATTTTTTGTGCAGTCCTTTAGAAACAACAAAATGTTTAATGATTATATTATTACATATTTATTCATTTCAGTGGATTATGTTTGACATATAGCAAATATTCAATAAACATTGCACATTAAATACTTTCAGTTAGACCTTTCTAATGCCCAAAGTCAAGTATGTGTCCACTTTGAGGTTCCTGTGAATTTGAGAATAAGATCAAATTCTATTCCTGCTTTCCACCATGAATTCCCTATCCAAACTTTATACCCACCTTCCTGTACACAGTGTCATCGTGCCATGTGTAGAACAGGTGGGTCAGGCTTGGGATGTGACCTGGAAAACCAGGATCAGTGGTTCAACATGCAGAGATAAAACTAAACTGAGTAAATGTGCAAATATCGTACAGAACCAGCAAAGACAACATAGATAGTGGCTACAGGGAACTCCTTCTGCTTCAAAAAATAGTTGTAAGGTCTACACAGCTCACCTTTGCTGGACCTGGGACTGTGGTGGCTGTTGAGCTCTGTCTGCCATGAGTACAAGTAGCTACTATTCACTGACTGTCTGGTAGAAGGCACTGTGCTCTACGCTTGTCTTTGATGGAAACAGTGGCTTCCTCTCCACAATTTACATTGTGTGGCTCTGGTTACCTGGGACCAATAGTAATAAATGTAAAATTGCATATGCAAAAATTCATGAATTTAATGTCGCAATTTCTTCTGTGTAGCATGATAAAATCTCACACCATTCCTCCACACCAACCCTAAATGTGACTGTCTCTATGTTTAGCACAGCTATGCTGTAAACACCAGCCCCTCTGTCAGGCAGTAAATATCCCAGGGATCAGAGTAACTACCACAGTCAATAACCTAGGGCTTGTATTCAAGTGACACTTATTTTACTTAATTATGGCCACAAAATGCAAGACTAGCGATGCTGGCAATTTCATTATGGTATGTTGTTATAATCATTGTATTTTATTATTGTGGCTGTTATAGTGGACATAATTTATAAATTGAGTTTATATGTATAGGAAACAACATAACACATAGAGAATTTGTTGTTATCTGTTGTTTAAGGCATCGACTGGGAGTGGGGAGGTCTGGGATCATGTCCCCAGCACCGCAGCAGATAAAGAGAGAATATTATATTTCATTCACTGACCAGTTCTGGAAGCTGGTATTGTTACCTACTCCATAGATGAAAGGTCAAAAGGTCATTCATTCTCCATGGCTTCCCTAGAAGAAAGGAATTGACTCGGGAGTTGTCAGTTCCCTTTGTCTCTGTGGGCTCTACCGTCTTAGCAAGAGTTTGTGGAAGAGCCAGCCTGTGATCACCATGCTAGTCAGTCCTTAACGTTCTAACTCTGGAGCTTGTATTTCTCTCTAGGCAGGAGAAACAGACCACTTCACTTTGCTATGGAATCCTTTATCTTTAGACACATCAGCCTCTTTGTAAAAAGCCTCTAAGCCATGCTTTGAACTCCAGTGTGCCTGGGTTCCTTTAGTCCTTATTGGAGTCCCTTCAAAGGACTAGGAGTTAGAGCCCCTGATAACCAGATAAATAGGAAGAGGGGCTATGGTTAGGTAATAAAGATGGTGAACTGCCACCTTATTCCTTCCCTCCAGATCTGAGACCCCTTGGTGGGTTTTTTCCTGCCAATAGGCTCCCTGCCCATGGCCTGGCTCAATGTGTTACACAACAATTGTCAGTTAATTAGTCATTCTCTCTGTCTTCAAACTGACCAGCCCTAAATTAGGGGAGGAAGACTTCAGAAACTTAAAAAGCCCAGCCCTTGAGAAGAGACTGGGTTCTTCAGCTTCCCAGATCCTTGCTCTGCTTTGCAGAGGGTCTTTTTCTCTGTATCTATGTTGCAAGTATGTTTCATCACCCTCAGTAAAAGCCGGTTTATGGTTTTGTTTTTTTTTGTTGTTGTTGTTTTGTTTTGTTTTCAACTGCTGAGTCTATCTGCTCCTGTTTGCAGTCATTGAAATTTCTCCACTGCTACTCATGGCACTCAATATTTTCCCTAATTCCTTAACTGGAAAAGAAAGGGACCCCAATGATGACCCCTTGGCTCCATGCCTCATCTGCTCACCCTCTGACCTGGGATGTGTCCAGCTGGGTCAGTCCTCCAAACATTTTTACCAACTGTTATGTTTTATAATGTCTTCTGGTCAGAAATTTTAAGAGAATTTTTTCATTGTTCTCAATATCTCCTGTAAATCTTGATATATTCTGTTCTCCCAACTCTTCCTGGTTCTTCTGTTAGTTCTGTCAATCCTGAGTAATTTCTTTAGATACCCTCTATTGTCTTGGGATCACTGTAGTCTATGAAAACTTCAGGGAATGCTTTCTTAGTGGGTTAGATTCAAAACTATATGCCTGTTAACGTACTGTTACAAGCACTTGCTGCTCTGGCGGAGTAAGTACATGTGCCAGGTGGTTCACAATGCCTGGCACACCAACCCCAAGGGTCTCTGATGCCTCTGGCATCCTTGTGCACCTGAATTAATCCTCATCTGCACACACTCACACACATATATATACACATAGTTATAAGTAAAGTACTCATAGATGATTGATAGGTAGATGGATAGAATTAGATTGATAGATGATAGATAGATAGATAGATAGATAGATAGATAGATAGATAGATAGATAGATAGAGATAGGTAGATATAGACATTATAATTTCAAAATAGAGTAAATCACTCCCTGTGACAAAGAATGTACAGGGTTCTTAACTGCTTCCCTGCATTTCCTCCATTGCAAACTAGCAGCTCTGTTCCAGGTGAGAACAGTCTTTCTCCGGACTAGAGTTTCATGTTATCATGACAAAACATGAAGTAAAAAGGCACAAGGGGGGCTGGAGAGATGGCTCAGAGGTTAGGAGCACTGGCTGCTCTTCCAGAGGTCCTGATTTCAATTCTCAGCAACCACATGGTGGCTCACAGATCTATAATGAGATCTGGTGCCCTCTTCTGGCCTGCAGGCATACATGCAGGCAGAACACTGTATACATTATAAATTAAAAAAAAAAATCTAGCCTTTAATCCCAGCACTCGGGAGGCAGAGGCAGGCGGATCTCTGAGTTCGAGGCCAGCCTGGTCTACAAGAGCTAGTTCCAGGACAGGCTCTAGAAACTACAGGGAAACCCTGTCTCGAAAACCCCCCCAAAAAAATCTAATAAAAAGGGCCCAAGGGGTGGGAGCAGGCCTTACACTCAGCCACACCTGCTGCTGGGTGTATTGCTGCTGTGGGTTGGTCATGCATACTGCGGGCTCTCCAGGAGCCCATGGCTGACTGACTTTGCCTGCGTAAAGAGGAAAACAATGTCCTGTCACTCTCCTTCCTTGTCCCATAGCCCCCTATCCTGGCACCTGCTGTGAGAGGAGACAGGAAACATAAACAGTCAAACATACAGTTTCATTTGGACCAAGTTATTTCAGCATCTGTAAAGCAAGAATCCATCTATCACAAATAAAGTCATTATGGAAGCAACTGCTGTCCAGATGTGGCTCCCAGCTGGGGAGGCAGGAGAGCAATTTATCTCTTAGCAGTAGCTTGCCAACATTTAACTTGCCATTTTTGAGGAGAAATCTTCAGAATGTAAGATCCAAGAAGTTATGGGAAAGATGACGCTTTAATTCTTTGCAAAACAACCCCCATTGCATCTTAATATGTATTTTAAAAAACTCAAAAATTTGAAGAATCTAAAAACATATACCATAGAAAAATTACTTGTAATCAAGATGATAACTAGCACTGATATTTTCAATATATTCCCCACATTGGCATATAAAATTGAGAATATAGTCTATATGTATACATTTTTGAATCACAAACTTAAATGCTTCCCCCAGGGAGGGTAAGTCACACAACTGTCCTTTTTAAGCAAATATCCTGGGGTCACAGTAATGACGCAGTGATCTCCCTCCAGATCCCCTTTCACAAGACCATGGCACCAGGCTCTTCTGAAAACTTACAGGTCACACGTTCACATGCAACATGTCTCGTGTTTGAATGCTGAGTACTAACACATGAAAAGAGTAGCCCATATATTCCATGAGGGGAAGCTGATTTAAATGCTTTGAACCAAAAGGAGCTGAGATGCTGCAGGGCGTACCTCCATTTGAGGTAGAAAGGGAAGAAAGAGTGGGTCTAGAAACCTGAATTGAAACTGAATTTATATCTGTCTCCTTTATGCTTCATTGATGGTTCATCCTGATTTTCCACCTGACACATATAAAATTACCTGAGGAAGGAGTCTCAATGAGGAATTGCTCAAGTTAGGCCAGTCTGTGGGCATAGTTGTGAGGGGTTTTCTTAATCAGGTTACTTAGACTGGAAGACTCACCTAGAATATGGGCCACACCATTTCAGGGGCTGGACTCTGGACTGAATGAAAAGGAAGAGCTGAGCATTCCTCTCTACTCTTGACCATGGATATAATGTGACAGTTCTCTCAAGTCCCTGTTACCATGGCCTTCTTGCCATGATAACTGCAATCTGGAACTGTGAGCCAAATAACCCTTCTCTTCCTTCAGCTGCTTTGTCAGAGGATTGTACAACAACAACAGAAAAGAGGACAAGACACGTGATAAGGTGTGCTCTCTGCAATCCCATTTATTTCTCCATAACCTTCTTTAAAAAGAGAGAGAAAGAAGAAGAAAGAAGAAAGAAAGAGAGAGAGAGAGAGAGAGAGAGAGAGAAAGAAAGAAAGAAAGAAAGAAAGAAAGAAAGAAAGAAAGAAAGAAAGAAAGAAAAAAGAAAGGCCCTCCTTATAGAATGGAAGATAAATTGAACAAGGCGGTGCATTCCTGCAATCCCATTAGTTGAGGAAGTGGAGGCATTAAAATGGTGATGTTGAGACTATTTTGTGCTGTCTCAAAAACAACAATAAAAACAAACAGAAAAACAGAACAAGCTAACTAAAAAACAAGAAAGGGAACTATAGAAAGCATTAATTCAGGGAACATGGGGATTACAGTATTCGGCCTCTTCAGGACAAGTTTCTCAGCACTGATGCTCATTATGACCAGGTAACACTAATGTGGAGGATGACCAGTACTTTGAGTGTGTTTGGCAGCATCCAGGCTCTCTACCCACCATGCCAATAGTATTGCCTCCTTTTCCCTAGTTGTGAAATGTAGCTCCCCACATTTCTGCTTGTCCCTGTGGAGACAAAAATCACCTCAAGTTGAGAGCCACTAAACTAGTCAGGCAAGCCATGCAAATCATAGGTGTTTCGGCAACATGTCTGAGAATGTTACAGCTCAGAGACACAGCTGTCTCTGGGTCTGGAAAGACAGGAAGGACAGATGGAGCTTAGCTTCTAACTTAGTCCTTTTGACAACCTCTGAAGGTCAACCTTATTCCTTTCATTAAAAGTCAGAAATCTGACACTCAGAGAAGGTGAGTGCTTGCCCAAGACACAGCAGGTAAGCACCAGAGTCCCTTCTGCTACAATGGTATGTCCACCCAGAAAGATACTGCCGGAAGGTGGAAATGACTCACGACTTCTAGACGTACATTCTATAAATCAGAACCTAGAGCAGGAGGAAATGGGTTTAGAAGGAGGCAGGCTTATGTGACACCAAAAACTCAATGCTTCCACAGACCAGATTTTACCCATGTGCTGAAACCCTGCAGTTTGTTTAGAATTACACTGTCAGCAAAATTGTCATTGGAGTATGTTGCGTACTGATTGGGCTCGGCAATTAAGTCTTCCTTGATGAAGGCGCATTAGGGCTAATTTTAAATCTGATTACTGTCAGCGAGGCATCCACTTGAAGCTGCTTTCACACAAGCACCAGTGATTTCCCCAGGAATGCCAGACTCAGAGCTTGCTGCCAGAAGTCTCTGCAGACGCATCTTCCTTCCCACCTTGGTAAACCCCTCCAGAACTGTCAGTTTTCAGCGTGCTAAGCTCAAAACGCCTCAAAGCAAGGAAAGCCCCACTGTGTCTCTCAAGAGCCCTGAAATCCCATGCATCTCAGTGCTGGCCAGGATCAAGATAGCAACAGAAGATTAAGCATCTAATCAGATTAGTGAGAGAAAAGGTTCCCAGGCCGTGGCCTGCGGTCCCTTGACTGGAATTCTCCTGTATTAATAAAAATAATGTATGGCTTGCTCTGCTCCATTGCGGCAGTATAGAAGCAGGGAGGGATTGATATGGATTATTAAATAGCCTCTTGGCCTAAAGCCTTTCACTCTGTCTCAGTCTTTCTTTGAATAAAGCATGTGTTAACCCAAGACAGGAATTGTCAAGCCTGGTCGCTGCAGACTCACATCAAACAGTGAAGGGGTTGGATTGTCCCCTTCAACTGTGTAAAATGAAGTTGTGGTCCATGACTGTGCCAAGTTAGATCAAGTGGGAAAATACAGGGTAGGCCCAGGGTCACAGGTCCCACCTGTTAACATTTCCATCTCTCAGAGCTTTGGCAAAATGTCTGGTCACCCGAAGCACATGCAATTCCGGGTTCCAGGGCTGCCCAAGCACCATCAAGCGCTCAGGCAATTTACATAGCCACCCAGGGCCCTCAAGCCCTACATGACCTGCATGCAGTGTGGTCATGTGATCTACACATGGCACAGCTACATAAGCCCCTATGTGCATGCACTAGGTAGCCTTTAAAAGCTGGACACACCCACTCTAAGCTGTCTTCCTGAGACAACTTCCTCAGGCTTACACACATGTCTTTCTCCCAATAAACTCTTAAAGTGGGTTTTGTTGTGTGTTTCATGATCTGCTCTCGCTCGTGCCCAGTAATTTCACCACCTCTTAAAGGTGCTTCCTTTCCGCACCACCTCAGAGAGCAAGCACTCAGCCTACAGACCTTTGCGGACAAACCAAACCCTAGCCATAGAAGGGTCTGAGAGGAAATAGCAAGCTGACAATAAGATGTTTGGCAATGTAGGGAGTAGAGAGCGTGGGAAGCTACTGGGGTAGGCTCTATACTGGCAGGACCACCTTTAAGTTCTGGCAAAAAGCGGCTGTGCTATAGCCTTGACCTCAGCACTCAGTGTGGAGGACCTCAGTTCTGATCTACAAAGAACCATTCATGCTCAAAAGTGTCCATGGCAAACAGTAGGTTGCTTTCTTGTGACTTTTATCATCATCATGATTGTTTTTACTATTTCAAATTGAAAATGCTTTTTGCTATATGTCATTTAAATGAATTTTACCCTTTTGATGTAATTTTTGATTAATTGGTGTTTGACAATTTTTTTCCGCTTGAGGGTGTCGTCTCACTAAATTATGTCCCCATTCACTCTTCAACCTTCTATATTTTCAGTTTTATTATTCTTTGAGAATTTCATACATTTTGTTATATTATTTCACGTTCCCCACCTCTTTCCAGATTCCTCCTTCACCTGAGTCCGTGTTCTTTCTCTCTTAAGAAAAGTCAGAAAGAAAAAAGCCATTAAAATATGGAGTCCCATTTCTTGGTTACTGCCTTCTCACTTCAATGTTACAAGACAAACTATTAAAAATTAATCTATGTGCTCTGCAGAAGCACAGTCTGTGTTCACTGCCCCACCAAAATCCTCCCAGAGTTCATCACTGTGCCTGGCACTCAGCAAGTATTCGAAACTGATTCTCATCCATGTGATTGCTGTATGCATAGAGAGTATTCCAGGGGAGAGTGACCTATGCCAACTCCCACTGAGGTCTGTGGACACAGTAGTAAATCAAAAGCAATAACGAAAGCCTGGGGGGATAGTGTATCTAAAATATACAGGTGTCTCTGAAGCCCAGTCTTCTCATATATGAGACAGAGATCAGGTTGGAGATGCAGTGTGTAGTGAGTTACTTATGTAAATGTATTTACCCTGTTGTTGACCTAAACGCAAACTTGTACAATGGGCATAGCCCAGTGGTACAGAACTTGATGGACACGGAGGAGGCCCTGGGTGCATCCCGAGAATCACAAACAATTTTATTTTTAAAAATGTTTTAAGAAAACCATTGAGGGTTATGAGGAGACCTGTGTCTAACTATAGCATGGATAGTAAAAGCAAGAAGTCATCTCTCTAGAGTGTTAATGTTTAGTACCCTTAACATTTGCAAGTGAAACTTCAGCCTTTTATAGTATTGGATGCTGCCTTATACCATCTGCAGTGTCAATCTGTGTTCCAGTGTGAGGCATTGGGCTGTTTTGAAAGAGCAGCCTGGGGGGACTACTGATATGTTTCAGAGTAGTGCTTTCGTGGGTTATAATATTACCCTCCCACAAATGACCACATTTGCTCTTTCACAGTTTCTGTGGGTCAGCAATGTAGGGGGAGCTAAAGACCGCTCCTAAGATAACCACATCTGTGTTCAGTGAGCACCGGTCTCCATACTTCCTATCCTGTCCTTTGCACACCTTCGTTTCACTGGTTTTGCCTTCAACCATGGATTGTCTGGGGCCCAGGAGCAGCCTCCTGCACAGCTCATTCACTAGACTGACAACCTGTGCTTACTGTTGGTGAGAAACCTCAGTTTCTTTCAGTAGGGATCTATAAAATTCCTGAGTGTCCCCAGGGCATGAGAGCTGACTTTGTTTGTCCAGAGAGAGGTCCAAGGGCACACAATATAGATGCTTCAATCACTCTTATGATCTAGAAGTTATTGATTAGAAGTGACACTCACTGCGTCTGCCATATTCTGCTGATTATGAAAACCAACCCTGTTCATTATGGGAGAGGAACCACAAGACATGTATCCCAGGAAATAAGAAACAGGGACAGTTACTTCGGCAGCTGGGAAACTGGTCTGCACAACATCTCATCATTATGTCTGTCAAACCTAAAACTAGTGCTCCATGCTCCATTTGCACTTTAGACAAGCCTCTTAGGACTGAAAGATCTAAAGTTTGAGAAGCATCACTCTATGAAAGCTATTGGGTTGTTAGAGCAAGGCCACCCTCACTTACTTGCCCCACCAAGTTCTCTCCAAAATGTCTACTTTATCCTGTAGGGGTACAAGCATACAGAAAGGAGACTTAGACATGTCTACCTAGTCTTCTATACAGGTGTAGAAGTATTGAAGTTATCGTGAATGATTGCTCTGGGGAACAGGATTTAGGGTCAGGAGTGACAAGTCTCTGCTACTTTTTCTAATAGGAAATCATTTTAAGTGTTATTATGCATCCTTACAGATGTTTCCTGTGATGTCTGAACCTCTTTGGACTCTAAGACAGAAAGAACGGGTTATAGAATACAGATTCTAAACACGGAAGCCGTCTTCTGCTACATTAAGAGAGTAGCTAATTCTATGGAGTGCCACTAAAGGAAAAACACCTGTTCTGGCTTGCCACGTTCCTCTTCAAAGAATTGGAAGCTAATCAAGGAGAGGCAAGGTGGCCCAGTTTTTCTTCCTCACCCCTCCTTTCTGTATGCTTGCATCCCTACAGGATAAAGTAGACATTTTGGAGGGAACTTGGTGGGGCAAGTAAGTGAGGGTGGCCTTGCTCTAACAACCCAATAGCTTTCATTATCCTACTTTCAACACCTTTTTATACAGCCCCATACCATTTAGAGAGAGGTTTCCAGATCAGAGCTCCCCAGCTGATTTCCATTGGTCAAGGCCATACACGGATCAGTGTTGTGTCTAAGGATTTCATCCAGAGTCAGGTTCTGACACCAAGGATAAGTAAAGATGGGGAGAGGTGAGAGAAGAAAAGGAACGAGACAGAGGAAAGTGCCTTAAGATGGGCAACAGAGCAACAATCTAGTCTTTGCTAGATTGACTGAGTTTTATAATATCCCATTATCAGTACTTCTCTGTTCCCCAGGAAGGTTTTGAGAAAGAGGGAAGCTGACAACGCAGATTCTGTGCCTCGGTCATGTCTGTGTTCAGTGAGTACCTGTATGGAGACACTTCCTCTCTTGCCCTTTGCACACTTTTCTTTCACAGGGACAAAGCACCCACTTTGAATTTACTTGGCTAAACAGCGCAAATGAATCACTAGGTGCAAGACCACAAAGGACCTTAGGATCCTTGATTCGTGTCCGTTAATAAGACATGTATTAGCATTCTCCTGATGAATGGCCTATTGTAGACAAGTATTCTGAAATAGACGTGAATTTGTGGACACTATTAAAAATATCAGAGCTTTAATATTATATAATGTATCTAAAAATTGGCTTACCTAAACCATACTGGCTTAGTATGTTTAAAAGTGTTTACTCACTGCTGGTCTACAAAGATTTAGGTGACAAAGCCATGGTCAGTAAAAAGGTGATGATTATTTTTTTATTTTTTTTAAGTGTCTGCTCCCTCTCCGGCAGGAGGCGGTACCGGCAGGGAGAGAGTGTTTACATGTTTTTTTTAAAGATATTTATTTATTTATTATGTATACAATATTCTGTCTGTGTGTATACCTGCCGGCCAGAAGAGGGCACCAGACCCCATTGCAGATGGTTGTGAGCCACCATGTGGTTGCTGGGAATTGAACTCAGGACCTTTGGAAGAGCAGGCAATGCTCTTAACCTCTGGGCCATCTCTCCAGCCCCAAAAGTGATGATTATTGACACAGGATATGCAATAAACCTGTACTATCTAGTTCATATGATCTAGGTAGCCTAACCAATAAGGAATCCATGTCTTGGTGTTGTGGAAAGGAAAGCCCTTGAATGCACCAGGAAAGACTTTTACTGTTGTGGAATATTAATTAAAGATATGCTACATTTGTTTATGCTGTGGAGCATTTGTTTCATGATACAAAGATGTGTTGCATTCTTTTATGTTGCATTTGATTAACTCTATAAAGCTATACTTTGCCTGTCTAAAACACACCTGATTGGTCTAATAAAGAGCTGAATGGCCAATAGTTAGGTAGGAGGGGGATAGGTGGGGCTTCAAACTTCTTAGGAAACTAAAAATGGTCTTGAAATTTTGATCCTCCTGCTCCACTTCAAGGGTGCAAGGACAATAGCCAGTTCTGCCATGCCCAGTTCATGTGCTGGGGATCAATTCCAGGGCTGCAGGCATGCTCGACAAGCTCTCCACAAGCTGTGTCCCTAGCCTGAGAAAATTTAAAAAATGATTTGCTTTCCTTGTGTATGTGTGCGTGTTTATTTATTTGCCTGTGAGTATATAGACATATCACAAGCAGAGGCCAGAGAAGAGCATTAAGAGCCCCTGGAACTGAGTTAGAAAAAACTGCCGTATGGAGGTTAGGAACAGAACCCGGGTCCTCTTCAGGAGAAGCAAGTGCTCTTAAGCACCAAGCCATCTCTCCAGCAATTAGTATTTTTAGTATAAGTTTCAAAGTATAGAATTCATGCAGAAAAGGATGTCAGTCATAAATTCATCTCTTGAAGAACCCTTGCCAAGAGAGTCACCAGCACCCAAATCAAGCAACAGGATATCACCAGAATACTGAGAGACTTAGAATCCTCTTTTAGTCTCTAGTTTTTCAACTACAACCTCTTCTATGCTATCAGTCAGTCTTGCCCCTTTCAACATCTTTTACATACGGAGCCACAGAATATGTCTTCTTTTGTGCTCCGTTTTTCTACTCTGTTCGACGTCTGCGAGGTTATTACTGGCTTGTTATAGTTCCTTCCATTTTGGTGTTCTTTGGTTTCCCATTGTGCACACCAGAGTTTCATCATCAACTCTTGATGAATATTTGGGTTTCCACTTTTAGCTATTGTTAATGTTGTCACTCTGAATTCTTCTATTGGTTTCTCAGTGACTATATACACATTTTTCATGTTTGTCTGGGAGTAAAACCGTTGGCCGTTAATGTATTCACATGCTCAGTTCAATAGATACTAATAGATAGTTTTCAAAAGGAGAATGACTTTCTTCCCAGCAGTGCATACTTGCTACAGTTCCTTCCCTCATCACCAGCACAACAGACCGTCTGGCTATTTCATGTTAGCCTTTCTAGGGTAAATCTCCTACTCTCAGAATACAGTTTGAGAGTATTACCTAGTGACTACTTAAAGTTCAGCACATCTTCACAGAACTATTGGTCATTTCGAAGCACATCATTTCTGGGATGTCCATTTAATCTTTTCTTCACATTTCTACAAGTCTGTTTATTCTAATTTAATTTTTAGAATTTCTTATGTCCCAGATCTGATTCTTTGGGGGAGTATATATTCTATAAATACACTTCCCCTTTTATTCCCTTAAGTGTATCTTTTGAAATGTCCTCAATTTGAATGTAATACAGTTCACCAGTTTTCCTATTATGATTAATGATTTAAAAAATACTGCATTTAAGAAAATTCTTCAGATCATGAGATTGTTGTTTTGATATTGAACTATTGATTATTTTTAATCACTCTATAAGTAAATGTAGCTCTGTTGTTGGTCAAATCAAGAGGGGCACACAATGAACTAAAGATGTCCTGAGGGAAACTGAGAGAAAATACCTCTCATTTCACACAGTATGTCAGCACCCCTCAGATCTTTGCAGAATCCTCTCTGATAGTCATTATGTTTAAGACAATGTGATTTAGAGTCAGTTCAACTAGCATTCTCATTATGTCTCGACTTCCCTTCCAGCTGGAAAGCATGCTCTTTGTGGCAACAATTAGTTTTGACTCATTAATCTCTGTCTCTTCGTAGAAGGAGAAATCACACTTCATGACTCAGTTTGTAACTGGGCCAGACGGGAGCAAGGAGCTTTCTGGGAAGGGCAGTTCACCAGTGCTCGGCTAGATTTATCTCCCCATCGGAAGATGCCAAGTGTTTTTTCAATTACCAATCTGGTGACACATACAGCATCATAATTTATGTTGTGGGGAGTCCAGGGGAAAGGAAATAGAAATTAGCCAGCTCTTCAATGGCTTTATACTGTCATATAAAACAGGACTTGCACGCATGACATCGCCTATTCAAGGGTCACAATGCTGTCCATAGCTCACCCCAGTACACACAGTACTGAAATCAAATTGACAGTAGTGATTGACTCCGCTATTGTGCCGCAACGTGCAATGTAAAGCATGATTTTCCTCTAAATTAATTGCTGCGAGACATAAGCTAAGCAGTACAAAGGCATGGCTTTCTTAAGATTGGGGAGAAACTGGTAGATAAGGCACAGAGATGATAAGGAATGCTTATTAAAAACTGTCACTTATGAAGAATTAAGAATTTCTCAAATATTACCCAACACATTTTTCTAGACCATGCAACATGTCAACAAATTAATTTGCAAGAGTATTCTCTATTACTTTTCAAAAAGGGTGAGCAATGTTGAAAGGAACAGGAGAAGAGTAGCAAGGCTGAAATGGGTGCCATGTGGAGGGGACAGCTGCACACCTGACCATCAGTGTCCTGAGTGGAAAAAGTGCCACGTGGAGGGGACAGCTGCTCACCTGACCACCAGTGCCCTGAGTGGAAAGGGTGCCGTGTGGAAGGGACAGCTGCTCACCTGACCACCAGGGTCCTGGGAATGCTGGGGAGGAGTCACAGAGTTGCCATGGTAGCTACTTGGAACAGCCCCCTTCTGCTCTGCTTTGCTGACTGAGGGCCTCGCCCTGATGTTTACTGTCTAGAGCTCTCATCTCAAACTCTTCCACCTCAGATCTCAACTCCAGTGCAGTTCCTCACAGCGGCCTTCTGACCCAGGTAGGAGAGATGTTACCTTGTGTTAGTCTCACAACTAGTTACCTCCATGCAGACCAAGCATTTATTTATTCTATGGAATTTACCACTAAGTACATGTCATCCCTGAGCATGCAGTCTGTCTGAACCCTACACGAAGTGTGGACATCGTCACCTGTTTGTCACACTGTTCTTGAAGCCCGAAGCAGGGGCAGAGACTGTTGGTGATTAGATGTTTGCAGAAATAAGGAGGAAATAAGAATATGGTTGAAAATTAATGACTTATATTTTAGAATATAAGTAATACGCTTTTAATTGATGAATGCATTGCTATATTACAAGTTCTGAAAACAGACGTTTCTACAGTGGAGCTGGAATGACTTACGAGTTGTCTAATAGCATGTGATAAATTACTCTAAAACTTAGCAGGTGAAAATAATCATTTCTTTTTTCAGTTTTTTCTTCTTCTTCTTTTTTTTTTTTTTTTTTGTTTTTCAAGACAGGGTTTCTCTGCAGCTTTTTTAGAGCCTGTCCTGGAACTAGCTCTTGTAGACCAGGCTGGCCTTGAACTCACAGAGATCCGCCTGCCTCTGCCTCCCGAGTGCTGGGATTAAAGGCGTGCGCCACCACCGCCCGGCCTTTTTTCAGTTTTTGACGGTTTGGTATTTAGGGTGTCCAGCTCCCAGCTCCTCCGAGTCTCACAGGAGATTCTGGGCAGAGGAATTGGCATCTCTGAAGAATTTATGGTGACTTCGGGACTCAGTTGAGGGCTCACTTGTGCTGTTATGCAGGAGAAGTCATGTATCTCAGGGTTGGCCTCTCTAAGGCACGGCTGTAAACGCAGCTTCCTCTGGAGCAAGAGATCCAAGAGATCCACAGAACAATAGGGACTATCAGAGCCTCTGAAAGCTACCCTTACAAATATCATATGTTCATATGTGCAGTTTGCTTTGAGAGTGTGTCTCCTAGGAATGTCAAAAGCTACACACATGAGACTCACCACTGTGACTGCCTAAACATTTCCTGAAAAAGAATGACACTAATAGATGTGCTAATGTGGACAGGGGAATGCTCACTAGGCCTCAACTCTAAACAAAGAACTAAGGACAACTCAAAAATGCTGAGAGTGAAAAAAATAGTTTTTCCCGGGGAAGCATCCACAGATGGATTTTTCAATACCAATTGGTAGAAGAGGTCCACTGTGTTGGCTTGTTTATGATGAGTCCCCACTAACTCGAGTAGTCTGGGAGGAGGCAACCTCACTTGGAAATTTCCTCTGTAGTATTGGGATGTAGGCTAGCCTGTAGAGCATTTTTCTAGTTAGTGAGCCATGCAAAAGGGCACAACACATTGTGGGTGATGCCACCAGTGGGATGGTGATACTGGGTTCTACAATAAAGCAGAATGAATAAGCCGTGAGGAAGAAGCCAGTAGGCACCAATTCTCCATGACCTCTGCATCCAAGTTCTTGCCCTTGACTTCCTTCAGCAACGAATGTGGAAGCGTAAGCTGGACAAATCCTTTTTGTCCCAAGTTCCTTTTTGTTCATAGGGTTTCATCACAGCAAAACTCGAACATTCAGAACTACTGATAACAGGAATAATGGGAGGGGGAAATGTGGTTTTATGAGAATAAAATGTTTCCCTTCAGTGGATTCTTAAGCATGTTCTACACATATTCAGCCTGTGAACTGGTTATCTTTTGGCATAATTGTGGCAGGGGTTAGCACATAGGTTGGTAGTGCTGGAGACCGGCTTTTGTAACCAGTTTTTTTCCCAAGCCACTTTATCCCCTATGGATTTCCAGGAAGCAGGCTCTGAACCAGCCATGGTATGGACACCTCCTTACTTGCTTCTCCTTGGGCTAGATCTCTGCAAGAAAGAGGTGACACTGGCATTAGAAAATAGCAGCCCCTTTTTGCTTTGTAAATTATCCCATCCATCATGAAATTATACTGTGTGTGTGTGTGTGTGTGTGTGTGTGTGTGTGTGTGGTTAAGACAGGATATTAGAAGTTATTTCAATTTCCTTTTGTTTGTTGAGACTTGCTTTCTGTCCTATTATATAATCTCCTTTAGATAAAGCACTAAGGCTGCTGAGAAGAATGCATATTCTGCAGAGTGTGAATAGAACATTGTGTGGTTGTAAGGGCAGTTGATATTATGCCTCTTAACTCCAATGTTTTGTGCATGATGATCTGTCTATGGGTTAGAATCAGACATTAAAATTACCCATTACTGTGTTGGATCAATCTGACTTTGCATCTAGAAATGTTGGTTTTATCAAATTGAGTGCACCTGTGATGGGTGAGCATCTATTTTTAATTATACTGTCTTTTTGGTGGCTGTTCCCTTAGTCAATACAAAGTGAGTTTCTTTATTTCTTCTAAATAACTTTTTAAAAATCTGTTTTGTCAGATACTGTAGTGATGCCCACTTTGTTTTCTAATCCCATTTGTTTGAAATATATTTTTCTTTCTTTTACTATAAGATATTTTCTTTAATGGTGTGATGTGTTTCTCAAAGGCAACAAATAGGTAGATCCTGTTTTTTGATACAGTCGGCTGGTTGGTGTGGAACAATTGTCTATATTCTGTCAATTATGTTTTAAAAAATGATGATTGGCCAGTAGCCAGGCAGGAAGTATAGGCAGGACAACCAGACAGGAAGTAGAGGTGGGTCAATGAGAACAGAAGAATTTTGGGAATAGGGAATCTCCCTCTGCAGTCCTGTCCAGACACAAAAGAAGCAATCTGTGACTGTGCCACTGAAAAAAAAATACTGAGCCATGTGGCTAACACAGATAAGAATAATGGGCTAATGTAAGTTAAAAGAGTTAATAAGAAGCCTGAGCTAATGGGCCAGTCAGTTTATGATTAATGTAGACCTCTGTGTGATTTCTTTGGGAATTAACAACTGCAGGAACCAGGCAGGACAGAAAACCTCAGTCAACAGCTGGTCTGTATTTTTTTATTGGTGAGTTAAGACCACTAATATTCAGAGTTATTATTGGAAGTCATTTTGTTGATGTAGTGTCTCGTGTTTCCTTATCCTTGTTTGTCCTTTGAGACCCTCTTGTTGTTGTTGTTTTTTTGTAGCCTTTTGGATGTGTTTATTTTTATTTTTCAACCTGAAGAATTCTTCCAGCATTCACTGTAGAGCAGGTTTCATGGTCATAAATTACTTAAGTCTGCTTTTATTGATCAAAGTTCTTTCTTTTTCCTTCAGTCATGGCAAAAAGTTGTACAAAATAGCCTGGTTGGTCGTTGGAGTCTTTTAAAACTTAAAGTACATTGTTTTAAGCTCTTCTGGCTTTTAAAGTTTCTGCTGAGAAGAAACTTTTTTTAATTCTTTTTTCATTGTTTATTTTGATGGGTCTGTCTTGATATATGACTCCATGTCTTCTTTCCTGAAACTTTCAATACACTGCTTCAGTTGCTTTTTCTTCTTTAATATTTAGTGTCTTAATTATAAAGTGGTATGGGAATGTCTTTTCTGGTCCTATATGTTTGGTGTTCTAGTCAATGTTCATCAGTTTTAGACTGTAGCTTTTCAAGATGTGTCAAACACCTCACATATTCCATCCATACATACTTAATAATTTATTTTGTCTTGGGCTGAATGCTCCAGTTCCCCTATCTTGCCTTTAAATCCTCATATTCTGTCTTTTACCTGAGTTATTATATTGGTGAGTTTTCACTGAGGTTTGTGCTTAACTCATTAAGATTTTATTTCCAGATTTGAGTTTGTATCTTCTTCCCTATCTGTTTCTTAATTAAACTCCATTTTCATATCAGGCATTGACTTTTTTATTTCCTTAAGCTCTTTTATTGTGTCTTTAGGATTTTTTTCTCTTTGATTTCTTTTAATATCTTCATGATTCTTTGGAACTTTTTGTCTGGAATTTCATCTAAGACACTCATTTTGCACTGTTAATGTGAGATTGGTCATTTTGGGATTCTATGTATTATCTCGGCTTTTTGTGGTACATGTGCTTTCGCTTTGGGATGTGCATATCTGGAGCTGGACCATGAGTTGGCTTCCTTTTTATTTGTCAGCGTATCCAGTGGAAATGTTTGTAATCTGAAGGATGGACTAGGATGTAGTGGGTTCAGCAAATCATTTTTTGTTGACTATTTATCAGGGCACCAGGCCCTAGCTCTATCCTTCCTTCTAAGAGTAGAAAAGAACTCTTAAAAAGTGTGATAAGGATGCTGATGTTAGCTCTCCACAGTTGATGGCTTCTGGCGTGGGTGAAGGAGGGGAATGAGTCAGTTCTATTTAAGGGGAAAGCCACTGAGAGTTTGATCTCACTCCAGTGCATATATAGATATCGCAAATTGGACTTAATTTTATTTTTTATTAATTTTTCTTTTTTCTTTTGTGTATAGGGAGTCACAGAGGTGGGGGGACAGACATGGAAAGACTGGGAAAAGAGTGTGAACCTGGTGTATTATGTTAAATTCCCAAAAAATTAATCAAAATTAAAAAAGGGTAGAATACTATCTGAATAACAGTCACTATCAAGAAGTAGAATAACTATAAAAATAGAGTAATATTCAGCTGCAAAACTCCTTATGTACCAAATACCTTATTACCAAATCATTCGTTATGTACCTAATCATGTTAGGGAGTAAATGAGCAACAACAGTATTATGTATACTAGTGTATTAATTATTGAGGGTATGAGTATGAAGAAAGAGAATAAAGAACACAATAAAGCAGTAGTAGTGTTGATTTAGTGGGAAGTGGAGATGGGGAACGTAAATAGGAGGATGAAGTGTAGGGATAAAGTAATGTGAAAAACAGGGAAACTGTGCTCTGTTTCCAGTCTGTCTTTAACCCTAACAAGTCCTGCCCCCTTCCTGTCCTTGCTACTGTTTGCTCCTGACAAAGCCCAGCTAGCTGGCCCATGAATCTCCCCAAGATTCTCTAGTTTCTGGTCTCATTGGAGAAGCCCAGGATTCCCGATGTGTACAGATGAGTCTGGCTTCATGTGGGTTCAGGGAATTTGAAATCAGGTCTCCACTTCATGTGACAAGTGCTCTACCCACTGAGCCATCTGTCCAGTACCTTCAATTTGTTATTATTATTGCTCTTTTAGAGCTTTTTAAAAAATATTTATTTATTTATTTATTTATTTATTTATTTATTATGTATGCAATATTCTGTATGTGTGTATGCCTGCAGGCCAGAAGAGGGCACCAGACCTCATTACAGATGGTTGTGAGCCACCATGTGGTTGCTGGGAATTGAACTCAGGACCTTTGGAAGAGCAGGCAATGCTCTTAACCTCTGAGCCATCTCTCCAGCCACTAGAGCTTTCTTTATATCAGATCATGTCATCTAAAATGAGGATTTGCTTCTCTATTTCTAATTTGTTTAGTGGCTTTTTTCTTCTTTTTTTAATGCAAGAAGCCTGTATTTTTCAAATTCTTTATATATGGATTTTTCTATTTTACTAATGTAGTATATCACATTGGTCTTCTTAAGTTCAATTATCCTTGTGTCATTGGAAGAATTAGCATTTTGTCATAAGCCTAAGATCTTGTTGATATACTACCAAATTTGATTTACTCGTATTTTGTTGAGGTTTTTGTATGTAAATCCATAAAGGATACTAGATTGTCATTTTATTTTCTTCTTATAGTATCTGTGTTGTGTACCAGTGCAATTCTAGATAAATAGAAGGAGTTGGGAAGTGTTCCTGTCTTATCTTTGGAGCAGTGCTAGAACTGGAGTCACCTTTTCTTTGATTATGCATCAGGACCTATGAGAGAGATCCTGCAGACCCTGCCTTTGCTTTATGGGAAGTCTTTAAATTGCAAATAAGATTGTGTTCTCTTTAGAATGTTTACTAGGACTGGATCGTTTAGATCCACTCACAGTCTCCCTGTCTTCTTCGGAAGTCTGTGTATTGTCCATTTCTCCACAACAATTTTACTCTTTGGCATAGACTTGTTCGCAATCTTCTATAATCCTTAAAAGTGTACATGACATTCTCTTTTAATCTTTTTTCCTCATATTAGTTTGAATAGTATCACTGCTTTCTTTTATACTTTTAGTAACTTCTGTATTGGCTCTGCATTTTGCTCAATTTTGATAATGATTTGTCAATTTAGCTGATCAAAACAGCCCATTATTTATCCTTATTAGAATTTAAGAATAAATTACATGTGCTTTTGGGGTTCATTTCCAGGTAATAAATAGAGTTAAAAAATGAATGTTGTGTTCGTCTTTGGTTAAAGATGTCCAGTTATTTAGTAGTTGTAAAAATTACTTTTTCTTTTTTCTATTCCCTTCCTTTGTTGTTTCTTTACTTTAAAAATGCAATTTTGAAATATATATATATATATATATATATATATATATATATATATATATATATATATATAGTGGCAGGGACAAATTCAGGAACTTAAAATAGGCATTGCTTTATATTATACTTTTACCACATGTTTTGTAGTGAGAACACCAGAAATCCCTTTTCTCAGCAGTTTTCTAAGTACGAGTGTTATAATTAATTAAAATTATAAGGAAGAAAACTAAAGAGTGCAATAGAGTGTTACTAGACGTAGTCACTGTGGTTCAACAGATCACAAGAGTTTACTCCTGTATAACTGATACTTGTACTCATTAACCAACATCTCTCCAGTGCCCCCTTACACAAAACCCTTGGTACATTCCACTATCGATGAGGTTTGTTTGCTTATCGCGCTATTGGGAAATTGACTCTAGTTCACTTAGGTACTCTGGCACTGAGATACATCCCCATCCCTCTTCCATGTTTAATTTTGAGACAGGATGTCATTAAATTGTCCAGGTTGATCTTGAACTCACTAGTAGCACAGGCAAGCTTTAAATTTTAAATTCTCAAGTACTGAGCCAGTGACCTGGGCTGGAGCAGGCCTGAGATGGTGAACTCCACAGGAGCAGGAGCTTAAAACTAGAATTCAACAGCAACGCTAATTACAGAAAGCCCACAAACATGGAAATTAAACAATGCTCACCTGAATCATCAATACGTCAAGGAAGAAATAAAGGGAGAAATTAAAGATTTCCTAAGATTCAATGAAAATGACCACACAACATACTCAAATTTATTGGACACAGTGAAAGCAGTTGTTAAGAGGAAAAGTTCATAGCACTAAATGCCAACACAAAGAAGCTGAAAAAATCCTACACTAGTGAATTAACAGAACATTTGTGAAGATGGACACTTAAAAGAAATCCCACACTAGCTCAGAACTGAGAATAATAGGTGGTTATTTATTTAGGGGTAGACTCACAAATCAATATCCTCTTCTGGAACAGAGAACAGCAACTGAATCCCACAGCCTGAAAAGAGGCTGGACGCATGCTTTACATTGGCATAAATAGTAAAAGAGGCCATGCCCCAGGGAGCAGTTAAATTAAAGACTATTGCCTGTAAGATTTCCTACAGCACATTTGAAAACTTTAGAACAAAAAGCAAATTCACCCAAAAGAACTAGATGGCAAAAAATAATCAAATTGAGAGCTAAAATCAACAAAGTAGAAACAAAGAACAATACAAACAATCAATGAAAGAGTTGGCTCTTCAAGAAAATCAACAAAATAGACAAAACTTTATCCAAACTAACCAAAAGGTAGAGAGAGAATATCCAAATTAACAAAATCAGAAATGAAAAGGGGGACATAACAACAGACATGGAGGAAATCCAGAGAATCACAAGGTTATATTTCAAAAACCTGCACTCCACAAAATTGGAAAACTTAAAGGAAATGGACAACTTTCTGGATCATTACCACTTATCAAAATTAAATCAAGACCAGATAAGCAAATTAAACAGACCTATAACTGATAAAGAAATAGAAATAGTCATCAAAAGTCTCTCAACCAAAAATAGCCCAGGACCAGATTGTTTCAGCTCAGAATTCAACAAGATTTTCAAAGAATTAATATCACTACTCCTCACATTGTTTCACAAAATAGAAAGAGAAGGAACATTGCCAAACTCTTTTTTATGAGGTTACAATTACCCTGATACCCAAACCACTGAAAGACATTACTAAGAAAGAGAATTACAGACCAATTTGACTCATGAACATTGACAAAAAATACTAAATAAAATACTGGCAAATCGAACCCAAGACCACATCAGAACCACCATCCAGCATGATCAAGTCGGCTTCATCCCAGAGATGCAGGGATGGTTCAACATATGAAAATCTCTCAATGTAATCCATAATATGAACAAAGTGAAAGATAAAAACCACATGATCATCTCATTAGATGCTGAAAAAGCTTTTGACAAAATACAGCATCCCTTCATGATAAAGATCTTGGAGAAAGCAGGAATATGAAGAACATACCTAAACATAATAAAGGCAATATACAGTAAGCCAACAGCCAACATCAAACTAAATTAAGAGAAACTGGGATAACAGGAACACTCCTGCATTGTTGGTGGGAGTACAAGCTGGTACAGCCCCTTTGTATATCAGTGTGGATTATTTTTCAGAAAATTAGGAAACACCTTTCTCAAAATCCAGTAATACCACTTTTGGGTATATATCCAAAGGATGCTCAATCATGCCACAAGAACATGTGCTCAGCTATGTTCATAGCAGCATTGTTTGTCATAGCCAGAACCTGGAAACAACCTAAATGCCCCTCGACTGAAAAATGGATAAGGAAAATGTGGTACATTTACACAATGGAGTACTACACAGCAGAAAAAAAGATATCTTGAAATTTGCAGGCAATAGATGGATCTAGAAAATGTCATGTTGAGTGAGGTAACCTAGACCTAGAAAGACAGTTATCACATGTACTAACTTATAATTTGATTTTAAACATAAAGCAAAGAAAACCAGCTTACAACTCACAATCCCAGAGAACCTAGACAACAATGAGAACCCTAAGAGAGACATGCATGGATCTACACGGGAAGTAGAAAAAGACAAGATCTTCTGAGTAAAATGGGAGCATGGGGACCATGGGAAAGGGTTGAAAGAGAGTGGAGAGGCAGGGAGGGGAGCAGCAAATAATGTGGAGCTCAATAAAATAAAAAAAGAGCTGGTTCCAGGACAGACTCCAAAACTACAGCAAAACTCTGTCTCGAAAAACCAAGTAAATAAATAAATAAATAAATAAATAGAAAATGAAAATTTAAAAAAGAAAGAAAAAAGATGACCCTAGGGGTTGTGACTCAGTAGAGTACTTGCCTAGCATACTGAAGCCCTCATCGATCCCAGCACTGCATAAACTGGACATAATGGTGTATGCCTTTAATCCTGCACTTCGATGATAAAGCAGGAAGATCAGAAGGTCATGGTCATCCTTGGCTACATCATAAGTTCATTGTTATCCTGGGTTTGAGACCCAGTCTCAAAAACAAAAAAAGGACCTCAAACTGGGCAGCAAGGATATATGTAAATAGCAATTCTGACCAGTGTTTGGGGATTTCAGAATGCAACAGACTCTGTGATGTCAGATGGTCAGACGTATGAGGTGCTGGCGACAATGTGAGACCTTGCAGAGAAGGAGGGAAGCAGGACGTGGGAAGTGGAGATACGTACAAAGATATTCCAAGGGACCAGTTGGAGGCACAGAGGCCAGATGTGTCTGCTGACCTGGGGAGAGCTCAGGAGTACAGCCGTGGGAAGGTGAGGAGGCTGTAGTCTCCTGCTGAGGCCTTTTCACAGCTGCCTGAGTGGTGCTGGAGAAGGACCGTGTCCCTAGTAGAGTGTGTTCATGTTCCTCATCTAAACTTGGCATGTTGACACGAGCCTGGCTCTTTCGTGTACTGCACCAGAGGCATTTTACAGCATGGGACTAAAATCCCGAGACTGTAGCAGTGGGCAAATGGATCTTAAGGTCTCCATTTGTCAGTCTTTTTTGGTTAGTTTTTCTTATTGAGAAAATACCTCCTTGAGATCAGATTGTAGGCAAGTTGATATGGCATTTTCTTAATTAGTGCTTGATGTTGGAAGGGACAGATTACTGTGGGTAGGGCGGTCCCTGGACCAACATTCCTGGGTGCTGTAAGAAAGTGGGCGGAGCAAGCCATGAGAAGCAAGCCAGTAAACAGCACCCTTCATGGCTTCTGCACCAGCTCCTGGATCCAGGTTCCTACCCTGTTTGAGTTCCTGTCCTGAATGCCTTTGATGATGATTAAAGCATAAACAAATAAAAAAAAGTTTGTTATGATATAAAAAATTCTTTGCTCTGACTTTAGCCAAGAGTTTAAGTGATTTGATTTTGTCTGATTTTGAGCAGACTGAGTATCTCTTTTCAGACTTCTCTGTTCCATGTGACGTAGTTAAGAGATGTAGTTGCTTTGGAAACAAATAGGTCTGGCTTTAAATCCTGCCACTTGATTGCTGAATGACTGAGGAGAGCTAATTTGGGGTTGTGGTGAGAATTATAGAACACAAAAGAGAAAACACATTATTTCCATTCCTGATGGCTGGTCAGTTCAGTCCCTCAAGGCCAGTGTGCCACCACCCACAGGCTTAGAGAGCTGTTCACAGTGAAACCTAAGCGATTCCCTGCCTCAAAATCCCACAGACTGTAACAAATGAGATGATTAAAAACCTGTTGAATAGCCTCAGGTGCATAGCCAGGCACAACTCAAAGTCCCCTCCCCGCTCAGCACCCTGCCTCGCCCCCTTAAGGATGGAGATGACAAGGTATGGGAGAACATCCAAACTCTTCACTCAGCATCCCACCCGGTCACCTAAAGGACAGAGAGGACAAGGTGTTGAGGAACATCTGAACTGAAGAGACTGAGGCTCAGAGGCATGATCTCTGTTTCTTGTTTCTAAGACCACAGTTTTGACAATAACTTCCATTAAATCTATGCCCTGAGCTCTGATGAATTACAACTGTGGAGTCGTTACACTGGTTGGTTGGATGTTTATTAGCAAAGTAAGCATTCTGCTCTTGAGATGGCTGGAGTTGTACCAGCACTCTTTGTATTGCTTATTCCTTTCAAACAGTGTACAACCAGTGACTGAACAAGGTTGCAGCCCACCCACAGTGCGCATGGCAGGTGTGTGCAGTGCTGGAAGCAGGTCTCTGCTCTGAACAACATGCTGGGTTTCAGCCCTCATTCCCCAGATGGCTCTAACCTTCCGAGCTAGTGCTGCTTCAAAGGCACCTTCATTCCAACTCTTCCTTCGGTCTATGCTTCTTCAAAGTTGGGTTTGGGTCATTCACTCCCCAACATAATGCAGGAAGCCATTCTCACCAGAAATGCCATCAGGCACAGTATCAGCTTCTAGATGGGCCTGAAATACCCCGACTGTGAAGGCCAAATGGTTTAATTTGGGGGAGATGAGCTGAATATAAAAAAATTCACTGTTGTGTTCAAGGATGGGAGGGAGAGAGTCTATCCTTCTATGGCAATTTCTGATTAATCAGAGCAGCTAACACTCTGTGGGCTTGGCTCTGTAAATAGAAGGCAGATGCCACTGCGGGGGCTGCCAGGAGAAGGAAAACAGCAGAAAGGACTCAAAGCTGTAGCAATCTCAATGGAAATGATTTGGAGAAATAACGCTCAAGGCTTCAGACACTTTCCTATAATTAGTAGGGAGTAGATCCAGCCAAGCTCCGTACTCAAAGGAGAGTTGCCTAGATGTTCCAGGCAAATATCTCCAAGCTCCTTGTCAAAAGCAAATGGCAACGGCAAGATATGGGACACAAATTATCAACGACATGTCCAAGCATGAGTTCCTGGACTTTCATGTGTAGCTTTTCTTTACAAAGTGTGTGTTTGTTCTCTCAAAAAAAACCCCCATAAAATCCATAATCAGTACGTCTTGTCTGTGCCAGACACTTTACAACTTTTCTCTCCTTGGTTCTTGTAAAGGCTCTGTCAAGGAATTGGCATTTGTTTTGTTGTTGCTGTTTTCCTAATTGCCTTCTTCATGAGGGGATGGAAGGCTGAGGGAGAAAAGCCACTTGATGTGGTTCCTACATTCAGCAGGGAAAGGCAGTCGAGGACCAGGTCAGTCAGGAACAGCTGCTGTCCTCTCTGGTTGGAACACTAGGTCGGATGTCATTGTCGGCATAGTCTGTCAACCTTACTATTACAGCACAGGGAACTGAGGCACAAACAGCCCAAGGCATTACAGTGAGTGAGAGACAAAATGTGTGCGGCCAGACTAAATACGACAGGGGAATGCTGATTCTCCAGCTCCCTGACTACCAACCCGGGAAATCAAACCTCAGTCTTTATAGTTGATGCACGTGACAGGCCATGCACAGTACGTGCCAGCTGCCTCAGCTGCCTCCCACTTCAGAACAGCCAGAGAAGACCAAACATGCTCCCCAAACAAACCACATCAGATTCCCAATCCTATGTAGACCACTCCCGTTCCTCCAGACTAGCATGGCACCAGAGACTGCTCCGTCTAAAGCTCTCCCCCTCCTTGAGTGTCTTTGTGCATCTGTTCACCAAAAGAAATGAGCCCCTTTGCTGGAGTGGCCCCTGAAGAGGTTGTGTGTGGAGGGTCTCCATTCAGTTGTACAGCAATAATAAAATACCCGCCTCATAGGCTAGTCACAGCATCAGCACGGTAATGTGGGGTCCTTAAAGTACAACCTCATCCCCTACTTATGTGGGGACTCTTGCGAGCCAGTTTCACAGTGGGAAAACAGTCTCGAACAAACGATTTGCAAATAAGAAATTTGAAAGCTACTACACTGTGGAGATTTGGGTGAGCCTTTACTTGTGGCTCTTCTGTAACACCCAGAGCAATATTGTTATTATCACTCTATAAATGAGAAGGCAGAAACTCAGCAAAGCTGGAATCAGAGAAGGAAGATTGATGCCAAGACCATGCAATTTCCACTTCTCAAGTTCACCCTCCAGCAAGAGTTTTAAATGGTTTCCTTGCAGATATCTCTTCCTTGGGGGTTTGTACATGCCCAGATTTGATTGAGCACAGGGTGGGCAGACCACACAACTTCATGATTTGTGTACCCACCGATCACATTTATATCATGAAGTCATATAATAATGAAACTTTTTGAAGTCGGTGTCAGAGTTGAAATGTCTAGGATGGGTCCCCATGAGAGCAAAGACCCAAAGCAGAATATTTTCCAGGCACTGCTCTGACAGACAGAGGCGAGTAGGAAGTCAATTTACCCTGGTGAGATCTGTGGTTCACTCACATGAATGGTTCAAAAATGTCTTATGACATAGGTAGATAAAAAATTGTCTCTTAGCTCACAGCAAGTATTGATTATTAATATGAAAAAAGAATCCACATCTTGAATTCTTTGGAAATAGACAATTCATATCCTTCCTTCCTTCCTTCCTTCCTTCCTTCCTTCCTTCCTTCCTTCCTTTCTTTCTTTCTTTCTTTCTTTCTTTCTTTCTTTCTTTCTTTCTTTCTTTCTTTCCAAGACAGGGTTTCTCTGTGGCTTTGGAGCCTGTCCTGGAACTAGCTCTTATAGACCAGGCTGGCCTCAAACTCACAGAAATCTACCTGCCTCTGCCTCCCGAGTGCTGGGATTAAAGGTGTGCTTCACCACCACCCAGCGACAATTCATATTATATAAGAGGATGTTTAGGGCTATAATTTTTACATAAATTGTAGAACATTTCCCGGCAAACTTTAGTTTTGAGATTTGGTCTCCAGTGCCAAAAAACAAGCTAGTGAAAAGGGAATTACTTACCAGGTGCTTAGATACCACAGAGAAAGAGACAGGGAGGAACCAAGAAGTGAGCCTCCTGGTCCCTCCTGCTGTCTTTTGGAAAGAATAATAGAACTGCTAAAGATTTTGGAGCTTGGTGAGGAATGGAAATACATAAAGCAATTAAGAAGACTCTGTTCCACAGTGAAAGTTTATTTTGCTGTAATGGCGACAGAATCTGAAATAGTCCAGCAAAGCCCAGAATGGGAAAAAGATGGGAAAAATAAAGAGGTAAATGTTTTAGAAGACGTTTAAATGGCTAAGGTAGCAGCAGAACTTACTGTTCCCCAGATGCTTTTGTTCTGTTGACACATATTCTGACTGTAGCACTGCACGGCCTTGTAGTCATAGACATTGCTCACAGATCACCCCATAGTTGTGCAAATAATATTTTCTTGTCTAAACTGAAGGACTTTAAAAGGTATAAGAAGTCCCTTTCTTCCCTAATTTTGATGACAAAGAAATAAATATTAGGAAGTAGTCTGGCTGGTGGATAGGGTGACCTCAAACCCACCTCTATCCCACCCTAACCCTCCCCCAACCCTTGTAACTCTCACAGTCTCAGTGGTGAGGAGTCAGAAGCCAGGGCTGTTCCCACAGTCTGTCTGGACTAGAAACCCTCAGCCTGCAAATAATTTAAGTCTACTGTATTCACTTTCTAATTGTAACTCTTGTCCCTGCCACATTTGTCCATCCATTATGTAAGATTGGAGCCCAAATCTGAGAATAAAGATTTATCTTTGGCTAGGCAAGCAAGTTAAAAAAAAAAATCACAGTAGCCGGGCGGTGGTGGCGCACGCCTTTAATCCCAGCACTCGGGAGGCAGAGGCAGGCGGATCTCTGTGAGTTCGAGACCAGCTTGGTCTACAAGAGCTAGTTCCAGGACAGGCTCCAAAGCCACAGAGAAACCCTGTCTCGAAAACCCAAAAAAAAAAAAAAAAAATCACAGTTATCATTCAATACATTTCTTTAGTTAAAAAAAGAACTTTATAGAAGGAATCAATGAAAATCTCTCCCAATACAAGAAACTAACAAAGACCAAATATAAATAACATATTTTAAAAAAACATATTTAGCATCTTAATGGACTGAAGAGACTTCTGTAACTTGGAAAAGCGATCCAGACAATAAGCAAAAGGATTATTTAACCACGAAAACTTGGGTTAGTGGAGTTTTATGTTTTGATTTGAGTGATGGTGGGCAATGACTATCATCATTAGAGAAAAGAGATTCTGTGCAGGGCAAGCTAGGACTGGCAAGAACTTCAGCAGTGAAACCATTGTGTTAGCCAGTGCAGGAACATCTCCAAAGTGACATTCAAAACAAAACCACCCATCCAAATGCTCTGATTCTTGATGTGGCCCAGTAGGAGGCATGCAGCTCCACCTCTGATGGATTTGCCCAAAGTGGTAAATTGAAATCTATGCGATCCTTTAAAGCAAACCGTTTATAGCAGGTACAGGTGAGGAGGGTGACAAGCTAGTCTACAAAAGGCTGCAAAACTGAGTTCAGACATTTCTGAGATATCATAAAGCAAAAGGCGGGAGGAGTGTGCGAGCACCCTGGTCTAGAGGAACTTTCACGAGAAAGAAAAACAGCATGGGAAGTCAGCAAACCAAGGCAAAAGACACGTTTTAGAAATACTCAGAGAAGCCAGATCAGAACTTTGAATATTTCCTGATACCAACAATCTTTTGTCAAGTTTGCTAGGTGTGATGGTGGTATGGTGATAATGTAAAAATCTCCCTTCTTATTTAAGACACACAGACCTCTATGTTTAGGGTAATATTGACAGAAAGTCTGAGATGGCTTCAAAATATATCAAGCAAAAATAAAGGGAAAGATTTCATAAGTATTGAAAAAGTCTTGATTATTGTTGTTCTTTTTCTCTATCCTTGCCGTCTGTTTATTCCTGACGATGTTACTGATTAGTTATGGGTATTTACAGTATATTCTTTGTTTTATAGTATATTCTTGATGGGGTTTTCTTTATCGTGTCTGAGTGTTCAATCATAACTGTGTTCCCTCTGAGGAAGCTTGTTCTACTGGCAGACGTTACTACAGCTCTTGTCTTAAACATCCTGTTTGTTTCTACCATGATGGCCATTATCTCTATGAGGTCTAAGGGTGAAAAATTTAGGTTCAAGTGTGTCAGCCAGGTAAGAGTAGAGGTCCATTAATAAAATAATGAAACAGCAAAAGTAGCACATCACCTATGGATTGGTGAGAAGGCAGTAATGTGCCTTGGAGGCAAAAGAAGGTAAGCTGTCTGAGATACATCTGTCCAGCCACCCAGTAGGGATCAAAGAAGAAAGAAAAGGCAAGGGACTGTAGGTCTACAGCCTTTCCTCGTGAATAAAGCAAACTAGCAAAGGTCCACAGAGTCACACTGTTTGACAGGTGACCCCACTGGCATCCCTACAGTCTATGTAGAGCATACTGATCAGTGGGGTGAGTCAAGCTAGTCAGCTATCACAGACATAAATCATGCCAGCAGATATGGTAGAGGGCAAATACCTGAACTGGTCATTTTTGAGGAACTGAAAGGAGGTAAAAATACAGAATCAAAGTGACTAAGACTGGCTTCTAGAATGAGCAAGTCTTCATTGTATTCAAAATAGAGGCTGAATCAATACAAAATTCTAGGACTTTATCCATATAGTCTACTGTAACATTCAACAAAATCTTTTGATACGTTTGAAAATATTCATATAATATTTTTCTTATTGTATTATGGCACCCAAGCTATCACAAGTGTTATATTCACTGATACTCTGTTCCACACAGGCAGCTAAAATGACACAATATCCATTTATTTATAAATAGTCGACCATAAAAATTATCATGTCTGAATCTTGTACCGTGAGATCTGTCGGTGCTGGGTGCTGGGGTGCTCTTCTTTATGTGTCCCTTCAGGAAAGAATGATCTCCCTGCTTTACAGGAGGCTTTCTATTGAGGTCCCAAAACAGACATTGGCTAAGGGGTTGTCTTGTATGAAGTCACGCCCTTCCCCACTAGTAGTTCACAATCATCCTAAATTCCAAATAGTAATAAAGAACTATTTGTGTTCATTTAAAATAAGTCTGAAGGCATCCACCATCTCCATAAAATGTCTCAAGTCCCTTTGGTGGCAGCCTTGTGATTGGTATTGTCTTTCTGAAGAAGCATGTTTCCATTACGTTCCACAGATGTTATTCCAAATAGCAGGGCCAATGAGTCACACATACAAATCTCCCTCTCAGCTGCTGTTTCCCAGGAAACCTAAGCTAGCAGGGAAAGACCTTCATGATCTATTGCTGAATAAAGAAAGCCAAAATTGCACAAATAGTAGGAGCAGTAAGTTTACTTACAAATAATAGAAAAACAAAAGCATATATTTATTTTATGTGTGTGAATACTCAAATAAAAAAAAGAACAACATGGCTCTACCCCCAAGTGTGTGTGTGTGTGTGTGTGTGTGTGTGTGTGTGTGTGTGGTTGTGCATGTATATATGTGGAGACACAAGAATGGGAAAGTGGGCATACATATGTTTGCATATGTTGTAGAGACCAGACACCAATCTTGTGTGTCATTTTTATTCATCTTATTCTTCAGGCAAGGTCTCTCACTGACCTGGAGTTCTCCAAGTAAATTAGACTGACCAGAAAGCAACCCCAAGCATCTGCCTATCTCTGTTTCTTAACATTGGAATAGTAAATAAAAACCCACATTTTAAAATATGGTTTCTGGGGATTGAATTCCAGTACCTACATTTACAAGGCAAGCACAAAAGACATGAAAGACAATTTTATAGCTATCCATAGATTAAAATTAAGATTTTCCTAAATATAAATTAGTTCTTTTGACAGGGGAAATTTTTTAAAAAGATACCCAGTGTCAAATTTTAAGGGAATAACCATCACATTTGAGGAGAAAATACCATTATGGAAGGATCACAAAAGAATACCAGGAAAGTCTGATACATATAAGAACTAAACATTTCCCACACACATACCACATACTTTGCCTTAATAAAAACTGTTTAAAGCATTGATAGGATGATGTTCTCAATCTGAAACTAAGTCTGCCTTCTGTTGTGGCAAAACAAAAGCAAAAATTAAAATTAAAAAAATAATGTATGAAGCTGGTACTTTATAAAGAAATCTTGCTTAGATTGGAGTTTGGGGTAGGACGGCTCCAAATCAGATGTTCTCATTAATTTGGCTCCTGGGAAGATTCTGTTTGGCTATAACATGGTAGACTAACATGAAGGAAAATGACTGCAGACAAAGTTGAATGCATGCAATGGTCATGTTTGCTAACAGCATGCTTTCCTGAGGACTCGTTCATACACAGAACTGTATTAAAGATTTATTCCAATGTGTTTAAGCATTTTATCTATGTATGTATCTGTATACCACATGTGTGCAGTGCCCTTGAAGGCCAGGAGAAGGCACCAGATTCTCTGGGCCTGGAGTTACAAAGGCATTTGAGCTTCAATGTCGGTGCTGAGAAGACCCTGGCCCCAGGAAGACCAGAAAAAACTCCTCTTGAAAGCAGAACTCCTAATGACCTTATTCTCTTCCATTAGACTCAGTTTTTTGTTATTTATTTGTTTTAAATCAAGTTTCACAGTGTTATATGTTATTGTGGTACTTTTTAACAAATTGTTTTTTATTAGAGTTCTTTTTTCCCCACCCTTCTACTAACCCTAAACTCCTCGTCTATCCCCCAAGTCTCATTTCCTCTCTCATTCCTCTCTCATGTCCTGTGTGTCTTCCTGCACACTCCCTTGTTCCTCCTCACCTTTTTGTTACCCTCTTGGTCTCCTTTCTAGTTTTTTTTTAGGCTTTACCCACATTCACACACACACACACACACACACACACACACACACGTACACACACGACATGCATATGAGAGGAAGCATGAGGGTCTTATCTTTCTGAGTTAGTAGACCCTTGCTATGGGACAATGGTCTGTACCCTATCGCTTGTATTTTAATAAAACACTGATTGGCCAGTAGCCAGGTAGGAAGTATAGGTGGGTTGACCAGGCAGGAAGTAGAGGTAGGGCAATGAGAATTCTGGGAAGAGGGAAGACAGTCTGCAGTCACCCAGACACAGAAGGAGCAAGATTAGAATGCCTCACTGAAAAAGCCACATGGATAGCCCAGAAAAGAATAATGGGCTAATTTAAGATGTAAGAAAGAGTCAATAAGAAGCCTGAGCTAATAGGCGAACCCGTTTATGATTAATATAGACCTCTGTGTGTTTCTTTGAGACTGAACAGCTACAGGACCAGGGAGGGACAGAAACCTCTGTCAACAGAATGGAGCCAACGTGGACAACTAAATTCTGGGTTAAGATTTAAGATATAAGAGTTAAAAAGAAGCCTGAGCTAATAGGCCAACACGTTTATAATTAATGTAGTAGACCTCTGTGTATTTCTTTGGGATAAATGGCTGTGGGACCGGGCAGGACATAAACTTCAGTTAATAGACCCTACATCTTAAAGGTTCCCCACTGGAGGACCCCCACACTGGGCATCGATCTTTGAGCATAAATGGGGAGAAAATACATCCAAACCACAGCAGATACAGAATTAATAGTGATACTGATGGAGCAAGCACATTAGTATAAGCAACTAATGTTAAATTGAAGTGAAATTTGATTGAATAATTAATTCATTAGTTTTAAAGTAAAGTTAATGTTCACAACATAAAATGAATCACTGGTATTACTGAACCAAATGGAATGTCCAGTGTTTATTAGTAAAACATGCAGAAAATTGAAATGTAGGAAGAAAGGAGGAAGCTAGAAGTACGGGTTTATTAAACTCCCTGTACTTTTAAAAACATTTAAAAGACAAAAGAAATTTTCCCAGCTTTAATATTATCATTGACAAATGAAAACTTAATTTCTAAAAATATGGGGGAAGGCATCAGAACAAATTTTCAATATTATAAAAAGAAAAAAAAGTCAGGGACCATCCAGGACCCCAAGGTGGCAGTGCCAAACACCACTACACAGAACAAAGACGTGAAGGAGAGGTGGGAAAGTTAGGAAAATGGAGTGGTGGGCTCTACTGAGAGAGGCAGACCTGGAGGCGGTGATGGGTATTGACCTGTGTTGGGGAACGTGACAGATGCAGTTTCCTGTTTTCATGAAGTTTGGAGTCAGCTGGGGAAGACAAACTCCAGAGAGGCAATAATAATAAGTAGAATTGACTCAGTGCCAAAAAAGGAGGCCTGGTACCTTATAGAGAAGTTGCCGTGGAAACCAACTTAAATTCAGATTCATCTCCCACTTCATATTCAGGAGTGAGAGAAACCCGAGAGGATCGCGATCCACAGCCACTCGGAGCAGATGGACCGGGTACCACTAAGAAGAGCAAGGACATCGTGGAGAGAAGGTATAGAAAGACAAGCAGAATGGTTTGAACACTATGAAAAGAGGTGGAAGGGAAGATGCCAGGGTGGTAAGGAGCAGCCTGATGTGAGTAGCCAGCGCTGACACCTGAGGTCTGTGCTGCCACCAAGGGCTATGTTTGGGTCCACGGCCCTGCAGCAGAAGGGATGTGGGTTGATGTCTGTGACCCATGTTACCACCAAATGCCCCTGGTGTGGGCTAGCTACCCTGGTCCTTGCCTGTGCAGTGTGGGAGAGCTGGCTCTGGTGTAATGGGCGTGGGAGAGCCAGCCCTGAGGACATGATGGTTGGAGAGAGGACCCTCCCCTTGTTGTCTTTGACACTCCGGTGACCCGGCACTGCTCCTCTCAGCTTTCCATGCTGGAAAGCTAGCCTTGGTGGTGTGGGTGCAAGAGCACGCTGCTCCCCAAGGGGTGAGCTATGAAGAGCTGGCCCCACCCCTTGCCGACCGTCACAGACAGGATAACTGGTTCCACTCCTCAGCTGGGCAGAGCTGGAGAGCTGACCCTGGAGGCGTGGGAGCAGGAGAACAGGTGGGCTGACCAACTCAGCTACCTCCTAGGCCCAGGGCTGAGTTGGTTCACCCCAACATCTACCCCATCTAAAAACTATTGGAGCATGTGAAGGAGCCAGGCCTGCTAAAAACAAAGCTGCAGGATCTTCATGACACAGGGTGACAACAGGATACCCGAGGAGAGTCCCGGGGGGGGGGGGGGGAATCCAGTATTGATGGTGTAGCAGAGGTCAGAGGCCTCAAACCAAACCCAGGGCAATGAACATTTGCAAGGAAAGCTGTGTAGGCAAAAGGGTGTACTGGGTGACACATCCACAGCTTCCAATGCAAGATTGTTTTCATTTATTTTTATTATTTTTATCTAGTTGCTTTTTACGATTTTATTTATTTATTAGGTATAGTGCTCTGCCTGCATACAGAAGAGGGCGCCAGATTTCATTATAGGTGGTTGTGAGCCACCATGTGGTTGCCGGGAATTGAACTCGGGACCACTGGAAGAGCAGTCAGTGCTTTTAAACTCTGGGTCATCTCTCCAGCTCCACTATTTTTATTTTTTGTTTTCTTTGTTGGGGGAAGCTGCAAGGGCAGAGAGTGAATATAGAACGATGGGGAGATGTGTGAGATAAGGGTGTATGATGTGAAATTAACAAGTGTGATATTTTGATTACATTCTGACGCTCCCGAGACGGCCAATAGGCTTGTTTTAAGTCAGAGGGCTATTAGCTGACCAAAATTAACCACAGAGATTTTGTAGGACTGCGGGCAGATAGACATGGGGAAGTAGTAGGGCAGGGCTGAGAGAGGGTCTTTGCCCTTTTTGGTCTGGGAATGAGAGAGAGAGAGAGGAGGCCACTGGTGGCTTCTCTGCTTCTCTGATCATTCCGATTCTCACCCTGATATCTGACTCCTGAGTTTCTATTGATAAGGAATAATCAGATAAATGCTTTGCACAAAGAATCAACAAAAAGTTAAAAAGGAAAGTAAGGTAGGAAAGATAAGGGAAATATTTAAAAGTATAAAATGAAATGACAAGATCAGAATGAGATCAAGGAAATGAATACGAATAAATGAACTTGAAACATTAGAAATAAAAAAAATGCATCTTAGTTAAGTAAACCACAATTATATGGGATTATTTTTTAGAAACTCATAATTAAGAAAAATTAAAAATAGTAAGATGGGAGGAAAGGGAAATACAAAACAAGCAAACAAAATGATGAGGTTAGTGAAGGTTCACTAAGCACAAAAACAGAATAGGAATGGCAATAATAATAATATAATAATATCATCAAATAAAACTGAAAGAAAAGTGCCAAATGGGATAAAGAGTTGCTTAATAATATAGTCTTCAGTGATGTTGAATATATCCAAGATCACATAATACTAAAATATTGAAGAACCTATTAGAAACAGAAGTTGATTTAAAGTAAAGCATCTAATAGAATACTTTGATATAGAAAAATAAATTACAATGGATTTTAAAAATTAATGTCCCTAATAACCTCATAGCTCAAGCCAGCTAGCTGTTGTGAGTTACAATTATTAAAATCATCCATAATATATTTTCAAAAACCATTTTCTTGGGCCTTATTAAACAGATTTCAATAATTCCAAGGAATCATTATAGCAACCAAATTTCTCAAAAATGGCACATTATCAACACCGTAGCTTTTAGAAACAATTACTTGCAAACTGAAAAAAATTACTAAGCAATAGATAGTATCAAGGAAGAAATTCAAAATGCAAATAAGGATAATTAAGAGATTGACTATAACCAGGAGCATGAACCCACTTCTAAAGAAGAAATAGTTAAGTTATAGCCAAGATGCTTCACTGCTTGGTTCTTGTTGTACTGGTTCACAGTCCTCTGGAATTTTGTGGCTCAGTGGCCTGAGTGTGCATGCACAGGTGTGGATTCAAACAACTAAACCCAGCAAGTAGTTAAAAGTTGTGCATCCTGTCCTACCCAGTTTGGCAGAGCTATTCCCAACAGAGCAGTTAGCCCTGTAGCCAGTAGAGTTATAATGCTTATTGCCCGTCAGAGCAGCTATGGTTCTTCTTATGGACAAACATAGAACACGGGCTGTGATAGTCAGGCTCTTGAGACAAGGTTCCATTGAAGGCTATAGCAGCAGCCAGAGTTCCTCAATCTTCTTATGGGCAGCTGTCTCCCTACCCTGCCTATGGCCACTGCCAGCTCCAAGCAGCACCTTGGGAAAGTTCCGGTGGCAGTTCTCAGAGCAGAGGCTATTGGCAGTCCTGGAGTGGAGGCGATGTGGACAACAATCTGCCTATAGTGACAGCCACAAAGCTGTGAGCGGCAGCAAAGCTCGTATAACCTCCGTTGGGGCTGTGGATAGCAGAACCAAGTATAGCAGTTACAGCGGAAGGAAGTGGTGAAGGCAACTGTGACCAAGATTACTCCTCTGTCTCTGGTGGCAGTGGTAGTTATGGCAACGAGGACCAGAGTAATAGTGAGTGGTGGCTACAGGGGACCCCGGCAGGACAGTGGGGGTTGTGATAGGGATTAGGGAGGTGGTTACAACCGCAGCAGTGGTGGCTATGAACGCAAAGACTGTGGAAGTGGAGGTGGCATGGGGAGAAGTAACTGGGATGGTTTCTATAAATTTGGGGAGACTCCGGATCAAAGATCAAATCACAATTGCAAACAGGATAATTCAGACAACAACACCGTCTTTGTTCAAGGTTTGGGAAGATGTTAAAACTGAATCTGTGGTTGATTATGTCTGACAGATTGGAATTACTAAGACAAATAAGCAAACTGGACAGCCTATGATTAATTTGCATACAGACAGGGAACTGTCAGGCTGAACGGTGAGGTAATAATCCCATTTAATGACCCACCTTCTGCTAATGGTGCTATCAAGTAGTTTGATAGTAAAGAATTCTCTGGGAATCCTACCAAGGTTTCATTTGCTACCTGCAGGGCTGACTTCAGTCGGGGTGGTGGAAATGGTTGTGGAAGCTGAGGGCGAGGAGGACTCACAGCTGTGGAGGCTGTGGAGAAGGTAGAGCGGTGGTGGTGGTGGCTGGGGAAGATTCTCTAGTGGAGGTGGCAGACAGCCATGAACTGAGTCCTGGAAATGTCCTAATTCTCCGTGTCCGAGCATGAACTGCTCCTGTGTAAATAAATTCAACCCCTTGTAAAGCTTCTAAACTGTATGGCCAAGAAAGGGGACCAGAAGGATCTCATATGCAGGGTAACTATGGAGATGATTGGTGTAGAAAAGCAGGATATGATCAGGGTAGCTGCCAGGGTTGCAGTGGGGACTGCGGGTCTTCTGTGAGGAGCAAGGCGGTTGGGCAGGGGGTGGGGGGGGGGACAGAGGCTTCTGTGCCTTGGCAAGATGGGCTCTGGGGCGAGCACCGGTGGGAGGGCAGAAAGAAATAATCTGGCTCCTGAGGTTCTAAAACAGCCTCTACCTATCATTACCTTTGTTATTTTGTAACTTTCCAATTCAGAATGACCCATGAATGTCTCTCCTCTCTCTCTCTCTCCTCTCTCTCTCGTCTCCTCCTCTCTCTCTCCTCCCGTCTCCTCTCTCTCTCTCTCTCTCTCTCTCTGTGTGTGTGTGTGTGTGTGTGTGTGTGTGTTGTGTGTGCACGCTCTATGCGCTAGAACCCAGTTCGCGAGCTTTGGGCAAGGGGCTGGAGGTTGAGAATACACACGCAGAAACAGACAGACACACAGACTTTCCAACACTAGTAAAAAAGCCCTTCTTTAATAGCACCATGGAGGCTTAAATACCCTGCAGTCAATGGCCAACAGGTGAAAATCCTATCCTCTGATCCTCTAGGTAAAGCACAGCTTTTAGTAACTTCAATTAGAAGGCTCTAGACAGGGAAGAGAAACTGAAGGCCAGGAATCATTAGTCCCAATGTGTGTGTGTGTGTGTGTGTGTGTGTGTGTGTGTGTGTGTATGTTTAGTGTAATTCTAACCATATCCGATTCCCATAAAAAATCATTTTAGTTAAAACAAAAACAATACTTCATAAAGAAGAAAGATGCATGGTTCATACTTTTTAACAAGAAAATGAGTAATAGACAGAAGTAGAAATTTATAAGCCAGAAATAGAACATTCAATTTGCAGAAGAGTTTTAACTTTTGACAAGGCTAAAATAGAAAAGTGGAATAAAACATATTAATATGTATCAAGACTGAGAAGCACCTATTACTGTGGAAAAGAAAAGGTTACATTCACTGGAGAGGACATGAAGGAGGGCATATGCCGAGCACAGACTACATTCTCTACTACAGACAAAGGTCATTAGATCATATAAGATATTTTTTGACAAGAAACACATCTAATAGCAAATAACCAGGAAGTTTTGTATAGAAGAGTGAGTCAGAGATTGACTGAAGAGGCACAAATATGTAGAATCTGATGCAAAAGAAAAAAATAAAGAAGTTTATTTTTAAAACAGATAAAAGTATAATTTACAGTAGAAACATAGCAGGCACCCACTTTACATGTAAAATAATAGTCGCAGAAATAAGGTTAAAGAGAACATAACAAGCAAACACCCACAATTGTGATAGCCGTGGGAAAACACTGGTAAACCTTTTTTTTGTTGGTTAGGCTCCTTAGCATTGCCATAAAAAAAACCCAACAAAATAAAACCCCACCATTCTCTTTGAAAACAAATGGAATTAATAAACTGTAGTAGCTTTTCCAAGCTTCATACTGCTTCCCAGGGAGACCATGAAATGCATGCAAAACTCCTTTGAGTACTCTCTGTGTCTGGAAATGATGCTTGCTTGCTGTTTAATGTTTCTTCTGGAGACAAAGAACAAACAAACAAATCAAAGTTGTTCCTAAGTATTTCAAATCTCAGAGCATGTGACTTGGGGGCATCCTTGGGCACTCTAGCTCCATGTCAGGAGGAACAGTAAAAATGAACATGATACACTCCCTCAGAGAAAGCCACCTGGTAGAGGTCACCGACCCCAGAATCCTTCTGCCAAGACAAACCCCTTGCCACCAATCCTCCTTGAATTGAAGGAAACTAGAAACACATGAAATGGTGAGACTATACAGTAGCAGCAAGAAAACAAACAAAAATCCACAGACAGACAGACTCTCTCTCTTTCTCTCTTTTCCTTAGCAGGGGGATGAAAACACTTTTGATAGCATCTAAATGTTAATTAAGTTTGTACTGTTTGTACTCAGTGTTTTGAGGCTGCCAGCTGCTCATCTTACTGCTTTTAGAAGACTCAAGGTAGATTCTAGCTCAGAGAAATAATGTCTCACTTTTATTTAGCAATATTTAAAACACAAGTAAAGACTTTTAAATAGTTTTCTTCATAAACTTAAGGATCAAAAAGGCAAAGACACATACCAGTTTAGAGGTTCTGAAACACTGTTCTGATCAAGAAAATAAAGATGGAGGCTGGTTGTTATACTAAAATTGGCTCTTTTAAAATGATTTCTGAAACATTTGCAAAAGTGAGCCGAAGTGGGCCATTAATACAACATTAACAAGCTTAAAAATTGAAATTCTGTGAAATCCTACAAGATCCATTCTGTCTGACTCATGTATTCATTCTTGTTTGCCAAGCAGTGTGCTAAGTACTGATAATGGAGCCGGGGGGGGGGAACTCTGAGGAAAATTAAATTTAACAAGTCCTCTTTTGAGGTTGGGGAACTAAAAATTATTTCTACAAAATAACCAGAACTAAAGAATAAATCAATTGTAGCTACAAATTACCTTAGAAATATTAATTATAATACTTTCTAGTGAATAGTGTCCTTGGAGAGAAATTCATACCATTTCATGTTTTCTTTATTAAAGGAGCAAGGCATAAATAAGTAACTGGAGTGTTTCCCTTAACTAAGCCTAACTAGTTAACGAAAATGCTGATCTGGAAATACATCCATAGGTTGCCACAATTCCACATGAGCCATCCATTGAGAGACTCCAATGTTCCCACAAGAATATGTGAAAGAATCATAAAAGGATAGTCGGGGCTCAGCCTTGATAGCTTGTCAGCCTTTTCTCAAGGATGCTGGAAGTGGTGTTCTCAGTTACAGCCACGTTCATCTCTGTTTCCTGAGTACCAGCTCCCTGCTTCAGGCCCAAATCCCACTTATCTGGGGACCAGTGACATCCTTTGTAGTAGGGAGAAGAACAATTTTTTAAGAAAGGAACCCTGGAAAGTAAGAGAGATGCTTACTCTATTAATCATTCTGGTGGGGATTAAGACAAAGAATACAACAACAATATTAACACTACAAAGAAAGCCACAGGACTGGAATGCCACATGCGGTCTAGCACAATGAGAAGAGTGCAGGCTTCAACACTCCACTCTCACATCTAGGTAGATCTAGCAAAGAAATCAACAAAGAAATCAACTGATCATCACATCAACAGACAGGGAAGAGATGATCTTCTCAGGGTCCCATGGAGCCTTCTCTAAAATCAATCACATTGCAGGCATGAAGTAAATGTTAACAGGAAAAACTGAAAAATTTACCTCCATCGACTGCAGTCTCTAAGAAATGTGACTGCACTATACATCTTTTCACTATTGTGAAGCATTTGATTTAGTAAATATAACAAAAAAATTCAATGGTATTTCAAATAAGGAACCATAATAATGGTTCTCAACACCTTGGTAATGTTCTCCTTCCAATTACCTCTTCTTCTACGGCGATATTCCGAAGGGATGGCCCTTCTCCATCTGTGATTCCATCTCCGTTTCCGTTTCTGATTCCGTATCAGATATTCACCGCCACATTACTCTGTAGTATATGTTAAAAGTATTTTCTAATTGAAACATTAATGTGATTGTATTACAAATTATAAACAGATCATGGGAGGGGCATATAATGATCCCAATTAGATCTCCAAAGACATTTGGAAAAAGTTCAGCATTTATTCTTTTACAGTTATTCGTTTAACTGTTGTGAGTGTGTGTCTACCTGTATGACCATGAGCTTTGTCAGATATCAGCTTGCAGAGCATGTTTTCTTCTCCTGGTATGCAATTTAGGTCCTGTGGGTCAAAGTCAGGTCATCAGCATTTGGACAAGAGCCCTTACCTGTTGGCCATTGTGCCAGCCTGTCATCTCTCTAAAATTCTGTGGGCATGTGTGATGTGTATGGGAATGCGGGTGTTTGTGTGCTGACGTGCATGTGTGGAAGCCAGAGGACAACCTTGAGCATCGTTCTTCACCTCCACCTCATTTTTTGAAACAGGGTCTCTGTTTTATTTACTACTGCAGTACAGGCTAGCTGACCTGAGTTTTTGAGGTTTTGGCCTTTCTTTGCCTCCCCTCTTGCTATAGGAACACTGGGATTGCAGATCTGGTGCATGTTACCACACCTAGATTTATATGGGGTTCTGAGGATTTAAACATGAGTCCCATGCTTGCCCAGAAAGGATTTTACCCATTGAGCTCTCTCCAGATGTCAATATTCATTCTTTATGTAAATATTTATTTATTTATTTATTTATTTATTTATTTATTGGTTTTTCGAGACAGGGTTTCTCTACAGCTTTAGAGTCTGTCCTGGAGCTAGCTCTTGTAGACCAGGCTGGTCTCAAATTCACAGAGATCCGCCTGCCTCTGCCTCCCGAGTGCTGGGATTAAAGGCATGTGCCACCACCGCCTGGCTCTTTATGCGAATTTTTAATAAACTGAAAAAAATACAAAATAATCATCTATCCAGGTCATGTGATAGAAAAGAAATACTGGATATCATATTTAACACTGAAATAATAGGGGCAACTTACCAAAGTTAATCATGGGCCATATACAGCCCCACCCCCACATTGACCTCTGATAGGAAACCTTGTTCTGCAAGTGCAGGATAATGTGACTTGATAGAAAATAAGTATAAATTGATTATTGGGGTGAAAGAACCATTATTTTTATAAACTACAATGACGCATACACTTTGGGAGACCCATAGTCATCAACAGAAATGGGAGAATTTGGTATGGCAGTTATGAACAAAAATAAAAATACGTAGCCTGTCTGCAAACAGATAATACCATCACAGCCTGTTGGAAAATATAACAAAGGCATGAAATTCTGAACCCACGATTTAATCAGAAATATATTAAACTTGTCTAAAGAAACTGTATTCTGGAGGGCATAAGAAAATATCCTTTTTTGTAACATGCTTGTAAGAGTAGATTCGGAGAGTTACACACACAAACCTGAAACTACCATCATCAAATCTCAGAGATGATGACTAAAAGTGGCACAGTTGGTGATTCACCTTTTTTTTTAAAAAAATTGTGGGCCAGCAAGATGGTTCAGCAGGTAAGGGAACTTGATGACAAGCTGGATGACCTTAGTTCAGTTTCTAGCATCATATGGTAGAGGGGGTAACGGACTCCTTTAAGCTGACTCTGACACACACACACACACACACACACACACACACACACACACACACATACACACACACGACATACACACAAAATAAAACCCAAAACAAATAGTATAAAAAGTTTTGAATCCCCCATGTGTTTTTGTTTTAGGCTTTCAGGACTAAACTCTAGATTGTTAATGAAAAATGATGTGCACATACTGGACTCACTGTGCTATTCAGAATTTTATGTCCTCACGGAAAACTGACTAACTCAGGAAGTCCCAGGTAAAGAGCCACCAGCAACCTTCTTTCCTATATTTTAAGTCATTCTAAGGTCTGTAATACACAATTGTTGGTTTGCTCATCATTTCTGAATTGTTGAGCTTATTTATACCTTTCTACATGTACTTCTTACTTGTGTGATAATAGTAATAGTAGCTGTAACACACGAATGTGTGCTGAGACACGGGATCTCTGCTTCAGCAAGGCTTCTTTTTTCGTTTTATTTATTCATTTTAATGTATATGATTATAATATAAATATAAACACATACATCTTTCTGTAACAACCTCATACTACATGGAACCAGCAGGAAAGGACTGCAAGGAAGTTGGAGCCTAGACTTAACCAGCAATGTCATGTACTTGGTGGTATAGAACCATCGCATTCTGGTTGAAATGTGTGTGTTAAGTGAAAGAGGCAGGTAGACAGAGTACAGGTCATGACTCCATTTCCAAGACTTTCTGTTTCCTCCCACAATTGGCCATCATCTCTTCTTGCAGATTCACACAGAATCACATGCACAGAACCGCAGTGAATGAAGCTACTGTGTCATGGAATTATCCCCTCCTACTCTAGCCCCTCATACTGCAACGTAGATGCTTGTGATTGCTCAGTGTCCAGTTACCCAGTTGACATTTGCTATGTGTTTATATACACAGGGCTTTGCACTTCAGACAGACCTGGCATCCTTCCTCGAATCTATTTCTGGTTCTACCGCTGTGTCAAATCATTTAACACTCCCCCAGCTCCCAGTCAGACATGCATGCGTGTGTGTGTGTGTGTGTGTGTGTGTGTGTGTGTGTGTGTGTCTGTCTGTCTGTCTGTCTGTCTGTCTGCCTGTCTGTCTGAATATAGTGATTGTGGTGGTTTGAATTAAAACCATCCCTCCAATAGGCTCACATAGTAGAACACTTGGTCTCCAAGTGGCAGGGCTGTTTTGAATGTTTTGGAACCTTTTGGGTGTGGAGCCTTGATGGAGGAAGTATGGCACTGAGAATGGACTTTAAGAATGTATAGCCTCAGCAGTTCTGCTCAGGAAGGGGCTGGATGGGCACAGGGTATCCAGGACCCTCAAGGAGTGACTAGCAGGAAGACATCTAGCAGGTGGGTCCCTTCATGAGGAGCAAATATATGGTGTAGAAGTGAGAGAGAACGAGAAACAGAATGGTTCATGTGCTATGGAAAGAGGCAGAAAGAAAGAAATGAGGACTGAGGTGTAGGCTGATGGGGGAGGGTCTGCTTGCCACCTGGGGCTGTGGTGAGATCCAGGCTGGGCTGCTGCCAAGGGGCATGTCTGGGTCCCCAGTCCTACCATAGCCAGGATCTGTGTGGCTGTCCGTAGTCCATGTTGCCACCAATAGTCACAAAGATGCCAGTGGCCACACATGTGTCCAAGGGCTATTGCTGTAGACCAGGCTGGCCTTGAACTCACAGAGATCTGCCTGCCTCTACCTCTCGAGTGGTGGGATTAAAGGTGTGTGCCACCAGCACCTGACTTTTGTCCTTGTTTTTGCTTATTTGCTTGTTTTGTTTTTTTAAAAAAATTCCTTTTGGAGGCTACTGCAGGAATGAGGAGAGAATATGGGGGGACAGAAAGGTGAGTAGAATTAGGGTGCATGATGTGAAATTCCCAAAGAATCAATAGAGAAATTATGTTTTTTAAAAATAGAATTTATAGCCTCTTCTACTCCCAGTTCACTCTACTTCCTGAGTGTGGTTGAAGATGTAATCATCCCAGCTTCCTGCTTCAGCCACTTGCCTTGCCTCCCCTGTGTTCATGGAACTTCCCTCTGGACCTCTAAGTCAAAATAAACCCTGTTGTCCACTAGTCCCTTTGGGACATGATGTACTGCCACGGCAACATTAAATAACTAATACAGTGATGAACACAGTCATCCTACAGGTTAAAGACCACATCTTCCTTTCTGTGTGTTATGGCTTGACTCTGAAATGATCCCCACAGGTTCATGGACTTTAATACCTGGTCTCTGTCTGGCGTCACTGTTTGGGGATGCTGGAAGTGGGTTACAAAGAGCAGCGTTAAGCCCAGACCTGTATCTGGTCCCATTTCTAATTCACCAAGATGTGAGGAACCCTTACCACATATTCCCACCAATATGAACTAATTTCCACAGTGCTTTCTCTGCTAGAATGGACAAAACATTAAGGAGTCAAAATCAACTCTTTCTCTTTTACACTATTTTTGTAACGTATGTTGTTGCCCCAGCAAAGCAACTGACATACTGCTCCACTAAGAAGAGCTTCCAATGGTAACATTTCCAAGTGTGAGCATAGCATACAGTTACCCTTCCCTGCCCAACTGTCCTCTTATTTCCCTCATTGCTTCGTTTTCATTTCCTTTAGTCTTTTTCTTGTTTCCATGGAACCTACCTCCAAATAACACTGGGACAGATCATCAGAAAAGATTCAAAGCCCAGAATGAACAGGGATTTCTGACTCTATCAAAAGACGTACGAACTGGTGGAATGGGAGCTGATCACACCTCTAAACATTCAGTTAAGGGTTTTCATGAGCCTTATCATAATATGAATGCCTCCGGCCATCATAGCCATGTCTAAAGGTTGGCACATGGTGTGCTTGTGTAGTTACAAGTTAGAGTATGTGCAGAGTCAGGAATTTATGTTTAAAACATCACCTTCTTCGCAAACTGTGATGAAACAGATCTTTCAAGATGTTTATCTGTTTTCTGTTATCATTAACTTTTAATCTCAGAAGTCATATTAAGACAAAACACTGAAAGTGTATTTCCAGCACATGATGGGTAAACTGGCTAATGGAATCTAGATTATTTCCCTATACACATATTTCGGTTTCTGTGGAGCAATGGTAACTATAATAATAATGTGGCCCATTATTATTCAACTTTCACAGTATCTCTCACTGAAATTAAGACATGCTCCTCTCCTAGTATGAGAGTTTTGTTGCATGTCCTATGCAAAACTCTAAACTTTCTTAAGAGACAAGGGACATATTTTAACCAGTAAAATGATCACAGAAGAAAAATTATTGAGAATCATTTTTCATTCCATGAGTTCCAAGTTTATATGATTATCCATCCATGTGTTGAAGACATATTACAGATGTGCGGTCATAATTCTGTATGCTAGTATCTAAGAAGGAAGGAAGTATTGATGTCACTTTTTCCTTGGTCATTGTAAACACGGGCTTGAGGAGGTATCCAGAGCAACCGACTAGAGCTCTCTGATACATTAACAATCTCCCATTGTATGAGCCCAGAACCCACCTTCATGTGCCACAACAATGTTTCTCAATATAATTATTGTGGTGGTACCCACAATCCAAAGTTTAGATTTGATATGTCTAAAAATAAAGCTTGAAAATCAGTATGGGAGTTTCTCAGAAAACTTTCTCTTTGAGGTGGTGCATGTCTGTAACCCCAGCACTTGAGACCAGACTAAGACACACAGATACATAGGCCATGGTAACATAGTGAGATATTTTTCAAACAAACAAACAAACAAACAAGCGAACAAGCAGAATATGACTGTCGAACCACCATATGATGCAGCTGTTCCACTCCTGACTGTGTACCTGAGGGAATCTAAATCAGCGCACACAGAGGTACTTGCGTAGACTTGTGTACTGCAGCACTATTTACAAAAGCCAAGCTACGGAATCAGCATAGATATCCATCACCATATGAGTGAGTTTAGAAGATGGGACAGATAATTGTAGTTTTTACCCCCTCATCAGGGAAACTTCTCTTGGCAACTGACAGAAACCATTACAGAAAACTACAACCAATCAAACTACAGATTGCAGAGCCAAGTCCCAACTAATGCATCTACAGCATAGCTCCCACACCTATGGCACAGGAGTTACTGAATAAAGGGTCAGGGCATCGAGAGCAAGAGGAACAGCGAGTCTGCTGTGAGATCGTGTCTCCTAGAAATGTCCAAAGATAAATTTTAACTGACATAGCTGCCTAGACAGGACCTGGACAAAGATGACACCAAAAGCCATACTAACATGGAAAGCTCATGAGACCTTAACTCTAAACTAGATATTACAGACAGCTAAGGAGAGCCAAGAGCAGGAGAATAGCCTTTCCCAGAGATGAGCACACCAATTGCCCTGAAAACATGTGCATACAGGTAACATTATGTGGCCATAACAGATTGTATTTCTGTATATATGATCTATATCATATCATCCATATACAGTATTATATGCATATTTCATATCATATACATAATATATACAGTTAGGATATGTGTAGAGTCAAGAATTTTTATGTTATGTATAAAAATATTATATGTATTATGTATATGTGTCATATACATAATATAACAATACAATATATAAATATACATGATATGCTATGTGCATGTATATTTGCATATACATACAAAATATATGTATTCTTATACCCATCCCACATTAGATACACTTGGTCCTGTGTCAAAAGTGCATGCTATCTTCAGTGACCATCAATTTACCTTCAACATCATATGGAGGCCACAAAGGGCACCATCAATATCTTATATTGTTTCAGGAGTCACTTGGATTTGCCTGATCAACAGCTTGGATTTTGTGTGTGTATTTTTGTATATAAATACTTGACAAAAGAAGTGAACCAGTAATGGGGCAGAGGAATAAGAAATGGTAACAGAAAGGTAAATACTACCAAAGTAAATAATATATATGTATGAAAATCTCCTAACAAAATTCATTGTTTTATGTAATACATAATGCTAATTTAAAAAGAGGAACAATTTCTTCATTATGATCATCTGTGTTTCTATGTAATGGTCTCCATTTACTTCAAATAGAAATTTCTTAGTTGTGGGGTGGGAACCACTGTCATTCTGACAAAGAATGAGTCTGCAAAGTCATAACTATGCCTGAGGAATACTGTACCCAGTAGAGTGGACCATCAGACAGATGCCAGCTGAAAAAGAAAATTTATCTTCTCATTTACCTTCTCCATTACCTGACATGAAGCATACATTATCAATCCCTCCAAAGAATCTGCCTGTTTCTCCCTTCATGTCATTTGTATTCAATGCGTGTATGTATTATGGAACTTTACACCAGAAATATTATCTCCATATTGATTCTTCAAAGTTCTCTCATTGCCCCAACATATAGCCCTGTGAAATTTTGATCTCTTTGAGGCAGGGCTTCTGAGGTTGAAAATGGGGAGCAAGAACAAGAACTCTCTTAGATGTGCCCACTTTGGGTTTATTTTTTGTCAACTTGACACAATCTAGAGTAATCTGAGATGGGAGTGTTTTAATTGAGGAACGGTGTCCATCAGATTGACCTGCAGGCAACTCTGTAGGGCATTTTCTTGATTAATGATTGATATGGGAGGGCTCAGGGAGGGTCCCGCCCACTGTGGGTGGTGCTGCCCCTGAGTAGGTATTCCTATAGGTATTCCTTTAATACTATAATACTATACATAGGTATTCCTATGTTTTCAAGAAAGCAAACTGAGCAAACCATGGAGAGTAAGTCAGTAGGAAATGTTTCTCCATGGCCCCTGCCTGCTTTAGTTCCTGACGCTGGATTTCTAATTTGAGTTCTTTCCTTTCATGATGGCTTCTACGACTGTAAGGTAAAATTAACCATTTCCTCCCCAAATTGTTTTTGGTCAAAGGTGGTCATCCAAAGCAACAAAGGCAGACAAACGTTGGTTCTAGAAGTGAAGTATTGAGTGAGGAGACTGACCAGTTCTTCATTGGGAGGATTTGTGAAGGACTTTGAAAACTTTGGGCTGGAAAAGTCATTGAGCATTTTGAACTTAATGGGCTGCTGCTGTGCTGTTCTGGGGGAGCTTGTGAGATACAGGTGTTGAGAGCAAAGAAGACAGTTGGGGCATGACTTGTGAACTTTCAGAGGGAAGCAAACACTCTAGTAGAGTTGTACGTATGACAGTACGGATGAGGAATCTGGAGTTTGGGGGTAGCTGGGACTAAAGTGTCAGCAGTGACACTGAAGTAAAATGTTTGCTGGGACAGTTGGTGCTAGTTAGTTGGGGCTGGATCACCTGTGATTAAGAAGAGACCGGCATCATTGAAGTAAAAATCATATGTGAAGTATTTCCCCAGCTGAGTCCACACACAGAATCTGTGACCCCGAAGGGGCCACGGCAATATCTTGTGCTGGCAGCTGAACTTGGTGATGTGTAAGTATCACCCATGTAGTACTGGTTTTGAAGGTTTGAAGAGATCATGGGGAGAAGCTGAAGCTTGGTGTCATGAGAGGTCAGGAGATGATGTTGCTGGTGAAGGTACAATCTCAGTTGCAGTGGAAACCCCAAGAGTAAAACAGCCATGGAGAGTGGCTGGCTTGCTCGGCACCATGTGTCGGAGTTAGCAGCATCAGGAGCCCATTGGTGAAGGAGTACTACATGGAGCCCTGTCTTAGTTAGGGTTACTATTGCTGTGGTGGAACACCATGACCAAAAGCAAACTGGGGAGGAAAGGGTTTATTTGGCGTATACTTTCACATCATTGTTCGTCATTGGAGGAAGTGAGGACAGGAACTCAAGCAGGGCAGGAACTCAGAAGCAAGAGCTAATGCCGAGGCCATGGAGGAATGTTGCTTACTGGCTTGCTCCTCATGAATTGCTCAGTTTACTTTCTTATAAAACCTGGATCACTAGCCCGGGTATGGTACCTCCCACAACATGCCGGACCCTTCCCTACCAATCACTAATAAGAAAATACCTTACAGGCTTTCTACAGCTCAATCTTATGGAGCCATCTTCTTAATTGAGGTTCCCTCCCCTCAAATGACTTTAGCTTGTGTCAAATTAACATAAAAAAACTATCTAGCACAATTGATTGCTTGTCAGCTTGATACACAAACACATCACTGTTAAGCTACAACCTGACTTTTCTTATTTATCCTCAAGATGCCACATTAAAATTATAAATATCTTTAAGAGTCCCCACGGTCTTTACAAATTGTAAAAACTCAAACATACTAAAAGGCCAGTCCCTTTAAAGTATCCAGTACTCTTTAAAAATCTAAAATCTCTTTTTAAAAAGTTCAAAATCTTTCAACTGTGTACTCCTGTAAAAATAAAAGGTTAAAAAATACTTTCTTACTTTAAGAAAGAAGAACCAGGGCACAGTCACAATCAGATCAAAGCAAAACCAAATTTCCAATAGTGTAAATAATTCAATGTGGCAATATCAGAAGTCATAATATTCAGGGCTCCTCTAAAGGGCTTGGGTCACTTTTGTCATAGCCTCTTTTAGGCTCTCTTCATGGTACCGAACCCTCAACTTCCCTGCATGACCACTTCAATCCTAGACCTTCAACTGCTACTGAGGTTGCACCTTCACACAGTGGACTCTCCTGGACTCCCACAGTACCAAAACTTAGCTGTTCTTCATGATTGCTTCATGCCTTCAAAGCCGGCAACCACCTGGATGACTCTTATACTATCACATTCAGCTGCCAATGTGGGGACAATCTTGGAAACCTCCGGAACACAGCCTTTGTGTGCTGACTCTCAGGAACACTTCTCAGAAGATTTAGCATAAATAGTGCTGGTCTCTTCATAATAATCTCTAATTTCTCATTTCCAGCTAACCAGCATCAATTGTCTTAGTAAAACAAAGGTTTTACTTCAGTAATTCTCTTGTTAATCACAGCTAATTCTTCAGCCCCAGCTGGCCAGAATAATGAATTCTTCATGCAAATGACCTGGTAGAGGTCTTTGCTTTCCTTCTGAAATTTCACAAACCTGGCCGTCCATCAAACTGCTCTCAACATTTTTGTCTTCAACAAAATAGCCCTCTGAGCTCTCTACACTCTATGGCTCTTCTTACCCAAAGTTCCAAAGTCCCTCCACAATCCTCTCTAAACATGCTCAGGTCTGTCATTGCAACACCTGGTACAAACTCCTGGTACCAACTTGTCTTAACGAGGATTACCAATGCAGTAATGAAATACTACAACCAAAAACAAACTGGGGAGGATAAATTTTATTTGACATATACTTCCATATCACTGTTTATCACCAGAGAAATTCAGAATAGGAATTCAAACATGGCAGGAACTTTGAGGCAGAAGCTGATACAGAGGCCATAGAAGAATGTTGCTTACTGGCTTGCTCTCCAAAGCTTGCCATACTTTTTTTAAAATATAAAACCCAGGACCATCAACCCAGAGTTGGCACCACCCAAAATAGGATACTGTCCACATCAATTACTAATTCAGAAAATGCCCTACAGCCTTGCCTACAGCCCAGTCTTATGGAGGCATTTTTCTCAATTGAGGTTCTCTCCTCTCATTTGTGTTGAGTTAACATAAAAACTATTTTGCATAAGACCCTAGCACATTGGAGATCCTAAGACTGTTAGATGACCACCAAAGACAGAAAAAAATTGTTGAGTGGAGGAAGCATGAACCCATAGTTGACTGATTATTATTTTTCTCTAACATACATGCAATATGTTTTCAGCCCCCAGAAAAAAAAGTTGTGATAGGATTCTTCCTCCTACCATAGAATAATTACAAATTTAGAGCTAGTAAGTAGATTTTTTTCTGGATTTGAATACTGATCTCTTTGACTGAAAACACCTAGTGCAGAATGCCAGCAGTAACATTCTACTAACAATATCACTTTCTAAGTGGCATGCACTGTCTTGAATAATAGGAGTCTAGACAGTCTATACATAAGAATAAGAGTTAACCCTGGCCCCAGTAGGGCTCACAAGTTGTTGAGAGGCTTGCAAATATCAATAAATAACCATAATGAATAAGAGAGAAAAGCATTTTAATGCAAAATGTCATGGGTGCATGGAGGAGGAGTGATTAATTCTACATGAGTGGAAGGCAGTGAGAGATGAGGTCGGAGAGTGTGTTTGAAGTAGATGTGAAGGATAATTAATTCACTAGTCAGTGGAGGAGGAGAATGCTTCATGCATAAAGAATGTTGTGAGAAAGAAAGAGCTATGGAAGAGGCTGGGTTTTTGTGGGAAAAAGAATTCATTCAGGTGAGACCAGGCTGACCGCCGGAGGTAAGAAGATGGGAGCTGTAGTTTGAGATCTGATGGTGAAGTGCATCATTCTGGAAACCTCACAGAAGATGAATTATTTGATAGCTTTAGAGTGAGGCAGTAGAAATGATGTCCACATCCAGGTGAGAGATGGTGAGAGGCCAAGAATGGCCACTGTCCATAAGCAGCTTAGTGAAATCATGTCTAAAAAGTTTTGCTGTGCTCTCAATGGATATTGGTAGAATGTGGCAAATGATCATGAGGTAAGGGACAGTAAAGAAAGCAAAACCAAGAATCCACAGAAGATTTCTAAGTTAAGAGTTGCTGGCACTATAAAGGGAAGTAGAATGTTAAACTAGAATATTCCATCTATTATGGTTGGTTTCAGTGCCAGCTCACTATGAATTAGAATCACGCGAGTAGGGAGTCTCAACAGAAACACTCTCCTTATTGTCTCAATTGATTGGAAAGAACCCACCTTGACTCTGGGTTGCACCTTCTGGTAGCAGCCCAGATAAAGAATATGGGAGAAAGAAGAAGATAGGACAACACCCTCTCTGCTCATTTATAACCTTCCCTCTTGCTTCCGAGCTGATTTAGCTGTTGCTGCTACTTCCTTTGTGTGATGGAACCAGTGCATCCAGGTTTCCATCCCAGAGTAAGGACCGTCAGCTTTCCAGGGACCTTCCAGGGACTAATGAGGTACCCAGCCTTGTGGGATGGAGCAACTGTTGGGTTTCCAACCTTGCAGATATGTTTAAACTGTTGTTTCTGTTTTAACATAAACAGATATAATGAATTCATAATAGAATATGTACTGTATTATATATACACACACACACAAACATACACACATATTCATCCATTGGTTCTGTTCCTCTAGAAAATACTGACTAATACACCATTGTTTACTACCAAGGGTAGTTGTAAACTTCACATCTGGTTTTTAGGGAATAAAGCTCCTTGCTGGATAGAATCTGAATCTCTTTATAAAACCATGTGGAGGAAATGGGGTTCTTATTAATGCTTGCGATTGCAGATGCTGTGATGCGTACATGTGTGTGCATGCACGCATGCATGCATGCGTATGTGTGAGTTTGGGAAAGTATTTTTGTTAGAGCAACTATTCATGTCACTGAAGAACTGGGCTCTTTCCCTTTACCATGCAGGGCCACAGTGAACTCAGGGTTGTGCATCACTTTCAAAGCACATCATCCCTCTCATCCCTCATCCCACCCTGGAATCTTCCCAGCTCTCTGAGATGAAGAAGGAACTGATATTCTAATGATGACTTTGGTCATGGCAGAATCTGTTAGACAAATCTATACTTTGACTGTGTATGTATGTCTACACTGGAGTTCATAAATTAATTTTTCTGCTGATCTTTGGATATGTGTTTATATAAAAGTTGGCAAATTTAGCAAAGAAAAAATGCAGATGCATGGCTAAACTGAAACTTCATGTAATAATCACCGGATAATGCTATGTGTGTTTATGTGGGCTGTATGTACATGTGTGCATGTGTGTTCCTGTATGTGTATACAGGTAAGTACGTGTGGAGGCTAGAGTTTGACACCAGGTGTCTTCCTTAATTGCTTCTCTACCTTAAGATTTTTGGATACAGTATCTCTCTGAACCTAGAGCTCACTGATCAACAAGACTGGCTGGCTAACAAATCCTGGGGCCCTTTTGCCTATACCACTGTAGTGCTGGAATTATAGGCATGTACCTAGCTTTTTATGTCAGTGCTGGAGATTTGAACTCAGGTCCTCATCTTTGTGCAACAATCATTTGACAGACTGAGTCCTCTCCTCATCTCAAACAATCCTTAGTATAAGTATATGCCATCTGTTTATGCAATCCATATTCAGGACTACTTTAAATTTCAAGCAATTACTCCTCAGTCACATGAAGTTTTAATATGTAACATTATGTTTGATTATGTGTGTTGTGTGCATAGGTTACATAAGTTCTGTATTTCCTGGTGTGTTTTTCTAGATCTATGCACGTGTTTCATGCATATATTTATGTGTTTTATCTCTGTGTGTTTATGTAGACCTGGGTTACAAGACTCCTAATATACAGTTTGCTTTACTATCTGGGGCCTAGGAAAAACAAACCTTTCATCTTACAAGACAAACAAGCAGTAGCATTTTCCCTACTATTAATTAATTCTGACTTTGAACGATTCACTACAAAGTGAAGAGGCTGGACTAGGTTCATTTAAATATTTATTGGCTATCCTAAGAGCAGAAAGTACAAAGACAAATATTTCATCGTGTCTCACAGTCCACAGAAATGACGTCTATACAACTGATGAGTTTGTGATGCCGTCAACGCTGCAATCAGCATGCATGCTGGGACCCTCACAACGGGAGCAGTACCTTCTAGTTCATTGTGTCTGTGAAGCCAGCCCCGCACTGAAGGCAGAACGATATTTCAGCGCGATGCTTTTATAGCTTAGAATCTTTAAATTATGATTATGGATGAAAGCACACATGCAGGTCTGCTAAACACAAATGATCACCCCGGCATCGGCTGGGGGAAGTATTGCTGCATCCGTCACCTTTGTTTGCCTTTAATACTAACGGTGCCCATGAAAGCCAAGAAATGTCACTACCTTCTGCATCTGAAGCGTTTCTCATCAGCCCTCCTGCCAATGGGGGCAGGTTAGCCCCTTCTCTACAGGGACACCTGCTTTCCCAGGGGAGTATCTCAGCTGCTGCCTGACACTCAGGCCCCTCCCCACCCTTACCCTTGTTGGGCTCACCCACCGCTTCCAGGTCTTGTCTATCAGACTAAAATTAGCCAGCTGTGTGTGATCCTGGCCTCTCTGACTTGAAATCTGCCTCAAGCTCACTTTCACACCCCTCCAAGAAGATGCCTTAATAGCATAATTGGGGAATTATGTAGGAGGTTCTGAATGCGATGGCACAGATTAGAAGACGAGCCAAGCTGCTGTGCAGCAAAATAGATGTGGGGGGAGGGAGGGTGCAAGCAGATACAGCTTATTTCTCTTTGCCTCGTGGTGTGAGCCCATATAATCCTGTCTGAAGCTTCGGTCCAGTGGGAAGAGGAGCCCAGTTCCGCCAGATGTTTTTTTCAACAGGCTTTCATCATAGCTGTCAACCTGTGGTCTAAAACAGTTCTCTGCAACATGTCCCGTTCCAGCCATCAGGAAGGAGACAGTGGAAGAATGACACAGACCTGTGCCCTCTAACAGGCGAGACCTGGACGTGTGGTCATCATCTCTCCACTCATAGCTAGAAGAGATCACCATGCCCAGGCTCAAAAGGGCAGAAATGTCTTCACTTGGGCCATCATAGGACTTTGCTATTGTGGAATAAGAGAAGTAAGGACATTAAGGGACATCAAGAAATTTCAGCTCTACCAAAGCCATTTGCACGAAAACATTCAAGAGCTTGCAGAACAGGTAGCCCTCAAACAGAAATCTGTCAGTATTGAAATATGTATATATTATAATGTACATATATCAAAACATTACATGTATTGAAACATAATGTATTTCCTATAAATATGTCCAGTTATCACACAATTACAAATTTCAGTAGTTGTTCCCTGTTTATAATTAGAAGTGTGTGGACAACATTAACTAAGCGTTCACTGTGCTTCTGATGACGTGAGAAACATTTAATGACTGTTACTTTGTTCAATACTGACAAAGAACCCAAGAGTTAAAAAAAATTGTCATCTGGGAACCACAGGTAATGAAGGATGCATCTGTGCTACGGCTTTTCCCACACACCATCTTCCCACCTATAGTCTGGTGGCTGGATGACTTTCTCCTATATGAACTTGACATCTTTACCTGTTCCATCTAGGCAGTGATAAAAAGGAACTGAGGCTGTTATCCTGCTGAGGAGGCTTTGTATCTAGGTACCAGAGCACATGGGACTTCAGAAGTTGTGTGGGTCTCCTTGGAACTCCTGGATTTAGTATTTCAGGCCCAGATCCTAGATGACGGCTTCTCTGCATGTCCTACCTCTCCTTTAGCTATCTCTTTATGGTTGTGTAAATTCCTGATTATCATATAAAATCCCCCATGTAGCTTAGGGTTTTTATTGCTGTGATAAAACACCATGACTAAAAGAAAGTTTGGGAACAAGGATTTATTTCATATTACAACTGTACAGCACAGTCATCACTGAGAGAAGTTCTGCACAGGAACTCAAACAGGGCAGGAACCTGGGGTGAGGAGCTGATTCAGAAGCTATACAGAAACACAGCTTCCTGGCTTGCTCCCATGGCCAGCTCAACCTATTTTCTTATAGCCACCAGAACCACCAGCCCAGGGGTCGCACTAACCGTAGTGAGCTTGTCTTTCCCACATCCATAATCAAGAAGCAGCACCACTGTCTTGCCTACAGGCCAACCTGGTGGGGACATTTTCTCAGTTTAAGTACCATCTTCCCAATTTATTCTGGTTTGCACCAAGTTGATGTAAAACTATCCAGCACAATTTCCCCTTTGTCCAATTACACACAAAAACATCAGTATTAAATCATAACCTTTCCTTTCTTATTATTCTCAAGAAGACATTCCAACTTTTAAAAGTCAAACAGTCTTTACAAATTCAAACACTTTAAACATTCAGTCTCTTGAAAATGTTCAAAGTTCAAGCCCGTCTAAAACATCCAAAGTGTTTAAAATATTCTTGTCTCTCTAAAATCTCCAAATCTCAGTAAAATTTCAGTTTCAAAAATTCCAAAAATTAACTATGGGTTTCTGTAATATAAAAAATGAGCTAAATACCCTATTACTGTCAAGAAAGAAGAACCAGGGTGCAGTCACAATCAAGTCAAAGCAAAACCAAACTCCAACAGACATCTGAGCATCACTCACGACCCTCTGGGCGCCAAAGGACTCAACAAATCCCCTTCTCTGATTCTACCACTTACAGCACATGCAGCGTCTTCTAGGCTCAGGCCAGCTCCACCTAATAGCTACTGCTGTCTTTCATGGTTGTCTCATGGTACTGGCTTCTCCAAAATGCTGGAACCTCTTCAACTGGACTTCTCCTTCAACAATAGCCTCTCCTGGGCTTTCTTCAGGGACTCCTGTACTGCCAGATGGTGCTAAGCTGCAAGTTTTCTCCATGACCCTTTCAATCATAAACCTTCTACTGCAATTATGGCTGTTTCTTCAATGGTGGCCTCTCCCAACCTCTTTTCGGGACTCCACAGTGTCAATCCTCACCTCCTCTCTGTGACCTCTCCCTGCCTTCAAAACAAGCACCACTTAGGTGACTCTCACACATCACCAAGTTCAGCTGTTAGCATTAGATGCAGACCTGACCCCCTTTGGATCAAAGATTTTGTTTGCCGACTCTGAGGAAATACTCCCAGAATATTTCACCTCAATGATGCAAGTTTCTTCTTACCTACTGCTAAGTTCTCCATCTCAGACAACCATTAATTGTCCCAGGAAAGCAAAGAATTTACTTTAGTGGGTTTTAACTCAAAATATGACAGGAATTACTTTTCTGCAGGTTTTTAAAAGACTCTCAAACAGCCCTCTGAAAGATCACAAACTAGGCCTCCCTCATCTGAATTGCTCTCAGCATCTCATCTTAAAAGTTTCTGCAATAGCCCATTAATCTCTAAACACTCAATGGTTTTTCTAGCTCAAAGTCCCAAAGTCTTTCTGCAATCCTTCCCAAACATAGTCAGGCCTGTCACAGCAATATCCACTTCTGTCATCAATTTGTATTTTAGTTGGTTGGGGTTTTTATTGCTGTGATAAAATTTCACAACCAATAGCAACTTGGGAAGGGAAGGGTTTATATCATCTTACAACTCTGAGGTAACACTCCATCACTGAGGATAGTTAGAGCAGGAATTCAATAGAAAGGCCATAGAAGAGTGATGCTTACTGGCTTTCTCCCCATGGCTTGTTCAGCTTGTTTTCTTATAACACCTAGGTCCACCAGTCCAGGGGTGGTACCGCCCATAGTGAGCTGGACCCTCCCTCCCACATCAATCATCAATTAAGAAAATGTAACTCAGGCATTACCACATGCCAATCTAGTCAAAGTGTTTTCTCAATTATGCTTTATTCTTACAAAATGACTAAAACCTGTATCCAGTTGACATAAAACTAGACAGCACAACGTGCTTGGGGTCTCAAGACACATGGTAAAAGCATGGAATTATTTGTGTGGGACTCTTTCTCTGTATACAGTTCTCTCACTCACCAAGACTGCATCAGGCATAAGTTACTGTCTATTTGAGCATTACCATATTTTACTTATCAAATCAAATTATCAAAAAATCTTATTTAATAATAATTAAGATAATGAAAGTGTAATGTGTTGTTATTATTATCATTATTGTTGTTGCTATAAAGATAAGCATTTTTAGATACTGCTGTATTTAACCCCAAGCATCTCTTTACTGTAATCACTCCTGTTATAGGTGGGAAAGCTGAGAAACAGCACTTATCAACTTGCAAATCCTCACAGCTAAATTTTGACAAAGTTGGGAAAGGAACCCCATTTCTCTCATTTCAGAACTCAGAACCCTTTCATCAGACTAGATTAGTTCCACTAGTTCTGTAGCAAATAGTTTGCCAGTGTTATTACAAGTTCAAATGAGGGGTCAGGACACAGATAGCTCCTTAGTGGAGACAGGGAATCAGGCTCTGGGTGGGTTAGCATTTTCTTCACTTACACATCTAAAATGGCTATCTCCATGCTTCTCCCTCACCAAAACAAAGACTTGGCGGGTTTTTCCCATTAAGAAACTGTTTGATGAGACTTTCAAATCTCCCCCATGGAGGACTCCTGTGGTGGGAGCTGAGAGACAGACTCCCTTGGAGGCAGACAGATAGGGAGATGGGTCATATCTAGGTAATAAAGGTGATGAGTCTCCAAGATGGCTGACTTTTTCCTCACTCTCCTGACCTGAGTTAAAAGCCTTACAGAGGCTTTGTAGGCTTTTGTTTCCCACCAGCAGGCTCCCTGCAGATGGACTGGCTTGATAAGTTCAAGGTCTGCTCTGGACACGCCACAGAACAGCTGTGGGTCAATCAGCCATCTTGGCTAGCCCTAACTTAGAAGATGAAAACTCATTAGAGGCTTTAAAAGCTCTAGAGAAGAGACTGAATTTTTTGACTTCTCAAGACAAGTACTCACTCCTCTGCTTAACGGAGGATCTTTTCTCTGTGTGTCTGTTGCATGTGTGTTCCCCCACCCCCAGTAAATGTCCTTCTTAACTCCTAATTCTCTCTCTCTCTCTCTCTCTCTCTCTCTCTCTCTCTCTCTCTCTCTCTCTCTCTCTCTCTGTGTGTGTGTGTGTGTGTGTGTGTGTGTGTGTGTGTGTGTGTATTGTTCAATCCCCATGTGACTGTCAAAACCATCAGCTGTAGGAAAATTCTCCAAACCATGAGTCTTAGGGGAAAGAGAATTCATTTCATCACCAAGTATAGAAAAGTTTTGGCTTTGCCAGACAAACTTGAAATTTGAGGTCCATATCCCCTTCCCAATTTGGAAGACTATCTTGGTGTGTTTTGCATGTGTGCACTCTCTCTCATTGTGTATGTATGTGTGTATGCTTATATTTATTAATTCTTACTTTCAATAAAACTAAGTTCAGTTCTGAGACCTTTTTTTCCTGCTTTCTTATTCTTTAAATCTACAGAGAATAAGAACCTGTTCCTGCAACCCTCAGTGACCTTACCAAACTCACCACAAAGACTGGCAAGGGAGTCACAGACATAAAACGCAGGATACTGTATCTAAGCTCAATGGGTCTCCTTTTAATGAGCAAAAAGCCAATAAGTACAACCAGAATATAAATAATTGAGAAAGATTTCTTACCTACAGCAGACAAGGAAAACACAGGAGTTATTTTTAAAGCAGTGTCCTCCTGGGACAAAATAAGTTTGGAGATTTTAATTCAAAGGCCAGGTATATTCATATTAGAAAGCACATTGTAGCTCAGTATGCATTCCTAAGCATGCTCACTCTATGATATGATATATATTGCTGAATATTCTCAGTTTAGGGTTATAGTTAAAGAAGAGAAGATTGTGAATGCACTGTGTTGGAGGGAATGGACCATGCTTATCTTAATGTCGTGGAGAAGACGTTCAAAAGCAAAAGGAACACTTTCAGTCACATAACTTAGAAGGAGAAATGTAAGGTGGAAGAGGAGGGAAAGGAGGAGGAGGAGAAGGAGAAGAATTTAGATTTAGTGCAAACCAAAAGACAGGGCACTTTGAAGATATGTTAATGGGGAAGTTTGCCCTTGCTCGCATCTACCTTACTTGGCTGCTGACAACAAATTCCTAATAATTTCATCTAATGGATTCACTTTGTAAGGAACCTGGCCTCTGGCTAATTAGTAGAAAAATATCATAAAGAATGAAGAGAAGTATCTATAAACCTGGGGCAAGATACCCTCCAGAAGACATGCGGCAATGTCTGGATTCATTGGTTCAACTAAGGCAAAGAGGCTGATAGTTGCCATTCATTAGGGAGAGGCCAGCAATGCTTCCACGTCCTCTAAAGCTCAGGACACCATCAAATGTCAATAGTGCCAGTCTTGAAAAAATTTCCCCAAACAGACTATCACCAGTTCTCTTGGTTACCCATCAGAACAAATAGGCAAATTCTTACTGCTGAAGTGTTATTCCTGAGATTTCCAAGAGAAAAACAAGTTCTACAGTATTGAGTCAAATTTGAAGCAAGCTTTTGTGAACAGAGGCAGCACTTCTGTTCCCTGGCCACCCAGTTCCAAAGAATCACACAGAAACATATATTAATTACAAATTGCTTGACCTATAGCTCAGGCTTATTACTAACTAGTTCTTAAGACTTAAATGAACCCATTTCTATTGATCTACATTTTGCCATGTGGCTTCATGTTCTCTAGTACATCTTGTTGCTCCAACAGCTTGCTGGCATCTCTTCTTACTCTGCACTTCTTCTCCCTGGATCTCTGCTTGGATTTCCACCTGGTTTCATTCTGCCTTGCTATAGGCCAAAGCGGCTTCTTTATTAACCAATGGTGATAAAACATTTTCACAGCATACAGAAGGGTTATCCCACAAGCTTTAATTAAATACTGACCTGGATGGACTTTGGTCAGGACCACTCCCTGGAATTCCCGGAAAGTTGCCCCAAGACATGTGTTATGGGGACTTTAACACTACAATACCCAGCATTCCAGGAAGTTTCCTGATCCTTGAGCAGGTAGAGTTTGCAGGTTAACTGTGGGTCTGATGAAAGATATCACAGATTTTGATTGCAGGACATAGAGAAGACTCTGGAACTTTGGACTAGGAAAGGGGCTGAACATTTGTAAGTGGGGCTTAATGGGGAGTCCTAAAGACTGGAAGGCAGTACTGCGGAGAGCAATATGGCTGCTCAGCTCAAGAGCTTTTGGAGGGGAGGAATACTAGAGAACATTCTTGTGATACTTTGGCAAAAAAATGTGGCTGCTTTCTGCTCTTGTCAAAAAAAAATCTATTAGAGGCTAAATCAAAAAAAAAATAATAATGGACTGATGTCATTAGCATAGGAGATTTCCAGATAGCATAATGATGACTATGCTTTGTGGCTATTAGTGATCACTGTTGTGCAGATCTGTAATGAAAAGGAGCAAGCTGAGCAAGGAGAAATACGAAATACAGTTTGAGGAGAAAATGAGAACCAAGAAATGTATTGTTGGAGTCAACTCCTTTGCTCAAGGAAATAAAATGTTTAAAGAAAGGCCTGTTTCAAAATGGAATAAAAGGAATAAAGGATGCCGGGCGGTGGTGGCGCACGCCTTTAATCCCAGCACTCGGGAGGCAGAGGCAGGCGGATCTCTGAGTTTGAGGCCAGCCTGGTCTACAAGAGCTAGTTCCAGGACAGGCTCTAGAAACTACAGGGAAACCCTGTCTTGAAAAAAAAAATGGAATAAAGGAAATGGAGGCCTCAGGGCAAGTCCCTAACCCAGCTAAATAAATAAAGGAAACCATCAGCAAGTCAAAGCTATATCAATATAAGTCATGAGCGAACCAGTGTACCAACCTTTTTCTTTTGAGCCACCAACCAGCTCCTGAATTATGATGCAGAAACTTATTAGTTATGAATGCTTGGCCTGGCTCAGGCTCATTTCTGGTTAGCTCTTTTAACTTAAATTAACCTGTTTCTCTTGATCTACCTTTTGTCTTGGGGCCTTTTACCTTTCTTTCTGTACATTAGTTTCCTGCTTTTTCCAATGTCTGGCTGAGTGGCAGTTGCCTGACTTCTAGCCCTAGGCATGTCTCTCTCTTTCTCCCTCATTCTCTCCTCCTTCTTCTTTCTTGAGCCTAGATTTCTCCTCCTCTTATTCTCTCTGCCTGCCATTCCTGCCTATCCCTCTCCCACCTAGCTACTGACTATTCAGCATTTTATTAGATCAATCAGATGCCTTAGGCAGGCAAGGTGAAACAAAAGCAATACATCTTTATATAATTAAACAAATGCAGTATAAACAAATGTAACACACCTTTATCCAGTTAAAGTAATATTCCACAACGGACCAGGTTCCAGGTCAAGTAAGCAGATGAACTAGGCAGCTTCAGCCACATGGTTCTAGCTTTAAAGTCAAGGATACTGGAGTAAGAGGGTTGTTGAACATTCCTACATGGTTAAGAAAATTCGCGAAGGCCAGGCATGTGACAGGGGAATCCCTGCATGGAGGTCTTGAGGGGCCATCATGTGAAACTGTGAAGGTGAAGCCTGGATTGTGTTGGAGACCCCAAAATGCTGGAGATGCCAGAGTTGTGGGATACCTGTCAAGGAAAAATGCAGACAGGATGTAGAACTAGCAGAAAAGAGAAGTGTGTTGTAATCAACAAAACTGGATGGGCTAAGAGATCCAAGGAGCCAATTAAGTCAGGATTTAGAGTTTGCCCTGCTGGGTTTTAGTCTTGCTTTGATACTGTTTTTCCTTACTGTGTCCCCTCTCTTCCCTTTTAGAATAGTTATGTACAGTTTGTTCCATTGCATATTGGAGGTATGTGATTTTATTTTGATTTTTATAATAGATTATAGTTAAGGATTGCCTTGAGTCTCCAAAGAGACTTTGAAGGACTGTGGTTTTTTTGTTTGTTTGTTTTACATTGGATTAAATGCACTTTGCATTGCGATATGGCTACCAAGCCTCAAGGGGCCAGAGAGAAGAATTTGGTGGTGTGAATGAGAATATGTCCAATCGGCTCATATATTGGAATGTTTGGTTCCCAGTTGTTGGAACTGTTCAGGAAAGATTAGATGTCATTGGGGTAGGCTTTGAGGTTTCCAAAGCCCATGCTGGGCCCAGTCTCTCTCTCTCTCACTCTCTCTCTCTCTCTCTCTCTCTCTCTCTCTCTCTCTCTCTCTCTCTCTCTCTCTCTCTCTGTTTCCTGCATATGGTTCAGATGTAAGTTCTCAGCTATATACCCTAGTACTATGCCTTTCTGTCAGCTGCCATGCTCCCTGACATGATTTTCATGGACTAACTCTATGAAATCGCAAGAAATCCCCCAGTTAAACAGTTTCTTTTATAAGCTGTCTCGGTCATGGAATCTTCCCAGCAGTAGAACAGTAACTAAGACAGAGTAGAACTTGCTGAGAAAGGGTCTCGGCAGGACAGAGATGGGATGAGGGAGGGTAATAGGGGATGGAAGTGTCTGAAATTCTTCATATACATGTATGAAATTATCAAATAAATATTTTTAAAAATCTTGCTCTAGAAAGTGGACTGGATTTTCTGCTCCTAATGGGACTATTGAAGACTCTGTAAGGGTGTGCTGTCCAAAATTAATTTAAATTAAAATTAGTTGAAATAAATTGAAACTTGAAACTTAATTCCTCAGTTGGATTCGCCACATTACAAATGATAAATTGTTAGATGTGGCACGAAAATAATGTATTTTCATCCTCTAGAAGTTCTTTGGAAAAGTCAAGGAGAGGTCTTCTCCCAGCGACTTCTTAGTATCGTCTTGCTGTAGCTCTTTAAGATGTCACAAGAAGCCAAATGTTTAATAAATAGCTTTAAAAAAGATTAATAAGACATATTTAATTTATTCACACTGTAAAAGCGATTTTCTAAACTTGAATGCTTCTGAAATATCTGCTGGCATTTCTCTTCATTAAGTCGTGCTTTATTTGTTTATAGATCATCACAGCTGAGGAGAGAGCAAGACCTTAAACCTGGGATTAGCAACACAATGTCATTGTCATTGGCAACTCAAGGACATGGGGCAGTTCTGAAACTCAGTCTCAGGGAAAGTTACAGAAGCATTGAGTTCAAAGTGAACTTGTCTAATCTTGAGGGAATTTGATTTGTGCCATCTGTTCGTCGTCACAGAGGAGGGCAAGGCAGAGAGAACAGGCAGATACTGAGACAGGAGAAAAGAATACTCTCACTTGGGAGTCTGGGTGAAACCTCTCACCAGCGAAGAAGCAAGTTCCCTCACGAATGGCATCATTTGTTATAAGGCTATCAGCGCAGAGTTCATATTCCTTCCACATACATTTATGTTAGAACAGGAGTGAACCAGGTTCAAGGCCTGAAATCACACAAGCTGGGGAAGGGTCATGTCTCCCCCTAATACACACATACCTGTGGATTATAAGCAGCAGCATTGATGTCTACAGTGAAAATAGCTTGCGTTCGCACATCTTGGGAGTCTTTTCAGTTCTAGTCTTGTCCGGGACTCTCATTTAGGTTCCTTAGCAACCTGTAAAAACAGTAGCATCAAACCCCACCCAAATCCTGCATCTGACAATTGTTAAAAGCAATCAGCCCGCACCCACATGTATGTCTTGCTTTCCACGCCCCTTGCTAATGAAGAGTCACACACCTACACTCCGCTGTGTCTCTTTCATTTTGAGAGCTCACCCTTTTCTTTGACCTTGTACTCAAGCCTATATTAAAATGTCTTTATTAAACCCCACCTCTACTTCATCAGCAGGGTAGTCCTGAGAGTCTCCTCTGTGTTTGCTCTGAATCCAGGTCCCTAAGTATCTAGGGGAACTTCTCGGGCAGCTAAGTGTGACAGTGAGGAGCTGTGTCTCCCTCCTCTGCCCCCCACCCCCAGAATGCTGACCAAAGGTCTTGGGGAACCTAGAGGAGCAGGCTGGTGCATCCTACGCCACACACACAGGTGCACTTTACCTGATTTCACACAGTGACTTCCTAAATCCTGTTCTGTTCCTATCATATCTTCCCATGACTTCCACATCACAGATGAGAAAACTGAGGTTCAGAGACATTAAGTATCTTTGCTCAGTTTACACAGAAGCAGAACCCGAACTGGAAAGCAAATGTCCCAGTTTCCAAACTTTTTGCATTTGATTAGAAATGCTCAGCCTTTCAAAGCCCTGAAGGAGCGGTCTGCTGCGTGCAGAAGGAGACACCGCTGCTGTTCAAAAGTCTGTGCTTGACTACTAAAGGGAGTGACAGCTCTGAGAAAGAAAATGACCTTCAGTGTGGCCAAAGAAGAGAAGAGGAAAATACACACAAACTTAACCTGGACTCCACAGGCTGGCAAGGTCAGGATACTCTCCCAGAATTACAAAGCGTATTCTGTAATCCCTGACCCCGAGTGGTTCTGTCTTTAGTAATCCATTGCCTTGGTCTACAGCCTAGTCCCAGAAATTTCTCACTCTCCACTCGATTGCCTGATTGCCTCCATCTTTCAAGCCCGCTTCAGGAAGCAGTTTGTAAATTTCCTTTGGAAGAGCTCATTAAGTTCTTTGCTTTTGTTCCTGCCTCCTGGGTTGCGCCTTTTTTGAGCTTTTCCTTTAAAGCCAACAAAGAACCGAGAAAACTCCCTTACGTCAAATTCTAAAACACAACTGTGTTTTTACCCCAGGTTTAATTACCAAAAGTGCTGCCCTTCTATAGGTCAGGCTTTTCAGAGAGCTCCATTATGCAGAACAGCAAGCAAATGCGAGATGTAGTCAACCTCACTGGCAGCCCAACCCGCACAGAGCGGCCACTATTGAAACGCTGTAAATAGAACAGTCTCCAGAAAGAAAGCTGCCTTGAGGGCCGTGCCTGACTGATCTTACAAAGCCCTAGCAGAGCTCCTGGAGATAAGCCTATCTCTGCTTAGTGTCTGGGACAGAGCCGTCACTTGACAAAGATCCACGCGTGAATAAGCCGAACATGCCGGTCTTCTCACTCTTTGTTCCCCGCTTCAGCGCCGCTGTCCATTCTGTTTTACCTCCCCACTGTCCTAGTCCTAGGGCTTTGCACCCCGCTCTGGAGCACTTCCTGGGGCTCTTCAACTGGATTTAAGCAAGAGAATCTGGAGGGGGGAAAGACAGATCCATCAACTACCTACCTGCTTCTGTTCCCCTGAGCTCTTGGACTTTAGACTGCCTGTGACCTTGGGTGACCCTTCTCCTGGGTGTCACCTTCCCCCATCAGTTATCTTTAGTCCTTTGGAGTTCCTTTTTCCATGCCTCAGCATACCATCTTCGATTAAAATCTTTAGCTGGACCAAATGAGTTTTATTTGAACCTTTGCCACTGAGACCCACTGAGTCATGAATAATGATTTACCTCAAGGAAAGCTAGCTTTGAAGCAACTCTGAATATGCTGTTTATATGTTAAAGTAGTAAACACACAAGCAAGCTCTCAAATAGCAAAGTCTCAGTTATTGAAGTTTTACTTGGGAAATATGACCGTACACATCCACTTCTATGTGATATGCATAATAGGGCAGCTAGCATAGCTAAAAACATATCTAGGTGTCAAAAGACTACCAGGATCATTAATAAATGACAGTTAACTCTTAGCTTGTACATGTATTATAGGGAAGTGTGTTAGAGGTACACACACATACACACACGTTATATAGTAAAATAGTGCCAATCAACAATTCATAAAATTGGTAGGTTCAGATTAGTACATCATCTATGGCCCCACTCATCAGGAGCAGAAACATTCTTTTTGTATTGTGGCTGCTTGAATTTAGAAGGTGGGGGTCTGAGCAGGGCTCAGACATAGACATGCTTTGGTTTATATTATGGGCCGGCTTAAAGACAACTAACAGCCAAACACCTGTTAAGACACAGGCTTGGACTACTGTAGCTTTGTGAAGTCACTTTGAGGGTGACTCTGGGGGGTCAAAAACTTGAAGAAAAGAAAAAAGAGAAATAAACCTAAAATGCCTCATAACCTTTGCACAGTGAGCTAGCCAGGCTGTGCAGTTCGCTGTGAAGCCCTGAACTGACAAGTGACTGATAAGCTAGCAGGAGAGGAGATGAACGGTAGATATTTTCTAGGGAAGAGCTACTCAAATGCACATTTATAATTCATTGTTTTCATTTAACAATGTGTTTTAATATCTTTCCAGGTAATTGCCCATCTCTGCATAACATTTATTATTTCTGAAAAGCTTTTGATTGTATGAATTTTTCATGGCTTGTCTATCCAACTCCCTGTTATTAAAGATATAGATTCTTTCTAGAATTCCTCATTCAAAATGATATTTTAGAAGATGTCTTTATAGTTACTCTCAATTTTATCAGCAGAATCCTTGCCATGCCTGATTCTTCACAGTACAATGGCCGCAAGCTTTCCTTGCCTTCCTATGTCTGAGAGTTAGTCATAATGGTATCAAAATACTGGGATTTCAGTAGTTACTGAATCTTAAGGGATGGGACCATCTCTCCAACCCAGTGTCTCTGTTGAAGTTTCATTGTTTTAGCAGAAAGAATCCGTTCTCCACATTCTGCAGCATTAATCATGGAATCTTTAGTTATAAGTTAACATTATCTGCAATGCTCCTCTTTCCTCAGGAATACTAGCAACAGCGAGAAGGGAGATAGGAACTCTTTCTGACTTTTTCACACTGGCCTATGAACCACACGCCTTTGAAATCATGTGACAGTTCATAACTAGGACTGAGAGTGAACATGCCTTTGACTGCTGTCCCCACTGCATTATTCATGCCGTCATGAGGTTCTGCCCAAGAAATCTGTAGGTCATTATATGTTTTGTAGTCTTGCCACGTTAATGTGATCACAGCTCAGCAATCTAGAGAGTCATTGAAGAAAATATAATCTCCACTTCTGGCCTGAGATTCACAGAGTGCCTATATCGGAAACTCAGCTATTAATAAATGTCTTTCGAATGACAAGTAGGGCAATTAAAAATTCTGGAAATTTCAGTACAAAGCACACCAAAGACACATATATTTCAAAAATATGTATTTATCAAGTACCTTCTATGTATTTAAAGCTGTGGGAAGTGTTCAGGTTACAGTGTAAAGAGTAACGGATCCCTGCCCTCAGGCTTGTATCCAAACTAGACTAATTAAATGACTTTTTCATACCACAGACCTGGAACAGTAAGTGGTATATAATAGATATCAAGCCTGAATCTTTTCAATGCAAGGGCTGCAAGCTTTGCCTGCCTTCCTTATGTCTGAGAGTTAGTTGTGACTGCATGAAGATACTGGGATTTCAGTAGTTACTGAATCTTAAGAGATTGAACCATCTCTCCAATCTAGTGCCTCTACTGAAGCCGGATTGTTCTAATAGCAAGGAGCCATTCCCTGTATTCTGCAGCATTAAGTGGCATCTGGTAATAGCATCGTTTCTCTTATTTGTGGAATAAACGTGGAAAGGCAGGAATCCTAACGGCTAAGCTCTCAGCAAAATCTCCAGTTTCCACAAGACATAAAGATCTGCAGAGAAATACGTGAAAGCAGAAAAGAACAAAGCTACATCAAGCAGCTTTGTGTAGCTGTAAGCATGTGAGGCTATTCACTCACAAGGATAAAAGGTTTGGTAACCTCTTCAGAGATTCAGTTCAAGACAGAGTGGCCCCATTGTTTTGGACCACGTATAAACATTGGGAGTCATGGCAGGAGCATATGCTGGAGTAAAACACCAACATCATGAGCCAGGAAGCAGGAAGAGACAAGGGTCCCACATCGTTTTGGAGGGCATGCGTTTAGTGACGTAAAGACCTCTCACTAGACTCCACCTCCTAAATGTTCCACATCTCCCAGTGGTATAATCTTATCAATCAAGCCTTTAGTAGTACATGGGACTCTGGGAGACACTGTCTGTATCCAAACCACATTAGTGGGCAGAGGAGCAAAAGTGACCAAAGTTGAGCCCTGAAGATAGTGGAAGTGACAATGTCTTCCAGGTTGCTCCATTCCTCCCAAAGAGCAGGAAAACAGTTTGTTGCTAACTTCCCTGGGTGCTCCTTGATCACCATGATCAATGATGTATTCATTACAAGAGACTTGACAACTTCGAGTTGTCATTGTCTCAGTACCACAAGAGACATTCTATCCTCTTTAATGTTTCCCATCTACATGAGATGCAGTGCTCTCTTGATTTCTTTTCAGAGGCCCAGAGAGAAAGGCAAAGTGCTCATAGATTTTTAAGAGAAACATAGTCAAGTCTGGAACCATTGTCATTATGCGAGTTGGTGAGCACATCTGAGAAGGAGATCCCTAGTGTTTCCGTGGGAAGGGAATGTGTGATGTGGTACTTGAAAAAAAATTCTTAGCCTTGCTCCTCCTTCTGTGTTTCAGTTTTATTTCCATAATGAAGAAATGCAAATTTTACTTCCCATATTTTTCTGGTTCCCTGCTTCCTTGACTTAATTAAATCTTACATGTATAGGATTTTAACTATTTCTTCCTAGTGCAACAGGAAAACTTATAATAGGAAGTTTTAAAGATTTGGCCAAAGTAGCTTGACTATTCTTCAGTAATATAATTTTTATTGGAAAAGTTTCAATTCTATATTTTAAGAAAAAAAATAAACCATTCCAGTTTAGCCTGATGCTTTTATGGATTTGTAAAGAGTGGCATGCAGTGTGGTGCCAAGGAAGCAAAGTAAATTTGGAGAGCGGTACTCTTCCATTTGAGTACTCCACACATCCTAGTTATGTGAGATTTACCAAATTAACCTTCTGTGCAGCTCAGTGTTCTCTGCTGTGAGAGAAGAAAGTCTGAGCCGGCTCATAGAAACTGTGAGAGGAAGGCTGGAAGATGCTAAGATTAGGTATGCAGGGTCCTTACTCACTCTGCCCCCTCTTTCATTATGCTGAGTCCTGGCTCAAATAAACTTCATGTTAATGTGAGATTTTTTTTTCTGCCGATAAAGACTTCATTGATTCATTCTGAGTATAGTAAGGATGCGTTTTGGACAAAATACCAAAAGCAGCCCCTTTAAGTCATTTAGAAGGAGCAAAATGAGCAGATTTGGAAGAGCAGAGAAAGAAAAATTGTATTTCACTCACAGTCTAATGTGTTCAATGTGGTCCTCGGGGTGGCAGAACACTAGGTAGAAAGAAATCACAATCCTGCTGGTCTGAGGAACAAGAAACTAGATCTAAATGAACCAAAGCTCCTAGGAAGAGCTAGGATGCCCGAAGAGTCAGACAGCATCCTGAATTCAGAGCCCTTGGCTCTGGCTGACCCATGAGCCACATATGCACAGTGTCAGTGAGAAGGAACTCAGGTGCAGAGAAAAGATGTCTAGATGAGAAACAGCAGTCACCCCAAATTAGTAGGGATTTCAGTTAATGATTTCCTGTTGGAGCCAATAACAATCCATAGAGTCTCCATAATTTTATAGTCACAGTGTCTAGTATGCAATGCAAAGTTATTAAAAGCATGCAAATAACCAAAGGAAAGGATACACTCTCAAGAAAAAAAGCATTATCAGAGGAGACCAACCCTCAAATTATCCATACACAGGAGTTAGTCAAGGGATGAAGCAGAAGCTGATAACTATACTAGTGAAGGAAAAGGGAATGTGTAAGCAATGTGCCTCAAACTAAGAAACCTAGGTAAGGAAAGTAAAAAGAATTAATAAATCTAAAAACTAGAAACACAATACCTAATATTTAAAATAAAACCAAAAAACAAAAAACCTAGAGTGTATAAACATACCAAAAAGGAATGACAGAGGATACATGAACAGAAGGAAAGTGGGTTTCCTCTTGGGAAATCTGTCAGCTTATAATCTTACATTGCAATCTTAAGGCAACAAACAAACAAACAAAAATAATAAACAAAGACAAAACAACCCGCTAAAAATGACTCAGCAAAATCTAAACGTGCTCTGTAGTGCAGGGCTGGAGCCCATGGTGGCTGGCCTATTCTTGCTGCTGTAACTCTGTCAGGCTCTGCCCCTTCACATGTCTAAGTCCCCTTCCTTTCTTTCGTCATAGTTTATTTTGCCTGTTTCTCTCACTTGATAGTAATAGCTGTGTGGGAGCACAAAGAAAGCCAGATAGCCTCGGAGCACCGATATTGAATCAAGTTTTGTGCTGAGGGACACTTCCATGCATCCCTTGGCCTGTGGGAGCCAGTGCTAATACATCTTTACAGGTTCGGAGTCGGGCATACTGATGGACCTGCAGTTTTTAGGTAGATAAAATCTGCGGCTCCTTTCTAATGCACTGTGTTATGCGTATTTATATTTACACTTTCAGAATCATGCATTAGTTAGCTGGGTACCATAAGGCACAGTCTGAGATGCACAGACTATTGATATAAGGAAAGAGCATGATGAAGCTGGGATGCAGATGCCTGAAAGCTCCCCAGGGAAATGATTTAACAGCTGAGGTGGAGCTCAGAGAATGAGAAAGTCAAGGTGCACGAACCGGGAACAAACCCTAGTCAGAGAGCGCCATGATTTACTGCAGAACACACTTGAGGGGGTCACAGACACAGGAACAGACCCTAGTCAGAGAGGACTGTGATTTACTGCAGAACACAACTGAGGGGGGCACAGACACGGGGACAGACCCTTGTCAGAGAGGACCATGATTTACTACAGGACACACCTGAGGAGGCACTAAGGGATGGGAGAATGCAAATGATTCTCTTTCAGTTCATCCTTTTAAAAGCAGTTTTGAGTCTTTTTATTTTAGTTTTTTTCATATAATTTATCTTGAGCATGCTCCTCCCTCACCTCCAACTCCTCCTAGGTCCTTCCTACCTTCCTACCCACCTAACTTCATGTGGACAAGAACCTAGGACTAGCTAAGTCATGAGCCTAGGAGAAAGCATACTGTTTTCCTACAAAAGAACATGACAGTATAAAATGACTCCCGATGATATATTACTGTAACAATAGATTATCTTATCACTCAGCCCTCATAAGAGAAGCTTCTTATTGCAGTAGATAGGGATTAACACAGAGACCCACACAGACAACAGATAGACTAAAGGGCTTTGGAGTGCATAGTCCTAAATGGGATGTCTATATCAAATCCTTCTCTTCAAGGCTCAGGGATCTGTGTTGAAGGGAAGCAGAAAGATTGTAAGAGCCAAAGGTGGTAGATGATTTCAAGGAAACAATGTCTTCCAGACCCAGCAGGACTGATGTACACAGGACCTCACAGAGACTGTGGCAGCATGCATAGGACCTGCATAAGCTCAAATCAGATAGAATCAGCACTGAGAGAGGGAAGTGACCACATGGTCCTACCCCTAAGCTAGAAGCTATTTGGATTTCATACTTGCTGGCAAAGATTTCCTCTGTGGAATGTCACCGGGTATAACAAACACATTCCCAGGCAGGCCTTATACCCAGGAGTAGTTGGTCAACACAAAATAAACTCCATGTTTTTATATGTGACCTTTTTCAGGTAATTTATTTTTATCATGTTTTCTCCTTTCCCTAACTCGCCTAAGGATTTTCCTTTCTTCATAGCCATGCAACTTCATATGGCCAAGAACCTATGATTAGACTGGTCATAGGCCGAGGAGAAAATCTACTATTATTCTACTAAAGGAGCATAGCAATAAAATGACTTCATCAAAGCCCTCCCATCAAGGCTCAGGATCTGTGTGGAAAAGGAAGCAAAAAGATAGTAGGAGCCAGGGACTGCAGATGATGCTGAAGAAACAATGCCTTTTTGTTTTTTGGTTTTTTTTTTTTTTTGGCAGTATTGACTTTTTAAATTTTTGTTTGTTTTAATTTTCATTTTTTAACACACATACACATCAGGAGGGGGGAGAACAAGAAAGAATGAGAGCGAGAGAGAAATATCAATGAATCTTTTTATAACTGGTAAAACAGACTGGCTTATAGCAAGCCAACAGCCAACATCAAACTAAATGGAGAGAAACTCAAAGCAATCTCAGTGAAATCAGGAACAAGACAAGGTTGTCCACTCTCTCTATATCTATTCAATATAGTTCTTGAGGTCCTAACCAGACCAATAAGACAACAAAAGGAGATCAAGGGGGTTCAAATTGAAAAAGAAGAAGTCAAACTCTCACTATTTGCTGATGATATGATAGTTTACATAAGTGACCCCAAAAATTCTACCAAGGAACTACAACTCATAAACACTTTCAGTAATGTAGCAGGATACAAGATTAACTTAAGAAAAATCAGTAGCCCTCTTTTACTGTAAAGTGTCAGTCCTTGCCTTGTTTGAGACAGGCTCTCTTTTCTGTTCTAAACCAGTGTGTTTTCCAGGCTATCCAGCGATTCTCCTGTTTCCACCTCTTATCTTGCCTAGGAAGAATGGGACTTTAGCCTGGAACTCCTGTGCCCAGCCTTATGTGGTTTCTGAGAACTTGAACCCAGGTCTTCACATGTATGCAGTATTTTATACTCACTGGGTCACTCCCCCGGTTCTAAATCCGTCACTTACTAATGACATCACATTGATTTAAAAGTAATGTTTAAATTACGTTACATGGTACCCAATAAAATCTTAATCAACTCTTCCTCTCACACTGTGTCAGAGTGTCCCCCTGTGTCCAGTTCACTCTGTTTTCTGTTCTTTCAGGTAGGTGACAATAGCAGGGTAGAGTCCACACTTTATTTGCCCAATCAGTAATAGTGTGATGCACCTCTTTCCATTTTCTGCTTTCTTAAACTGGAAGTCTGAAATGGCTGTAACCTGTCCTCATGGAACAGAGGGAGGGGACAAGAGTCCTGTCATACATGGTCTGAGCTTTTTCGCACTGAGTCTTCTCAACTCACACAGGATTCTCCATTTCCTTCCACTTCACTTTCTTGCTATAGGTATTAAAATTTATTATAAACTTAGTCATTTCAGAGTCTCCTTGGCATCATATAAATGTTGCACCATTAAATATATATTCATGAGTGCTCAAGCAGGCTGGCTTCCCTGCCAAGAAACAGAGCCCTGTAGGTGGGCAGGTGGAAGGATGACAGACACCCAGCTGCCCGTGGCCTGCTGTCTTTACCTATGACAAGGGCCACATTTTCTGAGCTCTAAATCAGGATGTGTGGTCTGACAAATACTTTCTCTCACAAGTTCTAACTTATTTTTATATAAAAGCTTTTAGGGATATTAAATCACATGAATTTTAGGGAATAATTTCTTTACTGTGAAGAATAAAATCTTGTGGAAATTCAGGAAAAAAATTCTCTATCTTTGAATCAGAACTTGGCTTATTTGTGACAATTAGAATAGCATGGCGGTTGGCAAGTCTCTGGACTCTTCTTCTGCTCTGTTTTGCCATCAGGAATCCCTTCTTTATCCCTCCCCTTTGACATAGGCACCCCCATTCCAATCATATGATCTTGAGAGGGGCCAGACATAGAGTCCCTCCTTCTGTTAAAGAAACATATCAGTGAGTGGCTGCTGATTTGTGCTTTGTTTCTTGAATGGAAAAACAGATCTACTCTCACACACTGAGATGCAGGATATGATGCCCCTATCTTTTGCTCTAAAACGGAGTGCTCTGAGGATGTGGATGAAATCTGCTGCTGGCCACTCTTGCTTCCACAAACCAAATCTTTATTAATTTTGACGGTACCCATAGTTTTTCTTCTCCTATGGAAACAAAAGTGAAACCCCTTCCCCAGTGTAGCACATCTCCTGGTTTCCATTGTGAGGTAAACATCCTTGAAATACACTGGTTGATTTAATTCAGAAATTTTTTTCTATTTTTCAATGTCTCTCTGCTTCCATTGTTACTTTCTCATTAGTGTTAAGAAAATTCAGAATCAATAAAGCATTATGCAAACTGTATCTGGGGGTATTTTCTATCCCTTTCTGTTTGTTTAACATATCCTTTATAGTTTAATTTGATCTTTCTATAACTGCCTGACCTGTAGGATTGTGTGGTATACCTGTAATATGCTTAATATTATAATAAGCAAAAAACTGTTTCATTTTCTTAGAGACATATGCTGGATCATTATCCGTCTTTATTTGTGCAGGTATACCCAAGATAGTCATAACTTCTATTAAATACATGGTTACTGAATCAGCCTTTTCTGAGTTCAAAGCAGTTGCTCATTGAAAATCTGAATAAGTATCAATGGTATGGTGTACATGTTTTAATTTTCCAAAATCTGTAAAATGGAGGACATTCATCTACCAGATTTCATTCCTTTGAGTTTTCCTTTGGGTTACTCCCTGCAGGTTATAGAATGAGCAAGTAGGACATCTCTTTATAATCTCCGTAGCTTGTTGCCATGTAATAGAAAACTCTTTAAACTTTTGCTATTGACATGATGTATCTTATGAACTTCTGAGGCTGTCAGCACATTTCCAATCAATAATTAATCAATTTCTGCATTACCTTGTGCTAGAAGACCTAGCAGACCTGTATGGGATTAGACATGTGTTATGTATATAGGACAAAGTCTATTCCTGATTATATCTTGAACCTGAATGAAAATTAAGTCAATTCTATATCATCTAGTATGAATTCAGTGGTTTCAATATGCAAAACAACTCTCTCTGCATATTGTGAATCAGTAACTATATTGAGAGGTTCTTTAAAATCCCTTAGTACCATGAGAATAGCATATAATTCTGACTTTTGGGTAGAATTATAAAGGTTTTGTTCCAGGCTTAGTTACTTAAATCTTCTGATTTGTTTCCTGATTTATTTCCATCAGTACAGAATGTATGGACTCCAGTTATTTGTGTGTCATGTACAATGCAGGGATGGATCCAAGTAGTTCTCTTTATAAGGTTAATTCTATTGTCTATAGGATAATTGCTATTACTCTCTTCTAAAAAATTAGCACAAGCTCTTTGCCATGGTTCATTGTCTTTCCATAATTTTAAAAATTTCATCAGTAGTAAAAGGCACTGCAATCTCTCCTGGGTCTATTCCTGCTAGTTGACAAAGTCTCAATTTTCCTGTTATATTTAATTCAGAGACCTTTTCCACATAAGTTTTTAACTTTTTACTCAGGTTATATGGTAAAAAAGATCCATTCTAAGATAATATCTTCCTTCTGCATTAAAATTCCTATAGGGGATATTCTGGAAGGCAATATGAATAGAATACAATTAGGATTTGGATTCAACTGATCCACATGTGCCTCCTCTAATTTCTCTTCGATGGCAGGTAATTCTTTCTCAGCTTCAGCTATTAATAGTCACCATCTAAGGTTTTGTTTAAATGAATTATTATATCAGGTGTTATCCCAGCAGCTGATCGTAGACTGAAAATGTATCCTAACAACCTTTGAAAATCATTAAGAGTCTGAAATTGGTATCTCCTAATTTATGCCTTTGTGTTCTAATTTTGGAAACCTATTTTGTAACACAGGCAATTGAAAGAATCGCCTCTTTGTATTTTTTAGGAGCAATTTGTAGTTCCCATTTAGGCAAAACTTTCCTTACTTCTTCAAACATTCTTTCTAAAGAAAGTATCTACATTTGAATCAGATAGCAAAACATCATCCATGTAATGGGAAATTACAGATTTAGAAAATTGTTTACATATTATTTCCAGTGGCTGACTTACAATGTTTGCACAGGGTGGGGCTTTTGAGCATTCCCTGTGGGAGGATGGAGAATTATTATAAGTAGACACCGTGAAGGCTAATTTTTCTTTGTCCTTTTTTTGTAAGGATACAGTAAAGATATAATCTTTTAAATCAGTAATTATAACAGGCCATTATTTAGGCAATAGGGAAGGCAAAGGAATACCAGATTGTAAAGGGCCCATAGGTTGAGTTGTCTTGTTTACAGCTCTTAGATCTGTCACCATTCTCCATTTTTGAGAAATTTCTTTTTAACAACAAATACAGGAGAATTCTAATGGCTGGTTAATTCTTCAATATGGTGAGCATCTAGTTGCTCCTGTACCAGCTGTTCTAAAGCCTGTTGTTTCTCTTCTGTTATAGGCCATTATTTAACCCATATTGGTTTTCAGTTAATCCATTTTAAAGGTAGGACCATTGGTACCTCTAAGGGTTTGCTAGTTGCTTTGTGTTTTTGTACAGCCTGAATGAATCGTGGTCTTTGTTTATAGTACCTTATAATATTCTTTTCAGAAACATGAGTTTCTGGGATGGTAGGAATGTTAATCTGGGTATTCCATTGCTGCAGTAGGTCACAACCCCATAAATTCACTGTGATATTAGCCATATATAGCCTCAGCTTTCCTCTCTGTCCTTCTTGTCTTATGCATTCAACCCATACAATGCTTTGTTTCACTTGAGATAGGGTTCTAGTTCCTATGAATTGAACATCTATCTGCCTCTTGAAGAGGCCAATTTGGTCGCCAAGATTCTGAAGTAATAATAGTCATATACGCAGCTGTGTCTAGTAATCCCTCAATTGCAATGTTACTTATATGTACTCTTAACTTTAGTCTTAGATCATTTATAGAAGTCTGCCAAAATATACATTTCCTATTGGAATTTTTGATTCATCCTCCATGTTTATTCCATCATTCAGAACAGTTTGGATAGTGTGCAGATTGCCTTTCTAGAAAGATGGTTTATCTGTTAACCTATCATAACTTTTTAACAGGTTTGATTGTCAAATTCAACAGTATGAATTGTTTCAGATAATTTCTCAGTACCCTTTGGATTGAATTTTGGCCATCAAATTAATGTTATCTTTTTCAATGGTATTAATTTTTTCAGCTAACTTTTTATTTTTGATCGTATTAATCCTGTCAGTTAGCTGTTCATTATTAGTCTGTAAAGACTGTATCACTTCTAAAAGTACCTCATTCTTGGCCTTGTTATCAAACCATTTTCTTAAGGATACAATATGAAAAACAAAGCTAAGTTCCAATATCCAATAAATGGATGTACCAGAAAAACCTTATGAACTTTGCAGAATATCATCTATAGTATAAGCAAAAAGGTTATTAAATACTTGAATAATAATATTGTCTGCAACTGTATAACTTTCAAATTTATTAATTTGCTTATATTTAAGTATCTGCATACTTATATATTAATTGCACATAATTTATAGTAATTACAATTATAAATTATATAGTTAATGTAATTTTATAGTTCATATAATTATATAATGTGTACTATATGTATAATTATATTAACTATATTTTAGTAAATTGTTGTAGGTGTAATAATATTTATTGGCCATCAGGTGTCGTGAGACCAGTGGCGTTGCAGAACTGTTAAGCTCCACTTTGGGTTCTCATGTTCCCATCCCAACCAGCCCCCAGACTAATCAAGAGATCTCTTCTATTCCCCTTTTCCAGGGAAATTCATGTATCTCTGTCCCCTTTCTGTCCTGTTTGATTCCTAGCCTCTCTGGGCCTGTGGATTGTAGCATGGCTGTCCTTTACTTTACAGCAAATATCCACTTATGAGTGATCACATACCATGTTTGTCTTTCTGGGTCTGAGTTACCTCACTTAGGATTATTTTTTCTAGTTCCATTCATTTGTCCTCAAGTTTCCTGATGTCATTTTTTTAACAGCTGAGTAATAACCCATTATGAAAATGTACCACATTTTCTTTATACATTCTTCAGTTGAAAGGCATCTACATTGTGTTCTGGTTCTACCTACTACAAATCATACTACTATGGACATAGCTGAGCAAGTGACCCTGTGGAATGATAGTGCATCCTTTGAGTATATGCCCAATAGTGGTATTTCTGGGTCTTGAAGTATATTGATTCACAATTTTCTGAGAAATCTCCATATTGATTTCCAAAGTGGCTACACAAGTTTGCATTCCCACCAGCAGTAGAGAAATGTTCTCCTTACTCCACATCCTCTCCAACATAGGCTGTTTTTAGTTTTTATGATCTTGGGCATCCTGACAGGTATAAGATGATATCTTAGAGTCTTTTCCATTTGCATTTCCCTGATATCTAAGGATGTTTTTTTAAGTGTTTCTCAGCTATTTGAGATTATGCTGTTAATAATTATTCTTTTAGATCTGTGCCTCACTTTTTTAACAGGACTATTTGGTATTTTGATGTCTAGTTTCTTGAGTTCTTCATATATTTTGTAGATCAGCCCTCTGTCAGATGTGGGATTAGTAAAGATCTTTTCCCATTTTTTAGGCTGCCATTCTGCCTTACTGACAGTGCCTTTCAATTTACAGAAGTTTTTCAGTTTCAGGAAGTCCCATTTATTGTCAATCTTCGTGTCTATGCTACTGGTGTTATATTCAGGAAAGTTGTTTCCTGTGTCAATGTATTCAGTGCTATTTCACACTTTTTCTTTTATCAAGTTCAGTGCAACTGGATTTATGTTGAGGTCTTTGATCCATTTGGACTTGAATTTTGTGCAGGGTGATAGATAGAAATCTATTTGCATTCTTTATTATTTAAAATAGTTTATTTATTATAAATATAATGTTTATTATAAATATATACAATGTTCTGCCTGCATGTATGCCTGCATGGCAGAAGTGGGAATCAGGTCTCATTATAGGTGGTTGCGAGTCACCATGTGGCTGCTAGGATTTGAACTCAAAACCTCCAGAAGAGCAGCCAGTGCTCTTAATCTCTGAGCTATCTCTCCAGTCCTATTTGCATTTTTTTCTACATGTTGGCATCAGTTATGACAGCACCATTTATTGAACATGCTTTCTTTTTTTTTCCATTGTATAATTTTGGCTTCTTTGTCAAAAATCAGGTGTTCATAGGTGTGTGGCCTTATCTGGCCTCTACAGGAACTACACCTATGTGGGCAACACACACACACACACACACACACACACACACACACACACAAACACCCACCCACACATACACACCAGTTAAAATTAAAAAGTCTAATTTTTCGGAACTATTAAGTTCCTAAAGCTTTATTTTTAATTACCTACGTTTCAAGAGTTTCAGAGTGTCTTTGAGTTTACCTGACTTAGAAGTGATTGTTAGCTGCTGGTTATTGTTTAATGGATGCTGGCAAACTACATATGATTCTAGGGCAGAGTCAGAAATCTTTTTTTTGTTTGTTTGTTTTTTTCGAGACAGTGTTTCTCTGCAGCTTTAGAGTCTGTCCTGGAGCTAGCTCTTGTAGACCAGGCTGGTCTTGAACTCACAGAGATCCGCCTGCCTCTGCCTCCCAAGTGCTGGGATTAAAGGCGTGCGCCACCACCGCCCAGCTTCAGAGTCAGAAATCTTTATTACTTGCAGCAAAGGAGTAGTCATAGTAGTCATGCTTTGTGTCTGTTGGTGCCATGCCAAGTCCCATGCAGGTGCCACAGCCAGAAGGAAGCAGTAGCCATTTCCCTTGGTCTCCTAGTTACTCAACAGACAGCAATCTAGATGCTGCAGTGAAAGAATTATACACACATGAAGTGTCCCAACAGTTGACGCTTCTAAAGGATGCTCTTGAGCAGACCAGATTTAACTGCAAAGCCTTTAAAGACAACTCTGAGCTTTCTTGAGCTAGAGACCAAAAACAGTTTCAAACTCCACAGTGACTCAGCAGTAACTCTCTCTTTCTCCTGGATCTGCCATCCCCACAGCCTGCCTGAGGGAAAGATTCATTTTATATCCTTGGCATTCTGTGCTGACTGTGCTTCTTCTTACTCGCCTACCCAATGGATTCTGAGCTTGCTAAGTCAGTCTCCACAACTAAATTCTGTAACATAGTTATCTAGTTATATTAATGGCTTCTATTGAAATGTATAATCAGTACACATACCCTAGTGGAACTGTTTCTTTTATTGAACCCAGGATACTATGTGCTACCTTAATGGGAACTCCTTTGGTGAATTCAAAACTTTCTTCTTTCCAGTCAGCATCCTTAGTCTTCATTTGGAAGGGTTCTTCTCACACCTCCTTTAAACACTTCCCCTCTGGATTTGGAAATACCTTTATGTATCTCTCCAGGCTGCTCTCGTTCTCCCTCTCCTATTTCTTCTTATATATCCAGCTTCAACCATTTTCCCCAAGAGTATGATTGCCAGGTAATGCAGCTCTATCTTATCTCACACAGGTACTCTTTGACTTTCTCGTTTTTGACCACACTCAATGTCAATCAATGATTTTGAAATAGGCTTCTTAATTTTATCATCTTATGATTTAATGAGGCCCCCATTCAGTGTAGTGAAGGAAAACCACTTGAAAAGGGAGAGTAGTTTCAAGACTACTTGAATTGTTTCTCCCTCTGAAGTCTGGAGAAATTGCCCTCATCGTCAACATCATCAGCACTACCGTTATTGTAGCTGTCACCTCCATTTGCTGAATTGTGATAGGTATTAGATACTGTTTAATGTGCTTTACAAGAGTGATCTCTTTCAATCCATATAACATACTTATGAAGTAGATATGGATCCCATTTTCATGAGAAAACTATAAATTTGGGAATGAGTATGCAATTAGCCTTTGATGATTTTATTTTGTCAACTTGTCACAAGCTATAGTTATCTGGGAAGAAGAACCTCAACTGAGAAGACGCATCCATTAGATTGCCTGTAGGAAGGTCTGTAGGGCATTTTTGTTGATTAATGATTGATGCTGGAAGGTGGGTAGTCCTGAGTTGTATAAGAAAACAGGCTGAGTAAGCCAGGGGACCAAATAAGTAGCAACACTCCTTCATGGCCTTGTTTGAGTTCCCGCCTTCAGGTTCCTACCTTCCCAGAGTTCCTGCCTTAGCTTGCTGAAATGGACTGTAATCTGGGATACATAAGTCAATAAACTTTCCTTCCCAGGTTGCTTCTGGTCTTTGTGTTTATTGAAGCAATAGAAACCTAAAACAGTCCCACAGCTCACAGGTGCTGGAGAGGCATTCTACTCTTTCTTAAAGCTATAACCAGTCAGCAACACTGCCTTTGTAGGAAGAGAAGAACCAGTGAAGACCATTTGAAATCCGTAGCTGTTTCACCTAGATCTGACCAAACAGAGCAAAGCTGAACAGGATATCTCCATCTCAAAACTGACACTAGCCCTCCTGCAGCTAGAGCCTGCAGTTGAAGGTCAGTTTCAGCTGCTGCAATGATAGATCTCTTTTGCCCTTGGTTTCTAGCATGGCTTTGTGGGTTTCCTGGATGCCATTCTTTACTCTCAGAAAAAGGACAGCTGGACTTCCCTCTTGCCAAGCCCCTCTGGCTCTGGCAATGGAAGAAAAAAAACCACAACAATCCAATCACATCATTGCTTTGATACTACAGCTTTACCACTCCTGACCCTATGATTTGACATTATTGAACTGCAACCATAGCATAACTGAGAGACACAGTGGGATAGAGAATTTGGTGGAAATTTTTGTTAATGTCAAGTCGACATAGTTTTAGTGCAGAATCATGGTGTTTAAAGAATCCTGAAATAGACCACAGTAGAAAAGTGTGGCAAATAGGGAAAAATGCCTGCTTCCTCAAGCAAAATGCTTTGGCAATTGTTTTAATCTTGACTAAAGCATATATGATTCTTGGCTTGTGTTTGCTTTATGGGACAATCATCAAACCCCGATGTGACTATGAATAAAGATTATGTAGAATATGAGAAACAAATTACAGAGATGACTATGGAAGCCTTACAGTTCCCAAATACTGAGTGCCAGGATGGAAGATCATCTTGGCAGAAGCTGTTCTTGAAAGAGATGGGGTAGAGTAATTTCTAACTCTTCGGATGTTTGCCCTCTGCTTCTTTTAAGGAGAAATCACAGATAATGAAATGTACCTTTATCTCCAGCAACCTCTTTTTCTGGTATATTGATGACTCTGGTTTCTCTAAACAAGTATTTCTGTTGGCTACTGACTTACAGCATTATTCAGAAGTTAATTTAACAACTTCACCGTATCAACCATCTTAGCCAGGATAGAAACTATCAGACTGCTTTTTAGTTTAGAGACGTGAGGAGCCTCAAAATGACTTAAAGGTAGGCTTAACTATTAGCAAATCAAACATGAACCCAGCCACTATTATTTCCCTTGGATTATAGACCTGGTACTCCATTTCCAAGGAAGATGGTACCAGATGTTTGCTGCTCATACGGTTTATAAGGTTTATGGGAGCCAGAAAAGAACAGTTAGTGCTAAAAGCAAAAAAAAAACAAAAACAAAAACAAAAAAAACAAAAAAACCCAAAAACCATTGTCACCACCTGCCCCACCACATCAGGGGCTTAGATGATCATTACATCCTGCAATAGATGTCAAAGGATAATGCAGTTGCAGGTTCACAAGAAGAAATACTTGTCTAAGAATTCTGACCCGGGGCTGGAGAAGCGGCTCAGAGGTTAACAGTGTTTGTGGCCCTTGCAGAATACCAGACTTCTTTAGTTCCCAGTACCCTCATGACAACTCAGAACTAATGGTAACTCCAGGTTCAGGGGACTAAACACCCACTTCTGGTCTTTATGGGCACCCTCATGCAACACACACACACATCACATCACATACACATACACAAACACACACACAAATTTTAAAGGAAACATTAAACTTAAGGAAAAGAATTTTAAGGATGAAAGACACATATATATTTATGTTACTATTTCTTTCAATGAACACCGATTGCCCCACTTCAGGGAACAAAACTTTATTAGGGACCTGCAGTTGTCCTCAACTATTGGAATGCTGGGTAGTCAGCAGCAGCTCTGGCCAAATGGCTGTGAGGAGAAAGAGTTCATGGCCAACCCGTTTTTTTGTATCTTTGGCCACTGTGATTGTGGTTTGTTGAACAAGCACCAGTGGGGGCTGAGAGCCACATTTCCTGCCTGTTTTTTGAGACTGTTCCCAAACCAATAGCTGAAGACCAGGTGACAAAGGTGGGTTTTAATTTGCTCCAATGACGATATTATATGCAAAACCTCAGCTGTGATTGCTGTAATCACCTAGTTAAGCCTGTGAGAATTCACAATTACTCTGAGACCCATCTGCCTTTTGTAGCAGCCAAACAGACAGTGGAGTTGGGTTGTGGTTGGAATATTCATCCTTGCCTCTCTCTGGTCTCTGATGGTGGACTAATCCTTCCAGTGTCTCTAGAGACTCCACACGGCTTTGGGTTTATCATCTCAGAACTTCTGTTTGGGTCTTTGCACAGTTACAATCCTCATTCCTCAGCATAGGAAACTGAGTGAGTACTCTGCTGTTTACATCTCTAGAATGGCAGTTGAACTTGGGAGAATGGAGCCTAGAAATGAGAAACACTGAAGTCTCAAGCAACAGTCAGCTTTACTCAGAGCCTCAGATAGTTTACACCCTGAGGTTTAAGAAAGGTCACCTGAGTGAAGTTCTCATGAGCTCAAGCTGTCTACAACCACAAGGACAAACTGCATGTGGCATAAACGTTTTTCCCATAGAGGCATAGAAGCCAATGACAATAGCCAGCTGCCGCTAATAATGTGACATGAACTCACACTTCCCATTGCTGGAGTGTCTTCTCATACTCTGCTGCCTGTGTCTATCAGTTCGCACTACATCCAGGGGGAGTGTAAAAGTGAACTCACACTTCCCATTGTTGGATAAAGGTTAGAGAACTACCATAGGGGTCAACATCAGTGGGGTGAAAAGAAAAATTAATGGAACCCAGAAGACTTTGTAGCCCTCGATGGGGATTATATCCATTGCCCTGCCTATGGCCTAGCAAGGAAAGAACTTAGTGACAGGAATTAATACTGTGACTTCAGTATGCTACTATCATTCATCGGAGGCCAGAGCTCAGTCTTTGGTATTTATCAGGCACTGCCCAACTTGTTTTCTGAGACAAGGTCTCTCACTGGACTGGAACTCACCAAGTGGGCTACACAGCCTGGCTGGGGACTGGTAGAGACCCACCTATCTCCGCCTCTCCAGTGCCTGGCTGGGAACTGGCAGGAACCCACCTATCTCCGCCTCTCCAGTGCTTGGATTACAAGTGCTCACCACCATGCCCAGCTCTTTCAAACATGGGTTCTGGGGATCAAATTGAGGTTATCATTGTTGTGTGGCAAATACTTCCCCAAGTGAGCTAACTACCCAACCCAAGAAGGCCTATGGTATAGTCCATATAGAACACAAAGTCGGGCAAAGACAGCAGAAAGGTCTGGAGGTGCTAAAGGAAGTGACCCAGTACATCTCTCCCGGAAAGGTTGCACTCCCCATCCTCCCCACAGGCCCTGCGGGCATTCATCATTGTCTGCATATGTAATCAGCCTGAGTTTGTTTATACCATGCCACATCATCTCCTGGCTCTCAGGTGGAACGTATGCTCTCCAAGTACAGACACATTTACTCATTTTTGTTCCCAGATACTTCCAAATGGCCTGGTTCAGGGACTGGCACATAGTCGGCTGTCCGTAAATACGTAGTGGTGAGCGAGGATGATGATGGCGTGTAGGCAAAGAGAAGCCTGCACAGCTACTTTATTAAGCGCCAATGATAGATCTCTTGTTTTGTGGCTATCTTAGGAGTTGGGGCAGGGGACAAAGGGCAGAAAGTGAAGGAAGTGCCAGTAGACATTTGTTTCCTTTGTAAATAGGAGACCGAGGGAGGACTTTGGCTTGCTTCTAGATAACTGCCTAGGACGTAAGCTGAGGACTGATTTATGGAAGGAAACTGGCCAGCATCAAAATGGGTCGTGAAACGAAGCTGAGTCTTCTTCTTTTCAAGTGTCCTTTTAATCCCATTTTGCTCAATGTCTCCTTCCCCTTCGCTCAGCTGGCAGAGTGGGGAGGGGTATATGTGGGGAACAAATGGAAAAGAAGTTCCTGCAGTTTGTTCTCACAACCTGAATATGCGTATGCCACCAAAACCAAAGGCTGCCAGGAACGTAAGGACACAGGTGAGCCAAGCACCTTTGTGTCTACCCTGACAACTCTGGGGATAAGAGAAAAGGCACATACCGCTCCGGTCTGCCTGGCAAGTCTTTCCCTTCATTTCGAGAAAATGACATACCTTACCTAGGAAGCATTATGGATTGAATTGTGCCCCCTCCTGATTCGTCATAGGTTACCACATCTCTTGTGGAGGTGGGGCCTTTAAACGAGGTAGTGAGAGCGGAACTCTGATTCTTTATAGGTGATGCCCTTATAAAGGAGACAGCAGGGACAGGCATAGAGAGTGGGCCATGCCAGATGAGTGGGAAGGCAGCTGGCTGCCTGCACGGAGGAAAGTAAACTACCAACTCTGATGCTGAGTAAAGCAATAGTTGTGCTTTAAGCAGCCCAGAGTGTGCTGTCTCGTTACAGCAGTCTAGCGAACAAGGCCTTAGATGGGGTCCCAGTGCTGAGAGGGAAAGCAGCAGACCCAGGGTCCACCCCTAACCCAGAAGCTGTCTCCAAGTGAACTGTTCACAAAGGAAAAATTCCTCTTTTGTAATGGAGTCTCGGTGGATAGATAAATCACACTAAAGAGAAGGCCCCACGCTGAGCAGTAGAGGGCCAACACCACACAAAGGCAGTGGTATTTTTGGAGGTTTTTGTCTCACAATGCTTTGAGCAGCTTCTTTCTTTACCTTACTAAATCCTTTGCTTAGATATCATAGTTTCTGACTTTATTTTTACAGTTTTTCTGTGTGGGCAAATGAGTGAGCCTCACCCTCCATATTGCTTCTTCTGGTTTTCTTTGTTTTTTTTTTCCTCTATTTATTTTGTCCTATTCTTGTTTGTTTGTATTTTATCTTAATATATTATAACATATATATATATATATTCCTGTTTATATTCTAATAGAGAGAGAAAGGGTGTGGATTGAGGTGAATGAGGAAGTCGGGGAGGAAGTTGGGCAAGGGGAAACTGTAATCTAAATATACTGTATGAAAAAATCTACTTTTAATTTAAAAGGAAGAGTGTCAAACCTTTTCCATTAAGTGTAGCATCGCTAAATCAACCAACAACCCACTTCTACACCATGACATACCCAAGCTAAACCTATGGCTCAACTCATTGTTATGATTTATAGAGCGGGTTACCAGAGGCCAAGGCAGGTGGGAGACAGACAGATGCTCCATACAGAGAGAGCTTGGGTATAGAGTTTATTTAGTGGGTATTGGGAAGGGTATAATGGTAGGGGAGTTATGGAAGGGAGAGAGAGAGAAGGAGGGATAGAGGGAATCAGAAAGAGAGGAAAGGGAGAGGGGAGAGGAGGAGAAGGCAGAAGCTGCCTGTTCAGAAGAACAGACAAAAAGAGAAAGATGAAGAGTGGAGGCATGAGATCAGCTTGCCTCCTGGGAGGGGAGAGATTGGGAGTGAACAGAGCTTGTCTCTTAAAGGGATAGGGTACTCAGGTGACAGGGCAGGCCATCAGAATTATAACACTGATTCTTTCTCTCTCTCTCTCTCTCTCTCTCTCTCTCTCTCTCTCTCTCTCACACACACACACACACACACACACACACTCATGCACACACACTTTAGCAGACATTGGAAGAGCACTACTAAATAATTAAGTGTGCCTAGACTTTTAAAAGTCTGTTTGGTAGTCCTTTTTTTCAATTTATCGAGCTACACACCTCCTGAAACATTTCCTTTTTCTTGAGATAATCAGAATCATGTTGAATACCAATAATATTTTATATGTGATTCTCAATTAGCCTGAATGTTTCCCCTCCACTAACTCCTGCCCAAGAATTAATTCTACTCTATGGTCTCATAAAATCTTAGCTCCCATAAGCAAAGTATGTTTAACTATTGGGTCCTGGAAAATTAACCAATATGCAAGAGGAACAGAGGGGGGAAATGTGTGGTCTTAATTAAAGGATGGTTAGTCTGCCAGTGACTGCTGTGAAACAGGAACAAAATTTGACCTCAGAGACCAAAGACTGTTTGGAACAGACTACATCATTCACTGGTAATGCCAGATTAGGGATTTTCACCAGGTCTTCAGTGAAATTAATATCAAAATCATGTGAATGATTTTCTAAAAAGTGAGCATAATGATATTTAAGTTCACAGTATCATAACTATAGCCTATATTTCTTCCTTATATATTATTGTAAATACAAGATCCAACAATATGGCAATGCATTGTGATAAAATAAATATCACATGCTAAGAGAATGGAACTTTAGCTAGACCTTACAGCCAGAGGTAACAATACATCTTGATGACACTTCAAACTTAAGACCACAATCTTATTGGGTATTCAGGCTTTTTGTTTAACCCGCTTTTGAAGAGAACAGTGTAACAGCCAATGTTACTTATTTTGTATGTCCCATATAATGAGCTTTTACAAACTAAGCTAATACATGGATGTAATCTTATAGCATATACTCTTCAGTGCCCCAACCCTTAACAATGCATGTGTATCATTTGCTGAAAGCAACAAACACAGAGGTGGAAAATAATCTTTTAAAATAAATATCTGCCATAAATGTTGTGTTCATAGATGTTGATAAGCATGATTTTTGTAGTAGTGATTGTTATCTGGATCACTTGGGGTCAGTTGGAGTCAATGACTTAATTCCTTGTAAAACTGATAAATATTTCTGTAAAGTATCCCTCATTCCTTCCTTATATAATTCTTTCTGTGCTGTTCAATAAAGACAGAACAAAGTCCTTTGATAGGGACAGACACAGACAGTCATACACACAGGTACAGACATGAGGACAGATTCACAATACAGCCTTAAGCCAGGCACAGATTCAGACTCAGACAACTGATACATGGATGACAGAAGACATAGGGAGCATGAAGTAGAGAGTTCAAATCTTGATTCTCTCTTGGTTTGGTCACCCCAAGGGTGAAGTACTGCTATTTCTCTCCCCAGTGCAAACAGATGCATTATTGATGACTCAGATCCACTAATGCATTTAATGTATGCAGAAGAGTTTGAGAATGAGCTCAGGTAATGTAAGATATATTGACACCGTAACTACAGCTCCCAATATTTGTGGTAAGAAAACCAATCTGACAGGGATGACTCTGCAAGACGCCTCTTTCTCTCTGGGCATACTCCACCAGCAAGGCTGACTTCACAGGCAGACAGCCAAGAGCCAAGCTCAGGAAGACCCACACTTTGCATCATGCTCTGCTATAGCCATCCTGAAATTTTTAGAATTTTTCTCTGAACTTGTGTTTTTGCAAACTGAGTGGTACACTGGAACATGGGCAATCAACAGAGTGTACTGTTTTCCAAGTCAGCATAAAGCCTTTTGAGAAGTATGTACCATGAGCAGAGACGCCTACAGGACCCACAGCCTGGGAGCTCAGCGGACACAAGTGAGTGCTATGTCTCCAGCTGAGTAGATGAGGTGTAGACAGTCTCAGGGGAGCATGCTTTCTCTTCCACTCCGAGCTTGCTATGAAGGAGAAAGAAGGCAATGGACCTCCAAGAAATATGAGCAATCAAGGAATTGTACCACACACTTTCTTACCTGCCTTATTTTTTTTTTTTTTTTTTTTTTTTGCAGTAGATGACCATATACTAAAAAATGATGACCTCGAAATGAAGGGGACAAGAGTCTTGCCTTCCTTGTCAGCAACTGGGTTTTTGGTGCTGGTGGAGCATATGCTTTTGAAGAAGCAAAATAAGACCAGAGGTTTTTCTTTGTTTCTGTTGTGCAGCGCATCAGGGAAAGAGGAATCTGTGCAGGCATATGCTCGGGAACTTGAATTATGATTTTGGATATTCCATTCTTAAACATGTTTTCATCTTTGCATTTACATATTATAATTACATTTAAAGATTTATTACACAAAACAAATACAAATAGTAAAAACTCAAATAACAGTGGGAAAGTTTAATTTTTCTTTACCTTTGAGTAATATTAAACAAACAAAATTCTCAAAAGCATTAACAAGACCCAACATAAATTATAGAAGAAAAAAATATTTCTATTGTGGAATTTTAATGATACATTTTTTTCTTCTTTGGAACAAAGGACCCCACATTTTTCCTTTTTGTTGGGAACTATTAGACAGGAAGCTATTGCCCGTGAAGGCACAGACTATCAGTTCACTGGGCTTTAGGACACTTTGTCTGTGGTATGAGGAGGGAAGGGATAGAAGTTCAGAAATATAGAGTTTGCAGACAGTTTGGATGGTGGCATTAGCTAGTGTCCACTTGCAATGCACTACAAGTAACAGCAAGGGCACATGACAAAACAAGGCAAGCTAATGTAAAGTATAGTTCCTCCCTGTAGCTTGAGTTACAGCTATTTCATCTGCGAAGTAATGCTGGAGAAAGTTCTCTCCTCTTCTATCAGCTGATAACCTCCTGTCAATTGCTCAGGTTCAATATGGGAACACATTTCTGCAGAAAACTGACACCCTTGCTTTCCGGAAAGCCAAGGAATGATGTTATAGCTCAATTGATTTGTCAAGCCCAGGCAGACAGAAACAATTTCCTTGGCTAGACTTAGTTAATGCAGAAGGCTGTTTCCTTTACCCTTTAATCCACCTAACACTGGCCATGAGTTACATTCCCAGGAGGATGCCACTGTTTCAGTAGAAGGCTCTGGGCGCTTTCTTTAGGCATGGTAAAGAGATTAAGCAGTACAGTGGAATCCACTGACAGGGTGAGTTTGCCTGGACCAACAGTTAGGTTATTAACATGCCTGCCGGGCATTAGTTAAAATGCGAATTCTGCTGACATTTTCTGTCCAGTCACAAAAGCCACATCTGCCTGGGCATATAAAGAGATGATCATAATGAATAAGTCATTGCCTGCTAATTCTAAACAACTAGAGTGCCAGCTCCAAGACGGAGTGTCTGCAAGGCTGAGCTGTTAGAATGTGTGCTAATACAGGGCACTGTGGCTAAACTGTGTCTGTCCTCTATGCCAGGGCTCCTCTTCTCTGCTCCCACTCCCTTTCTTTGAAGGCAGAAAGGGAAGAGGGAAACTCTCCACCCCCACAACTATAAAAATTCATAAATATATCCAAGTGTCTTTTAAGATGAAGCTGCATTCTGAGAATTGTGTTAGATAGTTTTAGTGTGTGGGCATAATAGCACTGAAACTACCGTGAATGGCTTACTTAGTCGGTCACTCAATGGGGACCTTTGAGGCAATCAAGAGGTATGGCAAGCATTAGATACATGAGGCTGCCAGGAGCATAGAACAAATGACTGTTTTTACCATCATCCTTTAATAAGTAGGAGTATATTCTAAAATAACGACAGAAAGTACAGCAGAGAAACATAAACACAGTTGCTTATAATCATTACCCACTGTTAGGTACTATGCAACACTTTCCTGCAACTGGTAGCTTGGTGAGTTTGTTTCCACAATTATCTCTGACACTTTGATGGGATGTTGTGCTGGGACACCTGTGGTATCACTGGGGGACAGGGATTCCCAGCTCTGTTATAGTCCTGTGGAACCGCCTCCTATATGTGGTCAGTTACCGAGTAAGACGTCCTTATCAGCTTGTGAATGCTCTTATTTTACTCCTTCTCGTGATATGCTCCAGACATTGCTGGCCCCATACTAGAGATGGGTACTGAGCTGATATGGAATTTCCCTCTGTATGCTGTGAATGTTTTATTGGCATTGGTTAATAAAGAATCTTCTTTGGCCTGTAACATAGCAGAATATAGCCAGGCTGTAAGAGATATATAGAGAGGGAGTAGGCAGTGTCAGAGAGATGCCATGTAGCTGCCAAAGGAGAAAGATGCTGGAAAACCTTATCAGTAAGCCACAACCTCATGGTGGTACATAGATTAACAGAAATGGGTTAAATTAAGATAAAAGAGTTAGCCAGTAATATACCTGAGTCATTGGAAAAGCAATGTTGTAATTAGTATAGTTTCTGTGTGATTATTTTGGGTCTGGGTGGCCGGGAAATGAACCAGTCTCTGTCTACACTGAGCACTATACGGTTGACATTCATCTGCAACTCCTCCTTTTCTACATATTCCTGCAAACACAAGTAATACATAGCTCCCTGCCTACACCATAAAATATATATATATGCTCTCTCCTGTGGAACTGCTTAGATATCCTCCTCCTCTTCAGTGACTGGTGTTCATCTAACCCATTTCATTTTCTAGGATGCACAGAGAAGACTATGTTTCAAGACCCCTTAGCTATTTGTACAGCCATGTGACTGAGTTCTAGCCCGCATAATGTGAGCAGCAGTACTGTATGCTCCACATGGACCTCCCATCCCAGATCCTTCAAGATCTTCTATATTACAAGAACCAGGAAGTCCTAAACTTTCCAGAATACCCATAGAGTAAAGGCCTGGGGAAGGAAGCCATCTAGAGTCTTCTATCACCATATGAAAAAGAGCCACCTGCAGATAATAAGGATTATTGTTGGTAGACTCTGCCTCAAGAATAACTGAAGTTATATTATGTTCAGGAACTAATTTCTAACAACACACTTCTGGGAGTTACGATACAGCTGTAACTCAGGTTTCCTTCAGCAAGATGGAGCCTTCCTTGGCATTTGATTTCAAAGGTTGAAATACACATAAGGGGCTCTCCTCTGCTCACTAACATCTGGTATCTAGAAAGACTGACAAGGACGTCAGTCACTAGTGTTTCTTAAAACATTGCTGACTTTCTTCTGTGTTGAACCCAAGCTCAGCTGTGAATGGAAAGTGGAACTGTGGGTACTTTGCTTATTCGGTGACCACTATAACATTCTTTTTTTTTTTTTTGTCTCACTTTGAGTCTTGCTAAACTCCCACAGAATGAGCCCCTGGCAGTCTGTGCTGATGATGTATTACAAGATGTATTACAATGCTCTTTGAGGATAAGAAGAAAAAAGAGAACAAACTCATATCACATGCGTCCTCTATGCTACTGCACATTCTTCAGCATCCCATGAGCCTCACTAACAAAACAATACTCAAAATCAAAATTACTCTTACTTTCAAGGGAGTCCAGTTGCATCACTATAACTCATGTAGTGCCTCTTGAGTGAGGGTCTCTGTGCGACTGCACGGGTTATAGAAGGTACAATTATTATGCGGAAGGACATCTCTCTACTATGTTGTGTAGCAACTTCCCCTGAATTGAACTGAATCATTGATCTTGTAAGTGATCTGATGAAAATTTCGGAAGTGTCCTACTTTTCTTTCTTTTGCAACGATAAAACACTGGCCAAAAGCACCTTGGCAGGGAAAGGGTTGATTTCATCTCACAAATCCCAGTCCATCACTGAGAGAAGTTGGGGCAGAAACGTGGAAGCAGGAATCGTATCGGAGACCATGGGGAAATACTCTTTATTGGCTTGGGACCCTGGTTTGCTCAGCTACATCTCTTGTACAGCTCAAGTCAACTTGCCCAAGAATTGGGCATCACTTGCAGTGGTCTGAACCTTCACACAACAAACCCCAACTAAGAAAATGCCCCACAAGCCAGTATGATGGAGACAATTTCTCAAGAGTTTGCTGAAGAAAAAACAAAAACAAAAACTAGTCAGCACAGAAAGTAAACAATCCACAAGTCTTAGGAAGTCCTGAAACTTACCAGATTTACAAGGGCTCTCCTTTACTATGGTCACATAAGCAGTAAGACTGCTGTGGAGAGGAGACTCCCAAACTTGTGGAGATTCCTGAAAGCCATTCAGAGAGGTTTAGGGTTGCAAGCTTCGTAAGTCATCACCAGTTCTGGAATGGGCTTTTCAGTGATGCAGCTACGCTTGAGTCATCCACGTTCCACTAAGTAATCCTTCACCCAATACTACTGCAAATATCTCTAATAAGCTAACTGAGTCACCATGTTGGAGTTTGATAGAATCGTTCTTTTCATCTGTAACTTGTGCCCTGTCTGAGATGAGTGGATGCTTGTTTATGTATGGCCAGGAAAAGTCTACACAACTTTGTTAGCCACAGGTCCAGCATGTGAGGTCTGTAAAGAAGGAGTTGCTGAGGAGGGATTAAAAGAGTCTGTTTAATACCAAGTCCTTTTCACCATCTTCCACTGAAACTGAAGGTGTTTTTGTGAGGCAAATTTCCTTTGAGGGGATGTGACTCAGTGCTGAGTCATGCCTCTGGCCTCATGCAGGACAAAATCTATATCCAGAAGCAGGGATGCTGGCAGACAGGTTACAACTCTCAGATTTGGGGTGAGGATTCAAAGCTGTAGTGAGCTTCAAACTGAGTGACTGATCTCTGCTATTTAGTGTCCTTGGTCCAATCTGTCACTGGGTACTTTTCCCCAGCCTTTTGCCCTCTTTCAAGCCTCACTGCCTGCTTCTTCTTGTGGATGCAGCCTGTTTCTATTTACTTCATATCCCTCTTGGATAGCCTTTGAAAATAGAAACCATTTCCCACTTACTAGTAGAACAATTACTTCCTCCTGGAAAAACTACTAATTGATTATTTTCCTAAAAACAAGTTGGTTTATTTCCTTAAAGAATTTAATTATCATCATTTGTATAATTCTTCTCCCTAGTTCTTGGTAACCTGACATCCTTCACATGGCACCCCCATAAGTCCTTTCACACCCCCCCCCATGTGGGTGTTGGCTCTCTTCTCTGATCTTCATTAAAGTCAAGTATATGCCACACATATTCAAATACAAATGTGTGTGCCTATTGTCTAAGACAATATTATCTAACACAACTGGACACTTGTTAAAAGGGGGAAACATTTTATTCAGGAACTACTAATGTAGGGAAAAAGCTGAGCTCCACGTGGATTTTCATGGGATGCCTGGCCTCATTAAAGGGAAGAGTGAATGAATAGAGCCAGGACAAGCAGAGGCTCAGTGTAGAGGGAAGGGAGGCATCACAATAGGTTGGTGATTGAAAATGCTCTTAGGAAGCTGGTTCCTGAGCTGGCAGTTGTGAAAGTTAGAACTCTAACCTCCTATTAAGGCTGCAGAGAGGCCAGCCCTGTCCTTCCTGATGAGCACTTTTCAACGAAATGGCTCTCAGTCCTGAGATTTTCCAGCATTGCAGGGAGTTCAAACCCACAATGTGAGCTCTTTATATTTACTTCTGTCAGTTATTCTTATCTTTTTAATACATTCATTGTACATATTTAATATAGACATGATTCTATGAGATATATATGCATATTTATGTACATAAATATTAATATAGTGAAATAAATTGGCAGATCATCTCACATATTGTCTATTTCAATTTTGGCACGAGCATTCTTCTTATGAAACAGAAAACCTGAGTGTATCACTCTATTATTAACCATGGACCTCATGTTGAACACACAGAGAAAACATACCTAAGCCCTTTCCACAAAGTGTTCTAAGAAGGGAAGGATCACACATGAAGATTTCACCAGAACAAGAAGTAAATTTTCTCAGTGACTCTAAACTTTCTCTAGAAGAAATTTAAGCAAAAGTCAGGGTCCTATTGGGCACATGGATACTGTGGCAGGGCAAGACAGTGCAGAGGTACCTCCATTTTGTATTCTTATTGAGGCCATTTTAGGTTTGATTAGAATTTGATCTCCATGATGGAAAGCCCCATGGAAAACTACCCAATCTTTCTCTATGTATTTGAGGTCAAGATTCCCCAAGTAACTTATCTTGGCTTCTGCTCAACTGCCTATTTATTCAACTCTCAACTCCAGCAAACAGCTTATTTTGGCTTCTGTTAAGCTGTTTGCTTGCACAAAACCTCCCATTCCAGCTGTTGATTAAGATAACAGGATGTGAATTTTTGCCATTAAAAATCCCTTTCTCTAGCTGGGCGGTGGTGGCACACACCTTTAATCCCAGCACTCGGGAGGCACAGGCAGGCGGATCTCTGTGAGTTTGAGACCAGCCTGGTCTACAAGAGCTAGTTCCAGGACAGGCTCCAAAGCTACAGAGAAACCCTGTCTCGAAAAACCAAAAAAAAAAAAAAAAAAAAAAAAAACCCTTTCTCTAAATTATTGGTGCTACACTTAAGACCTGAATGCCTTAGTGTAGTCCCAGCCAACTGGATTAAAGATGTTCAATTGGCTATAAACAATGACTGAGTAGTCCTCTGTAGAGAGTTCTCAATAATAATAATAATAGAAACCATCTATTATTTATTGTCTATTATGTAGAGATTGAGTCTGAATCCTTGTATACCAAAAGTTATCAAAACATTCCACATTGACATAAACATATTTCTCCACATGGGTGTTTTCAATGAACTTTTAAACATCATCAAACCACAGGCATGTGTTAACATATGAAAGAGAAGTGTCATGTTTCATAAGTAAAAAGAGTTAAATTATCTTGGAACCTTATAAAAACTTTATTTTGATCCATGTACAGGCCAAAATATTGGTGGGGGCAGGCATCAGCCTCCTTTGAACCTTAATAATGCAGGTCTCCCCTTAATTAGAGCTGGTGATTCTCCATCCAGCCAATTCTTCAGCCCCAGCTGACCAGAACCACAACTTCTTAATTCAGAGTATTACACAAATGGCCATAGTAGAGTACTTGCTTATTTCTGAAATGTCACAAGTCTAGCCTCTGTCATGCACATTGCTCTCAGCATTGCCTTCCAAGCCCCTGTAGACCAACTCATTAAGATTTGGGCTCTTAGTAGATTTTCCATCCAAAATTTCAAATGCCACCATGATACTCCCCAAACAGATAATGGTCAGGTCTGTCAGAGCAATACTCTATGACTTGGTACCAAGTTTTAGTTTAGGTATTACAGTGATAAAACACCCCCCAAAGCAACTCGGGATGTTATAGTATTATTTTGTTCTACAGTTTATAATTCATCGTCTAGAGAAGCCAGGTCAGGAACTCAAAGCAGAAACAGTTGCAGAGGCTATAGAGGAGTGCTGTTTATTTGTTTGCTCCCCAGTGGCTTACTCAGCCTGGCTACTTATAACACCCAGAACCACCATCCCAAAAGTACCCCTGTCTACAATAAACTAGGCCTTTCAAATCATCAATAAAATAAAAATGTCCTTACCTATGGGCCATTCTGTGGAGGTATTTTCTAAATTAAGATTTCTTCTTCTTTATGACCCTAGCTTTTGCCAAGTTGACATAAAACCTAGTCAACACACTTATCAAAGATAAGTTGAGATAAACTAAATGACTTAAATAGACTCATAGCACCCAATGACACAGAAGTAACTTTTAATTTCCAAGCTTGAAATCCCAAAGGCCAGATTATTCAGCACAGAATTCTACCAGACCTTCAAAGAAAAAGTAAACCAATATTCCTCAAATTATTTCACAAAATAAAAAAAAATGAAGAAACATTTTCAAATTCTTTTTGCAAAGCCAAAAATCATCTTGATACCATAACCAAACAAAGACCCAACAAAAAATTAAAAATATAGGCCAATGTCTATGATGAATATGTTTGTAAAAATTCTCAACAAAATATTTTCAAACTGAATTCAAGAACACATCAAAGAGATTATCCAATATGAGAAAACTGTCTTCATCACAGAAAGGCAGGAATGGTTCTACCTATGTGAATCAATAAACATAGCCCACCACATAAAAATACTCATGAACAGAAACCAATGAACATCTCATCACATACAGAAAAGACCTTTGACAAAATCCATCATCCCTTAACAGAAAAAGAAATTACTATAGAATCTAAGAAAAAGAGACATATCTCAGTATAAGAAGGGCAATAAAGCAAGCCCACAGCCAACATCTTGTTAAAGAATGAAAAACTCAAAGCATTTCCACCAAAATCAAGAACAAAACAAGGATATCCACCCTCCAACCACCCATACAGTGCTGTAAGTCTACATTCAGCAGGGCAACAAAAATAAGTGAAGAAGATACAGGACATACATATAGGAAATGAAGAACTCAAAATATTCTTATTTACAGATGATATTATTTTGTACTTTAAAGATGCTAAAATTTCCTACAGATCTTAAACATACTCAGTAAAGGGACAGGATACAAAATTAACACACAAAATCAGCAGCCTTCCTATATAGAGATGAAAATATAGCAAGTAAGAAAACAGAGAAACAATACCATTCACAAGTGCCACAAATATCTTGGAAAAAAATCTAACCAAATAAATGAATAAATGAAAGACTTGTACAATGAAAACTTTAAGACACTGAAAAAGAAATTTACCAGAAATTTCTACCAGAAACAAAAGACTTTCCATGATCATGGATTAGAAAGATTAATATTGTGAAAATGGCTGTCTTTCCAAAAGCAATCCACACCAAAATTTCAACACAATTCTTCATAGAAATTGGAAAAACAATTTCAAATTTCAACTGGAAACATAAAAGACTCAGAATAACTGAAGCAATCTTGAACAATAACAGAACAGCTGGAGATATCATCATCCAAAATATCAAACTTATGCCATAGAACTGAGTAATAAAAACAACCTGGTACTGACACAAAAACATATACCCTGATCAATGAAATAAAATTGAGGATGCGCATATAAGCCCACAGTAATGCAGTCATTTCATCTTTTAATAAGAGAACAACAATGCATGTAGAAAAAAGACAGTATCGTCAACAAATGGTGCCAGTCAAGGGAAAGCTCTATGTAAGACAATGCAAATAGATTCATATTTATCAATCTTCACCAAATCTTCACTCATTTCCAAATGGATCAAAGACCTTAACCTAAGACCTGATATCCTGAATCAGACAGAAGAGAAAGTAAGGAATATATTTGAACCCATTGCCACAGGAAAGGATTTTCTGAATAGGACCCTAAAAACACAGTCATGAAAGACCAACAGTTAATAGATGGGAATGTATGAAACTAAAAATCTATATAGCAAAGTAAAGTGACAGCTTACAAAATCAGAAAGATGTCTTTACCACATATATATCTGATACAGAGTAGTATCTAGGATATACAGATTTTAAAAATTGAACATCAAGAAACAAATAACCTAATTTTGAAATATGGCATAGAATAAAATAGTTTTCAAAATGTAAAGTACAAGTGACTAAGAATCATTTTTGTTTTCTCTTTGTTTGTTTTTTGATGTGGGATTCCCGTCTGTATGATGTGAATACCATTGGTTAATAAAGATGCTATTTTGGGCCTGCGATAGAGTAGAGCAGAGCTAGGTGAGGGAAAACTAAACTGAAAGCTGGGAGAAAGAAGAGAGTTAGAGAGAAGCCATGTAGCCCCACCAGAGACAGACACCAGAACTTTACCCAGTGAGCCACAGCCTTGTGACAATACACAGATTAATGGAGATGGGTTAATTTAAGATATGAGTTAGCCAGAAATAAGCTTAAGCTATTGGCCAAACAGTATTGTAAATAATATGGTTTCTGCATGATGATTATGGGACTGTGCGGGAGAGAAACCTCCTACAACAGTTTTTGATTTATTTTATTTTATTTTTTGAGACAGGGTTTCTCTGTGTAACAACCCTGGCTGTTCTGGAACTAGCTCGTGTAGACCAGGCTGGCCTCGAACTCACAGAGATCTGCCTGTCTCTGCCTCATGAGTGTTGGGATTAAAGGCATATGCCACCACCACCCGCAAGAACCATTTTTGAAAATGTCCAACATCCCTGTTTCTCATGGAAATGCAAATTAAAAGTACCTTGAGATACCACCTTACACCAACCATAATGTGTAAGACCAAAAACACAAGTGACAAATTTAATCATGGATTTAAGGAAACAGGGATGCTTTTTTTTTTCTGTTCATGGGAATTCAAACTAGTATAAAAACTACAGAAATCAGTGTGAAAGTTTCTTGAAAAGCTAGTAATAGATCTACTACATGACCCTACACCATTCTTGAGTGTCTAAGAAAGGACTCTATATCCAACTATATATGAGATGAGATATATTCATGCTCATTCTTGTTCTTTCCTAATCTGATAAAGAGTACACCTGTTTATTAAAAGAAAATTTTAAAAAACATACTTTTTTTCGTTCTTTGTTTGCTTTAAGAAACTTGATCAAGTTACAAGGAGATGTCTGGCATGGCCATCTACATCCTTGGTGGAACTGCCAGGCAGTGGACATGGCTGGGCAGCACGTGGCTCCTCCAGGGGGTGTCTGGCTGGCTCCTGGGCATTGCTACTTAAAGCCATTGCCAGGTTTCAGTCCAATGGTAATATCCCTGAACTCCAGAGTAGGGCACCCTCTACCTTTAAACCTCCCCCTAGAGCCCAATAGCCCTATACCTGGGAGTCCAGGCACTGCAGGATGAAGGTGGACTCTGGGGCCACTTAACCCTGCAGGCAAACTGGGCCATGGTAACAGATTGGGAGCCAGCGTCACTGTTGCCCTGTTTTCTTCTCCTTCTGGAAACTGAAGATCATCTGTTCAGGTTTCTTTGTTTTTGAGCAAAACAGTAATACAGTTTTCTGTCTTCATGCTTGCATGCATGACAGAAGAGGGCATCAGATCTCATTATAGATATGAGCCACCATGTGGTTTCTAGGAATTGAATTCAGGACCTCTGGAAGAGTAGTCAATGCTCTTAACTTCTGAGCCACCTCTCCCGCCTCCAGAATGTTCTTAAAATATATTCATATGCATATATTTAAAAAGGTTAAATGGAATTACCCTGTAACAAGGCAACAATGCCCCTACTAGACAACATGACTAACAAATATAAACTTCAGTGCCAAGAACTCATCACCTCCTTTGAAATCGTTAATCAATAAAGTCCCATAGGTCACAAACAGTACCATTTATTGTCAGTTCTCTCAATTACCTTCAAGAACTTGGCAGTAAGACCCTCTATCTGAACATAGCACACCCTTGACTCACAGAACATGGGGAAATCAAGCCGGTGCTCACAGAGGAGCTACAGCACTATTAGCGAGCTTCACAAGACAGGAAAGTGCTATGCCTGCTACAGTCTTATCTAGCTGTGAAATCTGTGACTTACAACAATGACAGGTCCGACAAGATATATCCAATGGTACAACACTGGCATAAATGTCATGGAAGTAACAAACCACTTTCTGATTGGACTTGAGGCCCATTCTACAAAGGGCATAGGCTACTATACTAACTAGTTTTATATCAACTTGATAGAAGCTAGAATCGTCAGAGAAGAGGAAGCCTCATTTGAGAAAATACCGCCATGAGATATGGATATGGGCAGGTCTATAGGGCATTTTCTTAATTAGTGATTCTTGAGGGAGAGTCCTGCTCATTATGAGTGGGGATACCCTTGGACTGGCAGTCCTGGGTTTTATAAGAAAGAAGACTGAGCAAGTAATGGGGAGCAAGCCAGTAAGCAGCACCCATCCATGGCCTCTGCATCAGCTCCTGGCTCCAGGTTCCTGCCCTATTTGAGTTCTTATTCTGATTTCCTTTGATGATGGATTGTGATATGGAAGGGTAAGGCAAATAAACCCTCCCCCTTTTACCCCAAGTTGCTTTTGTCATGGCATTTCTTTGCAGCAATAATAACCCTAATTAAGACAGCTATATACTGAGTTCCAGGCTACTTAGACTTGTTTTATCACTCAACAGTTTTAAGAACTATTTTTTATTATTTCAAAATCTTTCATGGAACAGTTTCATCAATCCTGTTTTATGCTAGCATTTTTAGATAACTAAAATACAATGGGATATCAGAGTGTAACTGTAGTTCTCAGTGGAATTACTGTATGAGGTCTGGATTAGGCATCGAGTGTGTTTCTTACTGTGAATTATGGCTGAAAAGGTTTCAAAATTTGATGCAGTTTTTACGCCAATATCAAGATGTTTTTATTACTATAGCTCTATAGTATAGCTTGAAGTCAGGAATGGTGATACTCGGTACTGGCTTAAAAATGACACGTGGATCAGTGAAATTGAGTAGTAGTATAGGAGGTCCTTCTGTATTTGTGTTGCTTTCATTGGTTATTAGTGTTGAGTTTCATTGGCAGAACTCAGGTAGGTGGGGAAGACAGAACTGAATGCTGGGAGGAGGAAGGCAGACAGGGAGAACTGCCATGAAGTCCCCAGGTCAGAGATGCTGAATCTTCCTGGAAAGCCATGACCTCATGGTGATACACAGACTAACGGAAATGGGTTAGATCAGGATGTGAGAGTTGGCCAAGAAGAGGCTAGATATAATGGGCCAGGCAGTAATTAAATTAATACAATTTCTTTGTGGTTATTTTGGGGATTAAGCTAGCCAGGCAGTGGGATGCAGCCCGCCGCTCAACCTACAACAGAGTAGAAGACCCTGACATTAATCCACACACCCACAAACACCTGATTTTTTACAAAGAAGCCAAAATTGTACAATGGAAAATAGAAAGCATCTTCAACAAATGGTGCTGGCATAACTGGATGTCAACACGTAGAAGAAGGCAAACAGATTCATATCTATTACCAAGCACAAAACTCAAGTCCAAGTAGATCAGAGATTTCAATATAAATCCAGTTATAATAAACCTGATGGAAGAGAAAGTGGAAAGTAGCCTTGACGTATTGGCACAGGAGACCATTTCCTAAATGTAACCCCAGTAGCACAGACACTGAGAACAACACTTAATAAATGGGACCTCCTGAAACTGAGAAGCTTCTGTAAGACAAAGGATACAGTAAATGAGACAAAATGGCAACCTACAGAATGGGAAAAGATCTTTACCAACCCCACATCTGACAGAAAACTGATCTCCAAGATATAAAAAGAACTCAAGAAACTAGATATCAAAATACCAAATAGTCCCATTTAAAAAATGGGGTACAAATCTAAACAGAATTCTCAACAAAAGAATATTAAATGGCTGAAGTACACTTAAAGAATTGTTCAACATCCTTAGTTATCAGAAAAATGCAAAACAAAAGGACTCTGAGATACCATCTTACACCTGTCAGAATGGCTAAGATCAAAACCACTGGTGATAGCTTATGCTGGAGAGGATGTGGGAAAACATCCTCCACTGCTGGTGGGAGTGCAAACTGACACAGTCACTTTGGAAATCAGTATGACAGTTTCTCAGAAAATTGGGAGTGAATCTACCTCAAGAGCCAGCAATACCATTCTTGGGAATATACCCAAAGTATGCACAATCATATCACAAGGACATTTGCTCAACTATATTCATAGCAGCATTATTCATAACAACCAGAATATGGAACTAACTTAGATGCCCCTCAACTGAAGAATGGATAAAAAAAATGTGATACGTTTACACAATGGAGTATTACTCAGAGGTAAAAATCAATGACATTTTGAAATTTTCAGGCAAATGGATGGAACTAGAAAAAACATCCTGAGTGAGGTAACCCAGACCCAGAAAAACAAACATGGTATGTACTCACTTGTAAGTGGATATTAGAGGTAAAGAAAAGGATAATCAGGCTACTATTCATAATCACTGAGAAGCTAGTTAACAAGGAGGACCCTAAGAGAGACATGCATGGATATGCCCAGAAACGGGAAATAAATAAGATCTCCAGAGTAAATTGGGAGCATGGGGGAGGGAGTAAAGGGGATAGAGAAGAGAACATGAGAGAATGGGATGATTGGGAGAGGGACAGAGAGGGAGATCAAGGAAAGAGATAGCTTAATAGAGGGAGCCATCATGGGGTTAGGGAGAATCCTGGTTCTAGAAAAATTCCCAGGAATCCACAAAGATGACCCCAGATAAAACTCAAAGCAATAGTGGAGACGGTGCCTGAACTGGCCTTCCCCGGTAATCAGATTGATGACCACCCTAATTATTATCATAGAAGCTTTATGCGGTAACTGATGGAAGCAAATGCAGAGATCCACAGCTAAGCACTGGGCCAAGTTCCAGAAGTCCAGTCGAAGAGAAGGAGGAGGGATTATATGAGCAAAGGCGTCAAGATCATGATAGGAAAACCCACAGAGACAGCTGACCCAAGCTAGTGGGAGCTCAATGACTTTGGACTGACAGCTGGGGAACCTGCATAGGACCTAACTAGGCCCTCTGAATGTGAGTGACAGTTCTGTGGCTTGGGCGGTCTGTGGGGCCACTGTAAAGGGACCAGAATTTACTCCTACTGTATGAACTGGCTTTTTTGGATCCCATTCCCGATAGAGGGATACCTTGCTCAGCCTAGATAAAGTGGGGAGGATCTTGGTTCTGCCTCAACTTGATATGCCAGACTTTGTTAACTCCTCATGGGAAGCCTTACCCTTTCTGAGGTGTGGATGGGATAGTTGGGTAGGGAGAAGGGGGAGCATGAGGAGGGGAAGGAAAAAGGGGAAACTGTAATTGGTATGTAAAATGAAAAAAAAAACTTTCAAAAAAATAACTTCTAAAAAGTCAAAGCAGTAAGATGTCAACAAAATAAACAAGCATCACGAAGCCTTGCAGATCATATTTAAAAGCGTTATATCTGTCCCACTATTAGTTCTCATGAGCGTCCACCCTGTGTGTCTAAGTGCAAACAAAGTCCGAGAGCTGTGCCTTGGTTGGCTATAGAACCCACTTCCTTAAAGAGGCTGCAGAATCATCTGATGTTAATAACGAAATGGAATTTAAGGTTGAGAACTTAAATTCCACAGCATAAGTTCCCTATCCCATGCCCTATTCATGTCCTCGGTAGGACCCCAAAGCCCTGCTTTTCTGAACAAGAAAACACACACACGTGTCATGGCCTCTTCTCAACCCGCTACTTTCCTCACAGCCCAGCTTCACCTCTGCTCTTTCCTGCCAGGAATCTTCAGCCCCAGTCGCTACCTCAGGATCCCGCTGTGCCTCCGTGCACATTGTTGTTCTCCATTTCCCAGCATCCCTACAGTCTTGACTACTGCTGCAAGCCCTATGGACAGTTCTGCATAATTCCATGTGATGCTCCAGTGCACTTCTGGGCATCCTTTATCGTGGCCTCACAGAAGTCGCTCAGTGGATGCACTTGTGTAGCAACAATGCTATCAATTTGTACATTATGATAGACCTGCCATTGGCTTCTCATTGGGCAAGGGCTCAGTTCATTCATCTTGGAATTATCTATCTAAGTTTGGTGAGGTGTATGATAAATAAAAAGAAGGAACTTCATGTCCTGACTCCACAGGACCCAGTACAGTTTGATTAAAACATGTAGGACCTTCAGCTGTTTTGCAGAGCGAGAAGGGAAAATTGAGACGCAACACACGCATGCATCTCAGAGAGAGGCCTGATGCAGCAGCTTAGCCTACATAGACCAGCCACTTCAGATTTCAAGCCATGTTGACGGGTCTTGCTACATGGGAGGGAGGAATTTTAATTGCTTGGGGGGCTCTAATGTGACCACAAGCTCTATAGAGTCCATAGTGGGTGATTAATGATTTGTGAAATTAGTCAAACGTGAACATTTTAATAGCTCCGAGGATTGGGAACAATAGAATTGAGAGGTGATTTTTGTTCTGAATTTTCTGCAAGGTTTTCCGCTCAGGACCTTTCCTGGCATCTCTCCAGTCACTCCCGCACCATGACAGCCCTGCCTTTCTTTGCTTCATACTTAGCAGGTTCTCTTGCCCACTAACCCTAAGCTGGATGCTGTGGAGTACCTACCGTGCCTATGTGGCCTCAGGTCTAACGCCGATGTCAATCAGAGTATTTCCTTCCTAGTGTCTGCACCATTCACCCAAGGCTCAAAGCTGTCTCATCCATTGTTGACAACTGCAAAGTCGCGAATGTCACTTATTGAAATCACGAGGAACTCAACCAACTACAAATCCCTCAGTCAGGAGGGTCACACAAACCCCAAAAGAGGGAAGGGAAGAGAACAAGAGTGACAGGAAAGTCCCAGCTCTTTACCAGACGCAGAGAGTGGCTCAATAGTGACCTTCATGCTTTTGGGGTTCTGCGGGTTCTTGAGAAACAGAACAACTAAAGTCATTAAAATCAACTGTGCAGTCAGGTAGAGATGTCCAAGGGGCATTGAAATGAGCGTTCGAATGGGGTCTGGCTGTGAGTTCATTTTGATTTTTTAAAATTTGTTTTGGTTTTCACTGGTCAGTCCCCCAATTATCAGGAACTGTGACCAGAAGTTTTAACTTGGAGATTCATGTTTATTATGGGGCACCAGGAGTCAACACACTGCCTAGGCGAGGCTTCTGGACATGATCCATGCTTATTACACTTTTCTCTCACATACCTCATATCAGCCGGCAGAACCTTAAGGCTCCACCTCCTGTGGGTTTCAAAATCTTTGTTGCTTGTTTGTCTGCTTGTTTGTTTTTCTAGACAGGGTTTCTCTGTGAAACGGTCCTGACTGTCCTGGAATCAAAATCTTTTCTGTTCGTAAGAAGTTCCCCAGTCCTCTGTGTAAGAAGCCAGTCTATAAGTGGCCTGGCCTGAGACTCAACTCTTCAACTTCAGCCTCCTAAGTCCTTTAACCTGGTACAGGTTGAGGCCTGGAGCTGTAACCCCAAGAATGCCCAGAAAACAGATGGCATCCTCAGTGAGCATGGACCTTAATAGAAAAAGCTCTGACAAATCAACACCACGAACATCCAAAGTGCACGGAGGGTGTGAGCAGGTACTCAGACCTTCAAAAATGTGCATACAAATGACACAAAAAAAGAAAAAGACCCGATTTCAACAGTAAAGACAGAAATCGTGGAATACTGTCTAAGTGTGCTGATGCGATTTCAACAGTAAAGACAGAAATCGTGGAATACTGTCTAAGTGTGCTGATAAAATGAGGCAGAAAATAAACCCTTTTCTACAGGCTAAAAAGTACAAACTGGTGAAGATTTCTTATAAGAAACTTCACATGTAAAAATAAAAAGTCCTAAGAATTGTTTGTGATTATTATACTCAGATAAAACAAGCTCACAAAAAGAAAACACCCACAGAGACTCAATATCACTCAAGGTTACAGGTATACAATTCATTAAATTCTTATCAAATTATATTCAACAGTATGTAAAGAAGATCCTATAGCATAGCCAGATCTAGTTTATTTTGTGGAAACATGCCTATTTAAAATTTTTAAAAATCAATCAGATGATTGACCATCTGAACAGGTTGAGGAGATAACACACGATTATATGAATCCATACTTCAAATTTTTGACAAAGTACAACATTAATGATTTAAAAGATAAGCATTCATAACCTTAGCTAAGCAATCCACAGACACACATCTTAAGAAACAGTAGAAGCAGGTTTTATGTTTTTTTTTTTTTTCAGTTTGGGAATGTACGACCAAATTACTGAAAATAATCCACATTTTCAAAACTAGGGTACTGTTAAAGAAAAAATCCTTTATGTAAGATTCTGTATGCTTAAATTCTCATTTTAAAAAGAATTGTAATTGTAGATAAGATTATATATATATATACATATATATATATATGGGAAAATATTGCTGAATATTTTTAAGAGAAAATAGTTTATTCACATTTATGAATAATATTTTTATTTTAAAAATTATATGTATTAAGTATCAGGAAGCATATATTGAGCTGTAAATATTGATTATATTCAGAATAGACTGATTGAGACTAGACTTAGTGGAGGACATTCTGACTAATTTTATTTTTAATCTTTGAACAATAAAATGATATACTATGTGATAAAAAAAGCAGTTTAAAAATAAACAAAATTTCCAGATTGAAAGTTATTTATTACTGAAAGTAGCAATTTGAGAAACTTAATTTAAAAACAAAGTCAGAAACTGGCTTAAATTTAGAAAACATTTAATCTCCTCCCAAAAGCTAGGTTTGGAAATGTATATTAAAATGGTAATTCACAGTTGCTTAAGTAAACAGTGTAAAATCCAATGTATGAAAACTGCTTTTGATTTATGAATTTTGACTATGATGTCAAAAATGTTTAGTTTTGATTAGGTTAATTAATACAAAGAAAATGTCTTTAAAATTAAAATGGCATATTTACATAAGTATACACATCTGTCAAAGCTTATCAAACTGTAAATTTAAGGTCTGCACATTTTGCTATATACAGCATAACTCAGAAATTTGAAGGCAGACAAAAGCATGCATACAAATGACACAAAATATTGTTTCTTTTTAAAAAAAATTCTTGCATTTTTAAGTCTAATATATTGATTCAATTACAAAATAAGTATGGTAGGACTTCTATTCCTGCCTATGACAGAGTGGTTGGTACCTGATGAACTTCCACTGAAAATAACTACAAAGGCTAAGCAGAAGAAAGCAGCAGGTCACTGGAAGACATCGGAGAGACACCAAAGAAGCTGAGTTTCCTTGACTCTGGATGAGGAAAAGCCTTTCTGAAGAAAAACATTCCTCAAGACACTGACTGTCCTTAGATTGTGAGACTATGTAAGAAGAAAGTGAGTGCTGGGAGAACAAACATTCAGCAGAAGTTCCCATTTGAAACGCTCCAGAGAGAAACAAAGATGTGTTGAAGACACATATGCTGGGAGGGGCCTTGATGAAGTTCTTGGCTTCTCTTCGAAACTCTCCAAGGATACAGCCAGCAAGTGAGAACCAACCCCAGCAGTCCCAACCAACCTGCAGAGGTCATCTCCTCAACTGACCATTGAAGAACAGAGTCTCATCTAGACGAAGAGCAGCATACAGATACCCAGTATTTTCTATTTTAATACAGTTCAAGATTAGTGCAACACCTAGCAAATATGACAAGAAACAGGAAGAAATTGGTGCAATTTAAGAGATTAAAAAGTCCAGCAAACAGAATAACAACAGAATACTGTAAGTATATAAATTACTAAGTATAACCTTTAAGGTAGCTTTAACTGTAAAAAGAAAACAAAGCAAATTAAGTACAGAGAATTTCATTACAATACCAGAATATACAGGCAAATTCAAATGGATATTCAAGGACTAAGAAATGGAGACCCTTCCATCTCTTGAATTCTGTTCTTCATGCTTGCATCTGTAGTTCCTGTTCATTTTCCCAGCCTGTAATCAGATTGGTGAATACCCCAGCTAGCATCAGAGTCTTCCTCCAGCAACTGATGGAATCAGGCACCAGGCCAAGCTCTGGCAATCCAATCTAAGATAGGGAGAGCAAGGGAGGTCAAGATCATGATGGAGAAATCTACAGCTGAACCAAGCTCGGGAAAACTCATGAACTCTAGACCGACAGCTGTGGAGACTCCATTGGACCCAACGAGGCCTTCCATAGGTAGGAGACAGTGGTGAAGCTTGGACTATCTGAGGGGCCCCAAGTAGTAGGACTAAGATCTATCTATCCCTGGTACATGAGCTAGCTTATTGGAGCCCATTCCCTCCATGGGATGCCATACTTAGTTTTAATGCAGGGGAGAGAAGCTTAGTCCTGCACCAATTTAATGTGCTAGACTTTGTTGACTTCCCATGGGAGCATTTACCTTTTGGGAGGAATAGATGGGGGGTGGGCTGGAGGCAAGAGGGGGGCTATGAGGAGGCATAAGAGGGAGAAACCATGTTTGGGATGAAAAATAAAGAAAAAAATAATAAATAAAAAATGGAAACTCTAATTAGGAGTTCAGCAGACAAATTTATTCACATAGCAGACACTGAAAAAGGAAGCAGATACCAGGAAGTTGGTCAGGAGAAACTATCTAAATTGAAAAGGAAGCAAGGGGGTGGAAATAAAAATTAAGAAAAAAAAGAACATGAAGTGTGCAATTGATGTCAAAAACTAAAGAATGAAAATGGAAAGACACAATATTTGAGGACACTGTCAAAACCATTTCTCAAAACTAATGATAAAAAAAGTCTAAAACAGGTTCACCAAATCCAGGAACCACTGAGTAGGATTAATTAAAAAATTGTCTCGTATATGGACAAATAAATTGGGGGTGAGGGAAACCATAGGCATGGGGAAAAAACCCACAATAAAAACAAAAAAAAAACCAACTTCAAAGTTTTCAGATAATAAAATAGGCGTTGTATCCAAATAAATTATAATTAGTCTGTAGTTGTATTTCAATAGAAACTGGAATTCGGAACACAGTGGGACAATATCATTAAAGAGCTCAAAGAAAATAACTGACAACAGGAACTGACAACAGGAGATTTCCTTCAACACAGAGATGAAAATAGTGTTGGTGAATATGCAAAACTAGTAAGATTCAACATAAGCAAGTTCACATACATCAAAACAAAAGACCTTCAGGAAAAGTAAAAACAAGTCCATAGGAATCATATTAATAAAGGTAGAAGAACCTGAATTCAGGTTAACCTCAGTGAGGATTGTTTAAGATAATGCTAATATTTATGAAAGTCAACATATTATATACATGATGTATAGCATTGCATGGAAAGCATCTGGTATAATGTAAAATTTAATGGATGCCCTTGAGAGACTAGAACAAGAGGAAAGAGGAGCTAAATTGGGTTAGTAATGCACATTGTCCTTATATCAGATGAAAAGTGACATAATTAGGAATTAATGCATATCACAATCTGGAGATCAATAGTTCCCAAGGGCATGTTTGCTCCCCAAGGAACATTTCAAAATGTCTAGAGTCTGCAAATGTTACGCTTAGTGGTGGGAGGTGGGCTCAGTGAGTCTGCAGAGGGCATTTACTGGGTAGAGGCAGAAGGTGGCACTCATCCTACAGAGCACACTGCCACCCTCAGAGCTTCAAAATCTCAACATTCCTGAGGTTGAAAGGTCTCATAAACCAGTAAACAAATAATAAATGAGTTTACAGTTTGCAAGCTAACTGAAGTTGTAAATATAACATGAAAGCAATTTATTCATCCAAAAGCAAGGAAAAAAAGGCTTCAAAGAAACAGTGCTAAGGAGAAACACAAAGCGAGAACAACATATTAGTATCAAAGCTTGGATCCATTAGCTGATACAGACTTTTTAATTGCTCTTAACACAGGCTCACTTCTACCTGGCTCTGCTCACCGGCACAGAAGAGCTCAAGGAGCCTACAACAGCGGTTCTCAATTTATGGCTCGCTGGCTCTTTGGGGGGCTGGGGGGGCTGTCAAATGACCCTTTCACAGAGGCCATCTAAAACCATTAAAAACAGATATTTATATCATGATTCATCACAGTAGCAAAATTACACTTATGAAGTAGCAAGGGAAATAATTTCACGTTTAGGAGTCATCACACGATGGGTAACTGTATTAAAAAGCTGCATGCAGCATTAGGAAGGTAGAGAACCACTCGGAAGGTGCAATTTATGACCTTACTTCTCAGTCCATGTTACTGGAAAACTGTAGCCTGTCTAAAATCTTCACTGAAGATTCTTTGTTTCCTGTCAGAAGCATGAAGTTTTTCACTTGATGTCAGTACAAGCTAACAAAGTTAAACATGTATGCTTTGTTTCAATTTTTATTTTTGTTTTTAAAGAAGTATTTGTAGCTGGGCGGTGGTGGTGCATGCCTTTAATCCCAACAGTCGGGAGGCAGAGGCAGGCTGATCTCAGTGAGTTCGAGGCCAGCCTGGTCTACAGAGCTAGTTCCAGGACAGGCACCAAAGCTACAGAGAAAGCCTGTCTCGAAAAACCAAAAAAAATAAAAACAACAAAAAGTATTTGTAAGACTGACCTTGGTGGGTTCGTAAGGAAGGGAAACAGAATATGCCATGCAGATGGAGACTGAGTGTGAAGTTTTATTAAAAGGGGTGTGTTGAGAGAGGGAGAGAGAGAGAGAGAGAGAGAGAGGGAGGAAGAGAGGGAGAGAGAGAGAGAGAGAGAGAGAGAGAGAGAGAGAGAGAGAGAGAGAGAGTGGAGACCAGTTTGCCTTGGCCGGGAAGGGAGAGATTGGGAGTGAACAGAGCTTGCCTCTTAAAGAGACAGGGTACAGACACATAATCATAGCAGTACTAATATTCTTTGTGATTGGTAAGCCATAATTATATACATCAATATGACATATTGTGGTATTTTGATACGTGGTATACAGGAATAAAGATTAAAACAATGCACCAAACATCTCACCTATTATTTTTTATCATGGGGAAATTTTAAATTCGTTCTAGTTAGTTTGCAATAAATGATAGTCTCTTTCTGACTAATATTTTTCTGTAAGAATCTGTTCTTATCTATATGAACCCCTGTACTCTGTGATCAACATTCCCTCCCTCTGGCCCTAGTTCTTGGTAACCACCATCCTACTCCTTACGCATCTGAGCTTAACTTTGTTAAATTCCATGCATGGCACTGTGTAGAATTTGCCATGCTGCTTGCTTACTTAGCATTATGTCCTTTTGATACATCCAAGTTGCCATAAGGCTGAATAGTATGTCATGGAGTATATCTACCACATCCCCTTTAGGTATTTATTCAGTGATGGACATTTAGGCAGTTGTCACAGCTTGAACCTTATAATTAATAGTGCAATGGACACGGAAGTACAGGTATCTTGTTGACATACTGAGTTCATTTTCTTTAGATAGTATATAACTATCATTATGGTTTGAACGGGACATGTCCCCTTAGACTCACATAGTTAAACTCTTGCTACCTGGTTTGTGATCTTTAGGGAGCTTGTAGAACCCTTAGGGGTGCCTTCTAGGAAGATGTATGTCACTAGAGGCAGGCTTTATAACCACACCTTACTTCCTGTGCCGTCTCTGCTTCCTGTGTGTGACTGAATATGTGATAAGCCAGCTTCTTATTCCTGTCGCCAAACTATTGCTTCCCTGTCATGATGGACTCTCTCCCTCTGGGAACTGTAAGTCAGAATAAACCTTTTCTTCTTTAAGTCGTTTTGGTCATAATATCTTCTTACAACAACAGCAAAGTATCAGGTAGTCTGTGTATCCCTAAATAAACTCAAACTGGACTGTAGAAATATTTCTGGAATTTCTATTAGATAAAAGCAAGCGTTTCTTGGGAACTTGTTAAACAGGTTTCTATTCTCCAAAAGAAGACACTTCCTTTGCCTTGTGCAGAAGAGACATATATCTCTGGTCTGACATACCTATGGTTGCATATCGAAGCCCACACTGACCTCCAGGCTTCTCAAGAGGATATATCTGATATATATTTCAAAGCCCCCAACCTAGCATTCTGGCTCCTCTCATGGCTACCCCTACCCTAAACTCCAAGCTCATGGTTTCCTTCCCCCAGCTACTCATCATCCTCATAACCCAGCATTCTCTACTATTTGCTCTCCCTTGTTCTCTTGCCATCTTGCTATTCTGTCTCTTACTAGGTCTTGCTATTCTCTGCTATTCTTGCTTACATAGACCCAGTCATATCTGATTTGTTTTTCTTTCTCTCTGTTCTCTCTTACCCACAATAACCCTCTCCCAATAATGGAGAGGCTGTTTCAGCAGGTCTTGACTACACCCCTCACATAGAGTAACTAACACACTCAAGATCACTGAACATTCTTGAAGGAGAAAAGAACAGAAAAACCAACCTTTTTATCTGCTCTGATTTTGCATCAGACCAGTCCCAACTATAGAACAGCTGCAACTGCCCCACAGAGAAACACTCCTTGAATTACTCGATTTTACTGAGAGCCAGCCTCTGGCCTCAGCTTTGGCGATGCCCCTTGACCTGGCAAGAAAATATGATTCCCTTAGCCTGCAGTGTTCATCATCTTCTGATAACTGCAGTTCTTCAGTGTGACTTTGGGTTTCCTTGGTTTTGTTTTGTTTCAGTGCTGGAAGTTAAACCCAGGTCCTCATACAAGCTAGGAAAGTCGTCTCCACTGAGCTTTGTTCCCAGACCACTTCATGTTTTATTTTGAGATAGAGTCTCACTAAACTACCCCAATTATCCTTGAATTTGCTCTAGCCCAGGTAAGGGTTGAAGCTCCAATTCCTCCAGCTCAGCCATCCGAGTAGGTAGAATTACAGGTATGTACCACAGTTTGCAGTTTTATGCTGGTTAAGCTTTATGTTTATGGTGAAATGCATATAATATGAAAGTTACCATGTTAACCATTATTAAGATTCTGGCCTGTTGTCATGGAGGTATTGCTCATTTTTTGCACAACCATCACCAGCATTCATCCCAAGGACATCTTGTTCCCCAAATGAAATTCTGCACCTGTTCCTAACTCTCCTGTCTTCCCTCACTGGGCTCCGGCAACCACCATTGCATCTGCCTAGGAATCTACTGGTCATGTGAGAGCCCTGGTATGCACACGTTTGTCCACTGTGACTTGCTTATCACTTGGCACTTTGTCCTTGAGGTGTGTATATGCTGTAAGATGCCCACTGTCTTGTTAAAGTGACGAATTCCCCCGTGGGATTATTCCACACTTCCTCTAGTGAAGATCAATGGACACTTGCTTTGTCTACTGTGGCTGGTGAATAGTGGAACTATTAACTATTACTGAGAATGTGGATCTCTTCGAGATGCCACCTCAGTGCTTCTGGGTATACGCAGAGTGGTGCTGTTTGGCCCTGTGTCAATTTTACTCATCATTTTGAAGAGCAGCCACACTGTTTCCAGTAGCAGCTGCATCACATTGCATTCCCTCTCAAACAGTTGATAGTGGCTCCAATTTCTTCACATCTTTTCCAATAGCTGTTATTTTTGTCTTTTTAGAGTATCCATCCTGGCAATGGGTGTGTGGTAGTATCTTGCTGTTGTTCTCCTAACCTCTTATGTGGCTGACCCTCCATAGGACACAAGACCGCGAAGCAGTCTACCATGCTGGTGTCCTGTTCAGGCTTCCAGAAGAGTCTGAATGGAAGGATAGAGGGAATAATCTTTTGAATTCACGATATGCTCCATATTCTGTCTTCTGTTGAGCTGAATTATTTGTTGGAGCAAAGAACATCTGCCACACATCGCTCCAGTATAGATCTTCTTAGGCAATAGTAAGATGACTTACTGAATGCTAGAAGTTTTTAAATGAGCAAACTACAGAAGGAGGTTGTTTGAATGTAGGTCTATTTGTGCTACACATGTGTGATTTTAGCAAAATGACCATAGCTACACAGGACTAGAAAAGGTGACTAAATTTTTTAAAAAAGACTTTTGGCAGGTAGCCTGGAGGAGAGGGTCAGTGGGTGCATAGAATAAGGGCTTGATGAAACAGAAGCTACAGTTTAGAAAATATGAGTGACACTCACTCACAAAACAGAAAACTGTGCAGACCATACCAAGGTGGGCACTACAGGCAATCTAAATCCCCAAGTCCTTGAACGTCAGCTTTTACAGACAGATGTGTCCCAAGATAAGACCTCAGAGTAGTTAACTTCAGACTCACATGTCCCAAGATAAGACCTCAGAAGAGTTAACTTCAGACCCATGTGTCCCACAATAAGACTAAGAGCAGTTGATCCAGTGGTGACTGCAGACACCTCATTGTCTCAAAAACAAGGTCCCCCGCTTTCCAGAAACTCCCCAATTTACAAAATCTGACAAAACCGTGCCAACAAATACCAAACCACCAAGCCTTATTGTATACCACTTGCCTCATCCTCCCTTTGGATGCCTGGAGCTCCCTCAGCATGCAGCGTGCCTTGCAGCTATGTACATAGGCCTAACTTTGTGGACCACAGGAACATTCTAGATGGTCTAGGCTGAAGGATGTGGATGAGTGTCAAACTGCCTAGGACACCTGAGGCCAGCTCTCTGCAATTTCATAGTTCCAGAAAAGATCAAAGCCACTTTTTCCTAGCCACTCATCCCTTTCCCTTTATTCTCACCTTCTCCTTTCCCCTCCCCTAAAGTCTTTAAAGGCTACGCGGAACACTTCACTTCTTCTTACATGTGTTTCTCATAACAATGAATAATTTAATATCATAACAAACTCCTTAAGCTGACCTGAGACTAAAGCAATCAAAACTACATTAAAATAATATATTTTTTTCCCTAAGCCTCATTAAGATGAGGAGAAATCAGTACAGTCACCTGTTATGAAATCTCAGTACAATGGTTAACAAATTTTTGGCTTTTGAGTAATCTCTGTTGCCTTATTCTTGCCATTTTCCCTTAATGTCTTTACTGTAATATGGTGAGAGAGTGACAGAAATGAGCCCAGTGAGTCAAGCTGCCTCCTGCAGCTCTGTTTCTTGACTAACCATCCAAGAGACTGCTGACTCGGCTCTCCCAAGTTCAAGTACAAGATGAAGAAGGTCCCGGTTTTCTTCCACTTCTCCTTTCTCTCTAGAATTTGTTTAATGCCCTGGGGAAAATCCCAGTCCTTTTGAGCAGCCTTGGGGAGGAAGCTAGACAGCCTTACTCACACCCCAGATGGCCTCCCTCCCTCCTACAGTGTTTCTGATGAGAGCTGTCTTGTAGTCTTGACTTTCTCTTCTGTCTAGAGTTGGCCCATGTAGCAGAGACTAACCCGTCTCTTCAGGAGATATTTAAAATGAGACAAGAAACACTGACTCTGAGACGTGTAAGCTTATGAGGTGCTGTGGTCCCCAGCACCAGAGAACTGCAGTTGTTCCAAATTCAACAGGACAAACAGAACAGAAGCTCTTGGGAATCACAGAGGACTTGCTTTGAACTGCTTGTTTTGCCCACTGTTGTGACTAAACGTTTGGAAAAATCAAGTTAGGGAAGGAAGGGTCTGTTCTCGATCATGCTGCACAGGGCCTGGGGACAGCAGCACGAGGCAGTTACTCACATCGCACCCACTGTCAAGAAGCAGAAAGATGAATATTTGTGCTCAGCTCAGTTTTCTCTTCTTCCCTGAAATCCAGAACCGCTGGTGTCTCCCACATTTGCACTTAATCTCAGTTAAACCTCTCTGGCAATATTCACACGGCATGCCCAGAGGTGTGTCTCCTAGGTGTTTCTAAAATTCAGTTAGGTTGACAATGAGGATCAACTCTCACAAGTATACCCAGTAGCCGTCAAATATATCATCTTTAAACCTTTATGTCTCGCTCTGCTCCCACAGTCTCAAGGCCATGTCATAATGCAAAATGCTTTTAGTCTGATTTCAAAAGCACCCAGTCTAACAGTTTCAACAGTGCTCAGAAGTCTAAAGTCGCTCCTGACAGCCACTAACTGTGAGCCCATTCACAAAAGGGAAGGGCAGAATGAGTAATAAAAGATCAGACTAGACTGATACTGAACCAAGCAGAGCAAATACCATACTCTAGGCTTGGATATCCGTGCCTCTCCAGTCCTGCTGTCTGCAGTAGGTATGGTATTCTCTCGAGCCAACTGCACCCTGTGACTACAGCTTTTCTCAGCAGACCTCTTTGGGTCCTGACATCTCTGATATCCTTGGGGTCACCACTGCAATTTAGGCTTCACTTTCACACATTTGGGCGGTGAGCTCTCAGGGACTCCCTGCAGGGAAGACAACTCTGCTACACATTTCCTGGCCTCAGTGGCTTCCTGAAACCTTAGTCCAGGCCTCTGTGAGCCTGTATCTCCTACATGAATCCCCTACATTGTGCATGCCTGCGAAACCACAAGGCTGAGGCTTTCTGCTATCTCAGAATGCTTTCTGGGTCCCTTCCACTGCATTCATGTTGACCTGTTGATCTCTGAATATAAAATAATATTTCCCAAGCTGTTGTTTTCTCTGCTGTCAAGTAGATTTGTATTTTCACAAGTAAGAGCCTTTGAAAGGTGCTATGCTTGCCCTTAAGGAATCTTTATTGTTGTCCCAATGCGGATAACAAAGTGTCCCTTTTAATGATGTTCTTGTGTGATTTTCCCCCAGGGAAACCTGAACAAATGTTTGTTTACCCATATATGACACTAATAATAGACCAAAGTCATGATTCTACCAAAGTCTAAATTGGCAAACCAGTGAGTTTATTGGACTCACATTCAGAGCTCGGGTGAGAGATTACCTACAGGAGCACAGATGACTCAAAGAAAGTTGTAGCACTGAAAAGCTCATGCAGACATAGGTGATAACTCATGAGAACTGAATCCCTGCATCTCCCAGCAGGACCTGCAGACAGTTGACAGCTTGTCTGAGTACCTTCTATCCTCAGCAACTGGTAAATGATTGTACAACCTTAGAAAAGGACCTTGTGGATTTTGTGGGTTTCCCTAAATTCCTGGACCTTGTGAACTTTGTGTACTTCCTGGGTCTTATTTGCCTCTAATTCTCCTGCCAGGACTGGATGTTTCAATTCAGAGGATGTAGCACGACTAGTAAAAACCCAGAGACAAAACTGGATTTCAAGCTGCAAGATCAGAGAAGCAAAGCAGCCAACACTAGAGAGCCCTTACCTCTGTGAAATCTTCAGACTGCAAAGAGAGCGAGTTCCTGTCTCATCCTGCCTTATAGTCCTCTCCAGTGTTAGCATGCACCACACTACCACCCAACCTCTATGGCTATGTAATGTGGCTGCTGGGATTAAAGGTGTGTGCCACCACTCCCTGACCTCTAGTGACTTAGCTCTGAACTCTGATCTTCAGGCAAGTTTTATTTATTAAAACACAAACAAAACATCACCGTAAGAGGAAATCATTACCCAGTGGATGCTAACCTTTTCAGTAATTACATCAGCTTTCTCTGCACTTGCCTTGTCTGCAACTTTAAAATTGCTCAAACACCTTTAAAAAATTAAACTGTACATTTTCATATACTTTTGTTTCTTCTCATTGTAACGTTGACCAGGAAGAGTGAGCAATAACCATACCACCAGCCTGGATGTTATTTTTCTTGACACGTCCACTGCCAACAACTTAGTCCATTACTTTTGAATTTAACTTCAATCAAATCTTCAAGACATGGTCAAAGTCCAACTAGTTTCCTCACTAGAATGTAACCTAAACAGTCTCTAGCTCAGTCCTAAAAGAGTCCTTGTTCCCCTCTAAAACCTCATCACTCAGGGCCTCCATTGTCTGCCTTTTGCTTCCAATTCTGGCGTTTCAAATTCCTACCAGAATGGCCATTACAATCTGTTTATAGCACTTAAGGCTTCTCTTGTCCACAGCTTCAAATTCTTCAAAATTCCTTTATCAAAGGAGCCCCGAAGGTTTATGAGCCACACAGTGAAGTCTATCACAAAGGAGTTCCACTCCATGGTACTGATTTCCTGTATTAGTTACTTTTCCATGGCTATGATAAAATACCTGACAAAAGAAACTTCAGAAAGAAGGCGTCATTTAGGCTCACAGTTTGAGGATGTGGTCCATCATCACAGAGGAGAAGATGTGCTAGAAAGAGTGGCTCTAACTGGAGCAGCGGAAGCATGAAGCAGATGATTACATTGTGTACACAGTCAGGAAGAGAACACTGTTGCTCTGTTTCTCATTTTTATTCAGCCCAGGACCCCAGTCTGTAAACTGCTGCAGTCCGCACTCATGATAGATTAAGTACCATACTGTTCTTGAATAATTCTAGTCTTGCCCCTCCATTAGGACCTAATGGTCTCTCTGTTCTTAGAATCCATGAGTTTGTATATCATTGTTCATTGAGATTTAGGTTTTCCTGAATCAATGGTTCTATAACTTGCAAGCAGCATGCCTGGGAAAGGATCCAGGTTTCTGCGGCTTGATCTTATGTTTTAGGAGACCCTCACATCCATGCTCCCCACTGAGTAACCAAGCCATCCTCTTTGGGTTTCTTTGGGATTACCACCCTGAGAGCTGAGCGGCCTTTCCTGGCTCTCTGTTCCTGTCTGTCTTAAAGGTTTCTGTCAGGAATCTTCTCCTCCTCCATTACTCATGAGTTTGATCAGGAGTCCACTTGAGGAGAGGGTTTCATTCATTCTAGACACCTGTTTTTTGTCTCCATGTGTACTGGGATCAGAAAACCCAACTGCTTAGATTAATGAGATGTGACTTCCTTATTGCCTGTTAATGATAGAAGTCTCTCATCAGTAGACAGCTGACATAAAGGAAACACTTATATTGGGATTTAATAATACGTATTATCAAAAGTCACCATGAAAGCTTTGTTGGACTCTGCCATTGGTTAGGCATATGTTAAGGTCAATGTAGCTTTTTGATAGCAATTTCTTCACTCTTTCTTTCCGCATTCACTTACTAGTTAATACTAATTGATAGTTGACATGACCCATGTAGCAGTCAGGCTAGGGTGAGGGAACCCGATGCCCAGTGGGTAATGAACAGGGTTGAGAATCATATATACGTGGGTCTGAATCCTGCCTCTGTGCTCTCGCAGGTTAATCGGGCTGATCCTAGTCCCTTCATCCATGAAATGAGGTAATGATACTGATCAGTTAGCCTGCACATTTAATCTTACTTCTAATTTAACCTTTCATTCTTTCAAAATTAGATCATTACTGGCCATATTAATGTTCTGTTTTTATTATAATAAATTACAAAATTATGCTAAAATGCAAACTTATTACCTTATTATATATCTTGATGTCTGAAATACAAAGGGGTCTTGTTCTTGTAGACTAAAATCAAGATACTGGCAGATCTGTGTTCTCTTGGGAGGTTCAGAGAAGGACCATTCTGCTTTTCCAGCTTTCAAAGGCTACCCATGCTCTTGACTCACAGCACCTGCCTCTCCATGCTTCTCCAACCTCTGTTTTCCTGGCCACGTCTCCTACTCATACTGTGGTTCTTCTGCCTCCCTTCCATAATATGGCTAGATGGCAGAGCTCCTGCCTAGAATGTACGAGGTCCTGTGTTTGATTCCCACAACTTCTGAAATAATACAACTGAGTTTGAAAGTTCCAGGATAGTCTCCTGAGTTAAAGACAGAAAGTAATCTAAAATCACTAAAGAAATGCCTTTGGCCTGCTAAGTGAGTTTTTTTTTTTTCAGATTCCAGGTTAGTATATGAATATCTTTGGGGAGCCATTGCACAGCTGTTCCCACATTGACCAATAACTTCCATAGCCAATTCTTTATCAAAGTCACCATTCCACTCTCAGAAAGCATCCCACTGACAACCATGAGAACTGAGACAACCTACAGTGGTGGGCAGCTACCTGCTTTTATCAGATTTTCTCAAAAAAAAAAAAATACAAACTTGCACAAAAGAGCATGTCAAATATATGAAATAAATATGCAAAAGAACATTGGTTTATTGCCACAAAATGGAAGGAAGAAACAAAGTGAACACAACTGCCAGGCATCTAACTTGCTAAAACAAAAACCCACAAAAAAGCAGCACTTGGGCTGCAGCTTCTTCCACACCAAATCATCTCATCAACACAGCTGTCACCAAGAGCTGCTCTCTGAAGATCTTGCTCAACAAGAAGGATATGTTCCACCATCTAATAGCATGCCAGGGTTTTTACACAATGTCTTCACCCAAATTACTAACTTTAAAGAGAGGGACTTCCTTCATGGAAGTTTCACATCTGTGACATAGAAAATGGGTACTTAAGAAAAGGAAAATATTCCAGGCCAATAGTTCTCGGCTGGATGAGATTCACAAACAATTAAATTACAAGCTTTTTAAAAATTTATGTATAATTTTGGCTGCAAGAAATAGAGAAAGCAAACCAGAAATGAACAAGTTTTCCTTGCTGGTAGCTTTGCTGTACCAGAAGGTGCTATGCAGGCCACTAAGGAAGAAAAATCATCTCTGGGCTTACTCAGTTGGTTGACCCCAAATGCTAGAATGCTGCAGTATTCACCCACCAGGCAAAATATCTATGATAAAACAGTACATGATCATTGCAGGAGTAACCAAACGTTTTCTGATTCGTTTTGAATCATATTCCACAGTGATAAATCCATTCATGCCTGGTACTATAAATCTGGTCAAGAACCCATGCTGGGGAAGTCATAGACTACAGGAGAGCATAAAGCTGTTGTTTGACTAGTCAGACATGTTGTCAATTGCCTTCTAAGCATTTTTTAAAGATTTATTTATGTATTTTATGTATATGAGTTCTCTATCTGCATGAATGCATGCTTGACAGAAGAGGGAATCAGACAGAAGAGAGCACCAGATCACATTATAGATGGTTGTGAGCCACCATGTGGGTGCTGGGAATTGAACTTGGGCCCTCTAGAAAAGCAGCCCGTGCTCCTAACTGCTGAGCCATCTCTCCAGCCTCAGCCTTCTCAATATTTAATGTAAGCCTTCAATTAGTACTGCACTCAACCTTGGTCAGGAACGTTTCTCTTTTCAGTGGGCACAGTTAATGCACTCATAACTGGTCAGATTCTGAGATGTGACTGTTGAGTGCTCAGCCCTCAATCACTCCAGATCTCAGGGAACATCCCAGAAGAGGAGGGAGAAAGAGTGTAAGGATCAGAGAATGGGGAGGAGTGATGCAGAAAGCTGTCTTCCACATCTAACATGACTGCTGTGCTTGTGAACTCTCAGAGCTATGGTTACCTACACGAGACTAAGTCCATCAACATTTCATCGTGGATGGGGGATGAATAGGTGAAGCTGAGTAGCTATGGCAGGTAATAACTTGTGGGAGAAGGGGAATAATTTTACTTCAGTGTTGTAGCCACTGTCGAGTTGACCACAACCCAGTAAATAACCACAGCCATACACTTGTAAGCAATTAAACTCTATAGGTTATATTTTTTTAAAAGACACAAAAATAGGAGGCAGAATGTGTTGAAAGAAAGCTGGGTTTGTTTTTTTTTTTTTTTGTCAACTTTACATAAACTAGAGTCATCAGAGGAGGGAGCCTCAGTTGAGGAAATGCCTCCATGAGATCCATCTATAAGGCAATTTATTATTTAGTGAGCAATAAGGAAGGGTGGAGCCATCCCTGTGTTGCTGGTCCTGGGTTCTATAAAAAGGTGGACTGAGCAAGCCACGAGAAACAACTCAGTAAGCAGCATTCCTCTACAGTCTCTGCATCAGCTCCTGCCTCCAGGTTCCTGCCCTGTTTGAGTTCCTGTCCTGACTTCCTTCAGTGATGAACAGCAATGTGGAAGTGAAGGCAAATAAACCCATTTCTCCCCTACTTGCTTTTTGGTTGTGGTGCTTTGTTGCTGCAATAGAAACCCTAACTAGGACAGGAAGCCTCCAGAGAGAGTAGGAAGAAAAGAAGAAAAAGGGAATATGGCGTGAATATGGTCAAAATTTAATAAATGAGTATAATGTTTAGGTGCATATATATATATATATATATATATATATATATATGGTCAAAGAATAATTTGAAAATTACTTTAAAATTTAATGTGCTTATATTATGTTCAATTTTTCCAGAAAGAAGGATAGCTTTCACAATATTGTCAGAATGGTTTGTGACTCTAAAATAAAAGTTTTTGTGGATAATTAGGAGCAGATATAAAGCTCTGTGATTAGTTTTTTTGTAAGAGATTATTTTGTTTTACTCTGGCACATACTGCCATCAGCACGGGGATTACTCTGTACACAGGTGCTGGAGGTTAGCCTCAACCACGGCAAAAGATACCGCAGTTCAAATTCAACTTTCTGTTTACGGCAGCAGTGGGCTCCTGAGTGTCCCCAGGTTGGGCTTTTAATGTTACTGTCAGCTCTGATCATGTGGCTAAATAGTGACAAAATGCAAAAGTGAGTTAACTATATTTAAATAAATCAGTTTGCCAGATGGTGCTGCACGTCAGCAGGAATGGCAGAAAGCTATGCAAATGTTCTTAACTTTCCTGCCTGTAACAGTGTCTGCCTGGAGACAATCGACAAGTGTGCACTGGGTGAATGAATCAACAACGCTGCTTTCTAGCCCCCTAGGAAGACAGTTAAGCTAATGAAGTTAGGCCCGACTTTGCATTTATTTTTCCATTAGTGAGATAGATATTATATATACTATATATAATATGTGATATTGAAAAATATATACTGACATTGAAAACAAAATTATAGGTGTAAATGGATGTTTCCTATCCTGACTGCCTGGTCCCAAATATCCAGCAGCAGCTTCCCAAATTACCACACAGATGCTTATATTAATTATAAATGCTCATCTGATAGCTCAGACTTATTACTGCCTAACTCTTACACTTATTAACCCATATTTTTATGTATGCTTTTCCACATGGCTCATGGCTTGTTACCTGATCTTTTACACATCCTGCTTGCTCAGCAGCTGGCTGGTTTCTCTCCTTACCCTACCCTCCTTCTTCCCATCATTCTCAGTTTGGTTTTCCCACCTAACTTCCTGCCAGCTACTGGCCTGTCAGCTTTTATTAACTAATGAGATTCACACAGATTCACAGAGTAGAAAAGGAGAGTTCCACCACATATAAGTTTTATTCATAATAGTTTTAATACTGAATGTCTAAAAGCTGTTCACTGAAACATTTTGACTGTTTCAACGTACAATTCCCTAGAATTTACACAAAAAAAAATCTCATATGGAAGAAACTGAGGAAGAAAGGCCAGTATCTGGCTCTTTTTATTCATAACCTAACAATGCAGGACCTGGTGGGAACAAAATATCCACATCTTGAGTTGTCAATGACAGAGTGAAAAGTCTGTTGCTAGTGGTTGAGAATATCCCAGTTCCCTACACAGGGGCCTGTAAGCACATTGCTCACAGGTGTCTGATCTCTCCAACACCGAACTCTGAAGGCCATTCAGATTTAGCCTTTGGGGTAGTTGGTGTAAGCTGGTGTGGATCTCTTTTACAGGTGTATCTTCAGGTAGCCCGCCTCCAAGAAGCAGCCTTCCGATCTTCAGGGTGTTTTTTTATTATTATTATTATTTTTAATCTAAGCAATTACTCACATCAAAGAGTGGCAGTAAATTTTTTAAACCCTGAATAAGACTTCCTATTTTAAGGATGAAGCCACAGGCATTCTTTAACTGATTCAAGAGAGAAGTCTCCTCAGATATCTGAAGTGAAGCTCCGGTTGGTGTTTTACTCACACCGCTTAGCTTGCAGGAAGACATCTTCCACTCTCTGGAACATCAGATAAGAGCAACCCTTCTCTTTAGGCATGCGCAATGGAGAGCGAAGTCACAAAGGCACCGAGTGGAGCAGAGCTTGGCTTCGTCAGGCAATGGCCCTCTGACAGTCCTGAGCAAAGCACTAAGGGCGGTGCCAGGTGCTCTAGGGAACAGTTCGTCAAGAGTCCAGATGCTGAAGATGGACGGATGAGGGTCTGAGGGCAATCATTCTTAATCAGAGAAACATGACAGCTGCCGTTGGTGTAAGGATTAAAGTTACCCGGCCATGAGCAAAACAACGGACTTCTGAGGCTTTACAACAAATTCCAAATTAGTCTCTCCCTTGAGGTGACGCCCGCCAGCATTTGGGAAGTTCTAATTCAGAAGGTATCAGCTGCAAAACCACCGGACTTCAGCTGTGCAGACCAGTGGGCTGGAAAAGATCAGAAGCCCATGTGCACAAAGGGGAGATTGTCCCCTTTGTCCTCAACACTGCTATCACGGTGGGACTTTATTGGGGAAAACAATCAGTCCAGATCCAAAGGGTACAGAGAGTCAGGGATTATTTCACAAGACATCAATAATATGGAAGGTCCGGCCTAAGAGATAAGTTTAACCGAGTTGCAGGCAATAAATAACACGTTCTGCTAGTTAGCATCAGCTGTCGACTTGTAACAGCCCAGCATTATCTGATGGAGTCTCAGTGAAGAATTACTTCGATCAGATTGCCTTGTAATCATATCTGTGGGGCATTTTTAAAAGTTGCTAACTGGTGATCTCCCCACAACCTCAGTGGAACTCTGAAACACAGCCTGCTACTACACACAGAAGATCAAGAGATGAATGACCAGCCACCTAGTGGGACAAATCACTTGTTAGGCCCTCTATTCCAGGGCAAAACTCTAGGCCTCTCTTCCACCTGCCTTGGCTTCTCTAGCCAGCCAGCAGGAGAGTTTCCTGCAGGTAGACTTCTCCATTACCCCCATCCCCACCATCAGACCCTGCAAGCTACAAGTCCCATCCTGCCCCTAAACCCTCCTATCTCCCTGCAACCTTAGTATAGCTCTGAAACACAGCCTGCTACTACACAGAGAGGACAAAGAGGTGAATGACCAGCCACCCAGTGGGATATGCCACTCTCTAGGCCTTCCATACAGGGGCAAAACCCTGAGCCCCTCTGCCACCTGCCTCAACTTCTATAGCTAGCCAGCAGGTGTAAAATGGAGCGGCGGGCCACTTCTGGCTCCTAACTGCCTGGCTAGCTTATACTCCAAAATAGCAACACACAAATTGTATTCATTTAAACACTGCCTGGCCCATTAGTCCTAACCTCTTATTGGCTAACTCTCACATATTTGTTTAACCCATTTCTAATAATCTGTATGTCACCACGAGCTCGTGGCTTACCAGGAAAGATTCAGCGGGAAGCTCTTTGTCTCTGTCTCTCCCAGCATTCTGTTCTGTCTACTCCACCTATCTAAATTCTGCCCTATCAAAAAGCCAAGGCAGTTTCTTTATTTGACCAACGAAAGCAACACATATAAAGAAGATCCTCCTACACCAAGCAGGTAAGTTTCCTGCAGGTAGGCTGCTCCAAAACTCCTGAGACACAGACAATGACAGTACAGAGCAGACCAAGAACAGTTCCCAAGACACAGACAACAACTGCAAGGATTAGACCAAGACACAAAGACACTGCCAGCATAAAATGAAGGAAGAGATGGGTAGGTGCCAATGCAAGAATTCATCCAACAACCTAAAAATCAGCGTGGTAACACCAGAACACAGTGGTCATACATCAGGACTACTTGATCATCCTAATCTAGAAGAAGCAGAAGAAAACAATTTTAAGTGTAACTTCATGAAGATGATGGAGACCTTTAAAGAGGAAATGAAAAATTCCCTTAAAGAAATGGAGGATAAGACAAATAAAATTGGAAGAAATTAATATATCTCTCAAAGAAACCCAAGGAAATGAAGGATAAATAATAAAACAGGTGAAGCAAACAGTTCAAGACTTGAAGTCTGAAATAGAGGCAATAAGGAAAACACAAACTGAGAGAATTCTGGATATGGAAAATCTGGTAAAAACAAAACAAAACAGGAACTACAGAGGTAAGCATAATCAACAGAATACAAGAAATGGAAGAGAGAATCTCAGGGATTGAAGATACTATAGAGAAAATAGATTCATTGGTCAAAGAAAACATCAAATCCAAAATATTCTTAACACAAAACATTCAGGAAATCTGGGACACCATGAAAAAAACCAAACCTAAGAATAATAGGAATAGAACAAGGAGAAGAACTCCAGCTCAAAAGCACAGAAAATATATTCAACAAATCATAGAAGAAAACTTTCCCAACCTAAAGACGGATATCCCTATGAAGGTACAAAAATCTTACAGAACACCAAATAGACTGGATCAAAAAAGTCCCCTCACCATATAATAATCAAAACACAAGGCATACAAAATAAAGAAAGAATATTAAGAGCAAAACAAAAAGGTCAAGTAACATATAAAGGTAGACCTATCAGAATTACACCCGACTTCTCAATGGAAACCATGAAAGCAGGAAGGTCCTGGGCAGATGTGCTGCAGACACTAAGAGACTTGGATGCAAGCCAAGACTACTATACACAGCAAAGCTTTCAGTCACCATCGATGGAGTAAAGAAAATAGTCCATGACAAAACCAGATTTAAATAATGTCTACCCACAAATCCTCCCCTACAAAAAGTACTAGAAGGAAAACCCCAACCCAAGGAAGCTAATTGCACCTACAAAAACACAGGCAACAAGTAACTTCACACCAACAAAACTCAAAGAAGGGAAACACACACACTACCATCAAAAATAACAGGAATTAACAATCATTGGTCATTAATATCTCTTAATATCAATGGACTCAATTCACCTAAAAGAGGCACAGGCTAACAGAATGGATACAAAAGCAGGATCCAGCCTTCTGCTGTATATAAGAAACATACCTCAACCTCAAAGACAGACATTACCTCAGAGTTAAGGGTTGGATTAAGATTTTTCCAATCAAATGGACCTAAGAAACAAGCGGGTATAGCTATCATAATATCTAACAAAATATACTTCAAACTAAAATCAATCAAAAGAGGTGAGAAGAACACTTTATACTCGTAACAGGAACAATCCATCAAGATGAAGTCTTAATCCTGAACATCTATACCCCTATTACAAGAGCACCCACATAAGTAAAAGAAATATTACTAATGCTTAAATTGCACATCAAACCCCCATACACTAAGAGTAGGAGACTTCAACACCCCACTCTCCCCAGTGGACAGGTCTACCAGACAGAAACCTTAGAGAGAAATAAGAGAACTAACAGATATAATGACTCAAATGCAATTAACAGACATCTACAGAACATTCCACCCAAACACAAAAGAATATACCTTCTTCTCAGCACCTCATGGAACCTTCTCTAAAACTGACCACATACTCAGTAACGAAGCAAACCTCAACAGATACAAAAAAAATTGAAGTAACCCCTTTATCTGGTTGGATCACCATGGTTTAAAATTCGAATTCAACAGCAACACTAATTTCAGAAAACCCACAAACACATGGAAATTAAACAGTGCTCTATTGAACCACTTCTGGGTCAAGGAAGAAATAAAGAAAGAAATTACAGACTTCCCAGAATTCAATGAAAATGAAGGCACAACATATCCAAACCTATGAGATAGTATAAAAGCAGTGCTAAGAGGAAAGTTCTAAGTGCCCACATAAAGAAAGTGGAGAAAGTTCACACTAGTGACTTAACAGCATACCTGAAAGCTCTAGAACAAAAAGAAGCAGTCTCAACCAGGAGGAGTAGAAGACAGGAAATAATCAAATCGAAGGTTGAAATCAACAAAATAGAAACAAACAACAAAACAGTACAAAGAATCAATAAAACAAAGAGCTGGTTCTTTGAGAAAATCAACAAGATAGACAAACCCTTATCCAAACCAATCAAAAGGCAGAGAGAGAACATCCAAATTAACAAAATCAGAAATGAAAGGGGAGACATAACACTGAGGAAATTCAGAAAATCATTAGGTCATACTACAAAAACCTGTACTCCACAAAATTAAAAAATATAAAAGAAATGGACAATTTTCTGGATAGGTACTACAAAATTAAATCAAGACCAGGCAAACAATTTAAATATACCTATAGCCTGCAAGGACATAGAAGTTGTCATCACAAGCCTCACAACCAAAAGAAGTCCAGGGCTGGATGGTTTCAGTGCCGAATTCCACCAGAACTTCAAAGACAAGCTAATACCTATACTCCTCAAAGTGTTCCACATAATAGAAATAGGCTACAGTTACCCTGATACCAAAACTACACAAAGACTTAACCAGGAAAGATAATTACAGACCAATCTCACCATGAACATAGATGCAAAAATACTAAATAAAATATTGGCAAACTGAATCCAAGAAGACATCAAAAACAAAAACAAAAACCATGATCAAGTTGGCTTTATCCCAGAGATGCAGGGATGGTTCAACATACGAAAAGCTATCAATGTAATCTACCATATGAATAAACTGAAAGAAAAAAAAACATATGATCATTTCATTAGATGCTGAGAAAGCATTCAACAAAATCAAACATCCCTTCATGATAAAGGACTTGGAGAGATCAGGGATACAAGGAACATATCTAAAAATAATAAAAGCAATATTACAGCAAACCAACAGCCAACATCAAATTAAATGGAGAGAAATTAAAAGTGATCCCACTAAAATCAGGAACAAGACAAGGCTGTCCACTCTCTCCATATCTATTTAACGTAGTTCTTAAAGTCTGACTTCAAGCAATAAGACAACAAAAGGAGATCAAGGGTATTCAAATTGGAAAGGAAGATTTGTAGATGACATGATAGCATACATAAATGACCCCAAAACTCTACTTTTGACTTTGACTGCTGATAAATACCTTCAGTAATGTGGCAGAATACAAGATCAACTCAAAAAAATCAGTAGCCATCCGACATACAAATGATATAGAAGCTGAGAAAAAAATCACAGAAACATCATCCTTCACAATAGCCACAAATAACAAAAATAACACTAACCGAACAAGTGAAAGACCTTTTTGACAAGAACTTTAAGTCTTTGAAAAAAGAAATTGAAGAAGATACCAGAAAATGGATATATCTCCCATGCTCTTGGATAGGTCCAAACTAGTTCCTCTGAGTCGGTTGACAGTTGCATGCCTGGGGCAGACTGCATGGCCATTGGCAGTGGCACCAGGATTTATCCCTACTGGTTGTACTGGCTTTTTTGAAACCTATTCTCTTTGGATGGATACCTTGCTCAGCCTAGATATAGTAGGGAGGACCTTGGATCTTCCCCAAAGTAATGTACCTTACTCTCTCTGAGAAGTGGATAGGGGGTAAGGTGGGAGGGGTGAGGTAGAGTGGCTAGGTGGAGGGCAGAGGAGGAGGGGAGGGAGTGTGAACTGGGATTGGTATGTAAAATTAAAAAAAGATTGTTTTCTTTTTAAATAAATAAATAGATAAGTAAGTAAATAAATAAATTGCTAATTGGTGTAGGAGGGCCCAGCCCACTGAGGGCAGTACCATCCATATGCAGGACTTTCTGAGTTGTATAAGAAAACTAGAAAGGGAGATAGTAAGCAAAAAATTCCTCTACAGTTTCTACTTCAAGCTCTTACCTTGAGCTCTAGCCTTGGCTTCTCTCAATGAAGGACTAGCACCTATAAGCTAAATAAACCCTTTCCTCCAAATTGCTTTCAGAGACTTACATGTGATGCTTGTCACATTAACAGAAAACAAAATAGAACACATTCAAAGGCAGGTGTGCAGGAAGATGTATTTTGAGAAGTCAGGCTCCTCCAGCGAGACTTCACTGAGGTAGAGGGTCGTCCTTCTAGCTTCATAGGAGAGATGGTGGCAGAGACCTAACAGGAGGATTAGACCTGTTTGGCAGGAGCTTAAGCAGCCATACCCAGATGCTGAACCAGCAGGCAGGATCTCCCTACAAAGAGACTGATCATTTCAGACCTTTGTAGCATGAATAGGTGACATGCCTTCCTGCTCTGGGGAAAATCAGACGAGGGCCTGGGGCTGCCTTTTTCTATCTCTGACTAATGGATGAGGCTAGCCAAAACCTTGACCTTTGCCTAGTGACAAAATCCCAGAATAACGCCTACGTATATAGAAGTAAAAGAGGAAACAATTTGGTAATTGTTTTAGCAAGGCATATCACCAAGAATGATTTTCCAAATTGTGAAATCTAATAACCATGTAGAAAGAAAAGGTTTATTTCATTCTGATTCTAACTTGGCACGTGATTTCCATTCATCCAACAATTTATCTTACTTTTACATCCTCTTACAAAATATTTATTCCAACAAAATGTGAATGACTAATGCCATAATGGTCCTTTGGAAAGAGCAGGAAGTGAGAGCCCTTGAAGGAACACGAAAGGACACAGCAGATTGCCTCCAGTTGGAGAAGCCAGAAGAGAGCTTTTGTCCTCTGGCCCCAGACAGTCACCTCAAACTGTTTGCCATCTCTTTCTGTAGTCTGCACATGCTTCAAACTACCAACTTGATTCTGGAATCATGACCTCTGAGCTCTGGAGAGAATGGAGTAAGGCAAACACTTCACTTGCCAACTTAGAGTTGGACGTTAACCCCGTTGTGCATTTGCAAGTGATGGTCAGTTTTGTCTCTCGCTACCACACATTTAACAGCCATAGTGGTTTGAATGAAAATGGCCTCTATAGGCCCTTAGGGAGCTGCACTATTAGGAGGAGTAGCCTTGTTGGAGAAAGTATGTCACTGGGGGTGGGCTTTGAGGTTCAAGCCAGGCCCAGCATCTTTCCTGTACTGCCTGCAAATCCAGATGTAGAACTCTCAGATACCTCTCCAGTGCCATGTCTACCTGCATGTTGCTGTGCTTCTCACCATGATGGCAATGGACTGAACCTCTGAACTATAAGCCTGCCCCAATTAAATGTTTTCCTTTATGAAAATTACCAGGGTCATGGTGTCTCTTGCCAGCAATAGAAACCCTAAGGCAACAGCCCTGGTCAGGTGACTGTGTGAGCTTCCTCTCTCCCTTCCTGGTCCTACTGAAGTAATGACAAGCAGTAGCATTTCTATGAAGAGACCTGGTTGACAATGCTTGTCATTGGAGATCTTATACATACAGTTCTTTACTGAGTCTGGCTTATCTCTTTAGGACATACAAGGTCACCACTGATCACTAGACGTGGCCTGTGTTTTGGGATTGGTTTAATTTAAATGAATAAAGTTAATGCTCCCCTTAGCACTGAGTTAAAGAAACAGGCCCCGCAGCATTAAAGAAACGCCCAAGTGAGTAAAACCATTAATAACCTGGATGTGGCGCAGACTGGGGGACCATACCCAATCCCAAGGTCACATGCCATTTTCATTGTCTGTTACACACAAAAGCTCCCAAACGCAAGGACATAAAATAACCCCTAGTTTTACATTGTGTTGTGTTATCTGAGTTCAACTGTGTGATCCTTCATCCTATTAAAATTAACTAGGGACCAGATTGATATGTCCTAGAAACTGGATTCCCTCTGGTCTGGGAGATCAAAAGTGGAATTCATTCACATACCAGATTCCCCTGCAGGCATAGCAGAGAGACCAGGCCAGCAGGACCTTCTTTTTCCTGTCACTTCAGAGTCGGAATGGTCTCTGAAACAGACAGACTTCATACACAATGGTCTGGACATCAAGGCAGAAAGTGTATTTCTCTTAGAGATAGGGCCTTGCACAAACCCCAGGATGCAGCCACAGATCTTTCCAGAGCCAGGGGAAGGGCAAGTTCTTGATAGGAACATACACCGTGAGACAGTTTCTATCCTTTACCAAAGCTCACCTGGTTCCTCTTAGACCTCATCTCGCACCTCCACCTTGGACTAAAGGCTTTAGCCAATGGTAGCATAGTTTCTGACAGCTCAAAGCTACACCCCCAGGGCAACCTTAACTAACTACTACTAACTCCCTTACGTAAGTATCTGTCTGGGAAGAATAAAGGCATCCTGGAGAATTTATTTTGTTTCTGCCATACCCTCAGTCATGTCTCCTGTCTCCCAGTGTCTGCAGGAGCGGGGAGACTTTGAAAGTGCCAGTTAGCATAGCCCAAGGCTCCACTCCATCTGGACTCCTGTCCCTTTGCTGATTTTTCACTTTCTTGGCTCTGTCAGCCTTCATCTTTATCCTGAGTTCCCCTACTCTCTTTTTAAGTGCCCTAGCACAAGGCTAGAGATGTAGTCAGTAGCAGAGTATTTGCCAAGCAAGCACAAGGCTCTTGGTTCCATCCTGAGCAAACAATAATAATAATAGTAATAATTAAATGTCTCAAAACAAATACGAATTTTTGATATGTACCTTGAACTTGGATTCAGTTCACATCAAACCCTTTCCACTACTGAAACAGTATTCTTCTGATCAAATGCTAATCCCACCGGTTGAGAATAAGACCACCACCACAATTTAAAGTCAAATTTGAAGCAAGCTTTTATGAAATACCAGCCAGGTAGATGGCCTCTGGCCAGGTACCTCTCTGGGTTTCCAGAAAAGAGCCCTGAATGAGGGTTTACAGTAGCTTAAGTACTTCCCATCAGGTCCAATCAGGGGCAAGCATACATGCTGACGTATTTCCTGCCTGTGAACCTCTCACCCACATGTGATCAAGATCATCCACTGCAGATGGGTCAAACGTGTTCACGGGAGTGAAAAACATGTGGCTCATTATCTCCCATAAGCAACAGCCTTCAGCATTTCAGAAACTGTCTGTCCATGGGCAAAGGGCTTGTAGATTAGATATATTTTTGTTTCATGGATCTCTCCGGCATACTAATTAAAACGTAAAATGTAACTTCGGCTCTCACACAGAACCTCCTGCCCTTTTTTATTTTCTTTAACAAGCATGTTGGAAAACCATAGCAAGTGACGGTCACTTTTTCAAGTTCTCTTTTGAGAGTGGCTGGAAAAGTAGAGTCAGCCCACTCAGACCTACTTCCTTCCCTTCCAGCAGGGTGCAGGTCACGGCCTCTCCCTGGCAGCTCGGTCATACAGGTCCAGGTTAGCGGGTCTCATCAGCTCATGTGACTCTCACGTCAAGGCATGACACAGCCGAGCCCAGCAGGTGCAATAGAGACATGCCCTCGCTGAAGGGGGCCTGCAGCTGGTGAGGGGCACGCACCGAGGTCACCCTTTCTTCTCTCTCCTTACTAGCAGGCTGTGGGCTGCCTTCCTGCTCCAGAAGCAGCTGGTTCAGAGGATCTGGGCTCAGCAAAGTGTCACCGGGGTGTCCTTCACCCGCCTTGGATGGGGCAAGCACAAGTCTTTAAAGGAATAAACTTTGCCATCTTGATACAAAACGTTCGACAGAACTGGAGGAAATTATGTAACTTGGGACTTTACAACCTTGAGGCGCTGCCCTCTGGCTTCCCCTTTCTTTCTGCACAGTTCTGGGACTACCCCGGAGTCCCCTCTTCAGCTTTAGCCCTTACTCTCTCCAGTGCTGACCTCTCTTCTCAGCATGGACACCAACCTTTAGGACTGAGGCCCACGCGACCTCCTCAAATGCTTTTCTTTTACGCAATTCTCCCAAGAACACCTTAAAAAAATCTTTCCCTTCTTTGCTGATGGCAATATGTACTACACATTCTTTTATTTTGTTCTGTTTCACCCATATTTTTTCCCCACTAACATTCCCTGGTTGTCTGCCAGGAATAGAGTACATGCTCAGTTGATGGTGATCCGCAGACCAGGAACCCACGGCCCCTGGGAGACACAGATGGACACTGATGCCTAAGGTTCTGGGGAACACTGGCACTGGAGCCAAGTATGCCCGTCAAAAGACAGGGAGCCCTTCTAAGAAGAGTGACTTTGAAGGGAAAGGAGCGGGCTGCAAGAGCAGCAGAGGGCTACTACAAGCAATTGGTAGCACATGCAAAGGCAGCAGGGCACGGCTACTTGGTCATGGGGCATCAAACATAATTCAGCATGATCAGAATACAATGCACAAGAGAACTATGACCAGAAACATGAGTAAAGGCACAAACGGGCTCCAGATGACACAGATCTGCAAAACCGTGTGAAAACTTTACTCTTGCTTGTGATGGGCACCAGAGAGCTTGGAGGTCTTAAATAATAGACTGTTCTGACATGTCCTTTAGGCTAAGACGCCTAAAGTCTTTAGTTGCATTCCTGTGGCTTTCTTTCGTTAAGCCTGTGTTTATCTCAGCAGGAGGTCATGTGGGGAGATCTTTGTACTGGATATTGACTTCCCCAAATCTATGAATGTATCGCCCCTACCCCCACTTCCTTCAACTTTTCCTCCCAGTAGAAACACTGGTGAAAAGCTCAGAAGAAGGCATGATTTCTGTACTTTTTTTTTTGTTTGTTTGTTTTTCGAGACAGGGTTTCTCTTTAGCTTTGGAGCCTGTCCTGGACCTAGCTCTTGTAGACCAGGCTGGCCTTGAACTCACAGAGATCCGCCTGCCTCTGCCTCCAGAGTGCTGGGATTAAAGGTGTGTACCACCACCGCCCAGCTTGGTTTCTTCATTTGACCACCTGTTCTCTGCTACCTACCATGCAAAGCAGTACTGTGACCCTCTCACCAGGTCTCTTCTCTAACTCACATCACAAGGACACTTGTAATGCTGGGATACAAGCTGTGACCCACTGTCCGAGCTCACATGAACATTTAGGCACATGGAACGAAATAGTCACTGTCTAGTGGGGCAGAGATATGTCCCCATTATCTAGACGCTGGATGGCACAGACCTTTTGACCATCACTACCTTAGTCAAATATTTTAAAGATCCCATCTTCCAGGTTTTGCGTCATCTACCTGAAACACAAAGCAGTTTGTCGCGTTCTGGGCGTCCTTAACTTCCAGCCTCCTCTGTGATCGTATCATCAGGATGTATGTAGCTAATCCGTAGTTTTAGTTTTTGAAATGTAGCTGCAAGCTCCCAGTGTGACAAGAGCCTTCTTACATATGGCCCCACCCTGGTGAGCCTCAACTGAGGTTTTCGTCTGGGCTTTTGACAGCTTCATTTCTGTGAACAACCCAGGATGTGGGTTAAAATGCTTCCAGGGAGCATCTCGAACTGCCCATCACAAAAAAAAAAAAAAAAAAAAAGTCAGTATGAAAAATAGGCAAAACTATGTTCCCATTCACCTTCCTAAAACTTATAATAAAAGATAACACACTTAACATATGGTTTATATGATACAATTAAGTACCAATATCACATTTTTTCAAAGCTTGATTGTAGTGGCATTTCATTTGTATTTTATTCATTTGTATTTTAATAAAGCTTTCCTGAAGATCGGAGAGTAAAACAGCCCCACTGGTCATCCTTACAGACAAGACAGTGGTGACACACACCTTTAGTCCCAGTAGTCACACTAGTTGCCATAGAAACCAGGCGGTGCATGCCTTTAACCCCAGTGGTGCACCCTTTTAATCCCAGAACAAGAGAGGATTATAAAACAGGAGGAGACAGCTCTCAGGCTCAGTCTCATTCTGAGATTCCTGGAGGCAGGATTGCTATTTTTCAGACTGAGATTGATGTAAGAGCCAGTGGCTGGCTGCTTTGCTTTTCTGGTCTTCAGGTTGAACCCTAATATCTGTCCCTGAGTTTTTATTAATTGTGCATCACCTGATGTTTTGCTGACCACATCGCCCACAGTCTAGCGACTACTCATGCCTATTTCCCTGGCAGTTGTGAGAGAACATGTAACTCCATTTCCCAGCATGCTTTGTAACCAGGAATAGCCAATGAAATGCGAGCAGAAAAGTTAAAGGAGATTTTTCTCCTAAGGGAACAAGATGCTCGCTTTTTACTCTGCTTCCTTCTGGTAGCCTAAACATGGTGGCTGAGGTGCTAGCAGTCATTTAAACCTTTAAACCTGTGGGCTACGCCTGAAGGTAAAAGCCAGTCCTAGGGTAGTAGGATGACCTCTGGATCTCCTTCATCTAAAGTGAATTGAGTGAACTCCATTCTTAGTGAAGCTGTATTTGTTTTATTAAGTTATGAGCACTCACACTTTCCTGTATAGCTCAGAAAGCCAGGAGAAGATGGTTTAAACTCACCTAGTCTTGCTCTGTCACATATGAGAATCTCAAGTTCTCCTCGGATAACCTGTGAGTCTGTGAAGCCTGTATCTGCATGGCTTGCCCATCTCTGTACTTGCTTCTGCCAGTCTCTCTTAGCTGTCTTGCTCTGTTCCAAAGAGGAAACTGAGCCACTCATGGATCTCCTTCCACAAAGCCTGGGCACCTTGTCCTCTCTCTACCGTGTGCACAGGAACATTACAAATCCATCAGATTCCTGTTAGCCCTGGCCTTTGCCACTCAACCTCCCAGCACCACCCCACGTCTGTCTAGCCAACAGCACCCCAGTGTATCCTCCTCCGTCCTTGCTCTCCTCTCCTCTCCTCTACCTCAGCTCCTTCCCTTAAACTGGTGCCCAGAAAACTTCTACTTAGGTGTCTTCTCTGCACCTCAGCTTTTGAGGCACATCTCTCACTGAAGCTGAACCCCCATGCCCCCCTGCCCCCGCTTTTACCTAGGTAGGCCTGTTATCAAGCTCCCAGGGTTGGCTGGTTACCTTCATCTGTGTCCCAATGCTGGGGCACCAGGAATGCATAATTATACCCAGTTTTCATGTAAGTGCTGAGGATTTAAACTCAGGTCCTCTTGCTTTCATAAACACTCTTACCCACTGAATCGTGTCTCCAGTTCCCATGGACGTATCTATTTCTAAAAACTGATCAAAAGCATCACAAAACCTCCATTATTAGTAGATACATCTCCTTTTCTAAAACTCTAGAATCTCAAAGTGAATGAGCATGAAAGTAGTAAGTTGGAGGGCGGGGCAGGAGTATCAGGAGCACAAATCCCACTGGCTAGTTACAGGGGCTGCAATCTAAGGCTCATTCACAAGGCGCTGAGAAGCCCTGGCTCATTCCTGGTAGCTGCTTTTCCCTGTAGGCCACAGGTGTGGCTCATAAGAGTAGATTGCCCTGGTCTCCTCATTTCCCGCTAGTTGACACCCTGTGAACTCAGGAATAAGAACTCATCTTTCAAGCACGAAGATTACTCCCACTTACTGAAAACATATTTCTCTGGGGTTTTCTGAACCCCAAAGATACATTGTGGGTTTTGTGCCTGTATCATTAAACCAACGATTATGAAATTTTCTGAGTTAATTTGTAAATAAAATATTACATTCAGCATATCACTGGAGAGCGAAAATGTTGATTCATTGTCAGCTCTACATTTTATAAATGAGGAATTTTTAATTGATACATAGCAGTTGCACATTTTTATGGAGTACCATGTGAACATTTCAATATGTGTATACAGTGTGTGGTGACCACACCTGGAAGCTGGCATGGATATCACCTCCGATCTTTGCCAATCTTTGTTGGTAGCTTTACATTTATCTAGCATTAAAATTTAGGGTTTTTTTTTTAAAAAATACAGTCTCTTAATCCTCATAATCTTTCTATAATGTTAGCATAAGTGGCATTTGATAGTTAAATAAAGGGCTGGAAAGATGACCCTGGGATTAAGAGCATTTGCTGCCCCAGCAGAGGACCAGGTTTGGTTCCCAGCACACACATCTGCTGGATAATAGGTATCTGAAATTCCAGGGGACCCAACACCCTTCTCTGGCCTACATGTGGTATACATACATACATACGGGCACACACTCTTACACATAAAATATGAATAACTACATCTCTATAGTTAAATAAATTGCTATTTTCAGGGTGCATTGTTACTAAATGGTGAAACCATGATAATGATGTGAGTTTCTCTATCCGACCTCTGGAGATCTTTCAGAAAGGCCACATGTTTCATTGTCAGTAATAATTTACCAGTTCCTGAGCAGATCATACATGGTATATAGAATGGGGCTCTGACTAGGGCAAGAGCTCTCTACAGGGGGCTTGGGTCTAGCCAGTCAGCATGCACAAGTTTGGAGCCAGACCTAGGAGAGGGCAGTATGAACCTGGGCACACAGAGAGAAAACGGAGATGAGGAGCACCTTGTAGCAGCCCAGCTTCTATGCCGTCTTTTCTTATTTACATCTTTTTCTACTTCTTTTTTTGCCTGGTGAAGAACTTGCTGTGAACGAGAGGTGGAGGCCAATGCAGGTCAGAAGTAATCAGAAAGGGATTCATAACCAACGAGCCTGAACCACGGGTGCAGTTTTCAGGATCACAAATCCCCAGCTTGCTGCTGCAAAGAGAAAGCGCGAGGTTTGCATCTGAGCTCTAGGAGCAGAGAAACCAAGTACTGCAAGGAAGAAATCTCATTCTCAAGAACAGATTTTTGAGAACATCAAAACCGGAGCATCTGATAGCAGGGCTCCTCAGGGGACATCACACGGGGCTACCAGCTCTTACAGACTGCACGTGGCTTCTCACCAGGTTAATTAGAGATACAGCTCATTTGTATTCAGTACCTGATGGACAAAGGGAGCCCTGATGGGAAACGATGCTGCCAGTCTGAGAGCTCACACTTCAGTGCTGGGGACCACTGAGGTTTTGTTAGTGGTGGTGTGTACATGTATGTGTCGCTTCTAGCGTCAGCTGGCAGCATCGCCTGCCCTTTTCTGTGTTCCTTTGGCACTGCCCACTAAAGAGTCAGCTGCCAAGTGTGAAAAGCACTGACATTTATTGACTACCTGCTTTTTAGTGGGTACTACTCTCCCATACTCCTCTGAAGAAAAACATCCTAATTCCTTTTCTAGCAGAGCCATGTCACCAGTGCCAGGGCCAGGGACTTGCTCGCTGCTGTAGAACTAAGTCGGGCTCACTTACTGGGCCAACCCAAAGCCTGAGTGTACCAGATGTTTTCAAAGCTCCCAGCCCCTGGGCTGGTTGTAGGTGGAATGGACTGGATCACACATAGATGATGAAGCACATACCACTTGCACAGATCCTGACCCCGAGGTTTTCCATGCTTGCTTGCAGCTGTGCAGTGAGACCACCTCGAGACCATTCCAGATGCTTTTCTGAAACATTTCTTCAGTCTCTCGGTCAGACAGAATTGATCGTGTACTCTTGAGGTTTTACTGGCCCAGCCAAAAAAAAAAAAAAAAAGTTCAATAAATTCTGCCCTGTAACTACCATGCAGCCTTACAATTCTCTCTAAGCTGGGCCTGGTCCACAGATGTGGTTGCATCTCCACCTGGGTAATAACCAGAGCTTTAATTTACTATGCACTTACTTCTCGCCTAGCATGGTGCCTTGGATTCAAGATCACCTGATTTTGTGTTATAACCTTATAAGGCAATACCACCATTACCCCTGGTAGCTGAAGAAACTGGAGGGAGAAGGTTGACTCACTTGCCTAATGCACTCCTCACTTAAAGCTTGGTGTCACAGTCGAGCACGGGCCCTTTATTTTTCAGTCACCCCATCGGTCTATCTAACGCTTCTCTTGACCACAAGGTCGGGGACCAAACACAGCAGCACCTTGGCCAAGTGACAGACCTGCACAAGGTCAAGTCACCATTCAGCAGGCAGCGCTATTTGTCCTCAGGAGAGGACATGAGGCTGAGAAGGGCACAAGCTTGTGTGTCCAGGCATTGTGCATGTGGAGTGGGGACTGAGGACAGGTATAATCAAATGTTATTAGAAAAAAAGTGCTAACCAATTTAACCAACTCCCATGATCCTAAGTCTGTAATAAGTTTTTCTCAGACCCAAAGCAGGAAGGGAGAGTCTGTATGACCTTCTACTCTTGTCTGAACTTGGGTAATTTAACATCTGAACTTGTCTGAGTGTTGCATATAATTTTGGTGTAACCTATTTAAGAAAACAAAATATCAAGGCATTCTGATTAGGTATCTTTTATTTTAAAGTCCCCCCCCCACACACACACACACTTTTCATATTGCTTTCCCCAGAAAAATGGTGCCAAATTCTCAACTTCAAAGCAGAAATTTCAGTCTCTCAAAAGTGAACCAGTCCCCCGTAGGTGGGAAGCAAACACATCTTGAAACGCTGAGGGAAAATGATGCTGCCTGCCCAGGCAAGTGAATAGGAACTCACACCTTTTTTCTTATTAGATTTAAGATCTAGGCCTGCTGACAGCCCATTGTTTTCTGCATACCAAATGGAAGGCTTTGAGAAAGCTGGGCCCGGGAAGCAATAGTCTCTCTTTGCCAGAGGAGAGTCACCACTCAACCAGAAGGTTCTCTGACCAAACAAGGAGTCCATCCTCAAACATGCAATCATTGAAAGGAAAGTGGATTTTAAATATAATTCTGCATTACATATTGTAGCCATAATTATTCTATGTTACAACTGTAACTTCTTCACTATGTGGGTGCTGCCAATCAGGTTGCTGAAGGACTGTGTACAGGTGGTGAGATATTTTCTTCTTTGGTTTTAGTTTTCATTTGGCTTTGTTTTGCAAGAATGAAAGGGGAAGGGCCTCTCTCTTCCAACTGAACAGAGTACCTCGGGCAAACCTCAAGGTCCATGTGGTTTATGGTCACTGACTTCAGCCGGAGGCCGGAAGGGCTGTTGCTGTCACTGTGCAACTTGGGTATTTCTTTTTCCTGGAGTCTTTGCTCAGAGGGACTGCCCACCAAGGACTTCTCCAGCTCTTGCCACACTTGGACATCTGAGTCTCTCTCAGAGGTCTCAAAATATCCAGTGCACGTGCACACACACATGTGTTGCATCACACTTGCTGCAAAGTGTGTTTATGGTAGTGTGCATTGCGGGGGGTAACTCTAGAGAGGTCGAGGAGGGTTGAGAAGAAGAGTGATCTTGTGGACAAGACAAGGGCTCCTGGTATACATCCCAGGATGGAGTCCTCCCGGGAAGTTCTCAAGGCCACCCCTCTGATTCTTCTCCTGCTCTCTCACTCATTGGCCTCTGTACCCTATGAGAACCAGCCTGGTGCCAGCTACTCCGATAGTCACAGCTGTGTAGGTATGTACATTTTAATTCTTTTCTCTGTGTTCATAACAATGAAGTCTGATACTTTGCTTGCACAACAATCCCTCACCCTCAAAGTTAGATGTGATGGCATGTACTTATATGTATTCCTAGCACTCAACTGAAAGAGGCAGGAGGCTCACCGGATGGAGGCTAGCCTGGGTACATATTGAGACCCTGTCTTAAAAGTAAACAAGCAAAAGGTTTTCTTTTTTTTTGTTATTGGACTGGTTTTCTTTTGGATCGGCTTTCCTAATAGTCTTAAATTCTCAGTTCTTTTCATGGCTCTGACCTTGGACATCTGGGTTAGATGCTGCTAATCTGTCACTGGCTCTTACCAAGCCCTCTGCCTACCCCTTAGTGTCCTTCTTAGTGGACAGGGCTAATGATATGTACTTCACAGGGGAACTGTGAGAACTAAGATCATGCATACATGTATGTGACATCTGTGTACAAGGAGGACTCAGCCCCCTCAGCTTCCTTCATTCTCTCGGGAATCTAGCTATAGTGGCCCAGGAGAAACTCTGGACACTGGCTGAGGTAAAACCTAGTGACTTCTCCTTCATAGGAATATTTTATTTTCAATTTCTCTTTGTATTTGCTTTGTGTCTTCTGAGTATAGTAAGGAATAAGGTGAGGACTTCGGTTCTGGCTAGTTTTATGTCACCTTCTCACAAACTGAAACAATCTGAGAGGAGGGAACCTCAATTAAGAAAATGCTGCTTATAAGATTGGAAAGCCTGTAGGGCATTTTATTAACTAGGGATTGATGGGGGGGGCAGCCCACTATGGGTAATTCCTTTCCTGGACTGGTGGTGCTGGGTTCCATAAGAAAGCAAGCTAAGCCAGGAATGAGGAGCAAGCCAGTAAGCAGCACCCCTCCATGTCCATGGCCTCTGCATCAGCTCCTGACTCCAGGTTCCTGATGGGTTCTTACCAAGACTCCACTCGGCAATGGGCTGTTAGCCTTTAGCTGAAATAAACCCTTTCCTCTCCAAGTTTCTTTTGGTCACTGTGTTTCACCACAGCAATAGAAAGCCTAACTATGACACCTTCCAAATTCATAGTATACGTGGAGCTTGTAACAGTAGAGGGAACCGAGATGGCTGGGCGATGGAGCCATATAGATTCAATTAGAAACAATTACTCAGCAAACAGACCTCAGTATGGAATCCTAAACAAAAAGAACCCTAGGGATAAGTGTGATGGCCAAGTACTACACACAGACAACCGGGGCACAAGTTCTGACACTTAGGAATTCTGTGAAGAGGCAATATCAAAAAGTCTGAATTAGTTGTGCTTTGCCAAAGCCATGATCATATTATGCACATCAGGGAACTCATCTCTAGATCCAAATAGTCCTTTAAAAATAAAACCCAAGGAACAAGATTCACTGGTTCCTTTGGAACCAGGTGTGTGTGTGTGGGGGGGGTCATCCCCATGCAGTCTTTGCCTTCCTACCAGGTCTAGGAGGTGTGTGGGGTCATCTCCATGCAGACTTTGCTCTTTTATCAGGCCTATGAGGTGAGGGGGGGTCACTCCATGCAGTCTTTGCCTTCCTAAAATCACAACATACTGCCAATTCCTTTTCCTCCCAGCAAATTTGCAAGCCTGTCAAACAGAATAACTGGGGGAAAGCTCCTGAGAGTCACTTCCATTTCCATGGTGGCTACAAATGGACTTTCTGGGTTTGGTTTGGCAGTCTACCCTGAGATCCCCAGGTTGTCACATGAGAATGGACATAAGGTTTCTGTTTCCTTCCCTGCGTGGTCCCCAGGAAGTCTATGGGGAGGTGGAAACTGTGTTAAGAGAATTCCAGGAATTTCTTCTGCATCTCCACTGCTGCAGAGCAATTGAAAATAATAATAGTTTGTTGTAGCAATACTTTATGGGTAAGGAATTTGGGCAGAGCCTGGATGGTAATTTCCTGTGCCATGTAGGGGTAACAGAGTTGATGGGAGACATGAAAATGGTGGATCGATGGGTCTGAAACTAAGATAGCTTCATTCACGTGTTTAGTGCCCTGGGGGTGGAGGATAGTCACAAGTGTGGTTCATCTAGGAACATCCCTCAGAGCATCTACTCTCAGGGGTCCCAGGAGGTACATTGCAATATGACAGCAGTCCCAGAGAGAGGGTTCCAAATGACGAGAGCTTGAAGCTTTCCATTTTTCCTGGTTCCATTCTGGAAACTCCTGCCATTCAATTATCCAGTGTAACTCAGAACTTCTGGCAAAGTCCTTCTGGGTGACTTATTCACCTATTGTCATGATAGCAAAGAACATAGGTGTAAAGTATTTGTTTATGTGGTTAATATTTACTGAGGCCTATGTACTCAGTCAGGTGTGAAAGCCGTCCATGTTGGCTGGTGTCTTGCTGCTTGAAGCTGCTTCCTTGAAGGAAGTAGACAGAGACAATTTTGTGCAGAAGTTGATTGTAGAGTATTCTTGGGGGGAAAAAGTGAGGGAGCACGAGTTCCCACAAAACAGCCCCTAGGTGTTACCTTCCCCCAAAAGAGGTGCTGGAGGTGGATCCACAGAGGGTCAGGAGGCCAGCCAGAGCAACAAACAGCAGGCAACTAAACGCCTTCTACTCACAAAGTCCCTAGAAGGTGGCAGACATAATGGTGTTTTGGTGCTAGAGAGATGGCTCAGCATTTAAAAGCATTGACTGCTCTTCCAAGGGACCTCGAATCTATTCCCAGTCCCCACATGGTGGCTGAAAATTGCCTGTGATTTCAGTTCTAAGGAATCAAACACTCCCACGCAGACATACATGCAGGTAAAACACCAATGCATATAAAATCAAAATAAATAAATAATTTAATAATTTTAGAAATGTTTGTATTGAAAGATGGCCAGTGAAATGGGCTAATTTTAGTCATCTCAAAGAATTTGCGGTAGATCCCTCACCCCTCAGGAACCCAGGGCAATGAAACCGTGTGGAGCAAGAGAGTAAGCAGGTGCATGTCCACAGTCCAACACAGCAGGAGAATTCATCTTTGTAGTCATCATCTACAGTCTCAATACAAAACCCTTCCTGGCCAGGGAAGTGTGCCCTTGCTTTAACTAAAATCAAATCAGTAACAAACTTCATAGGAACTCAAACGTTCATAGATGCCTCCTCCTCAGTGGAAGTAGTTCTTGCTTCCTGTATACAACAGTGCTCAATGGCCGGAGTGCCTCCATTGAATATGAGCATTTAAACATCACAGTTGTTCTGACATAGCTCCTGTCCTGTAACCGTTTTTCTGTAGCTCCTCATTAAAAAATACATGTACTCTGCATATATATATTTGTAACATATGTAATTTTAGATTAATATGAAATAATGATGCTATGTCTTTTTCGAAGATCCTTAGTGTTTTTATCTGTTCTCCCTCCCACCTCCTTCTGTATTACCCTCCATCCCCTCCATGATAAAAGCCCTCCTGCCATTTTCCCCATTTCTGCCTTCATAGTATCTCTGTCCCGCTGTTCCCCCACTCTACAGCTCCTCCCCTCTTGGTCTCTTTTTATTTTCTAGTTCCAATGGCTATTCTATACTTCATATTCATATCTACAGATCCGGGGCTAAAAACCACAAATAAGAAATGCAGTGTTTGTCTTTCTGGGCTTGAGTTACTGCACTCATTATAATATGCGCTAGCTTTACCATTTGCCTCCAAATTTCATGATTTCATTAGCATTTTCTTTTTCAGTTTATATATATATATATATATATATATATATATATACTCATATATATATACCCATATATATACTCATATATATATATACTCATATATATACTCATATATATATATACATATATGTATATATATATTCCGAGATGCAGGTACCATGTCAAATCTATATTAGCTAATATTTTTCCCTATTCTGTGAGTTTTTTCTTCACTTGTATAACCATGTCCCCTCTAGAATAAATTCTTTGTAGTGAGTCCCCTTTTCTAATTTTGTCTCTTGTGCTGCTGAGGTAACAGAGTAACAACCATACTTCCAAGTTGCCATTGTCATGTATGACTCTAGTTCCTCTATGTGTATCCCTTTACCTTATTTCCCAGACACCGAACCCCTAAGCAGCATGTGGCAGGCAGCCATGTAATGCCCACTTAGACTGCAAGTTCGAGGAACTGAATTGGGCCTAAGACAAGCTCAGGAACAGCATGCATGGTTGGAAGGTGTGGAGCCCTAGATTCAGTTCCCACAGCCCCCAAATGAATAAAGGGATCTAATTGAATAAAGATGAGCATGAAAAAGAGGAAACTGTCTTAGGATAACCCAGGAAATGAAGTTTAGAATCAAAAGTCAGAGAAACAGTGGATCCTAAAAATCAAGCCAGGTGTCAGGAAACGATAAATGCCAGTCACCTGGACATCTTCTCGGTGATTGTGCCCTGCAGATGAGCTGGTTTGGTAGCTCTCTGTTCTTTGGTCAGGTCTGTGTGGTGGTACATCTCACAGATTCCTGGGCCCGCCATCTGGTTGCCCATCCTAGTTTCATGCTCTGGAAAGAACCTGGGCTGTCACCACACCACTGAATAAAGAAGCAAGTGAGAGAAAGCCCTAGGCACAGATACAGTTCCCGGAGGAGTGGCTTTGTTACAACTGAGCAGATTCTCCAAAACACAGAAGGTGTCAGGCTATGGAGCAACTTCCCCCCCACCCCCGCACACCAAAAACAAGCAACCTTAGCTTCCAACCAGGAGCCTTGCACCGGGGGAACTGAACACTAGTCCCAAGAACACGGGACTTGATTTCACTCTGAGTCAGAGCTAGCTGTAAGAACTTCCTGTCACTCACACTTCCCACCTGCCCTCTGGACAAGTACACACTGGACAGTGCCTCAGCATTCCAGAGGTTATAGAATCAATAATAAGCCAGGTTCCATTCCCTAAAACGTCAGTTTCAGTACAGGATGATTTACAGGCTAAGACTATCTATATTCTTTTTATTGACACTTAAATTAATTTATTGGGTTGTTAGTTCTTTAGTCTCTGTTTCTCTGTAATTGGGCAATAGTTTGTAGACACCTCTTCTGTGGGCAGCAGAAAGTGTTTCCTCTTGTCACCTATGCTCCCTTTGGGTATCATGGGTTCTCCTCTTCCCAAGGCCCAAGGCTCTAGAGTTCACAGGGCCATCTCATAGGACTATCTCACAACAGTCCTGGGCCTGCTCCCTCACTGCTGTTCTGCCTCTCACCTGCTGTCCAAGGACTTACAGACCCTCAGGGTTTAGCCAGAACATACCCTAGTTCCAGGGGTGCCACTCTGCATTCATCCCTCACTTTAGTAATCTTGTGTATTCTTCTCTCCATAGTGTTCTGTCTTTACTTTGAAATTATCATTAGATTTAGTCCAGTCTTTATGCAAATGAAAGCTTACTGATTATTTGAGCTATCCACATCCTGTCTACTTTCTTTTTCTGTAGTATCCTGGGTTCTAAGTTTTTGTTTTGAAAACAAAAACCAGAGAGACACAACAGAGGAAGGAAGTGTCTGTGACTTTGGGGCAAGGTCATGGAGTGAGCAGAGCTTTAAAAAAATGGTGCCAGCATGTTATTCTTTAGGGAAAAGTTAATAATACTTTCTTTTCCTTTTTATGAGTGTTCTGTGGGAAAGAGGAAGGAATGAAAAATTGCGCAGTGTTAAATGAATCCTCATGAAGTTATAATGTGCCACTCATTCTCAATAGACCTTCCCAGACAGACTGAACATAGGAATGCCAGTTTACAGCGATCGCACCGGTCTCTCTGAATTGTGAGGTCACTCGTGGTCTGTATTTTCTGTCCAGCACTTTACTGAATTTTCTAGTTGTTCACATGTGTGCAATAGGAAGAGCAAAGGGTAGAAAGTCCAGACTCGTAGACGGGTGAACCTCGACTCTGCCACTCTACATATGTGGCCTCATGGCATTGCTTAACCCTCTGTACCTTCCTACCCAACAAGATGAGAATGACACGGGGTAAAAAAAAAAAAATGATACCATGGCAGAGACTTAGCATTGTCTTGGCAAACCACAAGTACTCAAAAGGGTTGCGATTATCCAAACCTGAATATCAAGAAAGAAATATACTGAAAGTGTGTTCCAAAATTTCTGAGATTAAACTTATTGCAATGCAGAGTCCAGGGAAACAGAATGACAATGTGTAAAAGTACAGCTTCTGGGAATCGGAGAGGGTCTGAAGGAAAGATTTTCTCCCAAGAAATTTTACAGCCGTTTCCTGAAGATGTGAATGACACGCAGATACAGCATTCCGAGTTCCTAGGAAATAAAACGGACAATTGGAGTACCAGCTGCCTGCATAGGTGGGTGGTGGTTAAACATGTAGTTTTGTACTAAACAAATCTAGAGTGACGAACTAACTTCACAGATCTAGAGTCTACCCCGGAGGGATTGTTGCCGTCTGTGGAGCTTCCCCATCCCAGTGAGAGGAAGTGAAGAGAGCCACACTTAAGACAGAGTCTCAGGAAGTCCTTAATGGACTCTCAGTAGCAACGCTTTAAAGAGAAAAGGAACGAAGGTGAAGGGAACACGGAAACCATGCGTGGCAGCTGCAAAGAGAACATAGACACTGGCGATCTCCCCATGGCACTCTGCAGAAATAGTGGGGAGAAGATGTTTCAAAAAGACTCCCTGCCCCGGGGCAGGCAGCCTGCAGTTTGAGCCTCAGGCCCCACATGCTGCAAAGAGAGAACTGATTTATCCAATTTTTCCCTGACCTCTGTACACAGGCTGGGATAGGAAAATGTACTGACACAGCACAGTACTGTGTCCAGAGGACCTACACTAAGAAACTTCAAAAATAGATAATATGACTTCATGGTGCATGGCTTTCTACAGATGTGCAACGTAATAAATTGTTCTCTGCTAACAAGCTCAATGTTGCACATGCTCGCTGTCTCATAGTTTCTGTACATCAGACATCTGGACATAATGTGATTAGGTTCTTTGCTAATGATTGAAAAGGTTGAAACTGAGGTGTCAGAAGGGGTCATGTCTTAGAACCCATTCTATTGCTGTGCAGAGACAGTGTGGCCATAGCAACTTATAAAAGACAGCATTTAATTGGAGACCTGTTTACAGTTTCACGGGGCGAGTCGTGACCATCAAGGCAGGGAACATGACAGCAGGCAGGGAGGCAAGGAGCCGGAGCAGTAGCTGACAGCTTGCCTTCTGATCTGCAAGCAGAAGGCAGAGAGAAAGGGAGCTATTAGTCTGGTATGGGCTTTTGACACATTAAAGGCCATCTGTGACACACTTCCTCTAAGGAAGCCACACTTCCTAATCCTTGCTACCAAACACTCAATATATCTATGAGCCTCCAGGAGGAGAGGAACCATTCTCATTCAAACCACCTCGGGACTGAGTTCCCACTTAGGACCCAGCTTCCAGTGGCTTTTGACAGTATTCCGCCCTCCCATTAGCAGAATCAGGGCCCCTTTGCTTACTAGCTACCATCTGTCGGTGACTAGAGGCTGCTGCTTAGCATAAGAAGCCAGCAACATACTGATTTATTTTCTGTCCAGCACCATCTAGAGAAAACTCGACATTTAAAAAGATTTGTTGATTATTTCAGGCCCACTCCAGAAAATAGAGTTACTCCAAGTAAATTGGTTAGCATCCCAATTCCATACACAAATCACTTTGTTATTGTGATCAACAGAGCAAAGTGGCATCAAATACACCAACCCTCCCTCAGAGGACTACACTATAATTCTGGTGAAAAAGCATTAAAATGCTGAAAAGGGGAAAGGCCACCCAACTGAATACTGTGATAATATCCTAAGAGGATCTATAGAGCATGCCCAAAGTCGTTCTCCGAATAGACATGAAAAGCTATGCACACGTGGCCGGTCGGTGATTAGAGAATGGTTTCTGTCTTGGTGAATTTTACTGATGGGATTCTTGTAGGTTTTATGGGATTTTTTTTTTTTTTTTTTTTTTTTTTTAGTTTTGGAAACTTTTATATTTAAGCTTTTACTCAAAAACTTCACCCTGCAAATTTGAAAAGAAAAACAAATTGCTCCAATGCCATAGCCTTTTGCTGATAAGCTGTTTTCCAGTTATCAAAGCTTGAACAAAAGCTCCTGGAAAGAGGCTGTGTCTGCAGAGACTGATTGATTCAGAGTGCAGTCCGATGGAGAGACAGGAAGGCCACAGGGCTGGAGGCTAATTACCTTATCTTCGACTTGCTTTGGCAACAACTTCAAATGCAATCACATTGAAAGTATTTTGCCAGTGTTCAGCAAATAGACTTTGAACAGACACATAAGATGATAATAAGGGGCCAAATGAGAAGTCTAGACTTGAAAATCAGAAATAATTCACTAGATAAGCTGGGCAGATTAGAATTCACAGAAGAAAGGTCCATGAGCTAGAACACGAATCAATGGATATGACCCAAAACAAAGCTAGAGGAAAACTTGACTTGAAAAAAATGATCCAAGCCTCGGAAACACGTGCTCCAATGTCCAATATCTCAGCATCTATGAAATGGGTGCTCGAAGAGGAGAGGAAGAAAAAGTGTGTAAAACTGCGTTAAAAAGCAAATATTAACACTGCTTCAAAACTGAGGGAAAATATTAACCTGCTGATCAAAGACTCTTAAACTTCAAGCAGAATAAGTACAGAGCAGATCTTGGCACTTCATAGCCAGTATCCTGAAAACAAATAGCGTTTGAAGCCCTTGAACACAACAACAGAAATATGACATATTCCCTACAGGAAAACACTGTAAGTAATTCATACCATTTAATTTATAGAGTGTGGATGGAGGCAGAGGAGTAGAGTGACAGGAGGTGCAGCAAGAGGAAAAAAGCTATTAACCCAGATTCTATGCCATATTAAACCATAACTTAAAAGTGAGCATAAAATATAAACACATTTCCTGATGCATTGCTAGTAAATTTGTAATATAAGAAGTACAAACAGAGAGCTGAAAAGATGACTCAGTGGTTAAGAGTACTTATTGTTCCTGCAGAGGGCCCAAGTTCAATTTCTAGCACCTACATGGTGGCTCACAACCATATAGACACCAGCCATGCACACAGTACGCATACATACATGCAGGCAAAACATTTATACACATAAAATAAAAATAAATCTCTTTAAAAAGTAAGTGCTGTAAGGGCTGGAAAGATGACTTAGTGAGCAAGCTCTTGCTGCACAAGTGTGAGGCCCATAATTCAGTCTTTACTGCCCTTGTAAATAGTGGGCATGTGTGGTGGCCTGCCTCTAGTCTCCACTTGAAAGGCAGAGACAAGTGATCCTCAGGACAAATCGATTGCCTCTACTAGCCAAATTCTTAAGCTTTAGGTTCATGTGAAAGACCCTACCTCGATATATAAGGTGAAGCATCATCAAAGTAAACATCAGAAGTTAACCCTTGACCTCTGCATGTGGGCGTTCACACATGCATACACACATTCATCTTCATACATATGTTTGTTCACATACATTAAAACATTCATACACACATCCATGCTGTATACACATGTACATACACATACATGTACACACACATATTACAATTAAAAAGAACTAAAAGAGAAGTTCTTTAAGCAGAAAGAAAACAGAATACATGGTAACTTAGAGTCATAGGAAGAAAGACAGAAAACTCAGGTTATGGTACATATGAAAAGAAGATATATTTATGCACACAAATACTTTTCTGAGTATGTTGAGCAAGAATGCTTAAAACAGTAATTAAAACACTGTATTGTTTGGTCTACATTATGAGAGAATTAGCTCAAAGGAGAGAGGAAGAAATAAAACAGCACAGAAGCAAAGCTGTAAACTTTGTGCTAATTAAATTGCTATTGGCGTGATATAAATTATGATAGATTGGAGTTGCACATTAAAATTCAGGACCCACTGAGAATGGAAATATTCTGGTAAAACACTACTAAAAATGTCACCAGGGAGAAAGTAATACTGAAAGACACTAGTTTATACACACACACACACACACACACACACACACACACTCACGCAGCTAGAAATCTTATAGTGGCATTCTCTGTGGGGACCACACCTACCATTAAAAAGTGAAGATAATCAGAACTAGGTTGTTTTTTCTAAAGTAACATCCAATTAGATTCTGTATACTAGAAACATGCCTAGATTTAAAGGCATAAATAGGTTGAAAATAAAAGGATGAAAAAAGATCTGACACAGAAAGAGAAACTACAATACTTCTTAATTTATGATACAGAATATACTTTAAGCTATAGAAAAGTATAAAACCAGAGGCATCTTTTGTAATGATAAGGGCACTATTATACCAACCAAAGATAAGTTGTTAGATATTACTATTGCATATTGCATTGTTCCTATATATGTGAAATTAATAAGATCCTTAAAATATAAGAAATAATGACAGAATTATAAAGAAAATTATGCTATTCAGAAATAAAACTCAAGATTTTAACATTTCTTGCATCTTAATATATGGAACTTGACAAAAATGAGGATATAAATATCTGGACAACACAAAAGACCTAGCAAAAATCTCAGAGTACTTCACTTAATGACAAAAAGTAGAAACTTTGTAGGACATGTTAGCATATCTTTATTTATTTATTGTTAATATGGATTCTAGGAATCAAACTCAAATCCCCACGCTTACACAGGAAGCACTTTCCCAACCAACGAAGTCAGCTCCCCAGTTCCATTTTTAATTTTTAAATTTTTTACTAGTTCTTTGAGAATTTAATAAAATCTATTTTGGTTATATTCATGCTTCCTTCCTTAACTCTTTTTAGATCCATTCCCTTCCCAATTCACCTTTGAGTCCTTCTTTTCTCTTTTCTTCAGCCCATCAAAACCAAGAATATTTGTGCTGCCCAAATATTCTTGAGTGTGCAGTCTTCCACTGGTCAATGTACCATGAGTTACACTCTTAGAGAAAACTTTCATTCTCTCTGCAACTAACACTGTCAACAGCTCCACTACTAGGAGTGGTATTTTGTGTCCAATATCCCTCTCCACGCTGGGGTTTGGTCTCTGGGGACTTACAAAGGGCCTGTGAATGCTGTTCAGGTCATGTGTGCGTTTGCCCTCCTGTAGCCAGAAGACACCATTTACTTACAGTCATCAGCCACATCTGTCTCTCATTCTCCATCTGTCTTCTCTTCTCCAGTGATCCCTATGCCTTGAACGGAGGGGTCCAGCACATATGTTAGGATCAGGGTTGAGCTTTCTGCATCTCTTATTTTTTTCACCCTGACCAACTGTAGTTCTTTGTGCCATCTACTGTAAACAAAAGATCCTCTGCTGAGGACTGAGGGATCCATAGATTTACTGGTATAATGATAAGTCATTAGAAGTCAGTTTAATATTCTATTCATTTACCAGCATAATAATAGGAAGTTCTTCCTTATAGCCTATGACCTATCTAGCCTTAAGGTCTTGATCTGATAATGGTGCAAGGTACAGGTTTTATTTTGTGGATCAAGTATTAAATTTAATCAGAAAGTTCTTGATTGGGCATGTCAGGCTTGTCAATGCTGTAGGCCACAGGTTTCACAGTTGGGTAAAATTGGTGATTATTTTCCTCTTCTTGCTTGCTCAGCACCTTTTCATATGAAAGCTAGCCAATAGGGATGAGGCGTCCGGGTCTGTAACAGCTGATTTCTCCATGTTATATAACTCCAGTATGCAGTGTCTTTAGAAATTGGGTCTTACCATTAAATTCTACAGAATAACCAAGAAAACTGGCAATAGCCTATAAAGTTTTTTTGGGATCTATGGAACCTCACTAGCCAACAACTCTATCAAAAGAAGGAGCCCATTTTCAGCACTAGGCTTTTTATTTGTTAGTCTCTGGTGTCTTGTAGCAGCATTGTTACCTGTACCTGAAAATATATAATATAAATAATATGATATGATAGAATATAATATATGGTGGTATACATGCATATATAGGGAAGCTTCTACAGTAGTACCTTTTCATATGACTTTTTAAAGGGTCTTTAGTGTTATTTATCCCTCTCTATATTCCCTCTTCTATTTTGCTCTCCTCCCCAACCAAATTTAATCCTTTTTATTCCACTATTATTCTTTAAAGTTTTATGCCAATGTGTTCTACATCCTTTCCCTTGAAAGCCCTTTTCTGTAACCTGTTAGTGATTTTCTTTCCTATGTGGGTATTTCAAATGAACCACACATATCTGAAGAGTCAAAGCTAACATCCACAATGAGAGAATACATGCAATGTTAGTCTTTCTGAACCTGGGTTACTTCACATATAATGATGTTTCCAGCTCCATCCATTTACCCGAGTATTCTACAATTTCATTTTTATTAAAAGATGAATTGATGTTGCATTGTATAAATACACCACACTTTCACTGTTCATTCATCCGCTGATGAACATCTAGGCTGTTTCAATTTCCTGGCTAATGAGGTGACTATAGTATTGTGGGCTTATAAACACATCCTCAGTTCTATTCAGTAAATCACTGCGTCTCCTTTCACACCAGTATCATAAAGGTTTCATCACTATGATCCTAGTACAGTTTGAAATCTGGAATGGTGATACCTCCTATAGTTTTTGTTTGTTCAGTGTGTGGTTGTTCAGATTGTTTCCATTATCCTAGGACTTTTCTATTTTTATATTCAGTTTAAGATAATGCTTTCAGTTTCTGTGAAGACCCGCAATGGAATTTTGAAGAGGATTCCATTGACTCTGTAGATTAGTTTTGGATGGCCGTTTACATATTTGTCCTTCCAATCCACGAGTATGGGAGGTTTTTCCATCTTTTCAATTTCTTCTCTCAGTGGCTTAAACATTTTCATTGTACTCCCCTGATTAGATTTATTCTGAAATATAGTTTTGAAGTTATTTCAAATGGCATTATTTGGGACCTTCCCATGATAAATGACAGATTATTCAGTAAAGCAAGCATAAATTTATTTTAAAAGACTGAAATTATATAATTATCTAACAAGTTAAGATTCAAGAATGAGAAAATGTGAAAGCAAAGTAACACATTTTCTTTCCAAGACACAATGGAATAATTATATATACATTCTATTATTTACATGTAGTATTATATTATTGGTGTATATATGATGTCAATTAAATCAGATTTAGAGAGAAATGTATAAATTTCTTTAAAAAAAACTAAAATCATTAACCTGCATTCAACTTTAAGAGTTCAGAGAAACAACATTTCAAACCCAAACTAAGTAGAAGAAGGAAAATAAACATCAAAATAAAAATTAATAAAATAAAAACAAGTATACTAATGAAAATCAAGTGCTGTTCTTGGAGAAGATAAAAATGAACTCTTAAGGGAACTTGCCTTTTAAAATGAATAAACATGATTTTTAAAAGCTCAACAGAAAGCATCACTATATACCCAAAAAATTAAAATGATTGTAATAGAACATTATGGATAATTTTGTGTCATGAAAATCAAGAATTAAGACATGATGAGAAAATTGTAAGAAAATAAAAAGACCAGAATACTGAAAAAATAACTTAAAAAGAAATAAAAGGACTGAATGGAACTAATTAATTAATTCAAGTCAAGAAACTAAATTAATAATTAGAAGTTGTATCAGTGTTCTTGGACTGCAAACAAAAAACAACCACGATTATGTGTGCTACAAGCACAGAGATAAGTTCTCCAACAGTTCTGGGGGTTGGAGGGTCTGAAGTCATCTACACTTGTCTCCTGGCTTCTGGGGTTGCAACATGTCATCTTGTTCTTTGTCTTATAGATGTGTAACCCTTGCATTCATAGTCATATGGCTTTCTCTTTTCTATGTGTGATTACCCCTTTTTGTGGGCCTACTCTATTCTAGTATGACCTCATCTCTACTAATTACAATAGCAATATCTCATTTTCAAACAAGGCATATGATCAAATTCCAAGAAGGACATGCATTCAGGGGACATCAGTCAAGTTTATGAAATCTCAAGGTGAGCTCTTTTCACTAGTGAGTCCCATAAAATATTAAGAAGGAAACAATTTCAGTGAAATGCAATTCCTTTCATAAAATAAGAGGAAGGACTCTATCCCAATTTGAGTTATATTTTGCCCTAGTGTTAATTCCAAACAGATACCATGAGAAAGAATTTAATAAAACATTACTACATAAACATAGACTTTAAAAACTCTTAAAACATTCACCATATGAATTCAGCAACATATATGGTACCTTACAATCAAATGGTATCTTTGCTAGAAATGCATGGCTGACTTATGATCTGAATGTTGACTCACGGAGCACACCAAATTAGTAAAATAAAGGGTATAATTGCATTATCAGCCCAGCAGAAATGTAAATTATTTGACAAACTCTGTTAAGATATCTCAACAAATTATAAAAGAAAGGAAATGGCTTCCCCCAACCTGATAAAGACACCCACGAGAACCCCCCTGTTCACTGCAGATTTAACATGATTTCCTTCCAAGATCAAGGGTCAGGCAGGATTTCCATCCTCACCAGCCCCATTACACACACAAAAACATTGGTTAAAGTCATAGAGACAAAAATGAATTAAAAAATAGAAATGTTCACTTTCCTAATATTTTTAGTTTTAACAGATGTAAGTAAAATATAGCAAGGATAATTAAAAGGTAAATGTTAGTTAATTTAAAGGTATATTTATCAAAAACCAAAAAAGTGAAAGACTCCATTGATGAGCAACAGTTTTTCAAGTCAATTGGTTTTTAGTTATTTCAGGAAAACTAGAGGAAACAATAAGGCTGTCAGGTTATAGATCATTTCAAGTAATTTTTGATTAGAGATCATTCTAGATTTTTGATATTTAAACTCTGAGTAAATTCAAAGAACTGAGTGATGTTTCGATATGAAAATATCACTATTCTCATCTACTTACAAAATATCTTTCTCGTCACTTGCATGTGTAAAAAATCCCCACCAACAAAAGTTATGCTGAATTTTTTCTCTACATAGATATGTTATATTCATTAACAGATATCGGTATTAATTTAGGATACCTAACAATTTCATTAAGATATACAATTATAAAAAATTTGCCTTATTAGCCAATAATTTCTTTTATATTGGGAATGCATTCTGTTTACATGTTAGCTTTATTAATATAGAAACCCTATCTAGAATTTACTAGAGTCATACTTATTAAATTTTCATTTTTATTTCAATTTTTAGAAAATTTTAATGTAAAAATTACAACAAAGTGATCAATTAAGTTTTTGCCATTAAATATATGACATCGGTATAAAATATATGGTGGAAGAGGAACTGAATGAAATAGAGCTGTCATTGAAAAATATTCCAGGTAAAGAATTATCAGCAGCAAGCTAAAAGGAGAGCTCGGTTGTGTATTTTTTGAGTGAACGTGCATAGGAACAGATCACTGGTGTTCATGTTTATTTATATCCACATGAGGGATTAGCTTCACAGTTCTACTGCTGTATTTACAATCTGTCCCAAATCACATACTTTGCAACTAATTAAATTGACATCAACACAATAATTTTTAATACCCAATAAAATGTAGTCAGTCTACCCAAGGACTGAAGCGCCTCAGTCTGCCTGCCACGCTCTCTCACTTCTCCTTTCTCCCAGCGTGAATTCTCACCTAGGACCACACTCCGTTTTCTCACCCCCAGGCTTTAAAACATTCTACTGATCCCTCAGAAGAGCATACATTGGGGGGACAGTAGTCAACCACACACAGGAAATCTCAAAGGCCGGGTGGTTTTACTAATGTGTTCGGTAAAATACTAAGATGGAAATAATTCTAAAGAATACAATTTTATAGAAGAGGAAGGAATACATCACTTGTGTTATATTTTGCCCCAAAGTCAAATCCAAAAGACATCACCAAGAAAGAAGTTAACAGAATATGATTTTACAAATGTAGATACATAACCTTCTCCCACTCCCCTATTCTCAAGCCTCTGAGCGCATCCTGGAGGTGTTAACATGTATTCGTTGCATAAGTAAGGGGGTTAATGGTGCAGAGAGGGAGTTAATGTTGAGGGCTAACTCAAGTTCAATTTTTCATGAATCACCTTTTTTAAAAAAATATCTTTTATTTATTTTTATTTCATTGCATTGGTGTTTTGTCTTAACGTATGTCTGTGTGCTGTGTCAAATCCCTTGGAACTGGAGTTATAGACAGTTGTGAGCTGCCATGTGGGTGCTGGAAATTGAATCTGGTCCTCTGGAGAGAAGCCAGTGCTCTTTACAGCTCATCCAGCTCTTCAGCCCCACAGCTCACTTTCAATATGTGGTGAGTTGGGTACAGCATCACTTTATGTCCCTCAACAGCTTAACCTCTTCTCGTTGCCTCTCTTGGCCTCTGCTTGCCCGCAAGCTCACATTTTCACTAGTACTACCTAATCAGGTGCTCTCTTGTTTCCAGTGTTCTTGGCACAGTTGGCAGTTTGGGATTTGTTGGGTATTTTCTCATCAAAAGCACCACTTCAAGTGGCAGTTAGGTTAGGACACAGGGCCTTAGAATCTACCAGATGTAGAAAAACAGTAGATACCTGCAACAAAAGTGAATTTTGCCCTAGAAAAGTAAAAGCATTGGTAATGCTATACGTTTTTCACGGCAAAATTCTGAGCTTTGGTCTCATGTTCATGAGAAGTGTTCATGAAAAGTATGTCTGTCTGTCTCCTGTGGCTGCTTCAGCAGAGCGGAAGCAACATTTGTTAAATGTGTTCCTGCTGCAGGCGCCATGTTCGTGGCATTAGCTGTATCACTGTATCCCTGCAGCTCTGTTACAAACACCCCCACTCACACAGGGTCGTTTGCTTGCTCAGGGTCCTGTGGATCGGGTCCTATTGAATGACTGCTACAGGAAGACCCTGGGCCCACTTGAGCACACCTGGCAGATGGGGAAATGGCAGGAATGGATGGTCCAGAATGGCCTCATTCATAAAACTGGTAGTTGGCAGGCGTAAGGCTGAGATGCCTTAATTTCCCTCACCGTAGCTCACATTCCTAGCTGCAACCTAAAAAGGTCAAATGTCGCTGAACGCCACAAAGCTTCTTAGTCACGGGTTCCATCCCAAGCCACTGTCACTTCTGAACATTCTATTTGCCAGAGCAAGTCACAAGGACAAACTCAAGGGGCTGTAAACTAAGTTCCACCCCTAGTGAGAACTTAGAACTTAGAAGCGCTGACCTGGTCTGCATTTTTAATGTACCACACAGACAGGATTCCAGGCCACAGTGCGCGGTCTACTTGAGGTGCCTCGCTAGAAGTGGGGCCCTGTGGCAGGCTGTATTCAGGCCCATTTGATTCTCTCTTCACTAGATCAGGGGTGCCTGCTTCTATGACAGTCACTGTGTTCAGACTCCAGATAAGAAGGGATTTTCCATATATGAGGTCTTTGATCAGACCACTGAGTAAAACACATAGCTTTGCCCTGTCCTCATTTCTTAATTCAACAACAGGTTGGACAAACTCCTCAGCAAAACCGGGCCTCTTATCAGAGACCAGAAAGTAATCTGTAATGGAAGGAATTACTCAGAACCCGTCTCTCCCAGGAAAACAATCGTTAGCTTGTCAAAGCAGGGAAAGCTCTTATTAGACTATAGGATCCCTCCATTACTGCTGCTGGAGAAGGCCAACACACATTTCACCGCAGACCCTAAATTAACAATTCAACTGCTAGGGAGTGCACCCTGCTGGAGGGAGGTGAAGATGGCCCCCTACATCAAAGCTGCTCCCAGCCAGGGTGTTCAGTGTTCCACACCCCATTACCTGCACATCTGTGGGGTCCTTTTGATCATAACTCTTCACTAGGCAAAGCAGTGAGAGTGGGAGGGTTCACTTGGTCTTCAGCGACAGCTGGCTTTTCTCCTTCTTTATCTTTCCTCTCCCCATCCCTGGGGCCTGGCTCCTTTGTGTCTACCTAATGATTTTTCCAATTTTAGCCAGCAGTGCTAAGGGACTGGAACCATCGCGAGTCTGTGATGGGATTTCTTTGAGTCAAAAGGAAAGCCTCTACCCTACAAAGAAGTTGGCTGGCTTCCGCGGAGCCCAGGGCACTTTGTATGCAGCCTTTTAAGCTGTGGCTTAAAACAAATGCAAATACATGTTGGCGTGGATTTCCCAACCCATGGCTCCCCTGAAATGGACATTCTTAAAATCAAATTCCAAGAAGCACCCCTTTATGTCCCATGTTCTCCCAACGTTCCTGCTGATCTGAATGAATGTTTGGTTTCCACACCTTGCATCCTAGCCTGTCTATTAGGCCATTAATTTATAACAAACTATGATTTTTAAGTAGGAAAGAGAAAGAAAATTTGCCCCTCACTGAATGGCGGGAAATGTGGAGAAATCCACAAATCTTTCAGGTTGTATGTCTTGTGTCTCTGCTGAGAATGCTTTTCCCCCTTCTGTTCTTCATGGTCTCTGCAAAGTCACCTCTCAGAGATCCTTGGGTACTAATGAGCACCAAGTTAGAAATTTGGGAAGCATATTGGGAATATCCCATAGACAAGGATAACACTACTGGGGACCACACTGTTTATCTGGGGTCCCCATCAAGTTCTAGCATTTTCTTGCCTAGAACAAGTGTCTTTGGTTGGATGCATGCTTCCTTTGTAAAAGCCAATGTCACAAGACTCCTTTGATTTGGGAGAAACTATTTGAAGATTTTTGTCATCTTCCCTCCCATGCTTGCACAATACTTGGAGAAAACAGAGACCCCATGAGGAAGTTTCTCTAGCCACCAATACGCTGACATAGTTTTCTGAGGCACATCTTCTTGGAGAGGCAGTTCCTCCCCCTAAGACTGTTTTCTTCACTCTCAGTAAACAAGTGTGGTGCTCTCGCATGGTGCTGTCCTTGGAGTAGAAGAAGATATGATTGACTCTGCTCTTATCAACTCTGGAATTTGATATCAGAGCAGTATGTAGTGCCAGTCCATGGTGGTTAGTACAGTGTGGGTCCTTACGTCAATGGCTCCCAGAACTATGCATTCAACCAACCTCTGAGCAAAATGTGTTGTAGGTGTCTATTTTGAACATGTACAGATTTTATTCTCTTTTCATTATTCCCTGAACAATACAGTATAACAACTATTTGCAACTTATACATATCATATTAGCTGTTATAAGTAATAAGAGGTGACTTAGAGGATCTAGGAGAGTGTGCATAGGTTGAGGGACTTGAGCATCTGCAGATTTTGGTACTTACGTGGGTTCTGGCATTCGTCTGTCACCGATAAGGGAGATGTCTGTATGGAGTGCAGAGACAAGGGAAGACAGTGATAAGGATGCTGACGGGATAGAGAAGATAAAGTTTCAAAAGGATTTTGCAGGAGATTTTGAGTGACTAAATAGAGTGAGCATTGACAGGGGAGAAGTGGGAACATGGCTCATAAAACCAGAGCGTTTTGAGGAAAAGGTGGAACTAAAAGGAGCTTACTTCATGCAAAAGATTTATTGGAGGGGAGTAACATGCTAATTTCTGATTCCTCTTAAAGTTCAATATTTCAAAGAAGGGTGTCTTGAGGGAAACCAAGACAGCATGGCAACTCACAGAAGTTTCTATGCTCCTTTATCATCTTATTTTTAACAAGAAAATCTTGTCAAATCAAGATGGCTTTTAGCCTTATTCCTTTGATAAATATTACCCTACTCTCACAGTGGGTCTAGAACTAAGTTCTAAATACTCCTAGTCTACCTCAGTCATGAAATCACCCATGCTTCTTTGTGTTTGCGTAAGGGTTCAGACTGAACATGTTTTTCATGAAAACTATCATAAATGGTATGTGGGATAATAATGGAATTCCTTTGTATTTAAGGTATCCAGAATCATAATAGTTAACAGGGTGAATACTGAACATAATTCCCAATGGAATCTCTGCTTGGCGACAGTACCAAGCCTTCTAATGTCACTTCCAAATCCCCATGTTCACTACACTTTGAGTCATTTCTGGACACCAATCATGGCAGCTCACTGATGACCTGCTGCAGGAAGTGACTTCAGAGCTTCCCTGGCTGCTCGTCAGCACATGCTGGTTTGATTAGGAGCTTCATGTTCTGCACATTTCCAATAGAATCTGCTGTTTGGCTCAAGGAAAGCTACCTGTTGTCCAGAAGTGGGACTGAAATAGACTGTAAGACTGTGGAGCTAGGAAACAGCTGTAGAAGCGGCCGTCAACCTTAACCTTTCCCAGGAAAACCCTCAGTAACTGGTGGCCAAATTGTTCCTCACAGACTCTTGAATAGGCTCACTTCAAGCCAGTAAGCAATCCTTGCCCCTATTTGATGAACCAGGCATAGAGCCATTCATTCAAAGACAGAAGGAGACCTATTCCACGATTAAGGGAGGTAGAGTCCACTCTAAACTCAGGAATGAAGTTTCAAAATCTAGACATCTCATTCAAGGTCACAGCATTTATCATTGGCTCCAGTATTTGAACACCGTGTTTCATTTTATTTAAAGCCTTTTTCTTTTCAACTGCACTACGACCTCTTACTACACTGCAGCAAAACTACTTGCAATTTTCTGTTTACAGTTTAAATTTTTTGTAATATACTTGATATACACAAAATGAAGTGCAATTGGTCATATCAGATAAGATGAGTGGCCTCTCATCTTGCTATCCTGTTTCATGTCTTCACTGTTCTCTAAAATGAGATTGCATTGGGTTTATATTTTAAAAACAGAATGAATACACATGAAAATGCTTTTTTAGGCCATAGAATGTTAATCAGTATCAGCTACTAAGTTCATGGCAATGTAAGAAAACCCTCAAAGGCTGTCACTTCATTTAAAAGATACAGTCAATCATTCTTGATGGTTGATGCTACTAAACACACCAGCAAGTAGGTGCTGTCAGCCCAGGAAGAGGACGGCTGCAAATGTCTCAGTACTCATGTCTCGTGAGCACCACCTCCCCGGCCAAAGGAAGCAGAGTGCTACCAGGCACTTAAGCATCTAGATAGGTGACTATCTCTCATTTCTTCATGGCATTCTCTAGTTTTATAGAAGGTTTTATTTTTCTGTCTAGAAATGCCCAATGGCATTGCTCACTGTCTTGCAGGGTCCATGGTGGGAATTTGGCTTTAATGACACTAGTATATAAATTGAGGGTTCCTGCTTGCTGATTTTCTCAGTATCCCTTCTAGTTAGCTTCTTCAGGTGGAACTCTGTAGCAAAAATCTGCTAAGTAGCCGGGTGGTGGTGGCGCACGCCTTTAATCCCAGCACTCGGGAGGCAGAGGCAGGCGGATCTCTGAGTTCGAGGCCAGCCTGGTCTACAAGAGCTAGTTCCAGGACAGGCTCTAGAAACTACAGGGAAACCCTGTCTCGAAAAACCAAAAAAAAAAAAAAAAAAAAAAAAAAAAAAAAAAAAAAAAAAAAAAAATCTGCTAAGTAGTGCCCACTTTTCCTAAGAGACTGAAGTCTGCATCTTCTTACCACTTACAGATCTTGTGCCAAGACAATACTTTTCTATAAAGAAGGAGTCTCTTCCTTGTAGGAAAATAATGTTTGAACTCCTTTAGCAGCTTGGTAGATTGAGACAAGAATTAGAACCTTCGATAAATGTGAGCTTAGCAACCTTGGGGAGTCATACTTATCCTACACTAAAGTAAGGGAAGGAATATAGTCCTAACGTGCTCAAGGTTTCTTCTGGACACCCATGTTTGGTTCATATTTTTCGCTGTGAGCTTTCTAGCCTGAGATGTTTCACAGGGAGTTGTGTTCTGAAGGCAAACCCAGTTGTATCATCTTCCCAATTAATCGTCCCACTTGCACTGAAGAAAACTTCTTACTTCCTGCTTTTTAAGGAAACCAAAGCTTCAAAAGGGAGGATGTTGAGTCCAAGGCTGTAAAGTCAGGACTCAATCCTAGGTCTTCTGGGAAATTTCCACTACTATTTCAAATTTAGAAATCTGACTTTAGGTCACAGGCCACAATTATGTGGGACAGGAATGATCTACCACTAACAAAGACACCTACTGCAGAGAATAAACTGGAGATTTGAGAAGCTAATACCTATGTATTATGTACAACTTTCTGATGGGGAATCTTTGCCAACCAAATATCTTTAAGCAGTGGGGCCATTAGGGTGTGGCTTTCTGGGACCGGGAGAAAAACAGCACATGGCCCAGGTGCTCTCTCTCTGTAGCTCCCTCGCAGCACAGCTGAGCTTGGACTTCTCATTCCTGTTTCATGAGTTTTCCCCTTAGAATAAATAAAAGTATGATTTTTTTTTCTTTTAGCTAACCTGGTAATTTCCCAAATCGAGCTAACTTCTACAACTTTCCTTGCCCGGTCTTATTTAAATATCATCTCTTTCTCTTAATTTCTCTGGGGTTTAAGCCAGATTAATTACCTCCCCCAAGTCACATAGCTCACAAATGGTGAAGCTACTCTGACAACCCCGGCTTTCTGAGCCCCCAGCCCAGTCTTCTCATTGCGCCTCTCGTTTGACCGTGAATCCCAGTGCATTTATGTATGCTATAGGTGCTGAAGGGCAAAAACAAGGGACGTTTTCTGCCTCCGCTGGTTTCCCAGGATCCAGTCTTTCTACTTTCCTTCCCTAGCCCCTCCAGCCCCTTGTAACCTGCTAACATGCTCTTCTCCTCCCTGCAGGGTGTGTGGTGGTGGTATCTGTGATTGAACAGCTGGCAGAAGTTCACAACTCTTCGGTCCAGGTGGCAATGGAGAGACTGTGCAGTTACCTGCCTGGTAAATCTGCAAGAGCTCTGATCCCTGATGCTCTGTGTCTTGCTTCTCTTCTCTTCTGTGAATCACCAAGATGGAGATTGCAGCAACCTGCTAAGTCTTATGGGATGGGGGAAATTTGCTTGTGCTTTCCTTAGATTCATATTCTCATGGTGTTTATAGAGACTGAAATAAAATGTCAACTCCAGGTAGTTTCTGTATGACATTCTCTCCCATGGCAGACATCACTGAGGCCATACAGGGAGAAAATGTTGAAAGGCCAATGACCCCTAGCATATCACAATAACAATGACTTTCCCCACCTGATGATAATCATCGTAGATATTAAGAAGTCAATGAATAATTCTTTTTGATTGTGCACACATTCACAGACACACAGAGTCCTACTAATACAGACGTTAGGCTGGGAGAATTTCTGATCTCAGCACCCCAAATAGGAAGATATCAGAGACACCCCTTCCATTTCACCTGGATCTCAGTTAACTTTCTCATCCATTATGCAATCCAAGGAGCTGATGGGTGTTTGAGAAAGCTGTGTATTTGTTTTTCAGATTTGGCAGAAAGAAAATATTTGCTCTGTTTTCTGTGTACATAGTTATGTATTTGAGAGTCAAATTTTCCTTCTCCTGGTAGAAACTAATTCTACAGGAAGGCTGATACTATTAAGTATGTTACCCAGCCTGAGAGTGATTGTGTCTTTGATTTATATGCTACCCCATGTCAGTAGCAAAAAACAAATCATTTTCTGAAAATTGCATTGTTCAATATATGAATTTATAAGATAAAATATTTAGAACTCAAAAAGAAAGACTACAAGAGAATAGTATACACACACCTGTTTATAATGTCTCAGATGGATCATTGTTAAGATCTCAATCTATTTATATTAAGTCTTTAGTGATATTAAATCATAGCAGATAAACTAGAAACACCTCCTGGCTTTGTCTGCCCCAGTTCCATTTTCCACCAACTCCCTAGAAGGAGAAATGAGCTTAATGAATATTGTTTTTCAGGATTTCACATTTACATATTTGCTCAATTGGATCTGTTAGTTGTAGTTATTTTGTTAGCAACTTTTAAAAGAATTTCTGGTAAAACAAAAACAGTTGTAGAAACCACAAAAAGTGAGTGTGTAATTTTCCATTTTGAAAGGTAACCTCCTCTGTAAAGAACCCAGGTCAGAAAGAGCAGATAATTAGCTTTCCCAGAGATCCTAGTCACGTGTCCACTTTCACCCACCTGCAAAGGAAAACATCTAAACTTTGCAGTAAATGTTACTTTATGATTTTTTTTCAGTTTTAGCATAACTATCTTCTTGTTTTACATTTCTAGTGTGTCTCCCAGGTCTATTACTATCTACAACTTAGCTTTTCATTTTTCATTTCCCATATAACTTAGCTATGAATTTTGTTCTGTAACTCTTCCCACAGCCTGGGATTTTCTGACTTCCTGTATACCTGTGGTGTAACTGAACATGTTTCTTCTGAGCTCTGTGATTTCTCAGAATTGGAACCTAAGTCCAGAGCTTGGACACTCCCAGTTTGCCAATTTGATTCTTTTGGCAAAATGATACATGGTCCTCTCTCTCTCTCTCTCTCTCTCTCTCTCTCTCTCTCTCTCTCTCTCTCTCTCTCTCTCTCTCTCTCCCTTCCTCACTCCCTCCATCACTCACTCTCTGTGCCCTTTATGTAATTCTAACAACTATTGATGCTTCATGGAGGGTGAGAAGTATCAACTTATTGGGAGGTATACTATTGGTATCATTCATTAATTGAAGTATATTTAACCTATTTCCTCATTATCTTATTTGGATATTTTCCTATAGTACCTAGTTCAATTTGAAAAACCAAGACACATGCTTTATTCTTTCCTTAGCAGCTTTAAAGAGATTGAAAAGCAATCATTTTCTTTAAAATGCTACAAAGTCATGATTTAAACATAACAGAGATTTCAGTCAATTGCAATCATTATCCTATTGAAGCTCAAATAACCCCTTTCTTGACCAGAAGGTCAGAACCTCCTTTTCGGTTTGGTGATGAGCTCAAATAACCCCAACAGCTTTCTCAGTAGCTGGACTAGCCAGGTATTCCAGCCATGTCTTGTTCACTCCTGGGGCTTGAAATCAATCATTTTTCTTAGAAATCTAGGAAGGCCTTTTTAGTGACAATTCCTACCAAGTCTGTGCACTTGGTAATCCTGATTATATTAATGGTCAGTTTTTCTCAGTCTCATCTGTGGACAGGGATTTAAAAAAAACACATGCATATACACTTACATGTACAAAGTTTAATATAAATCTAATGAGTTCATGGTGCCACTTTCAATTCAAATCCAAAACCAGAGGTATTTTTCTTAATTGATTTTGTTTCTTAGTTGCTGTCTCTTTCTTTCCTGTAAAGTCCTTATTGTCAAAGTGATGGCTAGAACTACATAGCCCAGAACTTCCCATTCACTGCCCCTTACCACACACTCACACCACAGGACCAGTTCCAGTATATTTCCCATTTCTTATTTCATGCAGTTCACGTTTGTTGAGAGCAATTAGGATTGTTTTTTGCATATAGTTTTCCGATGTCACCACCTTTTAAAAGCGTTGGCCTATATGATCTGAGCGCAATGCCGTTGTTTGAAATACCTCTCCAGTCACCAGCTGTGTGACTCATGTCCACCCCACCTCTCCTATGGCTGTCCCTCTAGCAGAACTGATGTCTCAAGCTCATTCCTCAGGAAGAATCCTTAGGGAAGTTAGCCCCTGAATTCTTGCATGTTCATAACAGGCTGTCTGCAAACTTTAGACTTGAAAGCCAGTAGTTGTGTGGATATAAATCTTTGTGGGTCTCTGGAGATAGCAGAGTAGGTAGGAACACTTGCTACAAGTCTCAGTTCAAAACCCTAGCAAACACATAAATGTTACACTCACCTGTGACTTCAGGACTGTGGGAGTGGAGATGTAGAGACAGGAGGATCACGGGAACTTACTGGCTGCCAGTCTGGCATCAAGACTTTGAGACCCTGTCTCAAAGGAATCAAATGGAGAGCGATAGAGTAGGATACCAGGTGTCTTCCTCCGGCTTCTAGTCATGTGCATGGATGTGTGTCCCAGTGTACATGCACACACACACACACATACACACACATGTGCATATACACACATGTACATACACACAAATACATACATATACTCCAATAATTCCTTGGTATACAAGTTCTTTCCATGAAACTCCTAATTGCTAAAAAGTCTAATGTGGGGCTAGAAAGATGGCTCAGCAGTTAAGAACACTTGCTGCTCTTGCAGAAGATCCAGGTTTGGTTCTCAGAACCGGTGTTAGGCAGCGCACAATAGTCTGTAACTCCAATTCTGGGGGCTCTAAGGTCCTCTTCTGACCTCCCTAAACATGGTACACATACATATATGGATGCAAAACACTATACACATAAAATAAAATAAATATTTTTAAATGAAAATAAATGAGTTTAATGTTGATGTAGTTTTCTCTTCCCTTACAAGTCACTTGTTCTGTTTGACAATTATTTCAAAAGATATTTTTCTTTGTGCTTCCTGTGAAATCTAAACAGAACATGTTTCAGAGTTCATCACTGAATGTTCATGTTCTCAGGCAAGCAGTGTGTTCAAATATATACATTTCCTAACTGAAGGAAAGACTTTTTATTTCTTCCGTTTCCTTGGTTTGGGTTTCTTCCTCTTATCCATATATCGAATCTTCATTGTCTGTCTGACACTTTACCTCCTTTTTGAATCCTTTTCTGTCTCTCTTTGTGTGGATGTGCTGAGTGCTGGGGTGGAACCCAGGACCCCGTGCACACTGGCCAGAGCTCTCATGGACTGTAACTTACACTGTCTTCGTGTCTTAGCATTAAACACCTTCCTCCTTTTACCTCCGAGTTCCCTGAAGGCCTGTCTGCTGTTTTCATTTGTTCTGTATTTGTTCTAGTTTAAACTTCATTTCCTTTATGATTTCTAGTCTTTCTTGATTTCTTTTATCCCGTATCCAAGCTTTTGCTAACATGGATTTTTTTTTCTCTTTTTTTCATGTCTTATATCATTTTATTAACACTTGTCTCATTTGGAAACTCTGCTTTAATCTTTCCTTTTGTCATGGTTTCTGATGTGGTTTTACGATCTGTAGGAATGTTATTCTTTTGTTCCTTATTATAGCTTTGTATGGGAGTTGACCTAGATACATTTCTGTTGCTTAATTTTTTTGTGAAATTAGTCTTTAAAACTCTGGAAAAAATGCACAAAATAGAGTTTCTGAATGCTCATAGCGCTGTCTTTGTTGCTTTTGTGCAGTGTTTAAAGTACAGGTTGCTTGCAGCTTGGATTTTCTGCATCTTTCCTCTGCTCACTTTCACCAGGATCTTCCTTTGTCTCTATTTTTAAGCAACCCAGCAGTTTCCCCTGATTGTGGGCTGTGCTCACAAGGGATCTGGGGGTCCAGTTCTCAGAGTTTATGGATATCAGATTATTCTAACTCCTTAATCTAACTCCTTAATCCTCCTGGGGCTGGAGAGATGGCATCCAGCGGTTAAGAGCACTGCCTGTTCTTCCAAAGGTCCAGAGTTCAATTCCTAGCAACCACGTGATGGCTCACTACCATCTGTAATGAGATCTGGTGCCCTCCTGAGGAAGAAACCTTGGTCAGGCGTCCTCATCAACTTAGACCATGAAACCCAATATGGACTATTTCAACAGAACTGCCATATACAGGGTGCACATGCATGCTTCAGCATTGCCAGGGCATAAATTTCAAATTTCACTTTAAGTGCTGTGGGCAAAATTCCTGGGCTCGGTTGCCATCTTCTGGCTGACTCATTTGGCTTTGCACTCAGCCCCTGACACCTCTGGGCTCTCTTTTGGCACAGATGCAGATGAACCATCTTTGCATAACACTGTGCCGTGTTCATGGGCTTCCTCAAACTGTTTTAACTGTGTTCCCTGGACTTTGCTAGCCCAGTACCTTGGTGGGAGGTGTCAAAGAGATTCCAAAGCACCACTGCTTCCTGGTTACCTTTCCGGTATTGTCCCTTGCTAAGGCTTTAACTTTACATCAATAGTTATGCATTCCTTTACAGCATCCTGTTTTCATTCAGTATTATGTTTTAAAAACCTATAACCATTAAGACAATTCCTCAATGGGTTTTTTTTTTATCATGGAAACATCCTATGTCTTTGATTTATACCCTTATTATTGGACATTCAGAATCTGTCAAATAGTCTCACTTCTATAGTTTGGGTATGATTTGAATGTGTCCTCCAAAGATTCATGTGCTGGAGGCTTGGTCTCCAGTGTGGTGGTACATTTCATGTTACAACCTAATATAGGTGAAACAGACGTGGGCATCATCCTGGGAAGAAGGACTAGTGCTGAGATTATGGAGATAATTTGCACCTAAGAAAAGGTTGTTAGAAAAAAGAACAGATATGCTAGGCATTTTAGCACATACTCAACTATTTGGAAGGTGAAGGTCCTGTGCGACATGCTTAGGCATTGTCTCTACACAATAATCAGCTCCCGTGGAAGTCAGGGAGACTGTACACTGGGTAAGGTACTTGCAGCACAGCCTGATGACTCAGTTGAACCCACATAAATGTGGAAGGAGAAAATCATCTCTGTGAAGTTATGGAGTTATCCTGACCTCACATGTGAACTGTGGTACCTGTGTCCCCCTCATGTCATGCACCCCATGTGCTCGCTCTCTCACTCTCTCTCTCTCTCTCTCACACACACACATAAGAGAGAGACAGAGACAGAGACAGACAGAGGGGAGAGAGAGGCAGAGAGAGAAACAATCTAAAAACTTTTTAAAGAAGCAAATTTTTTTCAAAAGCCCCTCCTACCCTGCTCCTGGCCTCCTGAGCAAGCGCTGACTCCCCTCTACTGTTCTTTTCTGCACAAAGGAGACAGAAATGGACAAATGAGGCCACCTCATCTTAGCATTTTTGCCTCCAAAACTGAGAGTTGAGTGAGGATCTCTCCCCATGAAGTACACACCCCACAGGTTGGTTATAGTGACACATTTCACATTTCTGAGCTAAAGAGGGAAACATTACCACCATTTTCCAAAGCAGGACTTTGTAGGGGGTCACAGTTATCACTAAATCTGCCCTGCCACTTGCTCCTTCCATGCAACAGTCTCATTTACACCTTGAGTTTTATTTTCCTTTTTCCAGGGAAGTTATTGCCCAAAGGACAGAGAGGGGAAGCCTACTGATTGGAAACCTGGCCTAGCACAGAGAAAGCAGAGCAGACAACAGGGTTTCTAGGGTGTGTTTCCTACTCAACTGGGGAAACTCCAGTGATTGAAAAGGTGTTGGGGGTCATTTTGATATTATCAGGGAATTTTGGGACTTTGGTATGGAAACCAGTATGCTGTTCAGCTCAAACAGTCACACCACTTGACAGACTTAAAGACAGTTGTGACATTCTATTCTGATTCAGTGGCTGTGAAAAACCTGCGCAGAATGTATGGAATAATTGATGGAGAAGGGTCATCTGTCTATGTGTTACTTTTATTGGTTAATAAAGAAACTGCCTTGGCCCTTTAATAGGACAGAAAATTAGGTAGGTGGAGTAGACAGAACAAAATTGTGGGAGAAAGAAAACAGAGTCAGACAGATGCCTCAGACAGTCACCATGACTCTCCTCTCTGAGACTGATGCAGGTTAGGATTTTTCCCGGTAAACCACCACCTCATGGTGCTACACAGATTATTAAAAACTGGTTAATCAAGATGTGAAAGTTAGCCAATAAGAAGCTGGAACTAATGGGCCAAATAATGTTTAAATGAGTACAATTTGTGTGTTGTTATTTCGGGGTATAAGCAAGCTAGCCAGGCAGCTGGGAGCCAGGTGGTTGGAAGCGGCCTGCTGCTCATCACTACAAATAATGAAAAGACTATCTCCTAGCTAAGATTTCTCCTAGAAAACATAATAGGCCCAGCCCATAGTGTCTTCTTGGATCTAATATTGGCTTCTGCGTGATAATCCAGAAGCAGGAGGAATAGACAAAGATTAAATTATGCACATAAACACACATTTATTAATAATGATTGCTAAGTATTCTCTTTGCCCCTAAAGCTAAACAAACATAAAATCCCTTGCCTTAGTGGACACAGCCTGTGAGCTACATACTAGAGAATAATGTCTAGGTAGATTTCAGCCTTCAATACACGAACAAACTAATGTTTCAAACAGGGCAAGGTCTTTCTGACCTTCACTTCCACCTGAGCTTTCACGTATGGTTCTCATTAGTAAACATTTTAGAATAATCTCAGAATCATCAATGGGGAAAAGGTATGTAGTCATTGTGATTAGCAGTCAACAAAATCACATGTTCTGAGTGTCATACCAGAACATCACTTCCCTGGTCACCCATTCAGAAATCCCATCTCCATTAAATATGATAGTTAAGAACTCATCTAGCCTTAAAGGGGGCAAAGCAGCATATGCGTCCTGGAATATGAAGCCACAGAGCTAGTTAATGTGGTTAATTGTTTTCTGTGCTTCAAGGTACTCATTAACAGTTAGTGTTTAACAGTACCTGCCCTGCATGAGGTAGGTAGGGTGTCAAATAAAATACCCTGAGCAGATTGAAATGAACACTATGAACAGCATTGGCCTCTGGAGTAAAAAAATCTGTAGTTTCAGCTGAATTGTTGACTACTGCTGTGGTCTTGGGCTCTCTCAGCCTTGGTGTTCCTGATTACAAGGTGCAGGTAATAAGAGTCCAGAAAGCAAGGAAGTGACAGCCAACTTACATGACTTGCATATGGGAATGGCTGAGGTTTCAATTGCAAACATACATGTGTTAGCCTAATGCCTGAGGGCTGCTCAGGGATTCTTTGCAAACTCTTCTTTGTGCTCTGGAATGGCTATATTTTCTTTTATTGACAGGATATTCCAGTCTTCACTCCCTAGATCTACAGGGATTCTTGCACCTGTAGATCACAAGCATGATCTAATAGTAAAAGTTCTGCTTCAGATCTTCTTCAGAGCAGGGAATGTAGGTCAGTAATAGAAAAACTTGCTTAGCATGCACAAGGCCCTGGATTTGGGTTCCAGTAAAACACACTGTGTACACACACACACACACACACACACACACACACCTCACAGCATTTACCTAAAGCATCCTCCATTATCTGGCAGTACTAAAACAAAACAGTACAGACTATACTGAATAGAAATGTACTTATCTTGGCATTCTGGATGCCCAAAGTCCAAGTGCAGGAGTCAAAGGTCATACTTCCTGCTGTGTCATCCCATAACATGACATTAATCCATCTCCAGGAGCAATAACCTCTGACTAGGCTCTAGATCCCAATATTATGGTATGAGGAGTAACTTCCTGTCACAGAACCTATAGGGATGCAGCATTAGAACCACAGTTTCCTATCAAAACTCTTAGTCCTAGGCTGGTCACTACTTGGGTTGCAATGACACTTGAGGTGGCATCTCATCATAGCCCTCTGGGTACCTCTATCTCTTTACCAGAGGTTTTGCATATTTTTGTTCCATTTCCTCCCATGCTGAGTGTATAATTTATCTCTGGGAGAATCCTTTCTTTTCTCACATCCATCACGGCTCCAGGGCCCTCCTGAGTCAGCATCAAGGAATCCAGGTGAAGGAAGAGATTCCTCAGAAGGGGCTCCTCTGAATGAAAGCCCTGCTTTGAGTGGAGCAAAACAATCATAGAAACATACTCACAGTGCTTCTTATCAAACCCAAGGAAGATGGGTTTTCTCTGCCTCTCAGCCAGTAATGCAAGTTAATCAAAGAACACAGTAATGTTGCTTTTTAAATTGCTGTGCTCCAGGCTAAGCTACTTCAACATTAGCATGACTTTAAACATTTCCAAACTGCCTTCCACCTCACTTAATAATGACCCTCTCTTTAAAACTTCCTTAAGCCATGCAATACTACAGTGAAACCAACCAACCAACACGACCACATTTTCTTTTATTTATTTTTATTCTCTTATTTTGGTTTTTTTTGATGCAGAGTTTTTCTATGTAGCCCTGTCTGCTCTGGAATTTGTGAAGTAGAAGAGGCTAGCCTCAAAACCAGAAACCCACCTGCCTCTGCCTCCTGAGCACTGGAATTAAAGGTGTGCAGCCCAATGACTGGCATGGCCACCTTTTCAGATAAAGAAGACAAAGTCTGTGGAAGAGAAGGCACTTGACTGAGGTCTGAGTTCAGTGAGCTGATGCTAGAATCCAAGTCTTTTGAGTTAGGTGACATCTGAATATCTTAACCGTCTCCGCGATAGTAACCCTCAATAGGAGGAACATGGATAGGGAGGACAGCGGATTTTGACCATTTTATTGATTTAAAATCCACCTATATCACGTCACTCGTTAAAAATGGAACCACAGTGGCTCTCCATATGTTCGGAGATGTCATCTATCACCATTGATTCGAGTGTTTTCATTACACCAGTGTCTTAGTTATTGTTCTATTGCTATGAAGAGACATCATGGTCAAGGCAGTACTTATTAAAGGCAGCATTTAATGGGATGCTAGCTAACAGTTTCAGATGGTTAGTCCAGCACACAGGGATGGCACCAGAGCAGTAGCTGTGAGCGCTGCATTCTGATCTACAGTGAGGAAGCAGAAGGGGGGAGGGCAGGCAGGCAGGCAGACAGGCAGACTTTCAGACATACAGACAGGGCTTCTAATGGGCTTTTGAAACCTCAAAGTCCACCCCCAGTAACACACTTCCTACAGCAAAGCCCTGCCTACTCCAACAAGGCCACACCTGCTAATCCTTGTAATCCTTATCAGAGAGCTGACTTCCTGGTAACCTAGCATACAAATATATAAGGCTATAAGAGCCATTCTTATTCAAATTACCACAACTGTAAACTACACGTCCCTGAGCTATCGCGCTCCAATACCCATTCTCCATCTACTTCCTGTCTTTTACATTTAGCTGTTATAGATATTTTACATAAACTGAATAATACAATGTTCAGTCTTTCGTGATCAACACCCTTTGACAAACACGGTGGCACAGTGCTTTTTCCTTTTGCATAACTTTAAGCCTGTCTTAATTATTAAATTTATATCACTTGCAACAGAGCTTCATTTCTTTTTATATCTGAATAGTATTCCACTGTAGAGACATCAGCTTTGTGGTTATCAGCCTGTTAACGGGCATTTGAAGGACTGGAATAAACAAAGCTACTATCGATGGTTGAATATGTATTCTCTGTTCTCTCTGGTTTCCATGGAGGAGTAGAATTTCTGGTTCCTAGTTAAACTGTCTCAACTCTCTGCTGAATAACTCGAGGAACCTTGAGACTATTTACCAGAGAAGCTGCACCATTTCCCATTCTACTGCTGTTTGAAACTTTTGTTATTCACTTTCAACACTTATCATCACTTATTTAGCGCTAAGTAGGAGGGAGCTGTATCTCACTTAGGTTTGGATATAGACAAGCATGTTTTCCCCTTGAAGCACTTGTTGCATATTTGTGTACTACTAGAAAACCACATATTCATATGCTTGCTGTATTCTTAATTGTACTGTTTGTAATGGTTTAAATGAAATGCTGCAGTTCCCCCGAGGGGTGCAGCAGGAGAAATGCTGGAGGTCCCTGAGTGGCACCAATGGGCAGAGGGCCATGAGGCCATAGCAGGCCATGCTGCGGGTCCCCGAGTGGTGGCAGTGGGCAGCGGGTCCTGAGACCACTGTGGTCCACAAAGGCAGCCAGGTCCTAGGCAGGAAGCTGTATGGCGGGTGAGAGACGCCGTGCAGAGTGAAGCTGGATATTTATTTGGTAGGTTGTGGAAGGGAAGGGGAGAAAGGAGAAGAGGAGAGAGAGAGAGAGAGAGAGAGAGAGAGAGAGAGAGAGAGAGAGAGAGAGAAATAGGGCAGAGGGCAGAGGGGAGGAGCCACAGCAGCAGCAGCTACCTTTCTGGGAGAGAGACAGAAAAAAAGGAACTCAGACTGGAAGCTGAAGATCAGCTTGCCTTGGTGGAAGGGGGAGGGAGTGGGCATGGCTTGTCTCTTAAAGAAACAAGACAGATCATTACACTATTTATCTTTATTATCAAATTACATATTAAATATTCATCCAGAAACTTCCATTCCATTTATATTCAGCTCACTTACCCATTCTTGATTATTCTTAAATTGTTCATTAAACAAAATTAGCCTCCAAAGCCAGTGCAACAGTGTGTCCATTTATTAGTTTTCAAGTGTATGGATCTCTCATAACAGTTAAATGCTGATTCTTGAGTGTTACCAAACTCCTGTAACTAATACTTATCATGACATTAGAGTCAACAAGGATAAGAGAACTTTATCTTTCTTTTTTGTTTCCCAGACAAACATTACTATCAATCAACCTTGGGATCCATCTTTCCTCAAAACCACGCATTCTAAGAAATTTTAAAGCCTTCTGACCATTTAACTCACTTCAGCAAGAGAATGGAGTCAAGGATCTTTTCCCTTTTCTTGATCAGCCTTTCTGTTACTGTCCTAAAGTGCTCTTAGCTAGTAATCTGATGGATTTCAGCTCCAAACCCTGCCAAGACATTGAAGAACCTGGATAGGAAGGCTTCCCTGCTGTGACAGTCAGAAGAGAGGCTTGTCACACAGACTCTGAATCAATGGAACAGCTTTCAAGGACGGAGTCTTTCCTTCTTTCATGTACAGAGAAAGAAATAGCTTTGAAAATGGACATTTGTAAATCTTGCAACCAGGAAGTCAGGATGCACACGTGGGGGGAGGGGCAGGGCAAAGCCTCTGAAGGCAAGGAAGAGACATTTAGTTGGCAGAACAGATAGATAAGAATTGAGAGAGGTTGTGCTGACAAAGAGATTCCACTGTAAGAAGCAATAAATCAAAGCACCGGGACTAATTAAATTAGCTGATCATTGTCCAGGGAGTGAATTCTCTGAGGACTGCTTTAGGGGGATCATTCTCACAGTTTCTGGGAGTTTTTGATTCTCTTACAATGTTCCTAGAGAATGAACAATTTTATCTGATTTAAAAATTTTCCCAAAAGAGCCACCATGACTCCAAGATAAGGCAGTCTCAGAGTGGGGGAAATTGGTTATAGACTCCTTACATCTGGATGAATTTATGTGTCCTGTTTACCTAAAGGTAGACAGAGAATTGTAGACTCCTTCAAACCAAAAGAGCCCATAATTATCCATCTACAAACTGTCAGTTTTTGGAATATTGTCATGCCCAGATCACAGAGTCCCCACCACCACCAAAACCAACTAGGAGACCAAGTCCTGTATGTAAACACAAAAAACCTTTGTTCTTACTAAAATTACCTGGTACAAGTGAGAAGGAAACATGGAACTGAAGCAGAAGCCATGGAGTAACATTGCTTGTTGCCTTGCTTCCCATGGTTTTCTAAGTCTGCTTTCTTATATACCACAGGAACACCTGCTGGGCGGGTACCACCCACAATAGTCTGTATTCTTACACCTTGTGATGGTTTGCATAAAAATACCCCCACAGCCTTATAGGGAGTGACATAATTAGGAGGTGCAGCCTTGTTGGAGTAGGTGCGGCTTTCTTGGAGGAGGTAGGAAGCGGGCTTTGAGGTCTCAAATGCTCAAACCAAGTCTAGTGTGACATTCACTTCCTTCCGCCTGCTGATCCAGATATGGAATTCTCAGCTACTTCTCCAGTATCACGTCTGCCTATATGCCACCATGATAATAGACTAATCCTCTGAAACTGTGAGCCAGCCCCAATTAAATGGTTTCCTTTATAAGAGTTGCTATGGTCATGGTGTCTCTTCACAGCAATAAAACCCAAGCTGACACATACACCAAACATTAATGAGATAATGTGCTACAGAAGTCCATAAAGGCAAATATGATGGAGGCATTTTCTCAGTTGTGGATCCCTCCTGTAAAATGATTCTAATGTGTCAAGTTGCAAAAAAAAAAAAAAAACCAAAAAACAAAAACAAAACAAACAACAACAACAAAAAAAAAAACAGCCAGCACAGAGGATATCTTCTCAATGGGCATGTATATGCAATGTCTGTGTACTTAGACTTGATTCTATTCAGCAGCACCTTTAAGAGAGCGTCTTCTCGTTCAAGACCAACCTGGTCTTCAAGAGCTAGTTCCAGGATAAACTGCAAAACCCTGTCTTGAAAAACCAGAAGAAGAAGAAAAAAAGAGCTGAACTCTTCCCTCAAATGAGTAACAAAAGGAATACAAGCCATGATTCTTTTTTAACTCCAAAAGATATCTTTTAAATTTTTTCTTTAGTTTTTTTTCATACAGTATTTTGATCTTCTTATTTCTTCTTCCCCAATTCCTCACAGATCCTTGTTGCTTTACTACCTATGCAATTTCATGTTCTTTCTCAAAACAAAACAAAATAGGTAAAACTACAAAACAGTTCAAAAAGGAAAATTAAGACAAACTTTAAAAAAATCAATATGATTTTTTTAAATGACAAGAAAATGTGCACACACACTCAAAGGGACACACATACACAAAAAAATGTAATGTCTGTTTTGTGTTGAGGAACTATTTCTAGTTAAACTTTCCAGTAGTTAAAGTGCCCAGTGAAACTCCTCTGGAGGAAACTGATATTTCTTTTCCCAGCAGGTATCAATTGCAAATAGCTTTTCAGTTAAGGTTGAGACTTTGTTTCTACTTCCCCTTCTCCGTGCTGTGATTTGGTCTGTCTTGAATCTGTACAGGCCTGTGTGGTTCCACAGTCTCTGCACATTCCTATGTCTATCAGTCCTGTTGTCCCTGGAAGCCACCACCTCTGGCTCTTACAATCTTTCTGCCACCTCATAGAGGAGGGGAGGGGTTTGAGAAAAACATCTCATTTAGGGTTGAGTGTTCCAAGTTCTCTCACTCTCTACATGTTGTCAAGTTGTGGGTCTCTGACTTAATTCCCATCTATTGCAGGAAGTTTCATCCATAAGTATTAAGTGGTGCTCTGATGTGGGAGGTGCTTCTGTATATGTGTTGCTTTTATTGGTTAATGAATAAAGCTGCCTTGGCATATAGCAGGGCAGAACAAAGCCAGACCCATACATAGAGATATAGAGAGAGAGTAGGTGGAGTCAAAGAGATGCCATGTAGCCGCCAGAGGACAAAGACACCCCCGCGCACCTATGCAAGTAAACTACAAGCCTTGTGGTAAAATATGAAATAATAAAAATGGGTTAACTTAAGATGTAAAAGTTAGTTAGAAATACGCTTAAGATATTGATCAAACAGTATTGCAATTAATACAGTTTCTGTGTAATTATTTTGGGTCTGGGCAGTCAGGAAATAAACGAGCAGCCTCCGGCAACCGTGCTCTACTCAATGTGTATGGCAATAAGTCACTAGGTGTCTTTTGATTTCTACATTTATTTAGCATACTAGTAATGCTGGTTCCCCCATGCCTGTGTTCTATGTAATGTTGGGTTCATCTATCATGTGGTGGTTTTAAATCATGGAATGGGCCTTCAATCCAGTTTTTTAAAAGGTGGCTGATTAGTCCCTCAGCATACGTGTCATTTGGGTCACATTGCATCAGTGTGTGTATCCTGCAGGCAGGTCACTGTTGTAGGCCACAGGCTTCTTCGCTGAGATAAGTTGATTACTTTTTTCCTCTTTTCCTACACCAAAGTAAGAGTTGAGCTTTTCATTGGAGGCCAGCTCAGTTTCTCCATGTTTGATGGCATAGGTGACTTGCTGTTTCACCGATCATGTCTTACCCTCAGGTTATGGAGCATAACCAATAACATTGGAAATAGCCTGTGATGTTTGGAGGAGAATCTATGGGACTTTTTTGGCCAACAACTCAAGAAAATGTAACCCATTCCTGTCACTAGAAATTTTACTAGGTGGCATAGTCTAGTTGGGGTTCCATCTCTCCTACTATACAGTGACCCCCTTTACCTTTCTCTCAAATATGTATATAATTTAAGAAGTTTCTGCAGTAGTAGATTCCCATGTGGCTTTTCGGAAAAGGTTTAATGTTGGTCCCTCTCCATATTTCCTCTTCTCTCCTGCCCTCCATTCCCCTTGCCATTTAATCCTCCTAATCTAGTTCCCCTTCACCTATTTATAGCACTGCACTCTGTTACCCTTTCCTTGGAATGTCCCCTCCTTCCCTTGGTCCCTTGCTAGCTACCTAACCTCTGTGGTTATCAAACTGAAATACACGCATCTAAAGTTTAAAAACTGACATCCACATATAAAATAAAGTATTTATCTTTGGGGGGTTTAAGCTGCATCACTCAAGACAATTGTTTCTAGTTCCATCCACTTATCTCAAAATTTCATAATTTAATTTTTTTAATAGCTGAATAATATACTATTGTGTAAATGTATCACATTTTCACTATCCATTCACCAGTTGATGGACATCTAGACTGTTTCCAATTTCTGGCTATTATGAATAGAGCAACACTGAACATGGGTGAACAGCTATTTCTGTATCAAGATGCAAAGTCTTTTTGGTATATTGCCCCTCTTGGTATACTCTTTGGTATAGCTGGATCTTGTGGTATATCAATTTTCAGCTTTTTAAATAATCTCCACACTGATTTCCATAGTGGTTTTGCCAGCTCACACTCCTACCAGCAACGAATAAATAAATGTTCTTCTTTCCCGCCATCCTCACCATCATAAGCTGTCATTTGTTTTATTGATCTTAGCCCTTCTGACTAGAAGAAAAAGAGATCTCAGAGTGGGTTAATACTGCCTTTTCCTCATGGCTAAAGATATCAAAGGTTTTTTTTTTGTTTTTCAGGCATTTGTGTTTAAATTTTTGAGAATGCTGTTTAGTTCTATACCCCATTTTTAAACTGAGTTATTTGTTTTCTTGATGTGCCTATTTTGAGTTCTTTGTATTTTCTAGATATTAATCCTCTATCAGATGAGTAATTAGCAAAGATTTTTCCCATTCCATAAATTGACACTCTGCTCTAATGATGTTGTCATTTGGTGTACACAAAGGTTTTAGCTTTACAAGGTTCCACCTTGTAATTGTTGGATTTAATGTCTGTGATATCAATGTCCTGTTAAGAAAGTCCTTTGCTGTACCAATGAGCCCAAGCCTATTTCCTACTTTCTCTTCTAGCAGGTTCTTATGTTGATGTCCTTGATCCATCTGGGTGATTTTTTGTGTAAGGTAATAGATACATGTAAGATTTTTATTTTTCCACATGCAGCTCCTGTTTTATCATCATCGTTTGCTGATGATGCCATCTTTTCTCCTATGTGATGTTTTTGCTTATTAAAAATCAGGTGTGTAAGAGTGTGTGAAATTACATCTTGGTCTTTAATTCAATTCCATTGATCAATGTATCTGTTTTTATGCCAATACCAGGCCTCTTTTTTTAATTACCATAGCTCTACAGTTGGAATTGGGATGGTGACACCTCCAGCAGTTCTTTTGTTATTCAAGGCTGTTTTAGCTATCCTTTGGCTTTTTGTATTTTCATATGAAAGTAAAGTTTTTTTTTCCTTCAATTTCTTTGAAGAATTGTGCTGGAAATTTTTATGAGAATTGAATTGAATCTGTAGATTGTTTTTGATAGGCTGGCCATTTTCACAATATTATTCCTACCGATCCTACCAAGGAAAGAAGGTATTTCTCTCTTCCAGTGTATTCTTCAATTCATCTCTTTAATGTCTTAAAGTTTTTATTATGCAAATTATGTACTTGCTCAGCTAGAGCTATCTCAAGACATCTTATTTTCTGAGGCTATTGTAAAAGGTAGTTTCCCTAATTTCTTTCTCAATATACTTGTCAGTCAAGAAAAGATATCCCATTTCAGCTAACCATTTGTTGGGTCCACGGGGGTTGTGCAAAGATGGGGACAGACCATCAAAGTCAAATAAACCAGAAGCAAACTTTATTCCAGAAACCAGATTCCAGGAAAAAAAATTTTAAAATAAAAAATCTCCATGGGGAACAAAAAGTTTATCAGCTAGCTGAGATTACAGCCAGAGATGGATTTTGTAAGGCTGTGGCCAAGGCTGGCTTCTGAACCCACCTTTTTTTATAGTATGGGCACCAAGCATTAGGTCTGAACAAAGAATTGTTTACAATCTCGAGGTAAAACTCAGATACAGATTGCCGTGCTTTACAATCTTTATTAACAGAGTTTTTCAGTTAAACTAGTGCTTGTACTTACTCTATTGTCTTCCTTGGTACTTCCAGGTGGTGTTTATTGAAGCCCTGTGCTCTCTCCTTTGATGCTGCCAGTTTCACATAGCAGGGATAACGCATAACCCAGAGGTCATATATCTATCTTCTAAAAGTTGACTCAGCTCGTATCTGTAGTTAATTAAGGATGGCCGGGGTGTTAGGCTCTCACTTTGCAGAAGGATGATTCGGCCTTGTAAATAGAGCTATGAGTTGTAAAACCGAGAAACCCACTAAGTAGTTAATCTTTAAGCTGCTGAGAAAGCTGCTGAGAGTCTGTTCTCATCCTCCTAGGCTTACAACTTTGTATTTCTTTATTTCTGCATTCTTATTTCTGGAGTCTACATTTTTACATTCTTATTCTTGGACTCTTCATCATTCTGATATGTCTTGATGTAAGGAAAGAAAATGAAATCTATAATTTCATAGCAAGCCAATGTTCTTCAAGCATCTGTAGAATATTTAACAGGAAAGATTATTTTTATGATTTTTTTTGAGTATTTTGCCTACGCGTGTGTCTGTGGACCACTCTGTACCTTATGCTTGAAAAGTCCAGAAGTGGTCATCCGATCCCCTGGATTTGGAGCTACACACAGTTGCGAGTCACAATGTGGATTCTGGGAACTGAATCCAAGTCCCCTGGAAGTGTAACCAGTGCCCTTAACCTCTGAGCCATTGCTCCAACTCCTAGATATAAAATTTTAATAGCCACAGTAGCTTTAAAATTACCAAACCCTTGAAACTAGTACTTAAATTAATTGTTACTCACTGTCTTAATATTATTCATAAACACTGACACCTGTTCTAAACTATGACAATTAAATATATTCTACTCACCTTTTTCCCTTAGAAAAACTCTTCTTGAAAACCACCTGCTATTTATTGGTTCAGATGTTTGGACCAGACATCATCAAATTGTGAGTATGACGTAGGAATCTGACTCAGTTGCTAGCACAGGGCAGAAGGCAGCTTTCTTCTCCTTGGAGAAGGGCTGGCCCTGCTCTTCCTGTCACCATTGATAGAGGGAAGCTGACGCCAGATTCTGACATCAGATCCTGATGCTATTATTCCAGTAGAGGCTTCTCTAGAAGCACGGGGTGAAAATCTGACTCCGTTTCTCTCCAAGCACCTTCCATGCAAGATTTACAGACACCAACAACAAATAACTTTTGAGATCCTGCTAAGTCAACAGCTTTCAAAAGTCTAGGACAACATTTTACTCATTTTGTGTGTAATTCCAGGTATTCAGAAAAATCCTGACTATATGTCAAAGAAAGAAGGGTGGAAAGGAGGTAGAGGAAGGAAAGAGGCAGAGCTGGATGGAGGATGGACAGTTTTGGAGTAAGACAGAGGCAATGAATGGTTCTGCCCACCACTTGTTTGTCTATAAAGGCCTAGCACACTGCCATTGCCAGCACCCTCCTCTCACCGGCACCCTGTCAGCTCCAGGGCTGTGTTAGTGTAAGCACCCTGTCAATGCCAGCACCCTGTCAGGACCAGTGCCCTGTCAGGACCAGCGCCCCGTCAGGACTAGTATCCCATTAGTGCCAGCACCCCGTCAGGACCAACACCCCATCGTCAGCTCCATGCTGCTATGGATCTCTCCTTACAGGCATCCTCCTCTTGCAGCTTGTTTTAAGCAGTCAGAAGCAGCTTGAAGTTGCCTTGCCCTTAAAATGACAACCTCTTGATTTAATTTTACTTGAATAGCTGCCTTCCGATATGAGATGGATTTCCTGACCAGGAGGCCATTTCTCCTTTTATCTCATACCAGTCAGGTCTCTATAATTCATGAACTAATTATGTAGCAATTACCTTTCTTACCCACGGCCATAGGATTCTGCAAAGACAGAGAACCTGAGAAATAAGACATTCTCTTTAAACTCACCATCAGTGTCTGACCTGTCTGAACTTTTGTAACAAACTACCCGACACTGGAAATTTTGGAAACAACAGATATTTACCCCTCAGAGATCTGAAGACTTGGGGCTCAAGACCAAGGTGTCTGCAGATTAGATGCCTGAAAGGTTCACGCTTGACTTCATATACTCTGCCTTCTTTTTGCAAACATACGAGGTAGAACTGGAAACAAGTTACGTGAGCTGCCTTTTGAAAGGGACATGGATCTCATTCATGAGCAGAAAGCCCCACAAATGCGTATAAGTTTTGGGGGAACAAGTATCAAGGTCATCTAGTATTGTCGGAGGCTGTTAGTTCATTCCCCCCAGCTGCTCAGAACCAAAATAACCACACAAAAACTATATTATTTGAAATACCGTTTGGCCAATAGCTTAAGCGTATTGCTAGCTAGCTCTTATATCCTAAACTAACCCATCTCCATTAATCTGTGCATCACCATGAGGTCACGGCCTACTGGCAAAGTTTTGGTGGCCTCTGGCAGAGGCATCTGTCTCCTATGATGGCTTCTCGCTGACTCTGCCTAGTCTCTCTCTATATATCTCTTCCAGCCTGGCTATATTCTGTTAAGGCATTGGCTGAAAGCAGATTCTTTATTAACCAATAGCAATAAAGCATTCATAGCATACAGAGGGGAATCTCACATCTATCTAGGTAGAAATCCATCCTAACCAGGATTCAGGTGAAAAGTCCTCTATCTGGTCCTGACCTCCACTATTCTCAATGTTGCTTCAGAAAATCCAGCTCTGGGCCTGCTAAACATCATCTTGCCTCACTCTAAGTCCCTGTGTGGGAAGTTCAGTAGCTCTCAGAGATTAGGAAACGACAATATTTTCATAAGAACACTAATGAGCAAACATTACAACAACTATCATTTGATTTAAATATAATGGCTTTTTTGACATCAAAAATACAATACACTGTAACTACTTTCTTCATGATAAAATTATAGAATTGACTAGACTCAAAATAAATATAATGACTCACACCTGTAGTCCCTGCTCCTCCAGGGCAAAGCAAGCTCTTCTTCTGTGAGTTCAAAGCTGTCATGGTCTACATTTCAAGTTCCAGGTCAACCAGGATTACACCATGAGAACCTAATTTCTTGAGAGAGAGAGAGAGAGAGAGAGAGAGAGAGAGAGAGAGAGAAGAAAATAAAAGTCCCACAATATTCCCCAGAAATGAAGATCCCATGATCATGAAGGTGATTTCTCAGGGCAAGGCTCACCAATTGTAATATAGATGTACTGACCCCTGTGATTCGCTCAAATGTGGGAAATCTAATTACAGAATTTGAGAAAGTGAAAGACCATATTTACCTCTTCCCTGTTACAAAAACTATAAATACATTTTTAGGCTTGAAGAATCGTAAGTCCACAACAATAGAGCGAAAGAAAAGAGTGAAACTAAATCTTTGGAATGAGGTGGCTTCCTCCCAACTGCGCTTGCCCTGCACTAGCTCAGTTAGCGCCCTCTTTGAGGGAGCTTCTGTGCCCTCACCTCTGGCTCTTACACTTTTTGATGTCCTCTTCTACATAAGTCCCTGAGCCCTGAGGGGAGGGGTTTGATCCCATTTAGGACTGAGCTTTTCAATGGTCGTGTAGGTCTCTGTGTTGATTCCCATCTACTTCAAGAAGCTTCTCTCATTAGGATTGAGTGATGCTTTGACCCAGTATTAGCAAATGTGTAATAACAACCTTAAATGTAAATGGCCTTAATGCATGAATTGCAGACTGACTGCATCCAACTAACAATTTTCTCCATGAAATTCACAAAACTTGGAAGTATGTCCAAAAATTGAGAATTAATGTTGGAAAACAACCCACCAAGCAAATAGAAGCTGAATCTAAGCTGGCCTAATTCTCATGTCTGCTAACATATACTACAAACCAAACCTAGTCAAAAGAGGCAAAGATGGTCACTGCATACTAATAAAAAAATTTATCGAGGTGATATGATTATTATGCACCAACTTATGGGAACTGCATTTTTTTAAAAAATGATCATTAAAAGGAATTAAAGGCCACATGTACCCTAACAAATCATAATTGAAGGCTTCAAACACCTCACATTCATATCTAGATATGAGTCTTCAAAATTAAAAATCAGAAAAGAAAGTTAAGAACTAAAGTATACTACAAACCAATAATGTTTAGTAGTTATTTATAGAACATTCCATGCAATAAGTAGGAAGTAAATGTTCTTCTCAGAGACACATAGAAGGCTCTCCAAAATTGCTCACAATAGAATCCATAAAGCAAGCCTTATGCTGTACAAAGTAATTTAAATAATTTCTTACAAAACCATGGTGTAGCTGGGCCGTGGTGGCACACGCCTTTAATCCCAGCACTTGGGAGGCAAAGGCAGGCGGATCTCTGAGTTCAAGGCCAGCCTGGTCTACAGAGCTAGTTCCAGGACAGGCTCTAAAGCTACAGAGAAACGCTGTCTTGAAAACCAAAATGGAAAAAAAAAAAAAAACCATGGCAGAATAAGTTAGGAAAGCATAGTGAGGCTAATAAATCTCAAGACAATACATAAATAGCTGAAGACTGAACAATATAGTTTTAAATGAACTGTTTGACATGGAAGAAAATCAAGCAGGATTTTGTTGGTGTTGTTGTTTTGTGGGTTTTGGTTTTTCAAGACAAGTTTTCTCTGTTTAACTTTGGTGCCTGTCCTGGTACTAGTTCTTGCTCTTGTAGACCAGACTGGCCTCAAACTCACAGATATCTGCCTGACTCTGCCACTGTAGTGCTGGGATTAAAGGCATGAGGCACCATCACCCGGCTAAGGGGGAATATTTTAAATTCCTAAATCAAATGCAAATGAGAGTGCACTACAACTTCTGGGATACACACAAGGTATCCTAAAAGGAAAGTTTGTGCCTCTAAATGTTTATATTTCTTAAAAATCAGAGATCTACAAAAATAATCTAATGATATACCTCAAACTCTAGAAAAAAATTAGAAATCAAACCCAAAAGCAATATACAGGAAACACACACATACATGTGCACGCACGCGCGCGCGTACACACACACACACACACACACACACATCATGGGAGAAATTAATGAAAGAGAAACCAAAAGAACAAACAACATTATTCACCATTGGTTCTTTGAAAATATTAGTATGCCAAATCTGTAGCCAAACTATCCAAAAGAAGGAGAAGGAACAACCAAATTAAAACAATGAGAGACAAACATTCCAAAGAAGTTTGGAAGACCATTAGAGAATAATTTGATAACTTACATTCCAAGATGTTGAAAAACCTAAAAGCAATGCTTAATTTTCTAAATGCATACTACCTACCAAAGTTAAAGCCTACGGACACAGTTGAAATAGACCCATAACAAGATTGGGGCAGCTATTAAAAACCTCTCCAAAAGAAAATCTCAGAACTAGACAGATTCGGGTTGAATTCTATAAAACCATCAAGGAATATCTAAAGCAAACCATTTTCCAGTATCATCTGTGCTCCAGTGGCATTGGATAGAATCCAGTGCCTGCAGATTTCCTCAACAAACGTCACACGTACCACATTGGTCTCGCCCATATTCTGGAGACTCTGTTGCATCTTGGTCCTCATCTCCACCACTTCATGCACAGCCTACTCACGAGTCTGTGTCCGTAATCTGTCCCATTGTCTGACAGTGGTGTCTTCTTAAGGTGTTGCTACAACTCTGTGACTCCTTAGCTCTTATGTTGTTGTACATGAGAATAATGCCAAGTTTGGCTGCCAATTTAAAATGCAACCAGCTCCCCTGCACCACAGATGCAGCAGCCCCTAAGTAGATGGCTGGACCTAGAGAAATACTTCCCTGGCTTGCCTTTTTTCCATCATGTAACCTGAAGTCTATATTTTCAGGTGCCTTCCTTTTAAATGAATTTGCACTGCTATGCCCTGGAGCTTTTAATATATGGGATCCTGATTCCTTGCCTGTTGTCACTATGAAACTCACAGCTTATTTTCAGTAGTGCTAGATCTAAGAACTAAAGAGGCTTTGCTCACAACCACCTTGTCATCAACCACAAACTTTTGCATGTTTGCCAGTCCAAATATTTTTCATAACATTCTGCTTTGAACTCTAAACCTCACTAAATGCAGACAGCAATAACCGTGTCACAGTCTGAATGAAATAATGACATCTCCTTCACCAAACAATGTATTTCATTACTTTTGAATTCAGCCCCACTCAGAGTTTTAGGGGATGAACAAAATAAAGCCAGGTTAGTTGGCATAATATACTAGAAATGACCTTTAACCTAAGTTCAGGTAGTTCTTATTTATTCCTCTGTAGAAACCTTATAAATAGAGTTCTTTCTGACTCACTCTGCTTTCTATGCACAGTATTGTCATCTGAACTCTTGTAAGAATTACCCATCCTTCTCTGTTTACAGCTCTAATCTCTTCTCCATTTCTGCTGTAAATGAATTCAGAAGGTCTATGCACTGTGCAGTCAGGAAGTCACAGTAGTGAACTCTTAGTAATAATTGTCAGTATTAGCCACTTTCTCTCTGTTCTGACCAAATATCTGGCAAGAAGAAACTAAAAGGAAAAGTAATTGTTGGGCTCATGATTTGAGGGAAGTTGATTGCTTTGGTGAAAACCTAAGTCAAGGTCACCTGCATTGACAGTTAATAAAGGAGGGGGGTGGTTAGCGCTCAGAAAGCTTCCAGAGGGGGGGGGAGAGAGAGAGAGAGAGAGAGAGAGAGAGAGAGAGAGAGGGAGGGAGGGAGGGAGGGAGGGAGGGCTGAGCTGGCTCTATGCTCTCGCGAGACTAGCTCTCTCGTCTCTCTCATCTCGCAGCTCGCCTCTCAGAAAGCTCCTCTTCCTTCGTTTCTCTTTCTCTCATTAAGTCTGGACCACTAAGCCCATCAGCCAGTATCACTGAAGTTCAACCTCTCTGTGACGCCCTCACAAAGGATGCTTCTCCTAGATCATTTTAAGTATAGTAAGCTTGGCAATGAAGATGAGCCATCACACGTTCTTTAGCTCCTTTGAATCTAGTCATAGCCACAGTATTTGAAGACCACTGTCCTTATAGATTTCTCCATAAAAGAAGCAAATCAGCAGTAATATTTTTCTTCAATAAGAAAAAGATATATGATTTGGATTGTCTCTAAGAAAATAATTTTAAGGGTGTGAAATTTTATATAGTAAAGTAGTTTTTCTATTAGATCCAATAAATTTCAACATACTATTCCCATCTAATCATATCCTTTCTTTTTTTCCTTTCCCGATTGTTTTCATGGCTTCTCCTGAAAATAACCCAGTGTTCTTCTGAGAGGCAAACTCGTAGTTCAGGGATTGTGTTCCTCCCTGCCCTCAGGACCTTATGCAAGAGGCAGGAGGGATGAGTATTGCTGGAAAACACAATGCAGTAGCCGTGCTGGGTGAAGCTCTAAGTCCGGGTTGTGAGGGTATCAGAATCCATTCTGGGGATTTAACTTCCTTTGATAGTGCTTCTGCTTCTTGATGCCTGAGAGATCTTAATAGCTTTTGCTTTGCTCCATTTCCCGCCAGACTCGGTGAAGCTATGAATGCTGATGTGGTGTGCCATGCTCTGGAATTTTGCAAGCAGGACGCTGCCCAATCACAGTGTCATCTCTACCCCCTTCCCCAGGTGAGTGGGTTCTGCTCTGAATGTCACTTTCCAATAGGCTTTAGGCCCTGTGGAAATGTTATAAAGGGAGACCCAACTTCATTTGCTCAGTGGTTTTTGAACTGGAAACTATAGAGTCAAGGCTGGAATCTGCATTATGAAGGAAATCATGCTGTATTTATCTTTTCGAGGTGGGTTACCTCCACTCAGAATAACTTTTCCTGTAAATTTTATAATATAATTTTCATGATAGCTGAATAAGATTCTTGTATGTATGTACCACATTCCCACTCTCCATTCTTCAGCTGATGGATATCTAGAATGATTCTCTTCCCTAGCTGTTGTGAATGGAGGAGGTGCAGGTGTCTCTGTGGTAGGGTATAGAGTCCTTCAAGTAGATGCCCCAGAAAGTTATGACTGAGTCACATGGTAGATCTAGTTCTAGTGTTCTGAGGAACCTGTAGAGTGATATCCAAAGTGGACGCACCAGTTTACAGTCCTACCATCAGTGTATCAGGGTTCCCTTTTCTTCGTATCCATGCCAACATTTGTTGCCACTTGTATCTTTGGTGATGGCCTTTCGTTCTGATTGAGAGGAGATGGAATCTTAAAGTAGTTTTAACCTGCGGTTCCCTGGTGGCAAGGGATACTGAACACTTTTTAGAATGTCTCCCAGGACCTGTAATTTCGTTCGAGAACTCTTTAGTTCCATATCCTTTTTTTTAAATCTCCATATCCTTTTTTAAATTGAGGTTTCTTTCTTAGAGTTTTTCCTCTAGTATATTCTGGTTACTAATCCTCTATTATAAGTATAAGTGACAAATAATTTCTTCTATGAGCTACATCTTCATTAACAGTGCTCTTTGCTATGCAGAAACTTTTTAGTTTCATGAGACCCCCATCTGGCAAGTTTGCTTCTTCCTATGCTACCAGAGTCCGATTCAGAAAATTCTTACCTGCACATACATATTGAAGCTCATCTTCTACTCTTTCCTCTTGCCATCTCAGGGTATCAAATCTTACACTGAAGAATTTGATTCGTATATAGTTAGGGTTTTTTTTCTGGGCGATATATAGGAACCAAGTTTTATTCTTCCAAAAGTTGATGCCCAGATTTCTCAGAATCATTTGGTGAAGATGTTTCCTTCTCCAGTGTAAATTTTTAGATTATTCATCAAAAATAGTTCAGCTATTGTTTCTGTAGACACATTTCTGGGTACACTGATTTATACTATTGATCTATATGTTTATTTTTGTGCCAGTGTAATGCTGTTCTCATTGCTAGGACCCTGTAGTACAATTTGAAATTAGATGTGGTGATGCCCAACACAGTGTTCTCTTGTTCAGGATTGCTTTAGGTATCCTTGGACTTCTATGTTTCCATATAAAACTTATGATTGTCTGTGAAGAATTTCCCTGGGATCTTGATTGAGATATTATGGAATCTGTATATTTCCTTTCTTAGGAAAGCCATTTTTATAATATTTATTCTTCAGTCCATGGCTATCGTGGGGAGGAGGACATCCTAACATCTTCTTGTATCCTCTTCCATTTTTTTCTTTAGTGTCCTAAAGTTTTCATTGTAAAGGTCTATAATCTCCTTGGCTAGGTTTATCCCCAGATGCTTTATTTTTATTTATGGTTGTTAAGAATTGTGTTTTTTTACTGGTTCCTTTTTTCAGTATGCTTGTTCTTGCTATGTATGAAGGCTACTGATATTTATATATTAATTTTGTATCCTACTACTTTGCTGAAAGTGTTTATCAGAGATATCTTCAATTACTCCCTGTAAAATGATTTCATCTTGCTTCATTCTTGATTATTCCTCCAATGCAAAGAATGTCTAGATTCTTCTATTATTAACAATAATCTTGAACTGGACTGAGAGTAGATAAAAGAATCAAATAAATAGAGAAATTAGGGATTTAAATCTATCTTATCTCTAAAAGCCAAATGAGACACTCTTTCAGGACAACCAACTCATCTCAGAATGTCTGCAACATTCCAGGGATCAGCACTAAAAATTCCATATCCTAAGAAAACCTGTTTAATTGGTTTCTCTCATTTGAATTTGACAGTCCTTACCCATAAGATGAGTATAATAAAATACCACCCTCCCAAAGCTTCCTAAGTAAAGCAAAAAAAATATATACAATGATTAGCACAGTACCTACAATGCACATACACCTATAATACATTAAAATATGGCTAAAATAATATCTAATTAGATTATTGTCAGTATCATGATTATTTGAGATGGTTTTTAAGAATCTCCTGCATCATATCGTTTTAGGCGACTTTTAGTTGGATTGTGGTCAGACAAGACTATAAATGTTGACATAATTCTATCCACACACTGTAGATCAGAGTACAGTATTAAACAAAGCTCACAGTATTGATTTTCATGAGCTTCCTATTAAAATAATTCTTTACCCCTTTCCTTTGAATTATGATTTCTCTGCATTAATAACAGCTTTGAGTTTTAAAATATTTTATTTATGTTTGAATGAAGTCACCTATAATACTTTGTGACTTAACCAATGTATATTAATTTTATGCCTAAAAATATTAAACATCAGGGGTTGGGGGACATGGCTCAGTTGGTAAAGCACTTGGCTCACAAGAATAAGGACCTGAGTTTCGACCCCCAGGACCCATGTATAAAGCTAGGCCTGATGGTCCAGATTTGTTATCCTTGCTCCGGGGAGGCAGAGACAAGGAAATCTCTGGAGCTTGCTGCCCAGGATGCTAACCTCACCTAACCAATGACTTCCAGGCCAGTGAGAAATTGTTGTGGTTTCTCTTGCTATGACAAAGAACAAAAGAAAATTAGGAATAAATGGATTCATTTTATCGTAAAGTTTGCAGACAGCATTCAGAAAATTCACAGTAGAAACTTAAGGCAGGAGCCTAGAGGCAAGAACTGAAGCAGATGCAATGGAGGAATGCTGCTTCCTGGCTTTCTCCCCACCTGCCCGGGGTGGTACTGCCCACAGTGGTCTGGACTTATCCACATTAATCATCAGTCAAGATAATGTCATTGATCTGCCAGCAGGCCAAATATAGATATTTTTCTCAGTTAAGATTCTTTCTTTCAATATGCTCCTACTTTGTATCAAAGTGACATAAAATCTATCCACACAGAGACCCCGTCTCAAAATAGACAATGCAGACTGCATCTGAGGGGAGAAACCTAAGGTTGACCTCTGCTCACCCCATCGCTAACACACACACACACACACACACACACACACGGAGAAGGAAAGGGGGGAAAGGGGGAAGAAGGAGAGAGAGGGAGAGAGATTGGGAGGGGGAGAGAAAAAGATGGAGAAATGCACACATACAAGATATTAAATATCACAAACCTGTCTCCTTGGAGACAAGTGCACAGGGGACGTATTTCATGCTTTTTCAGTAATTGACTGTCAATGAAATTTCCCTAATTCCTTTCAAGAAACTGTAGATTCCACTGATAACTAGAAAAGTTAATTTTAAGTGAAAAGAATTCCAATGGTCAAATAGCATGTGGATAATGTCTCATCATAATTACTACTTGATATCGGAAGGAACTGTGTCTCTGTGTAGGAAGGCAAACACGTTAGTCCGCCTATCATCATGATGACAAAAGGCCCCAGAGAGGAATTTAGAATTAGGAAAGGTTCACCTGGGCTCATGTGCAAAGGTTTCAAACCATGATCACTTGGCTCTGTTCATGGACTTGTGATAGGGCAAGACGTCAAGATGCAGTCGTGTAGGGGAGGATTCAAAGCAGCTCTTATGTTGACACGGAAGCAGAGAGCAGGGGCCAGGAGGAAGATTTACTCCTCTGAAGACCCGCTTCCTTCAACTAGAGTCTGCCTCATGGATGTTCAATACTCAGCAGTAGCATATCAAGTTATAAGCTCATCAATAGGTGGACTCATTGATGAGGCCACAGTCCCGTGGCTCAGTCACTTCCCCAAAGCTTCATCTCTGAGCATTTCCTTGGGAACAAAGCTTTCAACCGACAAGGCTTTAGGGACATTCCTGAATTAAATCATAGCAACAGATGATTTGGGTTTTAGTAACATCCACAAGCATCATGCTATATTTGCATCATATCCACAGCTGGCCACCCAGTGCTCAGCTTTATCCAATGGTAAACAGCCTTCCTGGTTTAAGCAAACTCTGCAGGTAGCCTCCACACCAGACTTCACTTCTTTATCTCCCTCCCCCCCCCCCCCCGTTTGACCTCCCTCTTTCCCTCGCAGTGCTGGCATTTGAACAGTGGGTTTTTCACATGCCAGCACTCACTTCCCTTTTCAGATGCCAACTTGGGAACATTTCAACAGCGCTCTTTGACTGGGAGGGAGCAGAGAGGATTTCATCTGGAGGTGTTTGGCTTCCACTTAGGGACATCCGGGGCTGCTGGGCAGCCTGAGCCCCTCCCTCTGCTGTGGCCTCAGCAACTTTCTTCACTATCCCCAGACTGCTCCAGACCTTCTCCCTCTCCCCTAAACGCCCATTACCAGTCTCTATCTCTGCACACAATCCAGAAAGGTGAGGTGGTCCCTCCAGATTCAGGGCTCTCTGCCTTGAGCTTTCCTTAATGGCAGTAATTGGCGTGTCCTGAGTCCCTCTTCCACACTCTGGGGGAAGAGGTTAGGCTTCATCTTATCTAGTTGTTCACGTAATCATAAAACACGGGCTCCATTAGGACCTCTTGCTCCCATGGAGGAAGTGGAACACTAGAGGGGTTAGTAAATAGCTTCTAGTCACTACTCCAGGAATGAGCAGCAATAGAAAGGATTGGCATCCCTGCCTCTCCCCTCAGAGATGTGGCTGGTGCCCCCACCACTCAGTGGGTTTTTGAGGCTGCCTTGAGTATTTCCAAAACACTCAGCTAGAATCCTACCACCAGGAAGAAGTAGCATTAAATATTCACTTCATTTTAAAACTAGATTACACCTCAGTCATTTTTTAAGCTTCTGATTATGTGTGTCAGCTTGTTGTTGTTTTGGGGTTTTGTTCTTTATTTGTTTGTTCATTTTTATTTTTGTTATTCAAAATTATATTTAGAATATATATATTTTAAACAGACAAGACCATTTTTTATTCCCATGGAGTTCCAGTCACTCATATGGAAATGCAAATACATCTTCAGCCCGCTAGGTTCACCTATGACAAACCTGTGAATGCCTCAAAATAGCCACTACTCTGAAATGCCACCACAAGTCAGTTCTTTCATATAAAATTTTACTCTTGAACTTCATGTTGGTGGAATTATTCAGAACAGATGATCCTCGGCTTACAACCGTTAGAACTCTGAATTTTCTATTTCATCATTGGTAGAAAACCGATATGCAGTCAGCAGAAATTGAATTCTGGATCTTGAGTTTTCATCTTTTCCATGACTATAGCTCCTGATCAGCTATGAAGAGACCACCTACACACTATCATACCTTGTTGCTAACATTTGAGGCTATGATGTTTTCATATTTTATTTTGTCCACCAAACACCCGTATTTGTGTGTATGTCTAAGATACTCAGCCCTGAATTATGAACTGGCTCTGTGTTAGACAGCTCTGCCCACTGTAGCTCATGTAAGTGCCCTGAGAGTCTCAGGCGATGAAACAAAGGATGCTGAGTTGGGTACGTACAGCACATGCACTGCAAGCTCGTCTCAACGTCCTCCTTCTCTCTAAAACAATTCCCAGCTCTCCCCCATGAGATGCTAATTATCCTCGCAACCCTCATCATAAACCAACTTCCATAACTTACAGTGTGCTAAGGACTGACCAAAGGGCTTCATATATATTAATTCATTTAATATTATGGAAGTGATATTGTTGTCTACATTTTATATGCTAAGATAGTAAAGTTACATGAATTTCTTTATTAGGGTGTAAGCATATGGGGAATAGTATGGGTATAAATGAGGGATGGGGAAGCAAGAAAAGGGAGAAGTAAAATGTGCAGGTCTGCATTGCAAAGAGCACACTGATAGTCTTTAGGGAAGGGTGCATTTTATCACCCTTCTCTTTGCATACAAGACAGACGAATGACTGGCGCTGGGGTATATGTTCACGTGTACAAGGCCTCATTGTACACATTGCCTTACACCATATTTGTTCTGTAGAACAAATTCAACTGTAACTCTCCCTTCTCCAACTTCACCCTCTGGGCCCCCAGTCCTGAAATTCCCAGCAGACTCTGTAGCCTCTAGTAGACCATTCTCAATTATAACTGTGCTATAGATATCTTCCTTATACCAGAATCCCAAACACACATGCAAGACTGGTGCCCCCCATTCACATTGAAAGAAAATTATGTTCAAATTGTACACCTCTGTGGAGCTAGGTCCTTCTCATCTCTTAGGCATACAGAAACCTGCCAAGAAGAAAAGCATTGTCTTAGGGAGCAGACAAACTTCAAAGACGCTTCCATGGTGAGTCCAGTTCCATGGGAGCCAGAAGCCCTCTGACACTGAGAGAATGCATGTGTGGGTGCACAGGGCATTCTGAGATCAGGTTCACAGGAAGCTGACATATATGGTTCTGGGAAGAAGTTGGTCTCCACTTTAATTAAATGAAAGTGACATGTGATAATTTCTTGTGTGTCTGGAAAATAAACACGTTGTTTTTGGACTTTATTTTATGTGGAAAAAAATCTGTCATCTCTTTTAATTCAAGTTCTTAGTTTGCACAGAGCTAGGACTAAAATCTCACGATCAAAAGTCTTCTGACATTCCTTCCTCAGTCGCTTCTGTCCTGTGCAGGTAACGCTGCCCTTCTGCTCACAATGCTGCCCTTAGCTTGTGAGCTCATGCCACTCTTTCCGATGTTAATATCTACTCTTCCCAAGCTTTTCTTCTCCTAATAAACATTTTACATTTCAGCAATTTTGTTACAGTAGCCATGTTTAGAGCTCTCTGGAGGCCCAATAAGAAAGAGTTATTTTTTTTCTGGTCTAGATAGCGCTTTAACAGGTCAAGCTACCCAAAACATCAGCATTAACCCAGCTAAGCTGGTCAAGCACCTGATTAAGAGAATATTCCTCAGAAAGGTTGATTTGCATTAAGTCGTGCTAAGGTGAGATGGGAGAAATAATTGTCCCTTCAAGGAGATAATAAGCATTTCCTTCTCAGAAACTCCACATCTCATGCAGTCACTTACAGAGCTGCAGTCAGGGTTGGGTTAAATCTGCCAATCTTCTGAATTACTCAGAAATTTATTATTTTTGTTTCTTTGTCCTTCATTTGGATACTTGCCAAAGTGTAGGCATGCTTTTCCAGACACTTTGGGCTTCCTCCCTTTTTCTCTGAAGTTCCCTTCAGCTTCGTTTCGGACTGCCTGTCTGCTTCTGCAGCCCCCATGGCTAACTCAAATGGCAGGGCTTTATCTCTTCCTGGTCTCCACCTCCCTCCTCCAGGCAGCCACTGAGACTTACAGTTCATCTGCCCTAAGCTTTTCCTTTTAAATTCTAACAAAATTGTTCCCAAGCTTCTTTCTAAATCAGTTCTCAAATTCTTTGATTAACAAGATAAAAAAAAAATCCTCAGTTTTCTTGGTAATGTATGGCATCCCAGGTGGGTCTTCCCCAAATTTCCAGTAACAATATCAAATTTACAAAAAGTTACTGGCACAACATAGAGGATAACCCATCACCTGAGTTTGGTTTCCCTAGTACAAGCATAGCATCATTTAGTCAGAGTTAAAGGAAGCGGCATTAAACTATTTTATTTGCATGACTATTAACTGAACTCCAGGCTTAATTAAATATACCATTAGTTTTATCGCTAGCATCCTATCCTAGCATCTGCTCTTCGTACACATTCCATTTAGTTCTATGGTGGTTTGAATAAGAATGATCCACCATAGGCTCATATATTCGAATACTTAGTCACAGGGTAGTAGTACTATTTCAACGGATTAGAAGGACTAAGCTTCGTGGCCTTGTGGAAGCAGGCGTGGTCTTATTGGCGGGAGTGTTTCCCTGGGGGTTGGCTTTGAGCTCTCAAAAGCTCAAGCCAGTTCAGTGTCACTCTTTCCCTTGACCTGTAGACAAGGATGTAGTTCTCAGCTACTGTCCCAGACCTTAGTGCAAGCATGTGCCCCATCATGATGACAATAGACTAAGTCATTGAAATCGTGAGTGATTCAAATGCTTTCTTTCATAAGGTTTGCCTTGACCATGGTGTCTCTGCACTGCAATAGAACGGTGACTAAGACTCTTCACGTCTCCATAGTGTCCCTTGGTGGTGACACCTTCGTAATCTTTCCTTGGTTTTCATAACCTCCACATCTGTAACATGCAGCTCACTCAAAAAAATGTATGTTTTATTTATTTATTTATTTATTTTTTGGTAGACAGGGTTATAGTATTTATTTATTTATTTATTTATTTATTTATTTATTTTTAGAAAATAGCAAATAGGAAATGTCCTTCCTCTCACATCCTGTTTGTGGTGCATTACGCATTATGACCATCTATAAGATCAATCTGAATCACTTAGATAGGTGTTGTTGGCCAGGTGCCCCCACTATATGGTCATTATTTCCCTGTTCTTCTTATTTTGTTATTTAGAAGTCAGCGTGGCCTATACTCAAGGTGACCAGGGAGGACCAAACCCAGTCTTGTGGAATAAAGGTTTCGGTTACATTGATTGGGATTCTTCTGCAAAGAAATATATCCTCCTCCAAGATATTCAGAAAGTCATTTATTTTTAAGTGTAGGCTGGTGTATTTGTATTTGACACGCTGTGTTATAGTCTAACTCTGGATTGCTTGTTTTATGGCTCAACTTTTCTAGTCTCACCATCATCTGAAACTCTTTGGAGTTCCCATATCCCATTATATGCCTTCTCCTTTTTATAAGTTCTTTCTTTCCCTCTGGGTTTCTCAGCCAGGCATAGCTTGTCATGTATTTTTTTTTTCCAACCACAACCATGGAATAAGCCATTTATATCAAGAAACTCTGGATTCTTTTGTTGGACAAGGATATTTAGAAGCCAAGATCTGGACACTTAAAATGTCCTTGACTCCTAGGGTCTTGTTGCTTCTAATCCTTCTCAGCGGAGTGCCGAGGACCAATGCACAACAGCACACAAAACTACATGCTATGTTTCTCTCCACCTTTTCGTGTGTGCACATGTGTGTATGCTTGAATTCCTACTAATCTCTCCAATTCAAATCAAGTTTTACAGGGCCAAGCTTATAGTTTTTACTATAAGTTGAGTCTGAAAGTTGTGAGTAGGACATGAACCCAGTCTCCCCGTGTTTAGCACAGACTGGAGCATATTCAGAGCGGTGGCCGCTCAGAGCTAGAGACAGCTCTAGCTTCAGTGACAAGGAAATACACTGAAGGGCTTAATTTTCAGAAAGCTTACACAAGTGTGCCAATGTCCCCCATACTAATGAGTCTACACAGCTATTCACCTGCTCTGGCATCTTCAAAGAGCATTTCTTGAAAACTTACTGCATTACCAGGATGCTGATCTGGGTACATTATCAGGTACCTGCCCTGTTATCTCTTTTTACTTTTATCAGCATGCAGGACAGATATTCCTATTTCATAAACAGACTTCTCTAAAGTCTCCTAACGTCTAAAGAATAATTCTTTTTCTTTATTTCAGCCAAAAATTATTGATGTAGGAGGAATTATGTAGATCAGTATTCCTACAAATGTGGCAGGTAATAGAGATGCAAATGGAAGTGGGGGAGCACGGGGTGTGGGGGAGGAGCGAGGGGGCGGGGGAGGCTAGTAAATAAACAGTGGGGAACAGACAGTTCTTTCAACAGAGTTCAGGGAGGGATAGGAGTCTGCAGAGGACGGCTGAGCTCTCCTTGAGAAAGTAGAACAGTCTGCTAAGTTCTCTCACAGGAAGCCAGGTATCTTCAAAAAGGAGTAGAAGTCCTCCTGACCCTCCACACACACACACACGCACACACACACACACACACGCACACACACACGCACGCACGCGCACACACACACACCACCTCGTCTGCTGTAGCACCTGAGCTACGATCCTTTGTGCCCTAGGTGAGAGTCCTGGTACTGGAGCCCAGGCTTTAAAGTTGTTGATGACCTGAGAGCATTGTCCCTTCTGCAATGGCCTTTTCTTTGTTATCTGCTAAGATTCCAGATACCCAAAGTCAAATCTGCATTCACCTTCATCATCCTTTTCCCACAACTATTCCTTGATTTCCACTCGCTCTCGATGAATTTGTCTGACTCTTTCTAGTCTTTCTTGTGTTTCTATGAGATTGTAAGGCTGGGGCTACACCGGCCTTATCTGCCTATCTGCCTCCACTGCCTGGCATGGAGATGGCACACTGAAGATGCCCTAAAGCTCTAAACCCAGACTTACCTGCAAAATATGAACAGTCAAGCCTTTGTGATGCTCTCTACTCTTTGACCAAACTTGTTGGTGTCTGCATTCCCAGCACACATCCTCATCTTCATAGAGTCAATATGGCCAGGGAAATAGCTCATTGCATTTTTAGAGTTGGGCTTTCCTGCTGCTAAGTTCCTGATGATTCACAATGAACAATGAAAATCTATTCTTCCCTTTCTGGTAAGCCTTTCTGACCCAGGTCACAGTTACATCTTGGGAATGTCTATCCCAGTCATTTCCCTATTGTGACAGTCAGCGCACTAGGAGCCCTGCACTTGAATGAGAACCATCTGAGGGCATATAACTCCTGGAATCAAATAGGTATTCAATAAATGGTGATTGAAGAATCCACGAATCAAAACTAAAATAAAATTGGCAAGAAGATTGCCATATACTCTCTTGCCTGTTCACAATCAAAATGCTCTTGTAGTAACTAGCAATTGTTTTAGTCAGAAAACTAATATCCACTTCTAGGATTCGTCTTGCTCTGTGTATGTCTATGTTTCTTTAACTCCTGCCTGTTTTCTAAGACCTAAGTGTCTCGAGTTTGCATGTGTCCCTTCATCACTGTAATTAGGGCTTACCATTTTGTGATAGATACTGAGAAAAAATGAATTAAATGTTCTCAGCTTAAAGGAATTCCTGTGTCAAGGAAACATAATCATGTCTCTCATCAGCGTCTCGCCAGAACCCACGTGACTTCTCCCACACACGATTCTAAACGATAGCAGCTCCAACCCCAAACTAGACAGGATCATTTTCTCCGTCTTGTTTGGTATTTAGTAACTTCTCTGGCTTGTATTTGTTTTGCCTTAACTGTGTGTAGTGTCTGAGCAGGATTTCCTTATGCATCTAAGTGCTGAAAATATACACTATTAGGAAAGGAAGAAGCTAAGTGTGTGAGCATCCAAGCTGCAGTCAAGAGAGTTTTCTTTGTGCATGGTAGCAGCTCACTACTGTTAGCAAAATATTAGAAAGTCCAATGTTCTTTCTGAAGGAAAAGAAAAAAACAGTTTACAACCCCTCACCTTAATTTGGTACCTTAATATTCTAGAAGAGTTAAAGTTGGTCAAATTCAATTAAAATTAATTGCTTAAACCCATGGCTATGCCTGAACGATTGCTAGACCTTTGTGTACTGAGTCCAGAAATAAACTAATCAAAAGCATATTGGAAAAAGCTGACAGGTTTCAAAACACAGACAGTCATATCTTATTTATACAATGCACCTTTCCAAAGCTGCTGCTGCATGAAAGGTGCACATTAGGGGTCAATAACAGACAATCCAACCTTGGCTCACACATATCCTCAAAAATCTTCCATGCAGTTTCCAGCGTCCTAACATAGCATATGAAGAAAAGGTCGAGAAAGTTGTTTGCTGTGTGTTTTAATTGATAAAACCTTAAAACTCCCTGTTTACATATCCAAGAGTTTTTAAACAATGGAACGGAAGATAAATGCCATTTGAAAATGGAAATTAGTGGCAAAACATGAGTCCTTCACTTATATCTTAGAACTAAATGCTGAACATGATGTGTGTCTGTGTGTGTTGGATGTGCTGGACATGATGTATGTGTGTTTGTGTGTGAGTGTGTGTATATAGACAAGAAGTCTACACTTCTTAGTATAAGAAAAGTAATTAATAATATGCTGCACAAAAAAATTATTTTTCTATAATCCAAAGCCCTCTTAAAAATCAGTAGGAAAAAATGACTAAGGACCACAAATAGGTTCCTTTATAGAAAGATAAAAAAGTCAAAGAATCAAAATTTAAGGGTAAAGATTCACCTATTTTCACCATTAAAAAGGAAAAAATTTAAACTAGAATCCTTTTATTTCTCATATATTTGCTGCCACATAAGTCTTTTATGGGCATTAAACAATAAGTTTATAAAGAAATACTAAAGGCCACCAAATTAAATTGCTCCATAAATATTTGAGGAACAAAAATGCTGGTGAAACTGAGCGTAAAACATGGTCGGACTTGACTCGCTCCACAGTCTTTCCTCCAAGCATTCTCTTGCCAGAGACGCCAAGATGGACTTTTAATATCTAGATTTGGAATCTTAGACAAGATATCTATTTACATTTCCTTAGTGATTTACTTATTTGGGGGCCTTTCAGCACAAGGGAATGTGGAGAATCTTGGAAGGAAAACAAAGATACAGAAAAGTTACCCTTGAGTGGAAGGGTACATAGAAGGGATCAGAAGAATCCAGGAAGAAGATCTTTACATGACGCTTAAGATATTTTTTAAAATATTTATTTTGGCTCATGGTTTTGGAGATTTCTGACTATGACCAATTGACCTTGCTGCTCTAGATTTGTGTCGGAGCATTATGGCTAGAGCATGTAGGACAGTAAAGCTACATGATAGTGGGGCTGTCAAAGGCTTTCCTGCAATCACCCCCCTCAAGGGTATTCCACAATCACCTAAACCACTCATAATATACCATGTCTTTGACATCATGCCCTTGAGGGTGTATTCTACACCCAAATGTAGCACCAGGGTTACAATTCTGAAAAAAACAAATTCTAAATACTGATTGTAACACAAAGCAGTGTAAAAACAAGGAACACTCAGGAATCGAAGGTCATAAGAGGAGGTAATAAAATTTATAAATCTTAATGGTGAAAGTAATTTCCCACCTAAATCTGAGAAATCAAAATATAGTTTCCGTAGTCATTGTGTACATATTTGGAGGGGAGGTGTTATTGCTGTTTCTATGTGAATAACACAATGACAATATAATACAATGTTTCTTGTTCTTGAGGTCTTCGACTGCCTCGAAGAATTTGCGTTCCCTTCTTAGCTCAAGAAAGCTAATGACCTTGGTAAATCTGAGTAGTTCTAAAAGATCTTTCGAACGTCGAAGTTTTAATGACTTCTGTTGACTCTTCTCATGATGAGTCATCCACAGCAGAGTTCAAATAGGAAGTCGTCTCCTTGAAAGTTTATTTCTAAAGCTCCAAGTAAAGCCAGGTCCTGTGGGATATGTCCCCAGTCTGTTCGTTCCACTTTCCTACCGCTCACTAAGAGTATATAAGCAATCATAATATCTTTATTTAATGTCTGTCTCCCATTAGGGTGTAAGTTCCGAGACAGCAGAGAGAGTCTAGCTGAGCCATTTCCAGCAAGTTCCCCAGAGCCCAACACAGCTCACTGCACGCACTAATCACTTAGTAACTAGTTGATAAATGAAGAGTAGGGCAGAAAGGATAATGCCCTTCCTGAACTCCACGACGAATTTACACCCTACTGCCTAGAAGCTATAAGTATAGCACCTTTTATGGCAAAATTGATATATTTGGATGTGATTTAGTTAAGGATCTCTGGACAGGAGAATTATTTTGGATTATCTGTGTAAGTCCAATGTAATCATAGAATTCTTACATTGGCAAACTTTGAGATCCGAGCAGGAGAAGAAAATGTAACTACAGGGGCTGGGGAGATGGCACAGTTGGAAAAATGTTTGCCACATAAAAACGAAAACCCTAGAATGTATGAAAAGCCTGGTACCTTCATACACCTGCAATCCCACCAATGCAGAGGCAGGGACAGGCTCCCAAGGGGTCACTGAGCAGGAAGCCTAGCCTAATCAGGAAGTTCCAGCCAACAAGAGACCTTGACCTGACAACCATGGTAGACAGCTGAGGACCAAGGCTGTCCTCTGCCTCCACATGCACAGCACACAATAGGCACACACAAACACGTACATACACACCCACAAAAAAAGCAAAGAAAGGGAAGGCAGAATAGAGAAGGAGAGGAAAATGTGACAGTAGAGGGAGAGCATGAAGTGATAGATCATCAGACAAAGGGATGTCAGCAACGACTGGAGGGAAAGCAAAGGTCCTCCATTTGGCCCGTAGAGAAGGGACATGCCTTGTTGACACCCTAACGTAGCCTGGATTTCTGACCTCAAGAATGGCAAGAGATAATTTCTCATTCTTAAACCACAGCTTTTAAGGTAATTTGTTACAATGGCTGAAAATTAATCCAAAGTGAGTGAGATAGCTCAGTTGGTAAAGGTGCTTCCTGCCACGCCTGATGACCTATAGGACCCACCTGGTAGAAGAGCTGAGCCGACTCCAGCAAGCTTTTCCCTGACCTATATATGCATACCACAGCATTTGCATGCATACACACACACACACACACACACACACACATACACACACACAAATATGTGTGGATGTAAATAAAACAATATGACTACAAACTTCTTAGTTGTCTAACAATGAGTGAGATTTATTTAACGACTTGAGGGCAAATAGAAAAACAGCATAATCATAACAATAATAACCACCGTTATAAAACTGGGATGGAACATACAATCTGACTGATGGATTATTTACTAAAAATCATTTGTTTGGGGAATGTGCCAGCATCCTATAAATAAAACTAGACCTCGGAGTCACACTGGAGAGCTGTCTGTATGCCCAGACATTAAGGCAGAGGGAATCAAAGGGAACAGGTGGCAGTTGGCAAAACCTTTGACAACCCCTTTGGCAACATTGGGTCTTCATGGTCTCATCTACAAAGTAGGGTTGAGAATTGTTTCTTCTGACTTTGCAAAATTAATATAAAGTATAGAGATAAAGTATATATCATGTTTGTTGCAGAACTAGAAGCAGAGGCTGCAGGATGGCTCCATGGTTAAGAGTATTTGCTGTGTAGGCCCAGTGACCTGAGTTGGATCCATAGAATTCATGGTGAAAGGAGAAAAATGACTCCCAAAGTTATCTACAATATTCACATGTGCACAGGGTACATATAGGCCCACACTCGTACATAAATCACACACATGCATGTGCGCACACAAACACCCTACACACATACACGTGGTATAATTAATAAATACAAACATTTTTTAAAAGTTAAGAAAGCAGAGATGAAAATTCATGGTAATATAGGTCACAATGGTCGTGGTGTTTACTTACTTTTCCCATTGCTATGCTCCCCCACAGGGAAGGAAGGTTCATGGTTTGAGAGGTTATAGCCCATCACGTCAGGGAAGGCATGGCAGTGAAAGCCTGAGGCAGTCCTGGAAGTCATGTCAGCAGTCAGAAGGCAGAGAGAGTCAGATGTTGTTGCTCAACAGGTTTTCCTTTTCCCTATTTTATTTAGTCTATAGGATGGTACACCATCACCCCATAGTTAAACCTCTGTATAAGAGCCCTCGCAAACCCAGAGATGTGTCTCCTAGGTGATTCTCAATGCAGTCAGGTTGATGATATAGTTTAACCAGCACAGTGGTGATACTGATAAAGTCAATGAATAATTGGAAAGGAGTAGAGCAGATCAAGTGCTACTTTTAAGGCATTGCTTAAGGAAAGAAAGTGATAGCCGTGATGCCAACAGTACTTGTAGCTATCTATATCGTACAACATGAGCAGGAAAGACATGAATGCAGCTGTCAGTGCGATCTGTATGAAGATGAGGCAGTGAGCAATGAAGAGAACGCATTTTTAAAGGAGCGGCATTTTCTCCCACTTTCCTAATACTTTATTCTGGAAGAAAACAACATGAATTTGACTTTATTTTTCTATTTATCTTAAAGTCATAAATGCCTATCAGAGCTGGAAAATGTCAGGCCATGAAAGAAACTAGGCTTTGCTGAAGCTAAATCCTGGGTATTGGCAAATAGTCACTGTGTGATACCATGGCACACAGATAAAAATACACCTGCAAATTCCACCCAAAGGCCAGGCTGCCCGAAGGAGATGGACACTCACAAGCATGGAATATCTTGCCTTGGTATTTCTACTTACTGGAAATCACCTCAAAGTCCTTTTGCTGTACTTTTTGACTGGCTGTTTCTAGTATGCTTGTCTTTGTCATTTTGGGATGCTACAAAAAAAGTATAATTATAGAGGCAGGGAGGGGAGCAGAGATAAATGTAGCACTCAATAAAAATCAATAAAAAGTATGATTATATATAAGTATAAGGTCTTCAAATAATGAATTAAAACTATCATTTAAAAGTATCATACATTACAAATAACTGAAATTTGTTTCTCAGTTGTGAGATCTGGACGTCCAATATCAGGATGCTGAATACAGATTCTTGTTATAGCATCAAGTGGGGAAGAAAGAGGATTTCTTGGTGAAAGCCTCTTCAGTTTTGTTTATTTGATAGTGTTCTTTCAAGACAGGGTCTCCCCATTTATCCCAGGCTGGTCTAAAACTCATGATCCTCCTACATCCACCTCATAGGTGCTAGGATTACATGTGTGAGCCACCACACCTGAATGCCTTCTTAGGTCACAAATCCCCTGTATCAGATGAACTCTCATGACATAATCACACCCCCAGAGTCCCACCTCTAAACTGGAATTAGAGCTTCAACCTGTGGATTAAGAGAGAGAGCACACAAGCATTCAGTCTACTGAGCTGCCTTATGCTATAGTCAACTATGTCCTTATCTCCTTGATGGAACAGCGATGACCCCCTGGATATACCAACTTCTAAATGTTGCATCATTTTAAAGGTAAACTTGTACTCTTAATTTGGGTGTAAGGGAAAACCTGTTCTCATAAACTTTTGGAGAAAAAAAATTAGAGTAAATAAGCAATCATTCCCCACCCCCAAACCTCTTCTTTCCCACATGCTCTTGACAATTAGAAGAAGCCGTCCATCTCAATCATCCTCGCTTCCCTTCCCAGGGGCGTTCTCCTCTGTGGAGATCTGTCACTGCTGTCAAAAGCAGGGAGGGAACAAAGACACTTTGGGTACTTTTCAAATCTACTGCTGCTCTAATTGATAGCATAGAACTCCATCACAAAATTGTCACTGTAGAAACGTGTGCCCAACAACGCCATTTATCTTTACTTCCTTCATTCCCACACCCCCAGAATCTAGTTCTTTAACATCTTGGAACACAAGGAAGATGAGTTAGAGATTGTATCTCGTCCAATTCACCAATCTTTTACAGTGTCAAGGAGCACAATATAGATGCCTAAGAACCCTTGCTTACTGTCGTTTTTCCATACTTCCCCATCATAGTTGATGTGGCCCAGTGCTCTTGGCTGAAGCGTTTCAGTTGGAGAACGCTCAATCTATAAAATACCAGTCCCCACAAAGCACTACAAAAGCATGAACATGTTGACATATTTCGTGACTCTCTAGCAAAAGAATTTAGTTCCCAGAGTTCCCAAACTTCCTTTTATTTTCTGTTTTACCTCACCTATTAACATCTCCCAGAGCAAAGTGAAAAGCATTGGTCAAGCACAAAACAAATCTGAATTACATTTGGACTGTGTTATTCATCATTTCTGTGGCTTTGGATAAAGTTTTTATTCTCTCTAAGCCTCAGCTTATCTCATATATAAAATAAAAGTACTCATTACTTTCCATAGTGTGTTCTAATGGCAGTTTACTGCCAAGCTCTCTGCCCATATGATAGAATCTTAGGTGTCTCATTGCGGCACTAGTAAACAGTTCATGAAACAACATAGCTTAGATATTCAGCAAGTATCTCGGAGATGGGTGAATGGAATGAATGGCTGCAGGAGAAATGACTGATGGAAAGGAAGCTGTCTGCCTTTCACGCTCATCCGTGTGCACACCCGCATCTGGATTACATAAATTTCTACCCAGGTACATGACTTCTTGACAAAGGAAACCACGCTTCTTGCTTGACTATCTGACGTTGTACTTGGCATTCACCATGTTTTGCTGAAACCTCATGGGTCCTATTTTCTTGCCGGAATTAAAATATCAGTTAAAATTTCATTCTTGGAAACCAGGACGATTGTGGTGGAAAGGATGTTGGCATAGAAACCTGAGTCAGTCTTGCTTCTGCCTTCAGAAAGACACTCATTAAATTATGAAATCTTTGTGTCTCTTTTTCATTTGTAAAGCACAAACTATAATACTGTTTTTCTGAGGTTCAAGATCATTGAAAAACAGCATGAGTTTACAAAGGTTAACATAATCATTGCCACTCTTTCAGTTGTCTATTGGTATAACAACTCAAAATAAAAGCCAGAATTGTTATCATTAGCACTGATGCCAAACTAATGTCAAGTTTCCTTTGTAGCCAAAACCTATGGATTTTTCAATATACTGATCCATATATTTTACCTCTGACCCTTATGATATTCCTGACAACTAAAATGCTCATTATCTTTCCACCCATTTCCACCTTTGAAAACTTAGTGCAAAACGGCTTCTTCCTGAAGCCAGCTCAATGTTCCTCTTTTCCCAAGTAGTGGCATCCATTCTGGTTTCCTTAACTTTCCTCATTGTCACACATTCGAGCATGTGCCTGTCTTACTCCCCAAGTAATTGTCAAAATTCACATAGGCAAGGAGGTAACAGCTGTTTTTACACAACTCTCCTACTCTGCACTCCCTGGCCTGGCACCTGCTGCGGTACCTTCAAGCCAGTAACATTGGCTGGATAATGGAAAGAGTAGAAATCCGAAATGTGCAGAGCTTGCTCAGTCTTCATTTAGTAATCTTCATCTCAATCACCTGGTGACTCATTTCAACATGTCTTCATAGACGTTAGGAGAGACCCAAAGTGATAATTCTGAGCCATTACAGGTAGTGGACACCAATACAACAGGACAGTTCTAGATGTATCCTGAATCTATGATTTTTCCATAAAAATAAAGGAGCTTAGTTTTTATCAACATTAATGACTCTGTAGAACAGGGGAAGGGGTAACTGGGCTTTGAAGTCTAAAAACTCTGGGCTCTTTCCATAGCCTGATATAAACAGAGGTTTTTCTGTCCTGCTCCATCCTGCAGCCACTTCTAAATAATTGCCCAGAGACTTAATATTAATTACATATTGCTTGGCCTATAGTTCAGGCTTATTATTAAATAGCTCTTACATTTGAATTACCCTATTTCTATTAATCTATTGCCACATTGCCATGGCTTTTACCCGTCTGCTGGCATCTTGTTTCCTGGGTGACTGTCTTGCATATCTCTTGGCTCAACCCTTCTTTCTTTTTTATTTTTATTTTTATTATTATTTTTATTGAGCTCTACATTTTTTTTCTGTTCTCCTCCCTATATCTTCCCTCCCCTTCAACCCTCTCCCAAGGTCCCCATGTTCCCAATTTACCCAGGAGATCTTGTTTGTTTGTTTTTTTTTTTTACTTCCCATGTAGATTAGATCTATGTATGTCTCTCTTAGGGTCCTCATTGTTATCTAGGTTCTCTGGAATTATGATTTGTGGGCTGGTTTTCTTTACTTTCTTTTTTCCTGTATTCAGTTTGACTTTCCTGCCTAGATATACTCTTCCTTGCTATAGGCCAGAACAGCATTTTTTATCAAACAATGAGAGCAACATATATTCAGGGCGTACAGAAGGGTTAGCCCACAGCAGACAGACTCCAAACACGCTTTTTAATCCTAGAACAGTTGCCTGCCTTTTGAGTGTACTACATTGTAAAGCAGGAATGATTGTACTTCCTGGGAATAATGAGAGATTTGAGCAAGAGCCCATCTTAAGCTGCAAGACCACTGATAAGCTTTCTCACACTTTTTCAAGTTCACAGTATAGTAATCAATAATAAATAATCTCCGCACTCCCCTAAACACTCAAGCATTACACACAGCTGTACTAACCCTGAAATCAAATGGCAGATTTACTCACCCGTGTATTCCATGCCTGAGCCTTCAAAACCATGATCTTATTTAGGGCCCTTATCTGTGCCTTATATAGTTAATAGGGAGCCTTCTCTGTCCTGGGGTGATGCCAGAGTGGGATCCAGGGCATCTTCTGAAACTTCCCTATACTCTTCGCTTCATTGCTGAATAAAGCACCTCAGCATTGTTTGGATCTCATACAGAAACGGCTCTCTGAGACACTAGTCACAATTATCACCCAGAAACTCCAGGGGCAAACTGTCAAGAAGCTGCAAGGGTGCAAGAGTGCCCCAGAAGACTTAATCATAGGGACTGTCTCTACATCACTGTAACAATGAATCTAGAACTCAATACCCCCTCTGCACACTGCAACCTACGAGTGCCTATGGGGTTTCAAGCCTAGGTTCCTTCTCTTATTCCCCATAAACAGGTTAGAAATCAGGCTCTTCCCTCTTTGCTTCAATATGGTGTCATCTAAACTGTATCAAGGGGGAGAAGGAGGGGAGGGAGGGGGGAGGAGGAGGGAAGGAGATGGAAATTTTTAAATATAAAAAAAATAAACCATGAGAGAAAAAAAAAAAAGAAATGCTTCAAATGTCTAATTTCAGGATCCTACCCTTTTCCAATTTTCAGCAAATTGTGGACTTTTCTTCTGGTTCATGTAGATTGAATTTTGAGGTGGGTACTGAGCAAGTGGTCAAGTTAGAGTCCACATCTGTCTGTTCTTATATGTTCTCACTCCCTCCTTAAACTGACCCTCATCCCACCTCCCCTGGCACTCCCCCCCATGCAGCAGCAGTCTGATTTACCTGCCTTGGCTCCATGGGAGGACCATAGAATCAGCACAGGTTTCTCTGGAGCTGGGGACCTTTGACACAGTGTTATGACAAACATGAAACAACAATAATAATACACATGTATTAATGGAGTGGTTCTCATTCTTAAAATTAGAATGCACTGAGAGGAGCAAAAGGGAGAATATCACCTCCACAATTACTGTGGTATATTTCTTTGCTTTTCTTGATATATAAAATAAGGAACCCTATTTTTCTTGCTTAACATAATAATGATGTTTCTTAATTAAAAAGCTTATAATTGTATATATTAACTCTACATGACAATATGTGACCCAAGTGTATTTTAACACAAGTGTGCATTGTGTGTTGGACACATTTTCCCTATTATGGTCCTGTGCCTTTCCCTTACCCTCCCGCCCCCTTTCCATCGTCCTCTTTGTTCCCCTACATAGTCTAACTTCTATTGTCATGCCATCTATATATGATTTATTGACCTACTTAAAATCTAGAAACCACTTAATGTATTCAGTTGCATTTATTTTCTTGCAAACAATATAAATTTGTTCTTTTTTTAGGGCTGAAAGAATAATACGTATATTTTTTTATCCATCCCTCTGATGGTCAGCTAGGCTGTTTCTGTAGCTTAGCTGTTGTGGAAATTGTTGCAGTGCATGCTCAAGAATCTCTGCGATGTGTTCACTTGGAGTCCTTTTGGTAGGTACTCAGTCTGTGCCCGGACATACAGAGCTCCACTGTAGCAGGACTGGCTTGTTGTCATCCCAGCGGCAGTGTAGGAGGGATTCCTTTTGCCCAGATCCTTGCCCATGCCTGTCACTTGTTTTCTTAATGACTGTCATTTTGACACCAGTGAGATAGGATATCAATGTAGTTTTAATTTGCATTTCCCCAGTCGTTAGGGATATTGAGCACTGTTAAAAGTATTGATTGACCATTTGTGTTTTTTCTTTTTTTTTCCTTTGAACTCCCAATTTATCCAGTTAGCCTGGCGAGTAAATGTATACATTACATTGGTGACTGGGTAGCTTATTTTCTTATTGCTTGGGTTTTTGAGTTCTCCATATATTCTACCTGTGCTCTATTAGATGTAAAACTCGAAAATATTTTCTCAAATCCTTCAGGCTTTCTCTCCACTCAGTTAACTGTTTCCTTTGCTGTACAGAAGCTTTTTAATTTTATAAAGAATTGCTTATCAATTATTGACCTTATTTTCTAAGCAACTAGACTCCATTCAGAAAGTCCTTGCCCATGTGTGTATCTTGTATTTTTACCTGCTTTTTTCTCTAACAGTTTAAAGGTATCCACTATTGCACTAAGGTCTTTGGCCCATATGTAGATGGTATTTGTACAGGGCAAGAGATGTGGATCTAGTTTAATTCTTTTACATGTTTCTACATGTAGACAATTGCCCCAGAACCATTTACTGAAGAAGCAGTATTTTCTTCAATTTTTGACATCTTTTTCAAAATCAGGCTTAAATTTATATAGGTTTGTGTCTGAGACTTCTATTCAACTACACTTTTTTTAAAAACTTGAGATCAGGTATGCTGATACCTCTAGAGGTACTATTTTTGCTCACAATCACCTTACAATCTGGGATCTTTGTATTTCCATACTAATTTTAATATTTTCTTCCTTTTTGTTGATAATGACACTGGAATTTCGATGAAGACTGCATTGAACCTATAGACTTTTTTAGCAATTAAACAATTTTCACAATATTAATTATTCTAATCTATAATCAGGGAAGCCTTTCCTTCTTCTGGTGTTTTCTGTGTTTCCTTTGATAATTTAAAGTTTTCTTTATAAAGGTCTTTCTCTTCCTTGGTTACACAGGAAATAGAAATAATAAAAGAACCAGAAGGTCGTGAGAAGGGCCATGACGTGTTGTTGACTACTGGGGGTGAGGGAGTCATTTTTCTTAGTGCTTTAGCCACTGATCAGTAACTGTTGCTTCAGTCAATAAACTCTCACCCTTGTGCAGTCAAGAAACTCTAATTAAACTAAGTGGGTCATGTAGACGAAGGCTGCTTGTTCATTTCCCGGCCACCCAGACTAGAAATAATCACACTGATACTACATTAATTGCAGCACCGCTTGGCCAATGACTGTAGCATATTTCTAGCTAGCTCTTACATCTTAAATTAACCCATTTCTATTAACCTGCGTACCACCACATGGTTGTGGCCTACCAGTAAGGTTCCATCCTATGTCCGACGTTTGTCTCCAGCAGCGGCTACATGGCTTCTCCTTGATTCTGCCTACTTTCTCATCCCCTATATGCTTGGAATTCCCACCTTGCCCTATTATGCACAGCAATATAGCTTCTTTATTAGCCAATGGTATTCACAGCATACAGAGGGGAATCCCACATCAGGGTCATACACAAGAAGACAAAGTGAGGATAGGAAGGGACTTATAGGGAAGAAAAGACCCAGTAGGGAAGGGAAGGGTGAAAGAAAAAAATGGGGATAAAAAGGAATAAAAGTTACTATATAAAAGTATGAAACTATCAAACAATAAAGAACTTTAGATCAAATAACATGGTGTCTCAAGGCTGCTCTGGTCACATGCTAAGGTTTTTTCAGAGGCCTCTTTCCTTCCTCTGTAGCTACCAAAAGTAGCAATTCCCCATCTCTCTACTTCCTTCTCTCTCCTCTCACCATCTCCTGTTGCCTCCTTCTCCTTCCCTATCCCTCCCACTTTGCTCCATCTTCCTTACTCTCCCTCTCTCTTTCCATCTCTCTTTGCCTCTCTCTTCTCCTTACCTCTTCCTCTCTTTTCTTCTCCATGTCCCTTTCTGTCTCCCTCTCTTCTTCTTCCTCCCCTTTCCACCCTCTCTCTATTACTAAGAGTACAGTAAACATAAATGTTTTCTTTGGCTTTTATTTCAATATCTCTTGAGCACCTGCCATGTGGGTGAGATATTGTGTTGGGCCCTGCAGATGTTGAAATGGGCCTCAGCATGCAAGGGGATCCATCCCGGATGAAAGCTGGGCACATGGAGAAGGTAGGACATGGCCTGGAAGATTCACATGGAGAGAATGAGCTGGAGGCTAACAATTAGTGGCCAAAAAATAAATCAGCATGCAGCTCTGGTGTCTGCCATACTGGACACATCAGAGGAGATTAATTTAAACAAGTATATAATTTCCAGGTTTTCCAGAATTCTTGGAAAAAGCCCAAGGTAATTCCCTAAGGTGAATTGTAGTGGGCCACTCTCTAATCAGTCTTCCTGTCAGAGAGAGCCATATTTTAAAAGTAAGTACTATCATTAATTCTGTTGCCCCTGATGCCAATAGACAGAAACGCACCCTGGGTATGGCATTGGCATGCAGCATAGAAAAGACTACTGCACGGCACCACCACACTAAGGCCTTAGCACTGTCACAGGGTTTTATTTGATTTGATTTTTTGCACAGTGGTGTTTTAGTTTTCTAAGAAGCGTACCTTGTCCCCAAGTTCCCTGGACACCAAGACCAGTTGGAGAACGTCATCTTTGTTCAGGTTATTGCTGTGCCCTCTTAGCTACCCACCAGCCTATTGCCTTTGACCTAAGACACATGCTTGCTGTCCTCTGAACTTGAGCCAAAGGAGCCTGATTTCAGGCAGACACTGGGATGTGGTTTCAATGTCTACCCATGGAAGATAAGTGGAGCTGGCTTGGAGGCCTTCTTTGTGGGAGCTTCTTCTAGAAGGTTCACTCTGACTCTAGCTCAAAGTGGGAGGTCATGCCACTCCTCCTCTCTCACCACCCTAACCACAGGCCTGCAGTGAAGAAAAGGAATCCATCAAACATTAAACAAAAGTTAACAGTCACCCAATTCCTGAATATCTGCTAAAAAGCCAAGCCAAGGCCCATATCTCCCATGAGGCTTTGCTCTTGCTGCTGTTTCCATCTCAGAGGTCTCCTTCCTCCATAGACATTCACTGCTTCAACACAAAGATGGCCATATCAGTGACCCAGGGTGGGCGTTACCCCCAACTCCAGCTTCAGATGCGATACAAGAGTAGAAAATGGACTCTTCCACTGAATATGCCAGTCACTGAGCAGGACATGTTAGAGCTTTCGGGGGACAGGCCAAGGAAGGGACAGTGGGACTGGCACATGTATGCTGAGTCTGGGATACCAGCGGTGGGAAGCAGTGCGTGACGTCACCTCTCCCCAAACCTCAAGTTGTGCCTGTCTGCCTCCTACAAATACGGAGGTCCTTGGAATTTTCATTGCTACCTTCACTAGCAATGAGTTAACTCTTTACATTTGCAGTGTATGTATGCTTCAGAGGTGTGGTTAAATGCTCTAGAAATGGATGCAAGAGAACAGTAGATATAGAACCAGGAGAGGAGAAGGTAAATGACACATGGATCATGAGTTCATCTGACAGTGGCTGCACCTGCTGTTCTGGAGAATTCTGCAGAACTGTTGATAACCTGCTTGGGACAGAATTTACAGAGGGGCCACTCTCTCAGAGACACCAGTGCATATGGCTGTCAGGGAGCAGAGGTTCAGGATACTGTCTGCCAGCTCTGCTTACTGACCTGGAGCCAGCTTCTTTGCTTTAGTACATTTGCCTTCTTTATCTAATGCAGTGGTGATATCTCTCAGGGCTGTTGTAAAGACTGCATGAAGTGACATTTAAAAGGTAATTAGCATAGCACATGGTACAAAGTCTTAATGAGGGCATCTAGTAACAATAATTGCCTTTCTGTAAATTATTTTATCAAACAATAGTGGAACAGTTCATTTATTGCAGATTTGTAGACTTTGATTCTAATTGTAGAAAAGACACGTAAGCCACAGGTGAAAAAGGAGTTATGGTGCTATCTCATTTCGCTTCCGTAGGAGGCCTGGAAATTTACGCTGGAGAAGGCGAGACACATCCTCAAGAGGTCCTCAACCATGGTAAGTAACCAGATGGTAGCAGGCCACCCTATTCCTTGGTGTGCTCTCCTCTCACGGGCCCTGCTCTCACACTCCAAAAGCCAGAGGCTTCTCTGGGCAAAGCTCAGCAACACTACAGTAACTTCACAGTGAGACAGGAACAGGAGCCCCTTTCCCTGTTTTGGTCTTGCTCTTCACTCTGTGGCAGGCAGTACCAGCCCCGGTACTCTGACATTTAGGGCTGTCTCCTCTGTAGGAGCTGTCTTGTGCTTTGTGACATCAAACACCATCTCTGTCATTTACCCACTGCATGCCAGCAGCACTGTCCGTCACCCCCTACTGTAATACTCTCATGATATCACCAAGCTGAGAACTGCTCTCTGATAGACCATTCTAGAGAAAGCTGTGACCTCCTCTCTTCCTCTTTGTAAAGCACGATATCAGGCAGTGTTTCACTTCGCTGAGCCTCTGGTCTCCTGGCTGTCAGATTAGGACAGTGACAGTATCTTCTGCAAATGGACTAATAGATAGTCAAAGTAACCGCTTTCCTGCAGAGGACTTAGCACCCAAGAATGGGAAAGCAGTCCCAACCACTGCTCAGCTCCATTTGCTCTCTTTATAATGACTTTTTTCTCAACAGATAGAATGCTTAGCTCAAACCAGCCAGCTAAGGGTTTGACTTACACCCCTTTCTAGGGAATTGTTGGAATCCTGCCTCAGCAATTACACTTTCAATTCTTGTAAGTGGGGCAAGTCAGTCCCAGTTGAAAGGGAAGCTGGAAAGTAGGCTGAGTGCTGAACATGGTGACAGTGAGGATGCATTCTACAGCAGGGAGGGTGCATGGTGACAGAGGATGCATTCTACAGCAGGGAGGGTGCATGGTGACAGAGGATGCATTCCACAGCAGGGAGGGTGCATGGTGACAGTGAGGATGCATTCCACAGCAGGGAGGGTGCATGGTGACAGAGGATGCATTCCACAGCAGGGAGGGTGCATTGTAACAGAGGATGCATTCCACAGCAGGGAGGGTGCATGGTAACAGAGGATGCATTCCACAGCAGGGAGGATGCACAGCAACAGTGAGAATGCATTGCACAGCAGAGAGGATTCACGGTGACAGTGAGGATGCATTCCACAGCAGGGAGGGTGCATTCCACAGCAGGGAGGGTGCACAGGCATTGTCATGGGCTCCTCCCTGCCAGCTTCCCTCATCATTCACTCTCTGACAACTTGTCTCACAGTATTGATTTAGAAACAAAGAAACAAAGGGGAGGGAAATCACTCACGTCAAGGCTGACCAGAGGCAGCAAGTAAAGGGCGTCCAAATGTATTTAAATAATAAACAAGCAGTTTTATTCTGTGCGCCCTATACAATATTTTTTAGATGGCAACCTGAAGAGGTCCTATGAGTTTTGATGAACAAGGCTGACCCAAGTTAAGTGGTAGCAGAAGAGATATTTCGACAGAATTGGTTAATCAATCATGATGTCGGCTTCAGCACTCATTGCTTCATTCACAGAATAATTAAAGGTCAGTAGTGGCCAGTTCATCTAGTCGGGTTAATATGTTGAATAATAAGCAGAAACACCACGAAATCTCCATGACCAGCACCTTCAAAAATCTGAGCAGAATGGAGGACAATGTGATTGTCTTTTGTTCTTCTCACTACAGGTTTAAGACTTATTTTAGGGCATTATTTGTTTTACTGGCACAAACTGCCTTGGCACAACCTCAAAGGCTAATTAGGATTTTACAACTTTTTTTTTTTTTTTGTCACCAGACTTGAAAACATAATTGGTGAGGCAGGATTCCAATTTCAAATTTTTTTAAAAAAAAAAATCTATTGACTGTTCAACAATTAAGAAAGAAAACTTCCCCAAAGCTTCTCTCGATATGTTTACTCCAGACTGAAATCATCAGGAAAAAAAAAAAGTGTCTTTGACAATCTGTTCAGGGAATATTGGCTGTAATCACTTTTGCCCGATGGCTAGTGTGACTGCAGAACTACTAGCCAAGACCCAGCAAGCTCTTCCTCTCGGCTTTCTCCTATAAATGTCTGGACTGGCAGGAGTGGGGAGAAGGCTTGGAGGTTAAGAGCATCTACTGCTTTTGCGGAGGGCTGCAATTTGGTTCCCAGCATCCACATCAGATAATGTATGACCTCCTGTAACTCCAGCTCCAGTGAATCTGACAACCTCTTCTGGCCTCTGAGGGCATTGTACTCTCAAGGACATACCCACACATAGACACACACACACATGCAGAGAAAGAGTGAGAGAGAGAGAGAGAGAGAGAGAGAGAGAGAGAGAGAGGGAGAGCGAGAATTAAAGAATAAGAATTAATCTTTGATAAAAAGAATTATCTTTTTGCTGAGCAGTGGTGGTGCACACCTTTAATCCCAGCACTTAGGAGGCAGAGGCAGAGGCAGACAGATCTCTGTGAGTTCAAGGCCACCCTAGTCTACAAGAGCTAGTTCTAGGACAGGCTCCATAGCTGCAGAGAAACCCTGTCTCAAAAAACAAAACAAAAAAAAAAAAGGAATTATCTTTTTAAAAATATGAACTGTAGAAAAGTTTTGTGCTGTGGAAGGAATCAAAAGCTTCGAAAAGGTATGGATTTCAGGAAGGGTCAAGGAGGTTCCTTGGGAGATTTTTTGAGTATTTAGAAAAGAGCATATAAGCCAATTGTTTAGAATATCTGAAGTGTGGATATCCTACTTAATTCTCACCTCCACCTACACAAACTGGATAGTTTTTCTCCTCAGTCTCACATTAGAGATGAGAAGGCTGAGACTCAATCACTTTCTCTATGTCGCTAGTACACGGGCAATGCATCACATAGATCCATCAATAGCTCGCTCCAAATCCACTCTATTTCCTGTGCGGACAGCTCTCTGACCAGGCCTCCTCAGTGCTGAACCTGACAGAGAACTTTTGTACTAGTCTCTGTGGATATGGAATTATGCTGGGGACAGCCTGTGCCTCTGTACACAAAACACTAAGCACAGCTCTACCTGGCAAATATACTCACCTGAGAAGCGAACACATGCTGTGTTCAAGTGTGTTCACATCCCAGCCCAGAACAATTAAATCCAGGTAATATAATACACACAGAGTCGAAAAGCAATTGAATTGGAAATTTAATGTCAGGTTTGCTGTGTAGAGGAAATAGTTCAATCCCCCCACACACACTTTGACCTTTCATTTGTGTCATTCACCCCATGTTCTTTATTCAAGAGTTTGTCGCTCTGCCTCACTTCCCATCGGGTGAGGGAAGCTGGTAAGACTGCACTGTCCCCAGGGATTACCTAGACTCTACACCTTCCTTTCAGATGAGTTGGGATGCAGCCAAATTCAGAATGTTAAATCCATTTCTGCATTATTTACAGACCAGCTGTCCTTGGCTAGCAAAGTTCACACGGAAAGGTGGGGTCTGGCAAGTGTGCAGGCAAGGACTTCTGTGTGGCTTGCACGTCCATCTCTGTTTGTCTTTGCAAGTGCACTGTCTGGAATTGGAAAGGTGGCTTGGGAACAACTGTCTCTGTCCCTTTGTGTGACACAAAGAACAGAGGAGAATAACCCTGTCTGGACAGAAGAAGCAGAAGGACTCTGGACATGCTGCATTGATGACTGTAGTGATGAGGAGAGCGGGCCGCATCACGCCGCCAGGCAAGCTTTACCTGAAATAATTACACAGAAACTGTATTCATTTAAAGCACTGCCTGGCTCATTATCTCTAGCCTCTTCTTGGCTAACTCTCACATCTTAATTAACCCATTTCTAATAAATCTGTGTATCACCACATGACTGTGGCTTACCAGCAAGATTCTAGCCTACGTCCATCTCAGGCCGGAGAGACATGGCGTCTGCCACACTGCCTTCTACCCAGCATCCTGTTCTGTCTACTCTGCCTACCCAATTTTCTGTCCTATCAAAAGGCCAAGGCAGTTTCTTTATTTAACCAATGAAATCAACACAAAACAGAAGACCCTCCTACATCAGATGACTGCTTACTTCCTGACCTCAGTATCTGTGCAACGAATAGCAAAGGCAGCTGCAGCCTTCCAGCTGGATTTTGACAATGAACAGTTGTGCAATTATAAAATTCTATTCTATTGTACCTCTTGTGTAGTAATTATAAGACTGTTCATGTAATTTCATGTGTTGGTTATCATCATTGTTGAACTCTACGTTGTCATTAGAATAATTAGACAGGCTTTCAGACTAAGGTAAATACTAAGAGAAGCAGCTCCAACATCTGAATGCAGCTGATTTAAGTCACAGAATGTGTCTGTGCTGGCAAACTGAAACCAATGTTTTGTATGAGGTCATGCTAACATTGCTTTATTCTGACTTCAATCAGACCCCACATCTTTGACTTTAACCTACTAAAGCATCCCTTCTCCCACTGTCACTGCCTGTACCTTATGTCAAATCAGTGCGTTTTCTAACAGGTACAGTTTGGTTCCTCACCTCCAGCCCAGGACATGAGACACTTGGCACAGTCTAGAAACTGATTTGTGCTGCTGGCATCTAGCAAGTAGAGGCTGTCACACAGTATACAAGGTAGCCTAAGGCTACAAAGCCCAAACTTGCATCTCCAAGGAGATTTTCCCCTTCTCCTCCTCTAGGAAATCCATCTCTAGCTATCCTTTTAAGATACAAATATAATCCCCACCATAGAACCTCCACCTGGCGATGGATGGAGAAAATGACTGAGCCCCACATTGGAGCACCGGACTGAGCTCCCAAGGTCCTGATGAGGAGCAGAAGGAGGGAGAACATGAGAAAGAAAGTCAGGACCATGAGAGGTGCGTTCACCCATGGAGACAGTGGGACAGAACTAATGGGAGATCACCAACTCCAGTTGGAATGGGACTGATGGAACATGCGACCAAACCGGACTCTCTGAATGTGGCTGACGGTGGAGGCTGACTGAGAAGCCAAGGACAATGGCGATGGGATTGGATTCTATGGCGTGGACGGGCTCTGTGTGAGCCTTGTCAGCTTGGTTGCTCACCTTCCTGGACCTGGGGGGAGTTGGGAGGACCTTGGACTTAGCATAGAGTAGGGAACCCTGATGGCTCCTTGGCATGGAGAGGGAGGGAGTGAGGGTATGGGTGGAGGGGAGGGGAGGGAAGGGGGAGGAGGAAAAGGGGAGGAGATGGAAATTTTTATATAATATAGAATTAAAATAATTTAAAAAATATATAGTCTCCTATCTGACCCATTCAAGGATTCTCTACTGACCTCAGAGTAATGGGAAGATGAATCCTAAGCTGTCATAATATCTTGCTTCTTGCATGGTTCATGGGGTTCTGTAGATCCCAATGCTCCAGCAGGACTAAAATGTTTATCATCCCCTAATATGCCCAGTCTTTACATATGTCCACAGCACGTGCCAGCAGGCTCCCGAGTCAGGATTGTGACTTCTTCACTTTGGTATGCACATTAAGGATCTCGTGGAAATAAGACTGTCTTGTGATATGTGGTGGGCAGGGCCATGCATTTCTTGAGGCTCCCAGGTGGCACTGACACTATAACCATACTTTGATATAACCGTGTTGGCTAGGATCTAGAATAGTGTTTCTCAAATGTTTAGCGGACAGCAGAATGACCTAAGAGATTGAGCATGAAAATGATATGAAAAACAAATGAGGAAGGACAGGTTGCCAGAATCCATCCTGTGGTGCCTAATTAAGTACATCTAGTATGAAAATTTGCATCTCAGAAAAGTTATGTACTGTATCTTGAATTAGGAAGCCCCCTGTATTTCTGCCTTACTTTCTACCATCTCCTTTCTGCCAAATGTCTGAGTTATCGTCATTCCCTACAAGGTTCCTAAAGAGCCCTATTAGTGCCTATACTTTGGACTCCACAAGTAATGTTGACAGCTGGGACGTCTTTCACATGGTGACCTGAGGACATCCCCGTGCCTTAGACATGGGCGTTGCTCCTCTAGTCCTAGGATGCTGGGAAAGTATACCAGAGACCCACACAGTACCTCCATTATAGTCTGAAAATGTTGTCAGTCTTAGGCCAGGATGGAAATAACATTAATGCCCACAAGTATACTTCATATACACTCAGGGCTGGTGGAAAGCAACTGTGTCTCCCTATCAGCATCTCCTTAACTAGTCAAGTAGGATAGAATTGTTTTATTTGAAAGCATTTTAAAGATTGTTTTCAAAGCATTCCAGAAGAAAATGTTTGAATAGCTGACCAAAGCAGGCAAGACCTATTTGAGGAAAGCACAGTGTGAGGTTGGCCATGAGGGTGGCTACTAAGGTGGAACAGATGCCTGGGCTCCAATTCCAGGAATGAGCATAAGCCCCTATACAGGAGACAGAATGAACGTGGGACATAGAGACAAGAGAAAAAAGTGCATCTGGGTAAACACAGGAGAACCAGATTTGTGTTCAGTCATCCAGACAACAGAGGGGTCTTTTGTGGGAACCATTCCTTGACTTAATCAACTCTTCTTGTTGTCTTTTTTTTATCTCTCCAGAAATATCCTAGAAGTGGCTCCAATATTTGTTCACTACCATTTTTGGCCAAGATCTGCCAGAAAATTGAATTGTATGTATACTATTTCTACTGTCAGTATAGTTAGGTCATCTCCTGGCTTGTCTTTGTGTTCTGCAGGCTAAACTGATATTCATATTTAAAAGGCATCCTCCTGAAATTGATCATATTTCTTGCTCAAAACATGGCTTGTATAGAAACAAATAGAAAAACTTATTTTGAACCAAACAATTTTGGAAATGTATCACAGGCAACCTTAGCCCCAGTGAGCAGTGTCCAAGTGAGGGTTTCAGGCAATCACGGTTTAACACTTGGGGAAAGCCTCTCCTTGCCACACAATATAAGGATGAGGTTGGCTGCAACATTCTTGCACAGCTTCTGGGGCTTTGTCTGACTTGGGTGCTTAGGGAATGAAGAAAAAGCAAGCACACAGAGAGATGGAAAGAAAGGCTGGGGTTGGGTGAACCCGGTTTCTGATGGAGAAGCCTCAGGACCCCTAAAGCTCAGTGGTTTTATATAGTTTATTATATAGAGTTGAGCAGAGAGGCAGGCTTAGTGCATACACCTGAACAAGGAAGAGGGGTTATTTCATCACTAAACAAGGAGGCAGGGTTTATGGCATACAGCTGGACCAAGGAGGCAGGTTTAACTAATCTCTGTAGGAGTAGGGTTGGTAGGGAGTAGTCTTTGGGCAGTAACTATGAAAGAGGGGAGGTGGTGGACATCTTCTGCGCACACTATCAACATCTATACATGGCCAGTAATGTGATACATTACTCTCTGAGCCTCACCCTAAGGAGAAGGCTTTGCCATTTTCCCATGGGTCTGAGTCTGTATGGCTTATGTATCGTTTACATGGCTATGCCCAAGTCAGCGCAGACATTAGCTCGGGAACCCTCTCACTCAGGGCTTTCTCCACTTCTCACCGTCAGCCCTGGGCATGGCTATAACCACAGAAAGACACTGCCCAAAATTCTACACCACCACCCTCCACCCTCACCTTCCACCAGCACACACTCACGTCAATGTAATTTCCAAGGCTGAAGGATGAAGTTCAACAGTCGACCATCAGCCCAGCAGGCACAGGGCACTTGGTTCAGTCCCCAGTGTTGTAAACAACTGCAAAACTATCCCAGATCTTAGCTTCACCCTGTGTCTGAGCTTAAACTACATATCATAGAATTAGTATTACAAACACAAGATAAATGATGACTTGTGAAGCAAAATAGTTCAGCTTTTTCCTTGCTCTCTGTGTTAGTAAGAAGAGAGGACAGCTGTAACGAAACACACACACACATTCTCCCTCTTCCTCTCCCTCTCCCTCTCCCTCTCTCCTCCCTCTCCCTCTCCCTCCCCCCCTCTCTCTCTTTCTCCCTCTAATGAGGCCCTATCCCCTTCAACAGTGATACCACCTGGCAACCAAGACCTCTGCACAGAAGCATCTAATAATGTTTTATCTCTAAAGCACAACTCCAAGCCTTAAAAAAAGTAACTCCCCAGGCCATTGAGGACCCAACCCCCTCACTCCTGGGTGTATTTAGTTCCATGCAACCTTTATACTTCTTTATTTTTTGTTTTATTTTGTTTGTTTATTTGTTCATTTTTAATCTTGAGTTGATTTAAAGAACTTGAGTCACTTAATGTCTTAAGGCCTGTTTCCCCTTACCTAAAATCAAACTGTAAATCGAGTTCTTTTTTCCTCAGAATCATCTGAGAAATTTAAAAACCAGATTCCTTGACCCTAGACCTAGTAAAAGAGCACTACATTTTCTCAAACATTCTCTAGGTAAGTCTTGGATGATTTTGTCCTCAAATCTGACTCCTGGTTATCTATGTCCAACGATTACCTACACGTCACGAGACAGAGCTAAAACAATACATGCACAAGTGATGCTTTAATGGTTTAATGATGTGAGATACTCGTGTAGACCACAGCAGCATCTGCTCTGCCACCTATTTTCTCTTGCTTTCCTGTGGGAGCTCCTGTGACTTTATTCTATTCTGCCCCAGCCTGGCTGTCTTAGGAAGAGAAGCAGAGGCTTGAGAATGCTTACAGGTGCAAGAGACAGGCTACTTGTATGCTCTAAGGAGCTAAGTTCCTGCTGTTGCTGTGACAAAATGGCACAATCTATGCTCTCTCAGTCCTGGAAACTAGAAATCCAAAACCAAAGACAGCAGGACTGTGCTCCTCTAACAGATGCTCTCGGTAGAATTGTTCATTGCCTCTTCCTTGATGCTGTGGTACCCATCAATCCTTTCAGCTGCATCCCTCCAATCCCCATCTCCACTTTTTATTCAATGATTTCCTCCACCTCCCCTACCCATGTGGGGGGGGGGCGTGGTTTTACCTCTTATAGCCTGCTAGTCATATTTGACAAAGGTCCATTATAAGGACTGCAAATTAACCTAATTACATCTGCAAAGACCTACCTGTATTAAGGCCAGGTTCACAGCTACTGGGAGAGGAACATAACTTAAGTCATCTTAAAAGTTTTCCCATGATCCACCACTCATTATCTCTTGAGCTTCGTGGGGACTACAGTTGCTGAAGATCTTTAGGCTGCTAGTAAGATAGCCGGAGGAAGAAGGAGGCAGCAATGATTCTGACCCACATCCAGAGTCTCTGAAGAACCAAAGAGTTACAAACTTTTCCTCGCTCATCTGCCAACAAGAGCCCCGCAACCAGTTGGCCTGAATCCCAGAAGCAGCAGCCTTGCCCTTTCTGTGGCTAGGGTTAGGTGCAGAGAGCCTCAGGTTATGAGGAGAAGGGACTGTCAGACATGAAAGAAGATGCTTCGAGGCTGAGGTGCAGCCGGCCCCCAGGTGTCCAATCATTGCATCATGCCAGGTTTGAACTGATTTGAGAACCCCCTCTCTTTAATGGTACCATTGAAGTTTCCAAGGTTATCCAAGTGACAATACTTTAACTGAACCACCTTTAAATTTTGAATTCAGGAGCATCTAGGGCCATGGATTTTTTTGGCCCAACTTAAAAGAAACATTATTCCTTTATGATAAAAGCAAAGCCAGCATGTTTTATTCTTTTTTTTTTAAGTGACTGTGCTCCACTAATAATTTGTACCACACCATACATGTATTTGGTGATTTACGACTTACAGAGCATACATAAGTGCAGCCTTGTTTGCCCTTCATACCAACCTGTAGTGTCGTAATCATTAAGATAACAAATTATGCTGGTATGCATAGAGGACCATTGCGTACGTGGAGGCAGGCACTATTATTGTCCCCTTTCAAACAGGTAACATTACCCTCCAGTGACCACAGATCTGGTAGCCACAGAGCAGCCTCTGCCCTCATTGGCCCTCTAGACTCTCAGCCCTTTTCTTTAGCTGAGCAAATGGGTTGTAAATGTCCTCTACACTTGTTCTAAGCTCCATTTATTTGATCTGCTTGGATGCTCTTGATTCAAAAGACCATTACAAAATCCCACAAAGTTTAGTTTCCAGGCACAGCTTCACCCCGCCGTATGACTACAATCTTCTGCTGTCCTTTATCTGATTTCCCCCAGATGGAGGGGAAAGTGGGGCAGCCATTTGGAAACAGGAAGAGTCTGGTAGTAAGATGTAGAGGTGGCCTCCCTCTCAGAGTATCCATAACTTTGGTCTGATTTATGTTAGCTATTATGTCTGTGTCCCTGGCTACCCAGTCCCATTAAGTCATCACCAGCTAATGATCATTAAATACTCAAGATTCTCACAGTGAGTGGTTAAAATAGACGTTTTCCTTAACAGAGTGTCCAAAGGGTACAGAGACAATTTGGAGTTGTCTCAGTCACTGTTCTGTTGCTGTGAAGAGTCTCCATGACCATGGCAACTCTTATAAAGGAAAGCATTTAATTGGGGCTGGCTTATCATTCAGAGGTCACATGGTGGGTGAGCGGTGACATGCGGGCAGATACAGTGCTGGAGAAGTTGAAAGTTCAACATCAGGGCACAGGCAGCAGGAAGAGAGAAAGACACTAGGCCTATCTTGAGCATTTGAAACCCCAAAGTCCAGACCCCAGAGACACACTTCTCTAACAAGGCCATACCTCTAATTTCTATCAAGTACTGTCACCCCCTAATGACCAAGCATTCAAATATATGAGCTTCTGGGGGCCACTCCTGTTCAAAGCACCACAGAAGTGCTGGGATTCAATTGACTAGACCCAAGATGTAGTCTCCCATTTGCTGGGTACCATAGCTTAAACCCCATGTCTCCTACAAGTCCAATTTGTTTATTCCACCTCCTCAAATGGCCCACGTTAAATATAGAGAAACTATGGGTTGAATAGAGAGCAACGACTGGCCGAGTGTGCCTGACATTCTCACGAGCTACACAGATGCTGGGTGTTATTTTTAGATCAGCGACAGTCACATAAACAGCCAGTATCTGAACATGTTTATTTTCACAGGCATCGTTTTTTTTTTTTTTCTTAGCTCACAGGGCATTTGTTTTTCTTCCTAGATCTATAAAGAAGGCTGTGCCATTCAAAGACGGCGATTCCGACAAATACAGTGTTTCCCCAGTGAGTACCACCAGGGAGGAATAGGCGTCCGCTCCATATGGTGTCTCATCTACACATTTCTCTTTATTAATAAGGCAAGACAGAACTTCATTTGATGAACATACATCAGCTCACAATTTTAAGGACTTTTCAACTTCATAAAAATATTGGCCATCAAAGCAAACCATAGGCCCAATTTTGTTTCCTCCTCCGTGACGTCATTCCCAACTTCGGTTCTCCATGGGGCTAGCATTACCAGGGTGGTGTCTATGATTTTGGAAATTCATAAATCTGCCTGAGCTTGCTTTTTCAAATGTGTGCCTGGATTTGGTTTAGAGCTGTTAGGATACCAGCGAGATTTCTGGGGGAACAAGCAAGCGGCCTGTCCTGAACTCACTACATGGTGAGAGACCACAAGGAGGAACATTGTCTGATGGAATCTTGATTCCTGATTGTTTTAAGCTCTTCAGTAATGTACAAATCCAAAGGATTTACAGTTGTCATACATTATTTTTTAAATTATTCAATGAAAAGATTCATCACTGGCCAAATAGTTGAAATATTATATACCCTGAGGAGACTGGTGGCTAACAAAACAACTTAGGAAGTTGGACAGTCCTGATGTTTCTAGGAGTGTACATGGATACATATTCAGACACACACACACACACTTGTCACATACATACATGTAAGGATACACATATATATGTACATGTATGTATATACATACATAAACTCATACCCTAATAATGTCACATACAGGCACACAGTCACTATCACCCATAAACATACATTCATTTATTTATACATACACTCCCACCTATCTCTGGATTTGGTGTCATATTATATTTTACCTCACATAGCTTATCTTATATTAATCTTAATTTCCCTACTGATCTTCAATACATGAGTTAAAAAACTACGAATGTCAATATCCCTTAGATACCCTGATTAGCCTTCACTGTGGTCGGTGTCAAAGCTGGACTAACCCCCTTCTGTGCGCGCTCTTCAATTTCAGACATTGCGGGGCTACCACTGGCGAGGGAGAGACTGCAATGACCGCAACAAGACAGTGTACCCAGGCAGAAGGTAACTTTTATTGGAGGCGTGAGACACCAGGGCTTTCCCCAACCTGGGGAACCCTAGTTGCAGAGAAAAGGGTCCTGCATTTATTCATGGACACAGTTGTTTATCCAAGTACGCTTACCACAAGCCTGATCCTGGCAAAGCACTTGGGGTAGAGTCAGGCACTAAACAGAACAAAGTTGCCCTTTCAATGGCATGGCACTTTATTGAGAGAAACTAGCTATACAAAAATGACCATAGACATTGACACAACCCCCAAGGGAGCTCTCCCAGTAAGGTGGACTCAAGAGTTGTTCCTGTACCCTTAAAGCAAGGTATAGACTCCAAATAACATGACACATATCCTGCTTGAGCCATGGCCTGATGGAAAGCAACCATAGCTCTGCCTTCAAAACCCAGCTGTGCCACCCTGTGCAGTCACGGGATTGCAGTGCTGCAGCAGCAAGCTGCCCAGGTGCTGCCCAGCTAGCAGGCAGCGGTAGCAGCTGCCCCTTACTGAAAAAAATGGACTGCAGACTTACTCCTTATGCACGCCATTCCACAATAACACAGGCCACAGGAACCCTCCATCACTGGAAAGGCTGGCTTCAAGCCTAGGTTCCAGAAACGCTCCAAATCCAGACTGCAGATGCTAAGTGGCAGCTTTTGTATGTCACAGCACATATGGGGTGCTCTTCCTTGAAGAACACTGTTATCTTATGGTGGCATTTCCTGTGATACCCGTTTGTGGAACTAGCATTCACTGAACATCCCGTATATGCCAAAGACTAAGGCTGATGCTTTCTTTATAGGCCAGACGACTGGGATGCCCATCAGGACACCAACTGTAATGGCATTTGGGTAAGCAATGAGTTAAAGTTGAATGTCGTCTCTTACTTTCTGCATCCCCAGTGCACACTGGAAAATGAAAACCCAGGAAACTTCCCCTGCTCCCTGTATGAGGATCAAATTTTTCCATCCCATAGGAAGGTCATCAGTGGCCTTGTCAGAACTGAGGCTACACAGTCGTTTTAATCCATACCATGGTCTCCCCGTTCTAATTCCTTTATTCTGTTTGAGCAGTATGATGAAAGGGGAGTCGATGCTAGCGCCTTTACAGCACCCACGCAGCTGTTGGGAGAGGCCAGAGGGTGTCGCCATGTTGTTACGGTCATTTGTTTTCTTTCATAAGCCTTTTCTGGTGCCATGGAAATTACCCTAAATGTACCACTCACGCCCCAAAGTTTCTGATTTGTGCTGCCCCAATTCTCTACACATAATGAGTTTATAGCTTTCAGGGAGAGAAAAGGAAAGAAAACAGGAAGCCACCCCAATACTCACCTGTGGGAAGCAATGGCTGCAGATTCATGTGTTACAGTTGTCTTATATTTACATGATTTGAGGGTCCTTGTGGAGAACAAAGAAACCAACTTACAAACACAAATTCAAGTATGAAAGTAAACAATTATTTAGAAAAATGAAAGAAATCCTAATGAATCATCAGAGTCTTGGAAAGTCTGGTCAATTTCTTTGGGGGTCTTTTTTCTCACAAGCCTGAAGTACTTAAATAGAAATACTTACATCCTATCAATGACAAAGTAGCTCTCTCTTCTACCTAGAATAGTTGTTCTCAACCTTCCTAATGCTGTAACCCTTTAATATGGTTCCTCATGCTGTGGAATTTTTACCCATAAAATTATTTTATTACTACTTCATAACTGTAATTTTGATATTTTTTTGAGTCATACTGTAAATATCTGATATGCAGGATATCTGATATATGAGTCCCAAGAGGGTCTCAACCCAAAAATTGAGAACAGCTGACCTAGAATGGTCTGGAGCTCCCAGCCATTCCCAACCCCCCACCACCACACACACACAGGCGGGAGCTATGCAAACAAGGATCCTTGAAGATAAAGATTCCTGACTTTGAAAGAAATCGTTGTTTCATTTTTCTGCTTAGGTCTTTTTCTCTCCCCAGGAAACCAGTAGCTCAGGCTTGCACCAGCAATCTCTATGGTGTGAATCACGATCTGTGGCTTCTGTATATAAACAAGACAGATAACTGTGTCAACCTCAAACATTTTACCCTCAGTCATGCTTCCTCTTTATGGGGTAGAAAATCAGCATTAGAGCCTTAAGGTGTAGTGGACCCCAAGTTAGCTCCTTTTGTGATAAATCCAAGTTTGGTTGTCTTATCTCAGGATGAAGGATTAATCTGTGGGAATGATTTCTTTGTTCCATGGTCCCCACAAAGATGGTCCCATATCATATTTGTGACATGATATCCCACCTCCATAAAGAAGCGGCCAAGCAAAGACTAAAAGAAATCCACCATGAGCTCAGAGGGCAAAATGTGAAGCTCATCACCTCTAATGAGAGAGACTCAGCAGCAGCTTCATGTCTTAACACCCGTCCCTTTCTGCAGAGGAAAAATTACTCAGAACCACAAAGTCAAAAAAAGGAGTCTGCAGCCATCAAGGCCAGTTTTGCCATTGTCGTACAGTGTCACCTAGCTCCATTGTTGACTGTGGTGTGAATAGGTGTATGTGTGTTGAGGGGTGGCTCTGGTCATTGGTTAATTACAGGAGTCACAAGGGCAAAGAAGGTGTGATGCTTCTGTTTCCTTCCTGACTTCCCAGCTTGATTCCATGTGTATTTGGAGTCTTCAAGATCAGGAACAAGAACTCGCTGTTCCTATCATTTTTATGGCCACCAAGCACTTTTGTCTTAAAATAACACAGATGTCACCAAGGGACAGGTGCTCTGCTGTCTCGCTTTGGTTTGGGGTTTGACTGTGATGACCCAGTCACACTCAGGACCAACTGCCCTTCTTGGGTTTCTTAATCCTGGGGGTGTTGACATTTGAGTTGGATACATCATCTTATAAACTGTAAGGTGTGTGACAGCCTCCTATGCCTCTGTCCACAAGATGTCAAGAGCATCCCCATTCACCGTGACAACCACAAGTGTCTCCCTACTTCATCCATGTCCCCTGGATTGAGTGTGGGATGAAAGGGTGAAATGGATGAAAATTGATGTTTCTGAGATGTCTGGATGCTTTGATTTCCAGCTTAGAGATTGCAGAACATACCCTTGACCTACTACATCCCCAAGACTCAGTCAGCCCTCAGTGCTCCAATGAGAGTCATTCCTGTTCCTGCTCCTCTTCTAAATGGTTGCCCCAGATTGCTCTGAGCGAGTGGGCCTCATTTCTTATTATTCTCCCGTTCTCTCCTCAATTCCTCTTAAACCCAGCTCATTACATGGAGTATCACTAAGTTGGATTAGGGGCCCAAAAGGCTTCAAAGGGTTTTATCTATTGATTTGCCTTTGCATGTTAAATTCAGCTGGGAAGGATTTAGTGTATGTGCCTCATAAATTTAAAACCACACTGCTAATCTCTTTATTCCTCTTCTAAAGGGTATTGATCCAAAAGATGAAATTCCATATGAGAAGAAATTCTGTGAAGGTACGAACTAAAAGTCAGTGTCCTACTACAGTGGGTGCTTCTTTTCTAGTTGAGTCAAACTGAAGAGAAAAGAATCATCTTTGTGAGGTGGAGTCTGAGGGTAAGAGTTGAAGTGCCCAGTTAGATTGGCTTTCCGAACTGATCAGAAAAAGACAGACATAGAAAAAGAAGCAAATCTGGAAGATGAATAATGTAATTTGCTTAATTGGCTCTTTCACTTGAGGACTAGAATCCTTAATGATAACATTAGGGAAGAGTGCAAGGCGGATAACAGAGTAATCAAAAGCTGGGACATTTCCAAATAATGAATGACATAGGAAATAATATTTAATCATTTGCATGTCCTTTTCGACATAAAGTTAGCCTCCCATCTCTAATGGTGAATATCTGGATGACTTAAGAGAGAAGCCAGCCTCCAGTTTGCAGATGCTTCCAGAAATAACTAAACAAAAGCTTCCTATTCTAAAAGCACAAATGCCTGGGTGTCTGGGCCACCAATGCTAAAAACCCACTTCAGGGGTAGGCCAAAACTAAGGCTTTGTCCCTGTTCTGCTAATCAGTTTCTCTGCTCCCTTGGAGATGATTTTGGTCATGCACTCATTCAACAGGGGTTTTCCAGATAACCACTCAAATTTTATCCCCAAGGCTACCTTGATCAGAGTATCCTTGACAAAGGTCAACCTAAAGTCTAGGTGTCCGTAAGCTTTCAGAGGGGCAAAGGGGAGAGCAGGAAATGGAAAGGCCTGTTGAAAAGCTAAGAAAATTAAAAATATTTGGTGAGTGGCACAAAGAACAAATAAGGTTAGAACCAAACCTGGTGGCACAGGCCTGCAATCACATACACTCAAAGGTTGAGGCAGGAGATTGAATGCTCAAGTCTTGTTTGGGCTACAGGTGATTTCCAGCTAGCCTGAGCAAGTTAATGAGACCCTGTCTCAAAATAAAAATGTAAAAAGCTGGTTGGGACTATAGCATAGTGGTAGAGCTTCTTCTTGGCATGTGCTGAGTCTTAAGTTCAATGCTCAGTACTACAATAAGAAAAGAAGAGAGAAAGTTGTGAAGAAATCTGGAGCGTGGGGAGTAGCTCTGTGCTAAAACACTATTATCCTTGAGGCCCAATATTCAATCTCCAGGACTCTAATAAAACAACAGCAACAATATCAACAACAACAACAGCAGCAACAACAGCAAATGCAGATTTAGATGAAACTCTAAGCCTTCTGGGCTAGTGATCCCAGGAAGGAAGACCCTTGAATCTCCACATCCTAGCATCCCACATCCTCTTAAATGTCCCAGACCCTCTTAGTCTCCATTCTTGTGGCCCAGTGGCAGTTTCCATAAAAGCCAAGGCTAGGGAACCACTACAGTAAGGCTGGGCCATCCTCTGCCTCACTCCGGTGCTTTGGCGTTGGGGAAAGGAGACTTCTCTGACTCTAGAGGGAGCATTTGATTTTTTCCAAGTCCTTAAGTGGCTAGAGGGTGGACTCCCCACTAAGTGATTTGTGTAGATGTGTCTCCGAATCTGATTAAGTGATTCTTACATCCAGACATGCAGGCTGCACAGAGACCTTCCTAGCTCCTTCTCTCTGTTAATCAGCCAGAATTGTCCATCTAGTGCCTTTGTGTATGTGGATTTAAAGATTTTAAAGAGACTATCACATCTTTAAACTATCAAAATTGCTCCATGAGGGCATTCACTCTTAAACAGAATTGGTATATTCTCTTAAAAAAGCCATTTCCAGAACCAAAATTTAGGACATATTTTTGAACTCAGATCAAGTCTGCTTCTTGCGTTCATCCATCACTCGTTCTGGAGGCTGTACAGCAGCTGCTTTTACGCTGAGCCAGGAAGCACACCTGTGTTTGTGAAGCTTCGCTAGCAGTTCCAAGGGCTGAGAAATTTCATTCCGCTCCTAAATGCTCCCTTCACACTCCCCAACACATGAAAAGTGGCGATGTATCACTGTTAGGACGGACTGTGCATTTGATACACACCAGGCTATCTTCTCAAATAGCTACTCATTCTGGAGGCTGCCCACTGCTTGGGTGTATAAATAATGTAAATAAATTGTGCTTCCTAGGTTCACAGCCCAGGGGAATAATTTTGCTGGGAGACTCAGCTGGGGCTCATTTTCACATCCCTTCTGAATGGCTGACAGCTTCGCAGATGTCTTCGGTAAGTAATTTGGGCAGTACTCATTCTGAGTGTGCTGGCCTTAACGTTTGTTCCCTGTGCTCTCAATGTGAAGCCAACTCTAAACAGGTGCAAATTTCCCTTTGCAAGGGACATCCACTGTCATTTCAGTCCTAGGCAAATGCACAGTTTCACCTCCTCACCTTCCCAGCCTTGGTCCAGCTCTTGTCAGAAAAGGCAAAGATGGCAGCTGAGAGTCAAGACAGTGGCTGATGCGCGGAAGGAGCAGTCATGTGTTGCCTTCCCCTGGAAGTCAGAACCGTGGGGAGCAGTTCCAGCATGCATGCTGTCTATAAGCAAGACAAGACGGGCAGAGCAGACTGCTGGGCTCCTGAGAGCTATTCTTGTGCCCCACAGGAGGACAGTGGTTGTCAGAGAATGCCCTCCACCCCCACCTCATCTGAAGAACAGAACAATCCTGAAAAGGTTTTTTTGTTTTTTTTAAGTGAAGATAATAACAAAGACAGCTATCATAAATAATGAGAGACTCACAGACAACAAGGAAAGGAGGAAGACACCAATAATCGCTTACCCTACCAAACAAACACTAGGCATTGTGAGAGGGGTTTTCATCTCTTAGGTGATCAGATCAGGAGTTCAGGCAATCACCTGTGTCTGCAGGTTCCACACCCACAGAATCAGCCCGCTGTAGACAGAAGCCGTAGGGCGGCTGTTGCCGACAGCATTTGTAATGGACATGTATCAGCTTTCGTGGACCTCTGCAGATCTGTGTCTGTGAGACCTGCATAGGTCAAGGCCCTGAAAGAATAGGACCGACTACAGTCTAATAGTGTAGACAAGTTTTCTTAGCTTCAGTGTACTTTTACACACAAATGAAACAAAGAAAGCAATGATCCAAGGAAGGGTGTTTGAGTTCAGAAAATCATGTAAATAAACGCCAGCAAGCACCTACTAGCAGAGCAGCCCTTCCCCAGAACTTTCTCAGGACAGAGCAATTTAAATACGACCGCCTGGCATGCAGTTCATCTTATACCTAGAAAAGCACAAGAACAAGGCAGAAGGCCATATCCAGATTCAGGGTACAGTAAGGACAGCATTCAGCATATCCTTTCAAGAGATCGGGCTCTACAGCTATCTTCCAACCTCCAACAAGAATAAGCATGTCCTATAAATTGAATATAAATGTTTAACACAGGAGGCATGAAATCACATCCAAGAGCAATCCAAGGAATGAAATGAACATGAGGCAAAGCCCTCTGCCTTGGTTTCCTGGAGCCTCTTTCACAGTTCCCCCAAGGCATCATTCACTATCCACCACCCTTTTGACTGTGTTTCTGCAGATATACACAGAGTTTTTCTTGTTATTATTTCTTAAACAACACAGCGCATTAACTGGTGACATGGCACTCCTATTGTATTTGGTATTATAAGTAATCCAGGGGTATTTAAAAGTATTTGGAGGATGCGTGTAGGTCATATGTAAACACTGTTCCATTCTACACAAGAGATTTTGGCATTCAAGGGGACTCTGGAACCATCACTCACAAATCGCAAGGGACTACAGTGTGTTGTGAAAGAGAATGACAACTGTATTTTCTCGAGTTCTCACACCTACCAGGTTATCAGAAGAGCCAATGTCTTCCCCAGTCAAACTGTGCAAACACCTAGGACTTAGGCCACAAAGGATGAGAGCAAGAGAGCAGGACAGAGCAGTCTGAATGCCACACACCTAAACAAAGGGGGCTGTGCCATCTTCAGCTTCAGCTTCCTAAGGTGAAAGCTGTCATGAGAGGATGTGCTGGATTCCTGTACTGGAATCATCTGTGTAACTGTCAGGACAAGGGCAAGGCAAAGTAATTAAAATGCAAAATAGAGATGTGTATGGTAGTGCATGCCTATAATATAATCACTTGGGGAGAGCATCAGTAATTAAATACTAGCCTTAGCTACATATTGAGTTTGAAGGCAGCCTGGGCTACATAAAACATGTTTTTAAAAGTTTCATTAAAGATGCCGTGTTGGCTAGGCTTATCACAACACAAGCTAAAGTCATCTGGGAAGAAGAAACCTCAGTCCCCAAAATGCCCATATCAGATTTACCTATAGAAAAGTCTGTAGAGTATCTCATTGATAGATGATTGATGTGGGAGGGCCCAGCTTGTTGTGGGCAGTACCATCACTGAGCGAGTGGTCCTGGGTAACATAAGAAAGCAGGGTAAGCAAGGCAGGGGAAGGAAGTCAGTAAAGAGCACTCCTTTATGGCCTCTGCATCAGATTCTGCCTCCAGGTTCTGCTTTGACTTCCCTGAAGGGTGGACTATAAACTAATGTGAAGCAAACCCTTTTCTTCCCAAGTTGATTTTGGTTATAGTGTTTTATAACAGCAACAGAAACCCTACTAATACAGAAATTGGTACCAGCTCATGTGGTACTGCTTTGACAGACCTGACCATGGGCTTTGGGGAGGAGTATGGAAGAACTTTGGGCTAGAAAAGTCGTTGAGTGTTTAGAGATTAATGAGCTATAGTGGAAACTTAAAAGACAATGTGGGGAGCTTGGGAGAAAAAGGGGTTGAGAAAAATGCAGACAATGTAGGCATGGCTCGTGGCATTTCAGAGGAAAGTTTGAAAGTCCTTTAAAGACTTGTGAAGGTTTAAATGAGAATGGTCCCATAGGCTCAAATATTTGCATGCTTGATCCTACATACTTGCTGGTTTGGTGGATCATTTAGTAGGATTAGGAGGTGTGATCTTGTTGGAGTAGGCTTTTGTTGGTGCAGGAGGAGGTATATTGCTGGGGGTAGGCTTTGAGGTTTCCAAAGACCATACTACCCACCTCCCCATGTCTGCTCCCTGTAAATCAGGATGTAGCTCTCTACTACTTCTCCAGCATCTTGCCTGCCTGTCTGCATGCTGTCATGCTCTTCATAATGATGATAATGGACTAACCCTCTGAATTGTAAGCCATCCCCCAATAAAAAGCTTTCTTTTATAAGAGTTGCCTAGGTCTTGGTCATGGTGTCTCTTCACAGCAGGAGAACAGTAACTAAGACAAGACTCTATCATACCTTTCAATATTTTGAATTAAATATCTGTAATGTTTAATAATCTGAAGAGTTGGTTGTAACCATTAAGAGACCAGTGAAGTAAACATTTGTTTCACTGGGACAATTGATGCTAGTCAGTTGAAGCTGAGAAATTATCTGTGATTAAACAGAGAACAGCATCACTGAGGCTCATAAATCTGGATGTTATTTCCTCAAAGACAGCACAGAAGCTACAGTCCAGAAGGGACCAAGACTACATCCTGGCAATTGCACTTGGTTATGTAAGAGTTACCCAAGTGATGATTGTTTTGAAAACAGGAAGGGTGATGGAGATCAGTTGAGGCTTAGCACTGTAGAGCAGGGCTGGAGTCAATGAAAAGAGACTAGGAGACGCTAGGGTAAGAGGTACAGTATCAGGTAGCAGTAGAAGGCCCAGAATTGAAGGGGTCGTGGAGAAAGTTGAGACACAGTACCATGCTGTAGAGTCCAAGTCCTGAAGAAAACCCAGAAAGGCCATTGTAAAGTGCAGCCAAGTTGTAGCAGGAGATGCCAGTACTATGGGACAATCCCCAAGGACAGCAGCAGCCAATGGGCAGTGACAGCCTGAATATATTAAACAAGCCCCTTTGGATATTAGAATGGCGATTTCTCGGAATTAGGAAACAGCCTTCCTCAAGACCCAGCAATACCACTTTTGGGTATATACCCAAAGGATTCTCAATCGTGCCACAAGGACATGTGCTCAACTATGTTCATAGCAGCTTTTTTGTCATAGCCAGAACCTGGAAACAACCTAAATGTCCCTCAACCGAAGAATGTCTAAGGAAAATGTGGTACATTTAAACAATGGAGTACTACACAGAAGAAAAAAAGGATGACATCTTGAAATTTGTGGGCATATGGATGGATCTAGAAAACATCATATTGAGAGAGTAACCCAGACCCAGAAAGACAAATATCATATGTACTCACTCATAAATGGTTTTTAGACATAAAGCAAAGAAAAACCAGCCTACAATTCACAATCCCAGAGAACCTAGACAACAAAGAGGACCCTAAGAGAGGCATACATGGATCTAATCTACATGGGAAATAGAGAAAGACAGGATCTCCTGGGAGCATAGGGTCCATGGGAGAGGGTAGAAGGATAGGTGATAGGAAGGGAGGACAGCAGAGAAAAATATATAGCTCAATAAAAAGCAATAATAAAAAAGAAAGGTGATGTGTTTCTGTGTCATGTTAAAGGGAATCAGTTGTGTGGGACAGTTTTATAGCAACTTGCTACAAGTTAGAGTCATTTGAGGAAGAAGAAACCTCAACTGAGAAAATGCCCCACCAGATCAGCCTGTAGACAAATCTGTAAGGCTTTTTCTTGGTTGGTGATTGATGTAGGAGTATCCGACTCACTGTGGTTAGTGCCAAGCCTGAGCTGATGTTCCTTAGCAATGGTTTTCAGCCTTCCTAATGCTGCAACACTTTAATACAATTCCTCATGTTGTGGTGACCCCCAACCAGAAAATTATTCATTCCTACTTTATAATTGTAATCTCATTACTTTTATGAATTGTAATATAAATATCTGATATGCAGGATGTGGTAGTTTAAATGAGATTGCTCCCATAAACTCATAGGGAGTGCACTATTAGGAGGTGTGGATTTGTTAGAATAGTTATGGCCTTGTTGGAGCAAGTATGTCACTATGGAGTTAGGCTTTGAGGTCTCATAAATGTTCAAGCCACACCCAGTATCTCAGACCACATCCTGTTGCCTGTGGGTCAAGATGCAGGACTCTCAGTTCCTTCTCCAGCATTGTGTCTACCTGCAAACCACCATGTAATACCATGATGAAAATGGACTAAACCTCTGAAAATATAAGCCACTCCAATTAAATGTTTTTCCTTTATAAGCATGGCCATAGTCATGGTGTCTCTTCACAGCAATATAAGCCCTAACTAAAACACAGGATATCTGCCATGTGACCCCAAAAGGGGTTGTGACTGACTCACAGATTGAGAAACACAGTCTCCGAGCTCTAAGAAAGCAAGCTAAGGAGGCTATGGGAAGCAAACCAGTAAGCAGCACTTCTCTGTGGCCTCTACATCAGCTTGGGCCTTTAGCTTCCTGCCCTGTTGGAGTTCCTGCCCAGACTTCCCTCAGTGATGGACTGTGGTGGAGAATGGTAAGCTGGAGTAAACCTTTTTCCTCTTCCAGCTGCTTTTCACCACAAAAAACAGAAACTCTAACTAAGACAGATGCTAAGATGTAAAGCTCTTTCCTTTGGCAGTATCCTCCTTGACACAGTGATTTTAATTTATTATCTAACATTCTAACCAATTTTGATTCTTAAATTCTCTGTGCAAATATTCTGTTCATCTTTATGTTGTACAATACCATCTTTACATACAATAAAAAGAGCATTGAACTATGGGTAAAACTGCCAAAATTCCATAATTATTTAATGACTCATCAATGGAGGTTGCTTTGAGCTGTTTAGAGCAGAGAAATTAAAGTCAGACTCAGGAAGATAGACAGATGTTCAGATGGTTCCCCAAAACAGAGCTACCAGAACAAACACTTCCGCAGACAGAAGGTACCCAGGGCAAGTGCAGATTCATCATCTCTGCAGTAACTTCTGTCATAACCAGAGACAATCATATAAAAAACTTTCTGGATTTCTTAGTACCCCTCAAAATTTTAATTCAACGAGGTACTTCCCTTTCTTGGGACTTGCTATCCCATCCTACAGTAGTGAGTTGACTTCCGGGGGTCTTCATACTCTTGCTCTGATACGGGATAAGTACTGGGGTTCAGGGGATGGAATTTGCCTTTCCTGCCTGCCAGACACTAGCACTGCTAGCAAGAAGACAATTTTCACCATGCCAGATCCAAACTCTTACCTCCCTTGTACCTAGTTTCCCACAAGGGCCAGGGGGCAGCATCAGAACACAGGCTTCATGCTCTTATATTACCTGGTCACTACTTAGTTGGAGGACACATCACCTGCAGAGGAAGGAGTCAGATTGGGAGAATGAGTGACCACATTCCTTGGGAGGTGGCAGAAAACAAGATCCAGTATGGGTTCAGTTTCCAGCTATCTCCTTGATACACATTTTCTTAACACTTTCATGCAAATAGACGACTCATAAACTCTAGGTAGGGCAGTCATGCATAAAGCCAGGTACCGGTTCCTTCTGAGCACAGGGCTTAGAGGTGCTTCGGTACATCTGACACCCTGCATGTATTGGCCCAGAGCACTGCAAGAAGCCCCTCATGGTTGTCTCTTCTGAGTACAATAAGAAGCATGAGGTTCACTGACATAACAGGTCATGACAAGAGCCATCCTGTCCATTATAGCAGGAGGAGGCACATCTGCTCATGGATAGGATCTGCTCATGGATAGGATCTGCTCATGGGTAGGATCTGCTCATGGGTAGGATCTGCTCATGGGTAGGATCTGCTCATGGATAGGATCTGCTCATGGATAGGATCTGCTCATGGGTAGGATCTGCTCATGGATAGGATCTGCTCATGGGTAGGGGATCTAGGCAGAGTGAAAGCCCTTGTCATGTAACCATCTCTGGATGAGGTTCTTCTGTCTCCCAGGACACTAAAAACAATTTTAAGAAATCAAACTTCAGAAATTATAAATTTTCCCTGATCACTTCTGCCCAAATTAAGTAGATTAAACACTAACCCAAATTAACCCAAACACTTTCAAATTGAACACCCTCCCCAAGTCCTTCTGAAAAGTTGAGCAATGAGGAGGCACATCTGAATATACAAAATGCTCCAGTGTGTGGGGAACAAAGGGGGTTCAGGGTGCTGGAGCAATGACTAAGTAGTTAAGAGCACTTGATGCTCTTGCTGAGGCTCTGGATTCAGTTCCCGGCAGTCACATGGTGCTTCATCACCATCTATAACTCCAGTTTCAGAGGATGTGACACTTTCTCCTGACCTCCTCAAGCCCCAGGCACACATGTGGTATAAATACATACACACAGGTAAAGTATTCCTACACATAAAATAGAATAAAGAAATCTAAAAGAGATATATAAGTATTCATTTGAAAAATGGCTAGAGGAGAGAAAGTGTGTGTATAAAACAGTAAATTCCAAGTCTTAACAATAATTGGCAGAAGATGTAGGATCGAGAAAGACCACTCTTGCCCGAGAAACAATTAGGGCACCAATGCCGACCAGCAAGCTGGAATGCACCGAAAGCAGGATGTCCAAACAGGTCAGCTGACTTGGGAAACTGGTTGTCTCAGGAAAAATGAAGTGCTTGAGATAAAAGGCGTGCCAGATGGTCCTGGGTGTTGGATAAGAAACCCAGAGAGAGAAAAGAGAGCAGAGAGGAAGCTGTGATTCCACAAATAGTAAGGAAAGCCCTTGTCTTCAATCAAGAGGCCAAAGTATAAAACAAAGTTCTCACCCATCGTGTCCTGCTCTTCTTTACTTCACAGGGATCATGTAACATAGCTTGCAGATGTTCTCCTCAAAAGATGAGGGAGAAGAGAAAAGGGAAGCAGGCATACCATAGGAGCAATCCATTCGGCTTCAGACTTCAGTTTCAACACTAAATTTCAAAACACAGCAACGTCGCCTCCACAGTGCTCTGGGAGGAATAAATATGTAACAGAAACACTCTGTAAGATTGTTCTCGTACAAAGCTGTGGAACTTTGTTCCCAGTAGTCTAGACTTAGAAAATGCATCAGACACACACCACCGGGGGTGGGAGTGTTTTAAGAAGTACACCAGTTTCTTTATCATTGAACTATAAGATGAAGCCCAAGAAAATTCTAAACCTAATACTATAGATTTTTTTTAATGTTTACAATATCAAAAAATATAAAATTAAAAGACAGAAGGTGAGGAGATAGCTTAAGTGCCTAGGATGGATGGACAAATACGAGGAACTGAGTTAGGATTATCACCAACCAAGTAAAAGGCCAGGTGTGGTCACACAGCTGTAACCCCAGCACTTGGGACATAAACAGGTGGATGCTGGGGGCTTGCTGACCAGCAATCAATGAGACTGAAGCAATAATAAAAAGTCTCCCAACAAAGAGGAGTCCAGCAGATGTAATCACTATAGAATTTTACCATATTTTAAGGAAGTGACCACAATGATCCCCAACTGTCTCATAAAATAGAAAGGGAAGACACTGCCAAACCCATCCTATGAAGACAGATGATCCCAGTATCAAATAAACAATCTTCCTCATAAATACACACACAAACAGTCCCAATAAAAAATTTGCAAAGCAAATTTAAAAACACGGTAACAAGATCACATACTTTCTTTCATCCCAAACATGCAAGGTGGTTCAAAACAAGCAATCAAGAAGTTTAATTCAGCCAAAGTACAAAATTACATGATCTTCTTAACTGATGAAGAAACAAACAACCCTTAGTAATCTTTCCAGATAGAAACCATGAAGAATCTAGGCATAGAACACAGCTCAACTTAATAAAACCTACAAATGAAAAACATACAGCCAACATTATTCTAAATGAGGAAAACATCAAAGCATTTCCTCTAAATGTAGATTTAAACAATGGTGCCTCTTCTTTCCACTCTTATTCCATAAAGTACTCAACATCTCATCTAGAGGAATATGACAATGTAAAAAAATAAAACCCTACAAACTGGAAAGGGGAGACTCAAATGATCACTGCTTGCTCATGACATGCTCCTATATATTTAAAGACCCTAAACACTTCACCAGAAAACTCAATGTGATTAACATTTTCAGCAAACTATCAGGACACAAATGAGCATACAAAAATCTATAGCTTTTCTATATGCCAATATAGATAATCTTTCACCAAGAAGGATATAAAGGAAAATAACTATTTAATGTGGGATTCCCCTCTGTATGCTGTGAATACCATTGGTTAATAAAGAAACTGGCTGGCCTGATAGGGTAGAACAGAGCTAGGCAGGGAAAACTAAACTGAATGCTGGGAGAAAGAAGGGTGGAGTTGGAGAGAAGTCATAGAACTGCCACTGGAGACAGATGCGCTGAAACTTTACTTGTAGGCCACAACCTCGTAGTGATGCATAGATTAATGGAGATGGGTTAAATTAAGATGTAAGAGTTAGCCAATAAGAAGCTAGAGCTAATGGATCAAACAGTGATTTAAATAATATAGTTTTCTGTGTGATTATTTTGGGACTGAGCCTCCAGGAACCAACAAGCAGCCTCTTCCTACATCTATTCACAATAGCTTTGAAAGTACTAACTTACTTAGGTATAAATGTAGCCAAGGGGAAAAATCTCAACAATGAAAACTTCAGGAACCTGAAGAATGAAGTTGAAAGACTACTAGATAGACTGAAAAACCTTCTTTTTTATTGATAGGCAGAATTAAAGTTGTGAGAACGGCTGTACTACCAAAAGCAACCTCATAATGCGTGCAATTCCCATCAAATTTCCAAAGATGTTCTTCAAAGAACCAGGAAAATAAAACCTTAAAATTTATATGGACACAAAAATGGCATCAATTTTTAAAATAAAAGCCATGGTTTTCATAATCTCAAATTATATCACAAAGCTATAGCAACACAAATAGCCTGCCACTCCACAAAGACAGACATATGAACCAGAAAAATAGAATAGAGAACTCAGAAATAAATGCAGATAGTTACAATGACCTAATTTATGACCAAATTATCAAAAGCATACACTAGAGAAAAGACAGCCTCTCTTTAATAAATGGTGCTGGGAAAACTAAATTTCCACATACAGCTGACTGAAACTAGGTCTATTGTCTGTCATAGAGCATAAAATCAATGTAAAGGGACCAAAAACATTAATATAAGATGTGAAAATTTAAAATTGCTAGGAGAAAACACTTCAAGATATATGCACAGGCAATGGCTTTTTTGAACTGGATTCCAATAGCACAGAAATTAATATCAAGAATTATGAAATGGAATTGCATGAAATTAAAGAGGCTTCTTTATATCAAAGGAAACCATAGAGTGAAGAGACAGTCACAGAACGGGGAAAAAGCTTTGCCAACTATATATCAACTGAGAGATTAATATTGGAGACATAAAGAACTACAAAAATAAAACATCTAAAAATAATCATGCTATCAAAATGGGTTAATGAACCAGATAGACAGTTTCCAGAAGAAGAAATAAAAATAACAGTAAATATTTTTAAAGTGCCCAGTATCCTTAGCCATTGAGGAAATGTGAATTAAAAATTGGCTTAAGATTCCATCTCACTGGAAATGTCAAAGAACTAATTTTTTAAAAAAATTTCATTTCTCCATAGTCAGAGTGACTATTGTCAGGAAAACAGTTGCTGGCAATATTGTGGAGAAAAGTGAATCCTTATTCACAGCTGGTGGGGATGTAAACTGATGTAGCCACCATGGAAATGAGTGCAGAGGTGCCTCAAGAGTCTGAAAATATCACTACCATATGAACGTGCTCTCCTACTGTTTGGTACATACCTGAAGGATTCTAAGTCAACATATTCAGTGAAGCCAGGACAAGAAGAAATGAGGTATCGTAATTAGTTAGTTGATACTGAAAATAGATGTTGATCTTCCAGTTATCACAATAGCCACAAATCATTCCAAATTGCCAGGGACTTAAAACAACAGTGATTTCTTCTCACACAACCATGAGTTAGCTGGAGTCACCTGTCTAGGGCAGACTCTGTTGGTTTCAGATCCAAGCTCCATATTAGACCCTGGTCAGCTCCATATGTTGGTGTCTTTCATAGGTAGGCAGTCTGTCCAGATTTCTTCTCAAAAGTACGGCAAATGCAAGAGGACAGGGCAATATACACAAGCACACTTACTATATCACATCCTCCACCAAACCAGCCCTGAGTATAGGTCACATTCACATGATGGTGGTCCAGCTCAAAGGAGAAGGAAGTATATCTGCCTAAAGTGGGAGATGGAAAGGAGCAAGGTTTGCTTTGTTGCTTTCATGAGTTACACACATTGAACTGGAGAGATGACTCTACTGTTGAGAGCATAGGCTACTCTTCCAAAAGACCCTGGTTTATTCCCAGTCCACATGGTGGTTCACAGCCACCTGCAACTCCAGCTTCCAGGGATTTGATGCCCTCTTGTGGTCTCTGAGGGCACTGAACATATCTGATGCACAGACATACAAGTAAGACTAATACTTATATTCATAAAAACTAAAATGAGTAAAAACTAATTTTTAATTATGAATGTCAAATGTGTATTGAATAAAAAGGTAAAAATACAGAAATTACTAAGAACTTGCTTTTAAAAAACTCCTTTATTCTGCCAGCTAGAGAAAATTATTCTAACATTTAAATATCAAAACGGTTCTCAAATATTTTTAAATATTGCATCAGAAAAGAAGACACAGTGGCAATAGGACTAATTTTATGAAATCTCTCTCACCCCACGTCTTAGACTTTCCTTGGGACTTCTTGCCTCTTCTCCAGGGCATCCTCACTGCACAGCGATCTGCATCTCTGCACATGTATGTGCTCAGTCACTGGAAATTGCCAGGTTGTCAGTTAGCACTCATCATTGCCCTTCTCCATGTTTCTATTTAGTCTGGAGCTGATTTTACTTTTATTGATGCTCCACAGTGCCCTTTTCAGTGAGCACGCTGTGATGTGCTAAACCATTGACCCGGAACTGGATGTTGAGCTGCTTCGTGCTTTGCTTTGGGACTATAATGAATTATGCTCCCTTTAAAAAAAAACACTTCCTATTTTGAAGAATTATTATGTACAGAATCTCATCATTTATAAAAGGAGTCAGCCTGGGTATGAAAATTATGTCCGGTTGATATTCACGAAGTGTGTTGAGCTCAGCAGTCTTAGGCTTCTGTAGGTTGACTTTTAGTGATTGCAGCATTGTGAACAGTATAAACTACACCTCAAGCAATATTTCTAGAGTCATGCTAGGCAGGCCCAGCCTCAGAGAACAATCTGTGCATTGATCAAATCAACAAGCAGTATTGTTGAGCCTCCCATGCCCTAAGCCCTATGATGGAAAGAAGCCAGGTCCTCACTGAGCTTGCTCATGAGAAAACATACACTAGCAATGGCAATTCCAGAGCAGTCCATGCTGGGAAGTGCACCTGCCCCCACAATTTAGAGATGGAGGGAAGGCTTTACAGAGGAAGAAACATATATTTTAAATGGAAGAATGTATTGGGGCAGTCATATATATGCTCACAGAACTAGGAAGACCTGTCTCAATGGTGGAAAGACCACATTGAAGTAAGAAGTTTGATGAAGTTTCACTGAAACTCACAAAGCACAGATAGAAAAAACCAAAGCATAGCTAGGAAGGTGTGTGGGAGCCGCACTGAGGGATTCATAGCTTTTCCAGATGTCTTAAAGCTGAGAAATGCACTCATCAGATTTGAATTGTGGAAAATACATTGTGATTTCAATGGTTAGGACACACTAGTTTAGATGTAAACTCAAACAAGGGAAACTCAGTCTAGTGAGTTGTTAGAATTGTAGCAAAGTATAACAAACTACGAAAGTAAGCAAGGAATAGAAAGTAGACAACTCAGATGCCATACAGAATCAGAGAAGGCATGCATCCTGATGACCATTATTACTAAGAGGTAATATTATGTTAATCAGTTTCCATCATTGTAACAAAATGCCTGAACTAATTAACTTTTAAAGAGAAAAGGTTTTGGTTAGTTTCAAAGCTTCCAGTTCAAGATTGATTAACCTGATGGCGTCAAGGCTGCTTAGACAGCACAGTGAGACCCTGTCACAGAGCAAAACTGTCTACTTCATGACCAGGAAGCAAGTAGTCAGAGGTTCTCACAGTCCCCTTTAGGGGCATACTATCAGAGTCCTAGGCAAGTCCTATTAGTCCATCTTCTCCTAGAATCTACTATCTCCCAACAGCACTCAATTGAGGGCTCAGCATTTAACACATAGACCTTTAGGGAACATACACATATATGTGTGGTGTCTTCAGCAATAGGAGCCGTCCCTCAACTCCTGAGAAGTAACCAAGGCTACATCAACAATCATCAATAGTTTATATTGCCTTGGGAGTCCCTTGAACTGCCCTGACCCATCATTTGAATGGAGTTTTCTCATGTTTGGTGCTGAGGGTTTTGTTAGTCTATGGTTCTTGTCAACCAAAGCGGTGTAATTTACTTTTATATAGATAATACAGATATAGCTAGATATAGACATAGATGAGATAGGGATAGATAGAAATAGATAGCTATTCATCCTTATAGGTATTGTGCATATTTTAGGTAAATCTAAGATAATATGATTCCTTGAGACTTTTTATTAAACAACTTTGTGTTACTTTTTTCTTGTCCCTCCTTCTCTTGAGACCATATACACACAAGCAACATAAAAAGGACTCTACAATTCGTGTTATGTTTGTGAATACATATATAAGATATATGTCTATGTAACATTAATAATCAAAGAATGAGAGGCTATTAATTTGAAAGTGGGGAAGGGAAGCACGAGGGCCCTCCAGGGGAAAAATGGAGGTGGGAAATTGATGTAATTCTATTTTAATTAAATATATATTTGAAACTAATAATATATTTTAAAAATGTTTGACAAGAATTGACAATTATATAAAGGCTGGGTAAAATACTGTTTAGTATTTTGCGATAGTGTAACCTCTATCACAACTATGCAGCTTTGCTATTATGTGAAAACAGCCACAGACAATATGTAAGTTAATTAATGCGGCTGTGGTCCAGGAAAATGTATTTCCAAAACAGGATGTTGACAGGATCTAGCCCATGGACTAAAATGTTCTGTCCAATAATAGCTTCCTATAAGAGGAATTGGTGAGCACACGTGTTTAGGGCTATGAGAAAGCAAGCCATTCTGTCCCCCATGAGAGACCCCAGCATGCCTTGCTTTTGTTTTCCAATAAGACAGAAAACATCCTATCCCCATCTCTCCCCTGAAAAGAAAGTATCCACTTTGTGCTTTCCTGCATCAACCTCTTTACCCTGACCTGCTGCCCTCTAGTTAGGCAGTCGGCACCCCAGAGGCATGTTCATGGGAAATTAGGTTAGGCGATAGATAGAAAGATATCTGTGGGTCAGTAAGGAGAGAGTGATAAGTGTCACCCTTATGGTTCCTAGCTTCATTCTTCTGAGGGCCATAGAATAGTGCTGCCCCTTCCTCCCTTGATAAACAGCCGTGGCTTCTCTTGAGCATGTCTAGACCTTAGTGATCAGGTGCAAATCAAATTGCCTGTCTTGGAAGGAAGACCTCAATTTAGAAAGGTTCCAAAGAAAGACAGAGACAATCAAAAAATGTGGATGCTATTGTGGTGGATTTTTTTTCCTTTCAAAGTAAAAACAATAACAGCTTGGGTTACTTTATCAGAAAAGAAGGCAAGGTTGGAAGATCAAAGAGGCCAACAGTAGGCACCACCCTCCTGCTTGCTCGCCCATCTGCTTGAATGTTATTTTCAAAATATTAAATGCTGCCTCTTATTAAACCAGAATTGCATGATGGGCTGGGGAGGAAAGTGGAGGAAGAGATTCTGAAAACATCAATTTCTCAAACGTTTGTTCAGCTTGTGAAACTGTTGCTTGTCCTGTTATAACATCTTAGCGTGACCCCTGACAGCTGTTTTCTATAGGGCAAGGAGCACAGATTGAATTTCATGCTGTGTCAAGGACAAAAGAAATCCTTAATTTGGTTGCAGAAAATGCATATTGACCCGAGAGCAAGCAGCTCGGTATTTAAGCCCCGTGTGCTTCATTCCTCTTTGAGATGATTCTGTCTGTCAGCTCAGCAACTCTTTATTAGCCCACAAACAACACGGAGAGGAAGGATCAGGGCTCCTACCTCACTCCCTCACTTCCCTTGCTTCCCATATTCTGGATTTATCAGGCATTTAAAAAGCTTCCACCATGCATAAAAGCAGATTTTCATGGTGCCCATAAAATATGGAAATTCAATCTGAGATGACTTCATGTCCACTCCTTAAATATCTGAGCATTCTGAGTATTTTTTAAATTATTTTTTAAGATGAGAAAAAGCTGTTGTGTGATAAAAAACTGAACAAGATTACATTTTCTGCTTGTCTGACATCTTGCAGGGCAGCAGAAGAGAGATACTAAATGATGAGAAGTAATTTTTCAATTCTAGTTACCACTCATTTATTCTGTCAGAGACAGACAATTGTGTTAGCCATGGAGAGTTCCTTTCTCTAGCAACCATCAGATCACAAGATAAAAAGCCTTCTTTTGCTCCCTTGCCCTATTCTTGAATGGGGGTGACCTGGCCTGTTCCTGGATTTTATGTCCTTCTCACTGTGCTCAGGGGGAGCAAGTCAGTGGTCAGTGGTTCTTTTCTTTCCAAATGGGTGCAAATCTAGTCTCATCATTTCAGCCACTACTGCCTTCTGAGAGAATAAAAATGTCAAGTACCCATGGTTATGAAAATCTTCAAGATGGAATTATTTAAAATCCTGTCTTAGTTAGGGTTTCTGTTGTTGTGAAGAGACACCATGACCATGGCAACTCTTATAAAGGGAAACATTTAATTGGGATGTTTCGCTTATAGTTCAGAGGTTCAGTCCATTATCACCATGGTGGGACATGACGGTGTGCAGGCAAACATGATGCTGGAAAAGTAACTGAGAGTCTTATATCTTGCAGGCAACAGAAAGTGGTCTCAGTATCACACTGAGGGAAGCTTGAGCAAAAGACACCTCAAAGCCCACCCTACAATGACACACTTCCTCCAACAAGTCCACCCCTATTTCAACAAAGCTGCATCTCCTAATAGTAGTACTCCTTTTGAGCATCATTTTCTTTCAAATGACCACAATCCCATACCTCTGAAAGAGCCCACATGCCTGCTCACCCAACCAGTAGGTGGTGATTTTCACAGGAAATCAGTGCACCAGGCCATTCCTGTGCTACCCAGTGAGCTACTAGGACTAGAGAACAGTTCCTTACCCTTGGGTTGTTCATGTCTACACTAGACTTCATTTCACTTCCAAATTAACCACTAAATGGATCTCGTTTAATTACTGCATCTCAAGGAAAACTCCAAGAATCTCAAATCCATTGGGACATAGAAAGGGATTGGAGAGATGGTTCTGCAGTTAAGAGCACTGGCTGCTCTTCCAGAGGACACAGGTTCAATTCCCAGCACCCATATGGCAGTTCACATCTGCTTGTAACTCCAGTTCTAAGGGATCTGATACTTTAACACAGACATACATGCAGGCAAAACACCAATGCACATAAAATAAATAATAAGCAAATAAAGCAATTAAAAATAATTTGGTATTTGAAAAAGTGTGTGACCTTCTTAGTCATCAAGGAAATAAAAGTAAAAACTGCTTTGAGATTTCATGTCACCAAAATCAGAATGTCGATCATCAAGAAAACCAATGACAGGGGCTGCCAAGGACGAGGATGAAGAGGAACCTGAAGCACTTTTAACAGGACAGAAAACTGGTACAGGCATTGTGGGAGTTGATGTGGAGGTTCCCCCAAACAGTTAACAGAACTACAATATAACTCCCACGTGACTATAGCACTATTTTCTCAGCCCCCTGAGCTTGTGCCACCAATCCTGGTGTGAGCCTTGATGATTAAAAAAATTCCCCAAAGCCTTCATCTAAAACTGTTGGCATTGGGTATCAGGTTTCAAATATGAATTTGGAGGGGACACCAAAATTCATATACTAGCAGATGTAAAAATGAGATATAAAGCACAGTAGTATGTGTTTATATTATTATAATAGTTAAAATTCTATCTTCCCAGCTAGATTTTTTAAGCTCCCTGAGACTGGTTTTCACTCCTAGAGCTCCAGTCATTCCTCATTATCTATTTTTCTCTATCGTTAATAATGAAATCATGGGCACATGTCTTCCCATTCACAGTCTGTACTCAGTTCCTATTGTAGCCTGGGGAGTCCATTGTACTAGTTTATGGACAATGGCAAGGGGTGGAGGCAGAGAGAGGCAAGATCTCCCCAAGGATGTGTGTGGCCCCACATGGTTTTTTTGGTCAGTCTCAAAACCCAAAAATGACAGTGATATACCAATGACCAAAATATCAAGGTTCCACCATCATAAGTGGGAGTAAGTACCTTATAAAAGTGTAAGATGGCTGGGCGGTGTTGGTGCATGCCTTTAATCCCAGCACTCGGGAGGCAGAGGCAGGCGGATCTCTGTGAGTTCGAGACCAGCCTGGTCTACAAGAGCTAGTTCCAGGACAGGCTCCAAAGCCACAGAGAAACCCTGTCTCGAAAAAAACCAAAAAAAAAAAGTGTAAGATGTTCTTTGCCTTTGTTTTTTGCCAAGTCAGAACCCAGCAATGAAGAATCAGGGGTGAAACAGAGTGAACTCTCAGCAGACACAACATGGACTACCATCATCCTAAACTTCCCAGACTTCCTCAAGAATAAATTTCGGTTGTTTATAAGGTACCCAGTCTAAGGCATATTGTTATAGCAGTTTAGTGAAGCTATCTGGGAGTTAGAAGGACTAGCTGATTGATTCATCGTAGAACTCAAGTTAGCAAACTCCAGGCCCTGGGCACAGAGTTGCCACTCACCAGTTGCTTAGAATTAGGTTTTATTTGAATATAGTCATGTTTGTTCATTTTTTAAACTGTGTTGGGTTTCATTTACATTGTAACCAAACTGAGTAGCCACAATGGAGACCAGATGGTCACATGAAGCTTACAGTACCTACTCTCTGGTCTTTCTTAGAAAGGTTTGGCCAACTTTGCCATATCGCTAGCATGTTGGGTACAATTAGATAAGCATGCACAAAGTGGATGATAACACAGGAAAGGATATGCAAAGGAGGAAAATGGGAAGTCCAGGTAGGACTCTAAGAGGAACCCAGGATTTAGTTAACTTCTGTTCCAGGAGCAGCAGCTGGCCAACAGAGATGGAGGAAGATTTGATGACAAGGTTTAGTATTATGAAGGGGCAGTGTCAGCTCAGGGGACTGCAGGGGACTGAACAGGGTGAGAAAAGGGACAAAGAAGAATGAGAAAAGCTATGTGAAATAACAACAGTCACCCATTGGCCAGCATTTACTAATCTTGGCCAATCACCATAGTCATTTGGTACACTTAAAATAAAAGGTTCTAGGGTCCCATCATAAGCCTGCCCACTCAAGAGCTACAAGATGCTCCCACAAGATGCAAGGAGATGGGCAATAAAGGAGGTTGTGGTGAAAGGTTAACCAAAACTAAGGATTTATGAAGAGCTCTTATGGAAACTCAGTATTTGATATGCTAATTTAAAAATATAATTTACAATAGGTAGTTTGAATGGAGGGACCCTGCACGGGCAGACAGTGCTTCCTCAGAGGATATGGATCATCAAATAAAAACATCAATGGCAGGTATTGGATAGCTCCCTACCAGGATGCCTCAAAAGCCCCCAAAACAACACTTGCTATTGCCATTGCTCATGGTTGTCTATCATAACTAGATGGTAAAACCCACAGTTGAAGATACAACACACTTTGGATACAGGACATAGAAAAATCGAGCTGAAATTGACCTGAAATGTGTCTCCATGTTGGTTAGTTTTTATATTGCCAAAAAGTTCTATAAAGGATACTAGAGGAGAAAAGTCATCAATGAACTTACTCAACAGTAAACCCTGCATGTTACTTGCTGGCAAAATATGCCCCTGGTGTGATAGTGGTACGATCTTTGTGGGATAACCAGTCTGCTATTTTGCTAAAGAGACATGCCAACCTGCCTTCTAAATATTTATGTTTGTACTGAAATATTAGTGATGTTCTCACCCTTGGGCAGAAAAACTTCTTTTGTAGTGGGGAACAGTCAATGCAGAGTCAAAACTGGCCAAAGTCTAAAAATAAGTGACCGTTGAATTCTCAGCCGTAAATAGACTGACAATACCAACCCCTGTAAGGCTTAGGAAACATTGTGGGAAAGGAGACAGAAAGAACGTAAAGGCTGGAGGATGAGAAAGAGTGTGGTGAAATGCTGTCTTCTAGACACAACGGCTGTTGAATGAGCTCACTGCAGCTCTGGTTATCTGCACAAGGCCTGGGCAAGGTCAAACACATAGAGAACGGGTTCATGAGGTTCCAGCCCTAGCAGAGGAACTATTGGCAATTGATTGCTGCTGAAGGAGAAGCAGTCATTTTTCTTTAGGGATATGTCCACTCATGGGTTGAAAATATACCTGCAAGCAGCACTAATTGGGCTCAATGAGTTTTTAAAAAGAAAAGGCATTCAAGTGAAGAGAAACATGTTGGGACATCCAGAGGGAGTGGAGGAGGGCTAGTTTAGGTGAATATATGATCAAAAAATTATATATTATGAAATTGTCAAACAATAAATAAATATTTTTAAAATAAGCTCCTACAAGATTCTAGCACATAATGACTTAAAAGGGTAGGAGAAATAGGGAGGAGCAGGGCCCCTGGACAGGGGCTAAGGTAATAACCAAAGTTCATATGAAGAGTGTGTGACTTAGTGTATTTTCTACTGTTGGTGAAAAAGAGCATGGCCCAAATAAATCCAGGGAGGAAAGAATTTGGCTAGCATATCCCAGATCACAGTGCACTGAGGGAAGCTAACGCAGGAACTCAAGGCAAGAACCTAGAGGCAAGAACTAAAGCAGAACCCTGAAGGAATGCTGCTTACTAGCTTGCTCCACAAAGCTTGCTCATTCTGCTTTCTTGTACCACCCAGGGCCAGCTGCCTGGTGGTGGCACTACCCGTAGTGCTCTGGGCCCTCCCATGTCAATTATTAATCAAGAAAATGCTCTCCAGACTTGTCTATAAGCAATCTGGTGGAGGCATTTTCTCAAGTGAGGTTCCTCTTCCCAGATACATCTGGGTTTATACTGCGTTGTCAAAAACCAAGCACCACAGTGTGCAATAGTGTATTGTGCCAGCATATCACTACAAGGTAATAGAAGGGAAGGAGAGCATTGCTTACGATCACATGGGAGAGAGAGAGAGAGAGAGAGAGAGAGAGAGAGAGAGAGAGAGAGAGAGAGAGAGAGAGAGAGAGAGAGAGAGAGAGAGAAAGCCCAGCCCAGGTGGACATGGTTATTAGGTGGGCCTAGTAAGACCTCTCTTACATCTCTAACTTGAGTGAAAATTTGGACTTCATCTGGCATCAAATTCCAGATGCTATCTGGGGACCTGGAGAGGGATTTTGATACCCCAGACAATTAAAGTGAAGCTGCTTTAGAAATTACCAATCCTGAGACTGCAGAGTTGACTCACAGGTTAAGACTGCTTCTTATTCTTCTGGAGGACACCCCTCGGTGGCTCACGACCATCTATAACTTCAGTTCCAGCATATCTGATGTCCTCTTTGGACTTCTGCTGGCACCAGGCACACACTGATATACAGAAAATAACAAACCTAGGAAAAATCAGATAGCCAAACTTTTACAAAGATCAAAAGATGAAAATTTACGGTAAACAATTTTGTTTTTTTCTGGCCCTTGAAGAATTTTTCTAATTATGATAAAAACGCTGTCTCCAATAAAAGAATTGAGTTCTGATTTTTTTTTCATAAAATTAGAAAATTTTTACACTTCTATTTTCTTGTTTTTATGAATCTGGATAGAATTTTCCAATCACCCATAAAAAATAAAATGGAAACTAAAATAAAACACAAAGCTGATGGAAGAAAAGGAGTTGGGCAGAGTCCAGTGGTACAGTGAGTGTTCTTACTTAGTGTAAAGCAGTTATATAAATTAATCCTTCAGCTCATTAATTGGACAAATAAAACATAGGGTTAGAATGTAAATGATACGTAGTAAGAAAGTAAAAAGAGATGATTCAAGGAGTTGACAAGGTAAAAAAGCAATTAGGCAAAATATTGAAAGATTAGATGTTCCCCGCCATTCTATGTTCTTCTTATTTTTCATCAGATGATGTTTTTACTGCCCTCTCAAGTCATGGGGTCAGAAAGAAGACTCCACAGTTGAAGCTTTAATGGGTCCATGATAGATGACCCACAGTTGAAGTTTTAGTGGGCACCGTGATAGATGACCCCCAGCTGAAGATTCCGTGGGCACCGTGATAGATGACCCACAGTTGAAGATTCCGTGGGCACCGTGATAGATGACCCACAGTTGAAGATTCCGTGGGCACCATGATAGATGACCCACAGTTGAAGATTCCGTGGGCACTGTGATAGATGACCCACAGTTGAAGTTCTAATGAATATCACGATGAATGCAGAGCTGCTGTTGCTATCGGTCTGCTTACCTGTAGCATGTTTTAAGCTAATAAATGTGAGGACAGTTTGTTGCACTAGGTTTGCTGGTTTTCTTTGCACATAGTACATTGAGTTTAATCTTGTGGTTTGCATGTGGCATTACCAGTGTTTGAACTTGTTTGTCCCTTCTCTCTTTGCACTCTCTTTCTAGCTGTATAGGACTCCCTGTTTTCATCTGTTCCTTCTAGCCATTGTAATAAACTGTCTTACACTGGATAATTTGTGCATAATAGCAGCTTATTATCTACAATTATGGATGCTGAGAAGTCCCAGATGTTTAGTGTCTGCTGAGAATTTGCTGTCTATTTCAAAGATAGGGCTTTTCACTGCTTCTCAGTTGGTGAATGAGGACAAAGTAGAATTTGGCAGCTTTTCTTATAAGGGCACTAATTCCATTCACAGTGGTAGAAATCCAGTGACTTGCTCACTTTCCAAAGGCTCCACTTTTTAACACTCCTAGCATCAGGTGTGAGTTTTGCATGTGAATCTTGAGGAGACCACATAGACCTTAGCATTCACACTAGACATGCATCCACGATTCTTTCTCCATGAGTCACATGTAACAGAAGCATACTTTGTATGGACTGCCACACTGTCCTGGATTCTCCTAATTTTCATTGAACATTTGCAAAGCAAACTTCATGCACATTTATCTTTTCTCAATGTTTCAATTAACCAGTAGGCACCATTATTAAATAAAATTTTATATAAAGGTGTGGTACAGAGAGGTGAAGGAATGCCTTCAAAGATGGAATCACTCATTGGCATCCCTTATACAATGAATTTTGTAAAGTAGCAACTCTGGTGTAATACTTGAGGTGTCTCTCTCCATCTTCTCCCCCTGCTGTGTGTGTGTGTGTGTGTGTGTGTGTGTGTGTGTTGAATCCTAACTCTACAGGGATCTTCCTTCAATCTCATGCATCCTGGAGTATAAAGCTTACAAAACCAAATGTTATTTTATGACAACTGTGATACAGAATCTAGCCTGAGAACACAGGGAAAAGAATCTGGTGATCTGCTTACTCATTTCCTATTCTTCCAGAACTATAGACCCCCACGATGACATAGTCATTGTCCATAGGGCTTCCTGTCCCCATCAGAAGCCAGAGCAGATCCTGAGCAGAAGGTGGGGTCTGTTTGTATCTGTTTGGGGACCACATAATGTTTTGGTATTTATCCTCCCCAAAGTACTCATTCTGTACCCTGTACTCTTTTAGACGTAGCCTCCATACAAATAAATAGAGATGAAAGAGGTGAGCTGAGAGTTTGTCAACTTTATTCCTGTTCAGAGACTGACAGGCCAACCAAGGCAACTAAGACTATTTTCAATAATTAGCACTCCAATTCAGTCAATTTTGATTTCACAGGATTTTTAAAGCTTGTAAGGAAATCAAGGACTATACATACACACGTAAGTGCTAAGATTGGACATGCACACAGAAAAAAGGCTCTGCTCCAAGCCTTTCTCTCCCTAGTTCCATCAAGCTAGGTTCAAATCCAGCCCTGTTACTTATTAGTTCTGTTGCCTAGGTATAGCATGCAAACTTCCTCTCAGTTGTGCTTAGCTGAGCCCTTGCAGGACCTAGATCACATGGTATAAAATATAAAGGATTTTCCATAAATATATTCCAAGAACCACATTAGCAGCCTTAGGATCTGGGCTTCCCACACATCCCTGATTAGTGACAGGACATCAATTTACTGCCATTTGGTTGAAGGTGATATCTTGGCTGCTTTTCAGAAGGGAATATTGAACACCCAGACACATGGTGGTGTAGCCCAGGCTGGCCTCAGACTCGCAGTCCTCAAACCGGAGTCACTCCTGCTGAGTTCTCGGAGATGGCAGAAACAGAAGGAGGGAAAATGTTGCTCCACAGTGCTCTGTTATTAAGTCCTTTTATTCTATCTCCGTGCCCGACATGTAAAAGGACTTCAATGTTAGTTACTTACTTTGTCTGAAAAATGCAAACATCACCCGAAAGCCAGCACATTCTAGCATGATTGCCGATGGGAACCATTTGGTTACAGAATGCATTGATGTAGAAAAGCCTAATGGGGCCAGGGCAGGGAAGTGTGCAAGAAATTCAAGGGAGCTCTTTAAGTTGAATAATTTGATGTTTGTGTAAGAAAAGACATTTGGGTAGTGACGTGGATGGAGGACTTGAACTGAGCTGGCAATGTGGTGATACTCAGGACTGAAAAGCCTTTGACAAGAGAAGCGGCTCACATGCACCACCTGCAGCATGATGAGGGAACTGCAGGCCAGTGGAGCTGGGAAATCATGATCCCAACCATCTTTTTGTTTCTGACTCTTCAGCCTAGAGGAACCAATTCAACAGCTACTTCTTTATTTCTAAACTAACAATTCCTGCTCTGTATTCTTCAGCAGCTCTATCCCTGGATTGAATATAATTGGTCTGTTTAACTGATATTTTTCATATCCTTTTTTTCTGATAATGGTTACCCATATATACCTTCAAATGACATTGTACTGTTTGAAAATAGTTCAGTTCTTAGCCAGTTATGCATGTTAGGAAAGAGAATATTTTGTGAAAATTGCCTACAGTCTTTTGGGATGGGAGGACAAACCAAATGCCATCAAAGCGCTTCCTTTGTGGTTGGAAGACTGATGGAGTCGTGGCTGATGTCATTGTTCTCTCACTTAACAAAACTTCACAGGAACCCAATACCTGCTTGTGGACATGATGGCTTCAGTCATGGATCAGGGTGATTAGGGTTGGAGACTATAAAGATACAATGTATACATTTATGAATCTGTCAAAGAACAAGTAAAAAATTACTCTTTAAAAACCAGTCATGAATCCAACTATTGTATTTTCTTAGTGGTTACCAAAAATTAAAAAACTGATTTTCTCAATATATGAAACCACACAAAACAATGTTAAATTCAACTACTACATAAAGTAGTGTAAGTATGTCAGTTATGTCATAGAAATTCAGCCATGTCGTTGGAGAACCCAGAGGGAAACTCGAAGCGATGTGCTAGTTGGTCTGACCCTCACTGAGCAGCATGAGTTCTTTTAACTGGAAATTTTCTTGGTAAATATGGTCTTTCTACATATATGCATTTAAGAAACATTTAGGAAGCTTTTGAGAACACGCATGAATAAGCAGGAGTTGATGAGGGAAATCTTCATGTGTGTTTCTCCTGCTGGAAATGCCTTTGGTATAATGTAGCACAAATGTGGCTTTTAGTGTTTAATATGATTTAAATGTTCTCCTTTTGTCAAGGATTTTTACACATTTGTTATTAATGGCTGTAGATTTTTATTTATAAAGTTCACTAAGGAAGGTGGGGCGGGGGAATCTGTGCATGCTGCTGTTGGACTACTTAAGCCATTTCTGCTATCTGACAGTAAACTATAGCCCTCGAAGCCTGGGACGATCCTCTTAGAGGTGTGGCCCATCCTAAGCACAAGCTCTGCACCGCATTGGTCTTTCAACTGGCTACCCTATTCCTCGCTATGTCTTTAGATTTTTCCCAAAGCCCTGCTGTGTCAGACAATACTGAACCCAAGGAACTGCTAGAACTGTGTCTTCCCTGACAAGCTTCTTCCAGAAACAGTCAGGCTTTGCCAAAATACAAGTGAAATCTAAAACATTCAATGAGGGAAACAGAGCTCTGCGTTATTTTGAAGTTATTCAAATCACCGGGGTTAAACGTATGCATCTGGTTGCCCGAGGCTTCCAGGGCTACAGCCTTGGAATGCGAACTCACTGGGGTCCCAGTTGCAATTCAGCACCAGCTGCTGTCCACCACAGTTTCAATCCCAGTTAGTAGAGTCGGCACCAGAGCAGCTTGGGCTTCTGAGATATTAGCAAGGATTTCCGAAACTACCCAAGGAAATGAGACCCAATTACTTCTCCAGAGAAATGAGCTGAAAGGAATGTGGTGGCATTGAAGATCACAACTCCAAAGACACTATTGACTGCCATTTCCCCACCTGTCCTATACTTTCCCTCAACATGTCCTCTTCCCCAGTCACTTGACAGATTGGGGAAAACAGTGAACAGTAGCTGCATAGAGTGCGGAGCCATGTGCCAAGGTTCTCGATTCAAATTATAGAGTGTGTGTTGCCCTTGTAGAGCTCTGATTTTCAGAGGGAAGCCCTTCCCTTGCTGATATTTTTCAGAATGCTCTTCATCCCCACTATTGTTTTAAGACAGAGAACTAGACAGGTGTCCCCATGCTAACAGGGTTCTTGTCTCATTCCTTCCTGTAGAAGAAAGCAGTCCCACCAGACCCTGAAATCTAGCTCCATCTGGGTTTCCAAATCAGAGTCACCACTTTATGGACAGAGAAAAGGGGGAGGGTTGAGGATGGGGAGGGGTGCATCCTTCTCTTAACTTCCAACACGTCTTACAGGGAACCAGCTCATGAATTCTGCCCACATCTCACAAGCCATCTGCTTACTCATAGATCGCGTAATATGGCTTATACCTTTTATTCATTCTATTTGCTTTCCTTGCTATCGCTAGCAGAGTTGAATATTCTCAAATCCTACAGCAAACATGCATTGTAAGCAAAAAGATACAGGAGGGAAGCAGAACAGACAGAGGAAGGCTCGCCTCACAGCGGTAGAAGAAACAGAGACCATAAGGTTGAGGAGCTGAGCCCTAGCAGAAGGGTTCAGAGCAGAGCGTCTGAAGGGGAAGCACCAAGGATGACAAAGCTTCAGGCAGGGATTTCATGCTATACTAAGATATTCTAGGAGCTTCTTTTCAAAGTGCCCATTTCTGTTCCTTTGAAGGAAGTAACTTGCAATGAGAGCAGCTTTACTTCAGGAAGCTACCTTCCTGACCGTGCCCTCCCTCTCCCAGTTCCCTGTACAGAAAACCACCTTGAGGTAAAAGTCAGGAGGGGAGAAAGATGCAAAACATGAAGGGAGGGATCATGGCCATACTTGAATACCTATTAGTTTAGTGGCTAATTTTAACAACTAAATTAACATAGTAGAGGGCTTTCAAACACATCTGTTTAGGTATGCTCCTTCTAGAAATTAGGCCCCTAGAAGGATTTGTGTTAGGATCCATTTTTTTAAAGGAATAGTAAGCAATCATAGTTTTGGATACAGTTTTCTTCCACAAGTTCATATCAGCCATAGAATGTGACTGAAATGAACATTCCTGGAACAACAGTTCAGGCCATAGGCTCTCAACATACTGCCATAGCCACAAGCGGACATACGTCTATTTTCTCTTGTTAGTCACGATATACTCCAGGCTGGGTAAACCATAAAGAAGTTCGCTTCAGCTTCTGGCTCTGCGGGTTCAAGGTCTAGAGGTTACATGTAGTAGCATCCCCTGTGAAACATCTCACGGTGACTGTGACATATGTGCCTGTGCCTCTACTTATAAAGACAACAGCATTCGATCATGGATTTCCACCCTACTGGCCTTATCTAGCCCTAATTACCTCCTCAATCCTCTACCTCTATACATCATAATCCGGTTAGGTTTGTTCTCTGAACGCCTCACACTAGGGATTAAATTCTAATAGGGGCTTCAGAGGTCACATCCCATATTCACGCCACTCTGCAAATCTTCTGAGATGGCAGTGATAGAGTAGATCTTGGGTCCCTAGAAAATGATTATAAAATCCAAAGTACTTTGGCCAGGGAAAAGTTTTATTTTTGCCTAAGGTGTGTGGCTATGCCAAATCAAGCAGGCAAGCACACCCAGCATCAGGCCCACTGGGCTTTTATTCCTAATGCAGAGAGGTTCTCTGCCTCACTGTGGTGGTCAGAACTTGGCCTCACACTCTTATATGATTGGCCAACTCAAAGAGGTGGAGCTCACAAGCCAAGAATACCACTTGAGAATGGCTTGCAATCTTGAGCACATGTTTTGATTTCAAAATGTGCTGACCCTGCAGGAGTTTGCTGAGTGACAGCTGTGTAATTTGTAAAGTGGAGTGTTGTCTTATTTAACCCTCTGATGGAAAAGGCAAAACATTTTGTTTCCAGTTCCCACAGTAGGCCATATTCAATTTAGCTGCATATTTGTGTGTGGGGGCGGGGAAAGCCATAGTTTGATTCTCAGAAGTGCTTCAGACTCCCAAGGTCAAAGACATCAACTTATTGACTAAGGGCATTCTTGCTTGACTTTCAATATTATTTTTTAGGACAATTACTTTTTAAGTAGTCAACCTTCTGATGCTTTCAAATGAAAGATGCAGGAGATCTCAGAATATTTCAGGATTGGAGATTTCCTGTCCCAGTGCATCCCTCTCAAATGTGTGAGACTCCACGTGTTCCTCTTGTTCCATCGGACTAAGGGAAGTCAGGGATTCTGACTATTGTGAATTCTCAGGTGATAGTCAAAGGTAAGTCATCCTCTTCAGATACCAAAGGCTCAAGAAGACAGACAGATGGAAAACCTGACTTACACACTGTGGGTATTCTCAGCACCAGCACAAATCAAGAGACCATTTGATAATTACTACTTTATCATTGCTTTCCTCTAGAAATCCTTCTTCAACTTGCCAGCAACTCTGACTGACGAGTTTGACTGGCCCCAACTCTCTGGTGTTACTGGATTTCTGGACTCCACTAGCAGGTATGTTTTCACACATTGTGTGCACACTCACATACTACCCACTCAACACATGGCAGTTTAGCTGCATTAGGAGAGAATAGGAGATGGAGCTGGCTCCCACAGTGTTGAAATGAGAATCATTTTGAGTTGCTTTTAGACCATGAATGACATATATGAAATGTGCCACTGACATGGTCCAGCCATTGCACCACGGTATGGTCTACACTGAAGAGGGAATGTTCCTAGTGGTGTATATAATTTGCATGTGATGGAAAATACTCAAACACATCAGTGAATTTTTCTGATTGCACATTTGATTCAAGAAACTAACAATAACAAAAATAATAGATAAAATAAATTGGCAAGTCGTGGGGTCTGTTAATTATCCTGGCTTCGGTGCTCTGGATTTGGGCACAGGTCATGACTCAATAAGTCAGATTCCTGCGAGTGATGGATATTGAACAGGCCTGGTTTCCAAAGCTGCAAACAGCAGAACACCCAGGAGCTTACAATTTATAGTTTTAATGGATACTTTTTTTGTCCTTGACAAAGAACATCACATCCCATAAATAATGTGTTTATTACCTATACTCATTCACTTTGAAAAGTACTCATTTAATACTTATCATAAATTAGACATGGACACCATAGGAGATTTGTGGTGAATAAGATGTGTCCTTTCCTGCAATCAATTACAACCAACAATATAGGTAAGACAAAGAAAATATAATAATAACACAAAGTAGGTGTGCCAATGGAGGTCTGGCACAGAGCCACTGGGCTCAGAGTGAAAATGCTCATGAAAGTTATCCATAGACTTTTTGGATGAAGGGCAAGGGGTCCCGACTCCAAAAGACACTAGGTTCATAAAATGGGTAGAAAAGAAAGCAGGAAATAGAACCAACTTTTAAGAAAACACACTCATAATTTTGTAGGACCTGTCTATGAATATAAGGAAAGCAGAGCTGAGTTTTCAAATTACGTTTCATTGTCAAACTTAATTATTTTTTAAGTTAGTTATTGTGATCCATGTAAAATTTACTAACAATTAGTAAGTGGGATTAGTAAGAAATAACTGTTAGGATTAAGCTGTGGAAGTACCTTGGTGGTTTTAGAGCCAAAGAGGGCTGCAGAGATCATACCATGCAACAGATTGCACGCAAGGGATTCATTGAGGGTAAGGAGTGGAAGGCCTTCTTGGAGCAGGGTCAAGAGAGACAGAGAGAGAGAGAGAGAGAGAGAGAGAGAGAGAGAGAGAGAGAGAGAGAGAGAGAGAGAGAGAGAGAGAAACAGAACAAGAGAAAAAGAGCATCGTCTGTGACAGAGGGGACCTCTTAAAGGGCATTTGGTAACTGATGATGACCAAGCTGCTAGCGCTGAGTCACTGAAGGTGGGCTAATGGAGTGCCTGATGTCTAAGAGAAAATATATGAACAAAATAAAAAATGATAAAATTTATAAAGAAAGGAAGGAAGAAGGAAAGAAAGAGAAAAGAAAGAGACCATTGAGTTCGTTTTCTGTTGGCCATCTTAGGAATGCAGCCTCTCCATAAGAATGTAGTTAAGAATGTAGTTTCCCCAGTGAGACTTCCTAGAAGAGTAATACATTTCCATTTGCAAATGGTTATTAGATGGAGATGGGTTTGGGGTTAGGGTTGGGTGTTTGTATCTACTTCCTCTTTCAGCTCTAGGACCCATCTGGTGTGTATCCATGCAGGCCCTGTGCATGCTTCTTTAGTTTCTGCGAGTTCATAAGAACTTTGATCATGTTGCTTTAAGAGGACATGTTTTCTTGGTGTCCTCCATTCCCTTCAGCTTTTACACTCTTTCTGTCTCTTCTTCTGTAGAATTCCCTGAGCCCCAGTGAGAGGGATTTGATGGAGACATTTTGTTTAGGGCTGAATATTCCAAGGTCTCTCACTCTCTGCATAATGTCTGGCTGTGGGTCTCTGTATTTGTTCCCATCTGCTGAATGAGGAAGCTTCTCTGGTGATGGCTAATGTAGTTAGAAGTCATTTTATTTCTACTTTTTGGATTTTTGTTGTGTTTTGGGGTTTTTTTTAGTAGTATTTTTTTTATCTTAGGTCCATGAGCTATCTAGTCTTATGTTCTTAGTTACCAAAGTTAAGTCAAATCAGACATTGGTTGGTTACTCACGCAAGTTTGTGGCATCATTGCATTAGTATATCTTACAGGCAAGACAACATTGTAGATCAAACGGTTTGTAGCTGGTTTGGTATTTATGTTTCTCCATTGGTAGTGAGCAAAGTATCTTTCTATACCAAAGATGTAGTAGCGAAAGCTCTATGTAGGCACTAGCTCCAATTCTCTGTGCTCAATGTGATCTTGCTGTCAGTTTCTGAAAATCAACTTACATCTTGGTAATGGTCTGTGTTGGTTGGGGGTTCCCATAGGACCCCTTTGGCCAACAACCCAACTGGATATAACTCAATCCTGGTACAGGAAGCTTCATTTGATGACAAGAGAAGACCAGTTGGGGCTCTTTCTCCTACTTATTTGGCCATTTCAATTAAATTGCCTTTGTATATGTATTTATTTTATGAAGGTTCTACTGTATTAGGTTTCCATACTATCCCCTCAAATGGCCCTTAATTTTAGCTGCTTTTCTTTATATTCGTTCCCTCCCTCATCTCCTTCTTCCTTCTCTCTCCTAACTTAGTCTTCTCATTCCAATTCCCCATTCATCCATTCATTTAAAAGTACACTTATTTCTCATTTATTTATCATTTAGGAGGCCAGTAAGTCCAAGGTGAAGATGCCAACTTTAGTGATGGGCCTTCTTAATGTGTCCTCATGTGACAAGGGCATCAGATGACAAGTCCCAGGCAGCCTCTTAGCTCAAGTCTCTCTTCCTCTTATAAAACCATTGATAACACTACAGAGGCTCCATTCTCATGACCTTAGCCCACCTTAGTTTTCTCCCTGAAGCCCCTTCTCCAAGTACCATCAACAAATGAATTAAGTTTCCAGTCCATGAGCTTTCTGAGAACACATTCAAACCATAGCAACATTTTAAACCGGAAGTGGCCATCAGCTGTGGCTTATGTGGAAGTTACCTCTGTTCTGGGCTAGTCTGTTAATGCGGCACCCTGAGTTCTGTATCATTATCCGAAAAAAACCTATCTGCTTGTGCAGCTTGCTTGGTGTCACTCTACATGTTGTCTGTAAGATTTCTAAGGAGGCGGAAGGTGCACCACACAGCTGGCGATTCTCATGTTTAAATGTGTGCCTATGGGCACTGTGGGGCCTCTGGCTATCTTTTCGCCAGCTGTTTCTGTGCACTACACCTGTGTTCCCTGCCTGCCACTCAGCTAGAATGATAAACAGGCTATCTAACTCCTATTTACGGAAAGGAAAATCCTCTGGCATCTCAGTTGCAATGGATTCATCCATTAAGGAGAAGCACTGGGAGGTGACATTCTCTGTATCACTTCTCAAAACACTCTGCATGAATGGCGTTACTATTAAATCATCTTATTATGCTATCATGTAAATTGCACATGCAGATAATCTATGTAAGACTATTCTTTTTATATTATTTATTTATTTTTTATTAAAAATTTCCACCTCCTCCCCTGCTCTCATTTCCCTCCCCCTCCCCTGACCCTTCTCCTCCTCCCTCTCCAGTCCAAAGAGCAGTCAGGGTTCCCTGCCCTGTGGGAAGTCCAAGGTCCTTCCCCTCTCCATCCAGGTCTAGGAAGGTGAGCATCCAAACAGACTAGGGTCCCACAAAGCCAGTACGTGCAGTAGGATCAAAACCCAGTGCCATTGTCCTTGGCTTCTCAGTCAGCCCTCCTTGTCAGCCACATTCAGAGAGACGGGTTTGATCACATGCTCCATCAGTCCCAGTCCAGCTGGCCTTGGTGAGCTCCCATTAGATCAACCCCACTGTCTCAGTGGGTGAACACACCCCTCACGGTCCTGACTTCCTTGCTCATGTTCTCCCTCCTTCTGCTCCTCATTTGGACCTTAGGAGCTCAGTCCAGTGCTCCAATGTGGGTATGTGAGACTATTCTTCTCATTAAAAGAATAAAAGGGTTTAAAGGCATACAAAATATCCAAAAGAGATTAACAAATGGTTGAGGATCTCTTCTGATAGAAAGAGGAAAATAAAAGAAATTTTGAGGTCACTCACTTAACTAGAAATATAGGAGTGCCTGAGTGAACTGGCTGGAATTTTGTCATCGTGACACAAGTTAGAGTTATCTGAGAAGAGGGAATCCCAGTTGATGAAAATCTAATTGACAAAATGCCTCCATAAGATTGCCTATAAGCAAGTCTGTAGGACATTTTCTTAATTAATATGGAAAGATCTCAACCCACTGCGGGGGCACTGGGGTGTAGTGCCATTTCAGGGAAGATGCTTCTGAGTAGCATAAGAAGGATGAGCAAGTCATGGGGGGAAAGCCAGTAAGCAGCATTCTTCCATGGCCTCTGTTCCAGTTCCTGCATCCAGGTTCCTGCCTTGAGTTCCTACCCTGGCTTCTGTCAATGAACTGTGACTCTTTCCTCCCCAAGCTCCATTAGGTCAGCGTTTAATCACAGCAATAGAAAGCAGACAAAGACACTGAGTCTGGTACCTAACCACACAAAAAAAATTCAAGAGCAAAAGTATTATAGACCAATGGGAAATATGTTTTGAACACATAGGACAGACCCGATGGAGTTCTCCATTCAGCTAGACCTTGGGAATGTGCCCCCTGGCACCTGTGACCAGCCTTGCAGCATGGGTATTAACAATAATTTTTAGAAATATTCCTCATACAAGTGAAAGCATGTAGTTCATAAGAGAAGCTGGCTCCTATCCTTCCCCTCTCTGTCAATTGCTTTACTCTCTCAGAATGCAGTCTCTCGGGCATAAGCTGAAAACAAATGAAATCCCAGAGATATCTCAAAATCCAAACATGACCCCTCACTTAAAGGAATTTGTGTTTGTTTTTCTGTTTTGGTTTGGTTTGGTTTGGATTAGGTTTTTTGTTTTGTTTTGTTTTGTTTTTGGCAAGGGGGTCAGGATTTCTCTGTGTAAACAATCCTGGCTGTCCTGCAACCTCACAGAGATCTGCTTGCCTCTGCCTCCTAAGTGCTGAGATTAGAGGCGTTCCCTACCACAACCGGCACGTATGTGAATTTTGAGTTCCTTTAATTGTGTTGCTATTAACAATATCTGTCCCCTTGACCTTGGAATAATGTGGTTTTCTTTTTTCTCCCTTGTGAGTCAAGAATGAGTTAGGAGAGTAAAGCAGCTGCAGGAGGGGGCAGCTTGACTGTAGACAGGAGAATTCAAACGGTAAATGAAAAACGTCTTGACAAGGTAAAAGAGCACCTGTGTCCAGGTGACTTTCCAAAGCAGGTTTGTTTAATGAAAACCATCCTATCTTTGGGATGAGAAACAGCATCAAAACATGTAATAGTAGGGTGTGGCTCTCATATAAAAGCAACATCTAAAATCCCAAACTCCCCCACTGTACAGTGCAAAGCCTCCTTCACCGTTACAGGATGCTCTGTCTGTCTCACACCCAGGCTAGAATGCCCAGCCTCTTGGCCTCTTTTACATGATAAAGCCGTGTTGGGCTGAAGATGCCCCAGCATTCAAGTTTAGTGGTTCTCGGGAGATGGGATCCTGCTGTATGATGGGATTTTAACCACTTTTCTGGCAATTCTTGAGGAGAGAGACTTCAGATTCTCCTCCACCCACATCCTCACATCTTAAGCAGCCTGTTCTTGGAGATAAGATAGAGATAATCCAAACCGTCTCAGACCCATGTCGACAAAGGCAGGCTTGTCAGTAGTAAAGGAAAGGCTCCCACACAGTAGCTCTCTACTGTTTGGTACTCAATGCCTGTAAAAATGTCAACAAAAACACCCTCTTGCATTACTGCCATGACTACTTTCTTTGGGTATATACCCTTCCTCCACAGCAAACCCCAAGCAGGAAAACAAGTGAACCCAAATTCTTATCAAAAGCATTCGTTCTTTTTTATAACCTACTGTGTGCATGGGTGTAATGTCAACTATGGGGCATGAGCAACCTGCCAATAGCCATATCCTGAAAAAAAGTTGCTGTCCCCCACAACAGCCATCAGTAACTGCTGGTAGCTCCTCAGCTAGGAGTGGGTCCTAGTGCCCACCTCCCCAATCACTGTTGGAGTTTTAACTGGCTTGATCCCATGCAGATGTTATGTAGGTATCCCAGCTGCTGTAAGTTTGTGTGTGTCATAGCCCGGTCATGGCAGAGGGCGGCACTTCAAAGCTCTCTTCCCCAGCCCTGCTTCTTAAGCTCTCTGCCCACTCTTCCATGATGCTTCCTAAGTTTTGGGTTGAGGGGTGTGAAAAAAAATTAAATATTTTTGAAAATATTAAAATGTATTTTCTATTTATTTGTTAATGAAATGCAAAAATAAACCTCGTTGTAGGAGGATCCACCTGTTCATTTTCCGACTGCCCAGACTCCGTAAATAACCACACAGAAACTATATTAATTAAATCACGGCTTGGCCAATCACTTAAGCATATTGTTAGCTAGCTCTTACATCTAGAATTAACCTGTCTCCATTATTTTATATTTTACCATGAGGATCGTGGCCTACCAGCAAGGTCTTAGCATGTCTGTCTCTGGCAGCGGCTCCATGGCTTCTCTCTGACTCTGCCTTTTTTCTCCCAGCATTCAGTTTAGTTTTCCCTGCCTACTGCTATTCTGCTCTGTGCAGGACCAAGACATTTTCTTTATTAACCGATAGTATTCCCAGCATACAGGGGGGAATCCCACATCAAAACCTAAAACTACAAATAATTTAAAAACATTAAAATAATTTCATTAAATTTAGTGTTTTTTGCTGTTTAATGTGAAAAGTTGGCTCCTATGTTTAAACATTTGGGCCCCAGCTGGTGGTACAGTTTCATAAGGTCATGGAACCTTTAGAAGGTGAAGTCTTGCTGGAGGAAGTGAGTCACAGAGAGCACGTGGAGGTTTAAAGACAGACCTCACTCCTTGTCCACTCTGCTTCTTGACTGTAGATTCAATGTGACCACACATATGCGCCCATGTCTTCCTACCATAATGGACCACAGGCTAAAATGAATCTTTCTTTCATTGAAATAAATAAACAACCACCCGAGCCTGTCAATGACTATCTGAATCACCTTTATCCAAAGGTGTGCTCTGCAAGCCAGGGCTAAATGACAGTCTTTGAAGCTGGAAGTGAGAGTGCAGGGGTGGAGTAGGGTAGCTAGGAAAAAAGAGAGAGAGGGTAGGAGGTGTGAGTCCAGAAAGACAGATAGCTCAGGGTAAAGTGCCTGATGCGCCAATCCAAGGGCCGGAATCCAAATCCCAGCACCTGTGTAAAGAGCAAGGCGTGGTGGTATATGCTTATAATTCCAGTTCTGGGGAAGGCAGTGACAGGCTGATTACTGAACCTCACTGGCCAGTCAACTGTAGTTGTTGTGGGTTTGTGTTTTGCTCCTTAATCTTTCTGGTTCTTGTTCCTTAATCTTCTTGCTTCCTCTATGTATTGTCTTTGCCAGACCCTCCTAAACTTTTTCCTGCCTCACTATTGGCCATTTAGCTCTTTATTAGACCAATCAGGTGTTTTAGATAGCAAAATAATGCAGCTTCAAAGAGTTAAATGAATGCAGCATAAAAGAATGCAATACATCTTTGCATCATTAAAACAAATGTTCCACAGCAAAAACAAGTGCATCACACTTTATTTTTTTTCAACCTAAAGGCATTTATTTATTAAAAATTTTTGTTTGTTTGCATCACACTTTAAAATAATACCCTACAATAGCCATCTTAGCCTAATTGATGAGCCCCAGGTTCCAATGAGAGATCTCTCAAAGTTCTCTCTCTCTTTCTCTCTCTCTCTCTCTCTCTCTCTCTCTCTCTCTCTCTCTCTCTCTCTCTCCTCTCTCTCTCTCTCTCTCTCTCTCTCTCTCTCTCTCTGGAGCTAAAGTTAGCTATAAAAGTCACAAAAGTCAAATTTTTAAAAAAAAAGGAGTTAGCAAAGTTACCATATCAAACTCAAGCTAGAGTGGTAAAAATAGAGTCCAAAGACTAGGTGTGATGGTGGGCACCCTTAATCCCAGCACTGGGGAGGTGGAGGCAGAAGGATGTTACATCTAAGGCCATAGCAAGACTCTGTTACATCAAATAAGGTCAGTAGATCAGTATAAACGAATCAAACCAGAATGAATTCTCTAGTGTAAATGCTGTCCTCTGACTTAAATGTATTATATTGGACTAGAGGCATGGAAAATGCTTAGAAGAAAGTAGACAGAGCCATTGTTAAAAGTGGCACACTCATGCCATTCAAGGACATTTTTCTTTTATCAGAGATGTCCCAGAATTTTGGAGTTAAAGGTTATCTATTCTCTCCATTCCATGGATATTAAAGGAAAGAACAATTGTGAAAAGTGGTACATCACTCTGAACCCAGTCACTTGGGGAAGCAAATTAGAGTACAAGGATTTGCAGCCAAGATTTGTTAACCTAATTTCATGATTTTTAAAAAAGACAGGTAGGCACTAAACATTAGTGGGCTTAATAACCTTATTAAATCTATTGTTCACAAATTACGTGTGATATCATAGCAAGTGATTAGCCCTGCTATTATTATGCTCATCTCTATAAACAAATAACTAACTACAGAGCTAGCCATTTGATTTGTGTGTGGTTGATGGGAGTGTGACAGAAGCAGCAAGCGGTACTACAGCTGTGCCCCACGGTTGCTAGGGCCTTTTAGGGGACCCACAAGGCAAAATCTATCTTCATAACAGTCTTAGACAGAATTTGCCTCTGCCATGTAGCCATTGCACCAGTCTATCAAAAGCAATGGGAGCTAATGCTGGCAACACGAAACCCTTCACTAGCCAATTGCATTCGAAGTTCACTGTATTCTACATTTCTACCATTCCCTGCTTAAAACACAAGGGGCTCATCTTCCCTTAAGATTGTCACCTGTGGGGCTGGAAATGTGGCTTGGTTGGTAAAGTGCTTGCTTAGCAATCACAAAGCCCTGGGTTTGATCTCCTGTACCATACAAACCGGGCATGGTGGCACACACTCATAATCCCAGAACTCAGGATTGTGGCATCAAGAGGATCAGAAGTTCAAAGTTCTCTTTGGCCTCACAACCATTTAAAGGTCATCCTGGGAAACATGAGACCCTGTCACCAAAGCAAAAACAGAAACACCTATGAAGCAGTAAAAATGTAATATTATTTTATTACTTTTACCATTTAATTTGATAAAAATACAAATATGGGTGAGGACTTCTGCTGTATAATGAAGTATTAACAGGATGTTGGTGTCTACATGTAGGTAGCTGAGAGCTAAATTTGTTTTTCATAGAACCCTATTTATTTTGGAAAATGAATATATATTGCTGGGTATATGGCACATACCTTTAATCCTAGAACTCAAGAATCAAAGATATGTAAATCTCTATGTGTTCAAGGCCAGCCTGGTCTGCATAGTGAGTTACAGGACAGTCAGAGCTACATAAAGAAATCCTGTCTCAAAAAAAAAAAAAAGGAAAGAAAAAAGAAAATAAAAATGACTATATAATAAAGTATATTTTTCAGACTTCGTTATATGGCAAATATTTTATCTAAAATGAATTAAATGAGCAGGTCACTTCAAGGAAAATATCTAACATTATTAGCTGCAAATAATAAAATTTAAACTTCAAAGAAAAAACTTAATTACAGAAAATTTGTATTTCCTTCTATGAGCTTGACCAAGACTCACTCTTCATATTTTCTCTAATGAGATACACAATAATACTAAGAAATAAAATTACTCAAACTTCTATCATGAGATATACTAATATTTAGAATATTCTTGCAACTCAGTGAGCCAGTATTTTCTTCAAATTACCAGGGTAAAATGTCTAAAATTTTATTATGGGTAAAAGACCCACTGAAAGTACAAGATATGCCAATACACTTTAATGTGACAAGGTACAAAAGATTCACTGGTTACACATTTCTCTTCACCAATCAGCAAGAAAGTACCACTTCTTAAGTGTTGATGTAAAATCTAAAACATCTATCTACAGTTATCTAAAATGTGAATTGAAATGTAACTCTATTCTTCAGCTACAAGTACAAGAGACCAGAGTTTCTCCATATACTTCCCCAGAACAACAGCCCATAATGACTTGGTGTGGAAGTAACGAATCCAGACATTTCCTACTAAGCTAGTCATGAAAGACATTTGCAAACATGAAACAAACAGAAGTTGCACCAACATGTAGTGAATTCATTATTGCTATTTAAACAGAATTAATAGGTAAATGTTCATTCAAATGTCTTCATAAATAATGACTAGTCTAATGCATCCATACCAACAACTCTCAGCAGGGTCCTCAATAATTTTAAAGGAGTTATTCTGATGTCAAATCAAGATGGAGAACTCTGCTCTAAAGCAGCCGTGAGACAAGGAAACAGTGAGGACAGAGGTTGAGACAAGACCCCCTTTGTGGTCTAGGAGCAGGGGACTGAGAAGGGACAGCCCACCAGACTGGAAAGGGATGAAGAAAGTGCTTTAGAAGGGTAAAGAAAGTGCTTCTGAGGAAGTCACCTGTGGAATCCATGACTCCACCTGAAGGGACTATCCCTACAACATCATAGAAACCCTGGTACCTACCAAGACTTTCCCTAACCTCCACCTATTTGCAAATTTTTACTTCTCAATTATTCAGAATATGAACATTCTGATTTGCAAAATCTCACTGATAGTAAAAAAAATTAAAAGTCCCCCCTCATGGGTCCCCATTATACTTCTTCCCAGAAGAAAGTGCTGAGTTCAATTGGGATAGTGCAATTTCATCCATATGCTTTCTAGGTCTTCCCATGCTGATATTTGTACTTAACTAAGTAAGTGTGCTGTGGCAATTTCCCCATAATGATATGTTCTGTATAATATACTAAAAGTTATGTTTTACTTTAATAATACTTTGAACCTCTTTTATCCTTTTTAATAGTACATAGTGTTTCATAGCATGGTTTCTTCCTGCGGACATTCAACTTATTTTCAGAGTCTCATTTCCAATAATAATGCAGTGAACCCTCTGTACTGCCACATGCATGCAAAGATTTCTATAGGGAAAATTGTCAAATCAACATGTATGCATTATTAGTTTCACGAGCTTTCCAAATTGGGCTTTACCAATTAATAGTCTCAGAGCTAATGAGAACATGTTTCCCCACATTCTGACAAGACAGAATATTGTCTACTTTTTAGTTTTCTTCTGATCTAATATTTCACTGCTGTTCTAATTTTTAGTTTTCTGGTTACGAGAAAGCATACGCACATCTCCATAAACATCTGCTCCACTTTGGGTGTCACATCCACCGACTGAGTAACTACCCCCATTTGTTACTCCCTGCTGTGCGTCAACCCTCACTGCTCCACAATCTGCATCTCCGAGTCCCCTCCTCCTATTTGACTGGATGGTTCTCACTGTGCTTCTATTGTGTGCTCAGTGTCACCTCACTTGATTTGCCATCGCTGTTACCATCCACCCTGCACCCAGACAGAGCATCTCAAAGGCTGAAATCACAACCTCACACAGCCTTCATACAACCATCACAGCCTTAGCACCTGGCACAATATTCAGCATATAGTGGGTACTCAGCAAAAGAAATCCCAACCTGGGATAGAGAGATGGGTTAGTGGTTAGGAGTGAGGCCAGCTTTTGCAGAGAACTTAAGCTTAGTTTCAGACCCAACATTAGGCAGCTCATGGTGGTAACCTTTAACTCCAGCTCCAGGACACCCAGTGCCCTGCTCTGGATTCTGAGGGCACCTTCCCTCACATGCCCATACTTACACAGACATAAACACATACATATAATTGAAAATAATTATAAAAATAAAGCTTAAAAAGAATCGTCAACCCAGTTCATAATATCACTAAACAGCTGCAGAGTGTTTTACAGTCACAGAGCTCCTTCATATGTGTTTTCTCAGATGTCCAAATCAAGCCAGATTTGCGAGAATTAACATTTCAGGCAAAATGATAGGGCAAGGGTAGAGGAGCATAAACGGGCTGAATTGAATCACCAGCTGCATAATGAGAGCCCTGCCCAAGTTAATCAGCATCTCTTTAACCTCTGGACTTCCACGTGTATCCTATAAACAATGCTGTGATGTGGTGTATGCTGTGGTTACCATTAATGAATAAGGAAACTGCTTTGGACCTATAACAGGGCAGAACTTAGCTAGGTGGAGAAAACTAAGCTGAATGCTGGGAGAAAGGAGGACAGAGTCAGGGAGAAGCCATGTAGCCTCACCAGAGACAAATACTGAAACTTTACCAGGTAAGTCACTGCCATAGGGCGATACACAGATTAACAGAGATGGGTTAAATTTATATGTAAGAGTTAGCCAATAAGAAGTTAGACCTAATGGGGCCAAGCAATGATTCAATTAATACACTTTCTGTGTGGTTATTTTGGTTCTGGGTGGCAGAGACGAACAGCAACCTCTTAACAATAATGTTGTGCAAGAATTAGCAACATTCAGTCAACTACTAGATCACATAATCAGGATGAAAGTAGTTATCAACAAATTGGAGGAGATTAGTTTAAAAGGCAGTTACTAATTCAATAACCAAATATAAAAAATAAAGGAAAGGGCATACTAGTTAGGGGTGGGTCAACATCAGGCAAATAAACCTCTCTTTGAAATTCTGTAGAGAGCCGGGCGGTGGTGGCGCACGCCTTTCATCCCAGCACTCAGGAGGCAGAGGCAGACGGATCTCTGTGAGTTCGAGGCCAGCCTGGTCTACAAGTGCTAGTTCCAGGACAGGCTCTAAAAATGCTGCAGAGAAACCCTGTCTTGAAAAACCAAAAAAAAAAAAAAATGCAATTCTGTAGAGAATGGTGTACTTTTTCAAACTACAATGATCGAGATAAATAAACATCTTCTAAACTCTTTAATAGAATTCTCATATATTCTTGGTTGTGAGCCTAGCTTTTAACAGCTGAGCCATATCTCCAACCCTCTAATAGAATTTTCATAGCCAACAGGATATGAAAGCTTTCAGGGCATTAAAATGTTCAAATACAAAATCTACCAATTCTCTTAAAAAAAAAAAAACTATTCTATGAAACACGACGTCTACAAGATGACAAAGGTTTTTACATGTATCTTAGTAGGGTTTTATTGCTGTGAAGAGACGCCCTACCATAGCAACGTTTATATGGGAAAACATTTAATTCAGGGGGCTTACTGTTTCAGAGGTTTAGTCTATTATCATCAGGATGGGAAACATGATGGCATGAAGGTGAGCTTGGTGCTGGAAAAGGAGCCGAGTTCTACATCTTGGTCCACAGGCTACAGAAAGTAAACAGAAAGTGAACACTGGGCATAGCTTGAACATAGGAGACCTCAAAGCCTACAGTGATTCACTTCCTCCAACAGCATCATACCTCCTAATAGTGCCACTCCCTTTAGACACCATTTTCTTTCAATCCACCATCACATGTTTTTGTTGTTGTTGTTGTTGTTGTTTTGTTTTGTTTTTTTCCACATAAGTTCTTGCTATGTAGCCAGTGCTGTCCTAGAACTTGCTATGTAGACCAGACTGGCCTTGAACTCATGAAGATCCACTTGCCCTGGCCTTCTGAATGCTGGGGTTAAAGGCATGCATTCTTACTTCTTAAGTAAGAAAGAAAATTATCCACCCTTTCCTCCAAAATTTCCAAATAGAAATGCCGCTCCCCATGATACAGCCAGTATTTTCTCCGAGTCCCAAGTTTTATTGTAATTCACTCCTCTGCCCTAGTCTTCCCATTCAACACGCCCTCTATCTCTTCCCGAGCCTCTTCCCAGCCTTCTCTGTCATTTCTGGGACTTATTCCCCATGATTTAATTTAATATGGTCTCAAATTTTCGATTTAAACTATTTGTGTTTCTGGCAGGAAGCACAATGATAAAATAAAAGAGACTACCTGTCTCTTGGCAGCTGCGGAGCTCCCACAGTCCCCATGAGAGCCAGTCCTCAGGCAGGAGGCTTCCAGTCAGTTTCAGCTCAATTCATCCAAGCCCTGTGTCCAAAGTGCATGTTGTCTTCAGCAATAGGGTCTGCCTTCCAGTTCTGAGAAGTAACCACAGGCAATAGCAATAGCCTATGTTGTTATGGGAGACTCTTGTATTCCTCTGAACAGCAACTCAGTGGGAGGTTTCACATGCCTGTGACTGGCAGGTTTGTTAGAATGCATAGCTTTTGATTTTGCCCAGCTGTTAAGCCTCCAAACTACATAATTATGAAAATTATAAAATCTCCATAAATGGGAAATTTCAGATAGTCCCACCCTCTCATTAAAGAAAATAAAGGTGATCAATGGCTTTCAAAAGAGGGACAGTTAGTTTCCTCCAGGGATAAGCCATCATATAGGTTGTCCAATCTCAAAGTGCTCAGTGATGGACATATGTACATACAAGCAATGCCAAATGGACTCAGTGTGTTACATATACATGTGTGTATATGATTATATGTTTATACATAGTATTACATTATGTATTTTACATTATTATTTTTTACATTATAATAATAATTAAAGATGAGATCATGAACATGAGAGGGAGAGGCAGGGGCCACAGGAGGAGTTGGAATGGGGAAGAGGCAGGAGTGATGTAGATGCAGTGCTCATATGTGAATTTCTTAGAAACAAAAATGCGATGCATAAAAAAGTTTACCAAGACCCAACTAATGACTATTGTTGGAAACTCAGCAATCTGGTTCATCATGATGCCCTCTGATGAACGTTCTTGCCCTGCTCTAAGTAGTTATACTCTAGTCAATAGAAGATCGTTTTTCATATATAAATCTATCCTATCTACATTATTCTTGAGCTTGTTCTTGAGTTTAGTTTGTTTTGATTGATTTTTTCATTAAAATGTTTCATATGCAATATATGTTGATCATATTCTTCCCACCTCCTTACTCACCCAACTTTATATGTATTCTGTCTATCCTGCTTTCTCTTAAAAATAAGAAAAAAATCGAGAAACAAAACAAAACAAAAAACCTCCACAAAACTGAAAATCAAAATTAATAGGCAAAAGCCCAAAAAGACAAAAAAAAAATTCCAGAACAAATCAAAGTGAAGCAGAAAGTCCACAAAAGTACTATAGAGTTTGTTTTGTATTGGTCAACTTCTCCTGGGCACTCGAACTGCCCTGGACTGTGGTTGGTATACCGAGAAGAGTCATTGTACGCTAGCCTCATCATGGTTAGTGCCCTAGTATTCTTAAATTGTCTCACTAATGCAAGTTCAACTCCCCCCTCAGCAATCTTAACTTGTAAGCATCTCAGAATATTGCTTTCACGCATATCCTATACTGTCAAGATTCTTGGGGAATTCAATTCCTAAAATTTATGAGGGAATTTATTTACTATAATGGCTATGGAAGAAGACTGTACCGCTAGTTATTTAAAATACTCGCAGCACTTAGTGTAAGACTTTAATCCTAAAATTATGGATGCTGCTTTTAGCCAAAAAATGTTAATGAATCTATCAATGATTGGCAAAACTATCTATATTCTTATAATGAACAGTTCAGATGACTGTATCTCTGAGACTTATAGCCACATTATTTACTCTCCATGAGCTGACATGCCATGAACAAAACAATATTTCGGTACATAAATTTCATTTTTAGAATTATTAAAAATATATTTATGACTAAATGTTGGTAACAATTACTTTCCTGAAGAAAATAAGCACTCTTTATTGACCGTGAAATTATTTTAGCATTGAACTTTCACATCTAATGTCCACTTCCCATATGTTTCCATAAAATATAATAAAGCAGTCCAAGCAGAGGGCATTAACCACACAGTGTTCATTTCAGGCTTCTGGCTGAGCGAGCAGCTCAAAAACAAGCACTTCTTCTCTCCCCGAGAAGTTTTACACCACGAACAGTAAATGAATTCATCCACAAGGACAATGAGAGGGGGGAGAATCAACAGCCAGAGACTGTTGGCAGCCAGAAAGAAACGCAACAAATAGGGAGCTGACTCGGAAGCCTTGCATCCCAAGCTGGTGAGAGGGAATGTCAGCCAGCAGCCTCGGTTTGCACTGTAAAACTCCTCGAGACTGGGGGATTATCTATACAGGGTGCCTGTAAAAAGGGAAGTGAAAGCTAAAAGCAGCAATATTGGTGTTCAGGTGACCGAAAATGCAGCTTTCCTAATCCCTTAACTCTACACAGGTGGTCAACTGTGCTAGTCGGGAAAAGACTGGAGCTTTGTCCTTCAGAGAGGCTATGGTCAACCGGCTCTGGACCGGGAGAATCCTCCACTCCACCCTGGTGTCTACAATCTAGCCTATAATCTCACATCTACAGGCCAGACAAACCTTCCTAAGCAGTGCGAGCAGGCCTAGAGGACAGACCCAAATCACTAAGAGCCAGCATTCTAGTTTCATCTCTGGTGCTGTGATCAAGGACCCCAGCAACAAGGCACTTAGGGGAGAAAGGGTTTGCTGACAGTTCCAGGTTACTGTCCCCCACTGTGGGAAAAACTAGGTGACAAGAACTCGGAGAGGCTTCTTACATCACACTTACAGTCAAGAGCAGAGAAAAACGAATGCCTGTAGGGCAGGCCTTGTTTGTTTTCTCTCAAACAGTTCGAGACCTTCTGTCTAATGAATAGTGCCACCCACAGTGGCTGAGTCTTCCTACATCAGTTAACTTAAGACAATACCTCACAGATATATGCAGTGGCCAACCTAATACAGACAGTTCCTCAGACCAGGCCAGTTCATCCTACAGCCAAAAACCAGACAGAGTCAGCACATTTGGCAGCCGTTCCCAGTTGACCAGTACGCAGGATGCTCCAATGTTCCAATATAACTAAACAACCCAAGATCATCAGACGTCTGAAGTCAGACGTGGAAGGAAAGAGAAGAGGGGAGGGAGAGTAAAAAAGAAAACCTTCTTTTATTTTTATATTTTAACATTTTTAAATTTTTATATCGTGTGTGGGTGTTTTGCCTGCATATATGTCTATGCACTGTGTAACAGCAGTGCCTAGGGAGGCCAGAAAAGGGCATCAGATCCCCTGGAACTGGAATTACAAAAGGTTGTAGAGTACCATGTGCATACTAGAAATTGAACCCAGCTACTCTAGAAAAGCAAGCAGTGCTCTTATATATGAAGACATATTTCTAACGCCAGAAACCTTTTTTTTAATTAGAAATAGATTCTTCTCTCATATAATACATTCTGACCACAGTTTTCCCTCCCTCCATTCCTCCCAGCTATCCCCCTGCCTCCCCTCTCCCTGAGATCCACTCCCTTTTTTGTTTCAGATAAAGAACTTTACTAGCATACTTAGAAAAATAACTACAATTAATAACAACAATTAGCATCTTCAGAAAGATAAGATGCTACAATACTAAAAGGAGAACATATAAAATTAAAGAACTATTCAGTGACCAAACTACATCTAAAGTATGCTAGTAGCATTATTTTATAGTAGGGATCAAAGATGAAGTTAAGAATATTGTCCCCAAGAAAATGAAAAAAAAAGCAAAGAGATAAAAATAGGGCAGAAAAAAACTAGGGCAATTAGAAGAACAATTCAGATGAGCCATTATCTAAATGATAATACTAGGAGGGACAAAGGAAGATGGGAATATCATTTTTGAAGTAATTCAAGAATATATCTCAGACTGCAAACATGAATCTCTAGGTTGAAAGGTCTTTTTTATGCCTGACACTGTAAACATAAAGAAATCTTCACCAAACTTGATGTCCAAAGACTTCAAAACAGTTAGGACAAAGTGACATTCCAAGTTTCTAAAACACCAAGGCACAATGGTTTCAACTCTATGCTAGTAGGCCAGAAACTCATGAGTAAATTCCTTCAATCGTCTAAGGAAAGTTATCATAATCTAGGACTTTATTATCATCTGTTCTAAGTATCTATCACACAACAAACTGCCCTAGACTTGGTGGCTTAAAACAAGTGTTTTTCTTTTTGTTTTTTTAATATCTCACAATTTAGAGGGTTGGGAATTCAGGTAGAGCTTAGCTGGCCAGTTTTTGTCTCCATACAATGACCTCGGATATTTAGTAAGATACACAAAACTGTTATGCTGGGGGAAAAGATCCAAGAGAGCTCCATGGATGACCCAAGTTCAACTGGGTTCCCCTGTTTTCAGCATAGAGTTCTTTTTATAAACTGTATTCTGGAGATGCTTAGTCTAGTTTGCTGAATTACTGTAGTGGGTCCAGAGACTAGATTAGAAGGGCCAATAGCTACAGAAGAGCCGTTTGCTGCAGAATGACCAAAAGCCAGGAAAGAATAGATTTCTCTTACATCCAGAGTTGTTGTTGGGGTTTCTGTCCTGCCCAGTTCCCACAGTCATTAAGTCCCAAAGAAATCACACAGAGGTCTACATTAGTTATAAACTGATTGGCCCATTAACTCAGGCTTCTTATTAACTCTTACAACTTATATTAGCCCATGTGGCTCAGTACCTTATTCAGCAGGGCAGTCACTTTTTGCTTCTTCTGTGGTTGGGTCAGGACTGCAGAGGAATGGGCTTCCTGCTTCTCAGAATTCTCCTGTTTTCATTGACCCGCCTCTACTTCCTGTCTGGTTGTCCTGCCTCTACTTCCTGCCTGGCTACTGGTCAATCAGCGTTTATTTAAAATATAATTGACAGAATACAGACTATTCTCCAACACCAAAGAGTAAGGGAAACAAAGTAACTAGAGTGTCACAGGTGAACATGGGTATAATGTGGACAGAGCTGTAGAGTTGGGAGAAGACCACAACATGTGAATGTCAAAGCCAGGCAATTGGACGAGCAGTTGTGGGCTAACAGAATAGCAGGAGAGAAAAGATAGTTTCTAGTCATAAAGTGAACAGATTTAAATACAGAAAAAATCATGCACAGCAAGAGCCTATGTGGAGAGAAACAGTGGTTACCAGGCCCCTTATGATCCTGCAAGCTTTGCCTTTGTTGTTAGAAATTTGCCTGAAAATCTGGGTACCATTTGTGATTCAATTACCTTCACCCATAGGCGTAAAGAATTGGATTTGTGAATAAAATTTTTCTTCTTGGCACGTGGGAAAAACTATCTCCCTAATTTACAATTTTGGCAAAAATCACTTAACTCATCTTGTTTGAGAGCCAAAGCCTAGCTTTCCTGTTCTGTTTGTTTTACCAGTAACTGTTATTAAAACTTCAGGCCAGCTATTTTCCTGCTTCCTTTGTTTGCTTTGTCCTTATACAAATGCATGCCTGGGCTAGAAGCCATTCTTCCCTCCCTTTTTCTAGAATCCTAAACCCACACAAATAAAGATGCTGTTTGGCAGAAAAAAAAATTCCCCCTTCCATTTCCTCCTGCCAACCCCTCCCAGGTACCCCACCTTGCTCTCTTTCAAATTTATGGTCTCTTTTTCTTCAATTATTATTACATATATACCTAAGCCCATAAATATAACCTGTTCAGTCTGTGTAAGGCTACCTGCAAGCATATGATCTCATGGCTGACTACTTGGTATTGGATAACCATTTGGGATGCTCTTTCTTGGGGGAAGACTATTTATCTTCAGCTCAGTATTCCCCAGGTGCCTGTAGCTCTTTGTCTAGGGTTGAGGTCCCATGAGATTTCCTCCAGCCATGTTAGCATGTCCATTGGTGTCACTGTTGATCAGGTCCTGTTTAGGCTGCCATGTTGATGAGACTTCGTGAGTGTAACCTCACTGACATTTCTAGGAGACACAGACTCCTAAACTTCCTATTTTTCTGGCTCTTGCAATTTTTCTACCCCTCTTCTACAGTGTTTCCTGAGCATTAGGTGCAGAAATTATGCTACAAATGCATCATTAGGAACTGATTTCAGTGAGATTGCTTGAGTGTTTCGTCATTAAGGATGATATTGGCTATAGGTTTGTCACATATATCTTTTGCTATGTTGAGGAATATTTCCCTCCAGTCATACTCTCTCTAGAATTCTTATCATGAAGGCATATTGGATTTTGTCAAAGGTTTTTCTTTTATTTTCCTTTTTCTTGAGATCTCTCCTCCCCCCCTTCAACCCTCCCCCAAGGTCCCCATGCTCCCAATTTACTCAGGAGATCTTGTCTTTTTCTACTTTCTACTTCCCATGTAGATTAGATCTATGTAAGTCTCTCTTAGTGAACTCATTGTTGTCTAAGTTCTCTGGGATTGTGGTTTGTGGGCTGGTTTCCTTTGCTTTACGTTTAAAAAACACCTATGAGTGAGTACATGTGATAATTGTCTTTCTGTGTCTGGGTTACCTCACTCAAAATAATATTTTCTAGCTCTATCAATTTTCCTACAAAATTCAAGATGTCGTTATTTTTTTCTGTTTGTGTAGTACTCCAATGTGTAAATGTACCACATTTTCCTTATCAATTCTTCGGTCGAGGGGCATTCAGGTTGTTTCCAGGTTCTGGCTGTGACAAACAAAGCTGCTATGAACATAGTTGAGCACATGTCCTTGTGCCATGATTGAGCATCCTTTGGGTATATACCCAAAAGTGGTATTACTGGGTCTTGAGGAAGGTTGTTTCCCAATTTTCTGAGAGATTGCCACACTGACATCCAAAGGTGTTGTACCAGCTTGCATTCCCACCACGAATGCAGAAGTGTTCCCTTTACCCCACAGCCTCTCCTGCATAAGTTGTCATCGGTGTTTTTGATCTTGACCATTCTTACAGGTATAAGGTGGAATCTCAGAGTTGTTTTGATTTGCATTTCTCTGATGACTAAGGATTTTGAACATTTCCTTAAGTGTCTTTCAGCCATTTTAGATTCCTCTGTTGAGAGTTCTCTGTTTAGGTCTGTACTCCATTTTTTTTATTGGATTATGTGTTCTTTTGGTGACCAATTTCTTGAGTTCTTTGTATATTTTGGAGATTAGACCTCTGTCTGATATTAATCTAAACTTTTTTTTATTTTTTGGGTTTTGAGACAGGATTTCTCTATAGCTTTTGGAGCCTGTCTTGGAACTAACTCTTGTAGACCAGGCTGGCCTCGAACCCAAAGAGATCTACCTGCCTCTGCCTCCCGAGTGCTGAGATTAAGGCATGTGCCACCACCACTAGGCATGTCAAAGGCTTTTTCTATAGCTGTTGAGATGATCATATGATTTTTGTCTTTCAGTCCACTTTGAGGTTTATTACATTTAATGATTTTAGTAGGTTGAACCATCCCTGCAACTCCAGGATAAAACTGGCTTGGTCATGATAAATATTATATCTGATATATGTTTGTATTTGATTTGCAAGTTTCTCTTGAGCATTGTTTAATAAATGTTCATCAGAGATATTGACCTGTATTTTGGAGAGGGCTTTCTGTTGTTGTTGTTTTGAGTTTTTTATTGTTGCTGGTGGTGGTGGTGGTAGTGATTGATTTTTGTTACTGTTGTTCTTTGTTTTTTGTTTTGTTTTGATTTTTGATGGGAGATGAGGCAGTGTCTTTATCTGGTTTGTGTGTGTGTGTGTGTGTGTGTGTGTGTGTGTGTGTGTGTGTGTATTAGTGTAAAACTGGCTTCAAAAGAGATTGGGACTGCTCATTCTGTTTTTTCTTTTTTCTTCCTTCCTTTCTTCCTTCCTTCCTTCCTTTCTTTCTTTGAATAATTCAAGAAGTATTGTTTGTAGGTCTTCCCAAGAGATACTTCCAATGCATACTGAAAGCCCAAACATGATTCATACTCACATTTCTGAAGAATCTGAGGCAGTTGTCAAGGACTGTAATACAATGAGTATAATTTCACAATGATTGAAAATAAAGGGTGATTGTATATAAGGTTGTTAAATATGAATTTATGAAAATGAAGATGCATTTTTAAGAGTAATGGAATATTTATCAGTTAAATTATCATTCATTAGTTTATATATAGTCTTGTTTCAAAAAGAATTTTAGAAAGTCTATAAAAGTACAGGCAACATAACATTAAATTATGTTCAAATTAAATTAAAATCTTGGCAAAATAAAATAGAAAGTCAAAGATAGTACAAAAGGGAGCCAAGAAAATTGCTTGAAATGTCTATAATTATAACCCAATACTGGTGTCAAATTTGTCTCCAAGCCATGTGTCCATTAATATTAGATTTAGCTCCCAGTTAGAAAGACTTAACATATGGCTTGCAAATAAATCATGAGTTTACTTTCCTCACACAGAAAAGCTCAGAGACATGCAGTCTAGGACTGGTATTGAAGCTCGGCTCCACCCAGTCTCCCTGGGGACACAGGCTCCCCCAGCTCACCCCTTTACCTTTTCAAAATGGATCTTTGACTCCACAGTCCAAGACCGTAATATTCCTATTCTGAGCAGCAGAATGGAGGTAGGGAATAAAGAAAGAAAGAGCCAGAGTTGCCTTCCAGGTGTTCATTGACAAAGATGACTAGAAATTGCACTGTACGCTTCCAGCTCTATTGCATCATTGAGGCACTAGTGACAGACAGTGTGGGCACAAGGGAAGCAGGGAATAGAGTCGTCATTTCATGTGGACACGAGGGCTCCCACAAGCTCTGCAGCACACACATATGTATAGAAAAGAGCAGACCTCCAGGCAAAAGCTGCTTCCACAGCCTTGCAGCAGCCAAGAAAGAAAATTGCTCCACTTTTAAATAACAGACTGATAAAGACCAGTGACTGCTGAAGAAATTGCAGCAACTCTTGGTAGAAAGACTAGAAAGGTGTGGCCTTGCCGGGCTCCGTACGAAAGCAAAATTTTGATGTCATCAACAACACCCTTCCCATACAGGTGTGCCTTGTGTCAATACGGTCACAGTATAAACAGCACATTCACTGCGTCAGTGATGCCTGAGTTTGCTGAGTCCATCTTTATCGCTCTTCTAAAGTCACCACAGAAGCATGCTCCTTTGAATGCCATCGAGTATCTTAATATTAAATATATGCTTATGTATTTGTTTCAGAATTGAAGAAAAATCCTTTTACCTTCGTTTGAGGAAAAGAAACCATTGCAATCACAGGGACTACCAGAGTATCTCGAGAAATGGTGCGTAGCCTGCCACTCATGCCTTCACAAGGCACCTGTAAGAATCGCCTTTATTTGGGACGTATCACAAAACTTAGCATTAGACAGCCAGAACACAGTGAAGCCTCCCTTCTGCCAGCACTGCCCTCTCCGAGCTCAGTTTTCTGGTCTTTCAGCCATTTGCAAACACAAAAGGAGAACAGGTTGAAGACAAGGGAATATGAAGGTCAGATCAGTTACCCAATAGTGAAAAGAGTTCTAGTAATTCTCAGCCAAATGCAGGGATAAACAGCTCAAGAAGTGTGAGCTAAATGAGCCTTAGTTAAGCAAGGGCAAATCAAGGTCACTGCAAAAGCTCTGCTCTGCCAATTGAGCATTCTCCCACATTTCCGCAGAGGTCTGAGTTTTAAGCTTTACTCTCTACTCTCCACATGGACTAAGAGATGGCATACCGCTTCACGATGTCCATAATACCCTTGCTTAATAAGCCACAGCCTAGCTAATGCGATGAGTTACCATCTCTCATTTTAGAAAGATGTGGAGAAAGTGTGCAAGGAGCATCATGTTAACTGTGTTACCTACAAATAATGTATTTCCTAGAATAAGTATTCTACAGGAAATGAATATGCTACTTTTCTAAGAATGACAAAGATGTTTTAACTGGTTAATAGTAGCTGGCATTTACTGAGCTCCCACCAAATGCTGAAAAACATATTTTATGTTTTTCATATATATATACATATATATGTATATGTATATATGTGTGTGTGTGTGTGTGTGTGTGTGTGTGTATACAGTAAATCTGTTCCACAATAAACACTGTCAGCAAGTATTATTATATTTTCTGAGAACTAAGATAGCATTGATTGCCATCACTCTGGGAATGTTATGGTAGAGATGGGGAAGAAAACTTACAATGTACTCATTGACTACAGCACTCAACTTAATTACCCAACATGTTAAACCATTTTTCTCAGAATGGGGAAGGTATGAAGCTATCTACACTGCTACAGCTCAGAAAAAGGAGCTATGGACAGGTCAAGAGCTTTGTCCCAGGTCACAGAGATAGCAAGTTACATGCCTAAAACTTCTGCCCACCTTGCCTAAAGCCACCAGACACCAATGAAGGCCATTCCTCCAACATCCTATGATCTGCAAAGATCTATAGAGAAAGGTTATCCTTGCTTTACACACAAACACAACTAGTAGGGAATGGGCAATACCCGTGGAAGCTGCCTGTGACTCCTCACAGATACATGCTATTTCCTGTACTACTCTGCTTTAATGAGAAACTCAAAGAGCCCTCAGTGCTACAAAGACTCACTTCCAATACAGTCTGGGAAAAAGCAGAAGCTCATTCCTATGGTATATTTTGCAACTTTAGAAAATTATGTCTAATAGTCTGGTTTTTAAACTGAAAGGATAAAATATAGACAAAAGAAAATTGTACCATGAAATTGGATATTATAGTTCAATTTTTACCACATTTTAAAAATAAATGGTAAAACACTGTATCTAAGAAGAAAGATTGGTAGAACATGCCCTAAGATTGCTGTTTGAGAAAATTTGAATAATTATTGTTTTCTTCCCTCCAACTCTGGTTTTCTGAAAAGTTCTGTTTTTTAAATAAAACAAAAAACACACTAGAAAGAAATCGAGTCTAGAAAGAATAATAGGATAAAGGTATGTAATTAAGGCAGGATGATTGTTAATCCCAAAATCTATAAGAAAGAAACCAGTTATACAATTCTTATCCAAATTTGAAGCAAACTATAATTCAGTACTGGATAAGAAGATGGACTCTGGCCAGGCCCACCCCTGGGTTTCCAGAGAATGACCATGAGCCACATTTTACAGAAGTTTTAAAATACAAAACCCATAATTTACTGCATTTTTCATCAGGTCCAATCAAGGGCAAACGTACATCCTGATATATTCCCTGCTTGTGTATCTCCTGCCTACATGTGATCAAGCACATCCGGTATAGTAGATTCAAATTTATTTAGGAGTGAAATCATGTGTCTTGTTATTTCCCAAGCACCATAGCTCCCAGAATTCCAGGAAGCTATCTTGTCATCCTTGGGCAAGAGGGGCTCACAGATAAACTTTGGTTCTTACAGTGATAAGTAGTCAGACTCTTCATACGTGCACAGTACAATTGTCGTGTGTGTGTGTGTGTGTGTGTGTGTGTGTGTGTGTGTGTGTGTATGTGACTTCAGAGTCAACATTCCTCTCTTTCTCAAGACCCAGATATGTCAACATCACTTTACTTTCCCACCCCAAATCTGATGATCTTTTGTAAAAACCATGAAGAGCAGAGTGAGATACTCCAGAGTGCCCCTGGCAACAAAGAGTAGCCGGTTCTCCTTGTGCGTTCTGCTGTCTTATCAACAAACATTCCTTTAAAATCCAGGTTGTCCACAGCAAAAGGCAAAGGGAGGTAAGAGGAGGGAGTCATCACAAAGAAATGAATGTGAATTCAGCACAAAGTCTTCGCTTCTGTCAGTCCAGTGAATAGGAGCTGGAGAGATTTCTTTTTCTTCCATTTGCATTCCTCAGAATTATACAGATGTTCACCTTGTCTAACGTTATTGCTTCTTTGAATAACGCTTCTCATCAGATCTTCTAAGAACATAATTCTAAAAGGGTATTTTTAGTTTCCTATAGTCACCTGTTATCTAAAGTCCTGGTTTTATTCTCCAGCTCCTCTTCTAATTCTCTGTTGCTTTTCCTTGCTGTGCATTTTCTTTTGATATTATGCAGCGTGTAACCTGACTGCCCACACCAAGTTATTTCAATTACTCCCCGAGGTTTTTATTAGATATAGGAAAAGTCAGTTTTCCACATTCTGCATATTTATGGCTGCATTTACTTTTCAGAACCAGCAAGAAAGATAAAAGGGGGAAGAAACAGTTGAATAGAATATTAAAGAGTTTCTTTTAAATTGTATAGTAAAAATTAAAGAAACAGCTCCTATTTTCATCTTGACTGTCGTATAAAAGATCTTTTCAGTGTCTGCCAATGCGTACAGAGCCTTTTAGAGTGTGAAGTGTGGGGGTCATTATGATTCCGGGAATAATGCTGTGATGTGAGGCTTAGGAAGTAGCAGGCCCACCCTATCTTCTCATAATCAGAAAGGGAGATGGTCTGCAATGGTCCTTTTAACTCCAACCTTCTGAAACAGACAGGGCAAGAGGTGACCAATGCATCATAAGGGACAGGGCAAGAGGTGGCCAATGCATCATAAGGGACAGGGTCAGAGTGCTGTGTGTTGACCGGTCCCTCACCTTACCTGTCAGAGATGGAAAGTGAGATCCAGGGAAGAAAGAGCAGCCCGCCCCCCCCACCCCCCGCTTTGGTTATCTTACAAAATCTTTCCTTGAAGAACAGAATGGAACTGGGCCTGGGAAGTGATACTAGAATCTTACTTTGGGTGGCCTGGATGACAAGCTAGCTTGAATGGGTCATCTTCACTCCATTCTTTCTTGGACAGACATCACACTCAAAATCGTCACTGTGGTAAGAGTGAGGACTTGGTTTGACTTCTGCAACCCTAGCCTCCCGCCTTGTTATTACTGTGCAAACGTCATAAAGCATTGGGCCTTTTTGACCCAGACAGGCCACCATACATAAAAGAGATATAAGCACATTTGAGTGCCACAGGGTTTGGTGTGGAGAGGTGAGCAGAAGGAGGATCAAGAAACACACTTTCCTAAACATCCATCAGCAGCACACCGCTGAAACAGGTGCTGCCAGCCCCATCTGTACTATTCTTTATTCAGTAGTTTTAAATCAGTCCCATTTTCAATGTCAAAGCTTCTCAAACAAACACAGCAGATAAATGTAAACGATACCTGTCAATGATAAGAGCTGGGCCTCTCAGAGATGGGATAGCAATGCTTAAATAGGCACTCAGATCCCTACAGACAGTGACAGGCAGGAGGGAAGAGCGATGCAGTGGGGCCGCAGATGCACCTGGAAACAGAAGTGGCTTTCTCTGTGAAGAAGAGACTCGGAGGGGAGAGAATGGAGAAATGACAGAAACTAACAACGGCAAGTCTAACACTGAGAACAGGAGCTACGGTTCAGAATAGAGACGAGCCAGACAAGGAAAGGAGTCCTTGCGGTGGGAAGCCCTTGGGTTGCACCCTGCCAGGGCTGCGAAGAAAGAGTTATTCCTCAGCATTCTGCGGGCACTAGAGTCAGACTGGAGAAACAAGCAGAGTTCCAGAGCATCCTGAGGCCAGCAGGGTTGGGGCTGGAGAACAGCCTTGGCTGCTTGAGCTCAGGAGCATGCTGAGGGCTGAGACTTAATAAACTGGAGGAGAATTGAGCTTGAGATGTCACTCTGTTTTCGGCAAAGAGCCCATCTCTCAAAGACTAAATCATCAGGGAGGTAATTGGCACCCAGCTGTGGAGGCTGTCATAGAAACTGTGGTATCTGAAACCACCTGCCATACCCGTGCTACAATACTCCAGTCTTCAAATCTGGGTGTTCATTAGTCATCAGGACTTAGGAGGATGCAGAAAGTAGGAGATCTGGCCCTCTGTCCTCTTTGTCTGGTTCCATGTCCTCACCCACACCCAAGAGAGCCAACTGCTCCTTCACACAGGTTCTTTGTCAGTGCTGAAGTTGAGCTTTCATGGGCTTAGGGTTGGGTCACTTGCTTTAAGTCTAGCTCCCTGATGGACAGGAATCAGAAGGCTTGTGAGATCCATGGCAGTAAGTGTAACACTGACCTTAGTTAGCATCGCTAAGCAGGGACTTGCTATCCAATAATTTTTCTTTAACCTAAAAGCTCTCAAGTTAATTTTAACCTTTAAGGAGGACTAAAGCATGGCTAGTGGTCTTTTACAACTAAAATACCACCATGTTTTTCCTTTAACACAGTGGTTCTCAGCATTCATAGTGCTGCAGCCCTTTAATACATTTCCTCTTGTTGTGGTGACCCCCGACCATAACATTATTTTCATTGCTACTTCAGAGCTGTAATTTTGCTACTGTTATGAATTATAATGTAAATATCTGTGTTCTCTAAGGGTCTTAGAATGCCAAAGCAGTTGTGACCCACACGTTGAGAACTGCTTTAATCAAGGACAGGAACCGTACTGAGATAACACTTCATACTTGCTAAGATGACCATTATCAAAAAAAACCTAATGACAAGTATTGGCTAGGACATGAAGAAATTAGAATCATGTATTATTGGAGAGAATGTGGAGTCTTCTATCCATTTTAGAAGGTAGCATGATAATTCCTCTAAATATGAAAACCTGAATTACGGTATGATTGATCAATTCCACATATGAATATTTATCTGAGATAATTAAGAACAGGATCTCAAAGAGATGCTGGCATTACCTTCTTCTTTACATCATCATTCGTAACAGTCAAGATGCAGAACAAGGCTAAATGTCCACCAACATGAAAATGGATAGAGAAAATAAGATGCATAAATGCAACACAACACTATTCCCCCTTTTAGGGAGAAGAAAACCCTGTCTAACCCAACAACACAATGAATCTCAAAGCAGAGTCTTCTATGAAGCATCTAAAGTAGTCAGACTTAGAAAAACACAGAGCAGTTTGGCAATTAGCAAGGACTAATGGGGGTGATATAAAGCATAATTTTAAGTAAAGAAAAATACGTAAGCCATCTTCCGAAATAAATAAAACTCCATTGCCTTAAAAAAAAAAAAAACCCTAGTCCTGACCCTCAATTGCCTACTATACAGCTCACAGGCCACAGAGGAAAAGACTCGTGGGTTTATGGGATGCTCATGGACCCCCGCTATGAATGCCAAGTGAGATTTTACAAGCTCGACATACTCTTTGCACTGACCGTCTTCCTCATTTTATTTTTGCATATCTAGCAAAACTTTTGTGTAAACACTTGGATTGGAAGGTTTTGTTTGCAGAAATGCTAAAATATTTAAGGCACATTTTGTGATGGGATAAAACTTCCCATTACAGAGGGAGGGGGGATCTCTCCCTGGGCACCCACAACAGACAAAGTGGAGAGCAGAATTCCTGGGAAAAGCCTAGATTAGTTACTGGCAACTGTAAACTGCCAAAGTGTGCTTTTGCATCTTCACCAGCCTCCCACACCCACTGAGATCCTTGCTGCAAAGCTAATTTGGTCATGAACCTCTCATGCTCTCTGCCAACACCACAAACTCCACACTGAACAAACTTCACTTGGCCTGCTCCTTCCTCTGGGTTTTGTTAAACCCTTAGAAGAATGGGAGAGAGTGGAAGAGACCTAGAGAAGCTAGGGGAAAAGGCAATGGTCAGGCCAGCCTGGGAAACTCGGAGTAGGGTCATCAACATAAGCACTTGGCATGGGAGCCTGACAATCTCAGTTCAGTCCCAGGAACCAAGCAGAGATCTCCACACGCACAGTGGGACACCCCTACTTCACACACACACACACACACACACACACACACACACATCAGAAAAAGTTTAAAAACAAAATGTACTTAAAAAGAAAGTGCTGGGAAGACTAGGTAAACAGTCTAGAGGCTAGAGACTAGAGAAGGAAGGGTAGAGTGTTGTGGTTTAATTGGTTTACTAAACGTCTTCACAGAGTATAAAGGAATATTCTACAATATTCCACCCCTGCCTTTTTTTTTTGACCTGGCAGCCCAAAAAAATCCATCTACAGAAGAAAGAATTCCCCAGAGAGTATGAGGAAGGAGGCCCTGAGTTCAGATGACCGGAGTTGGGGTGGGAGGCAACAGAGGAAACTGTCCTTGGCAGCTAGGTGATGGGGCAAGCTCAGCAGCCATTGAGTGACCACTGAACTGTGTTCTCCTGGCACACCACTGCCCTTGAGGTGAAATACAGGAAAAATGAGAGGAACAGAATACAGGAGAGAGACCAGGTGGCTCTGGTGTGACTGTCTGACTGGCTAAGAGTCAAGACCTATTACACAGCTCACCAAATTGCCTACAAGGGCCAGACTCCTGTTTTTGAGAAAACTCTCTCTCTCTCTCTCTCTCTCTCTCTCTCTCTCTCTCTCTCTCTCTCTCTCTCTCTCTCTTCCTCCCTCCCCCTTTCTTTCTCTAACACACACACACACACACACACACACACAAATTATATGCCATATTGACCGTCAAACATGTATATTGACTTTGTGTGACCTATGAACCCTAAGAATTTCTTAGACCTTCCTGGCTTACGTTTTTATATTATTAGCACTCCTTTCTATAAACCTGTACAGGGACACCTCACTCACTACTTTATAATTACTTTATTAAGAAAAAATCATTAAGGAGGCCTGCCTGTGTCTGAAGAGAAACAGTGGAAAAGGAGTCCCTCTCCCCACCAAGCTCTGAGAGGAGGGGAGGGACGGGAAACTTTGGGATGTAAAAACAAAAAAATAAACATTTTTTTATTTTAAAATTAAAAAAAATCATTAGTTAAGAATAAGTATCTTAAGATGTTTTTACTTATTCTTTTGAATTCAAATAGCCACTCTATACTTTGAACAACGTAACTTCAAAAGTCACATACATTGTTTTACGTATATTTTAGGACATTTAACACCACTCTCTCCATAGACACCTGTAACTACTCTTGCGTATGTACTTCTGTCCTTTTCTTAAATAAAACAACAACAACAAAATCCATTATTTCCCTTAATACGGACCCGTTCTGAAATTCTTTTCTGTGGGGTTAGTCTACACCCTGGCTTTTTCTGGGTAGCTGTCTCTGATAAAAACCCTCAGACTGAACAGCTGGCAACAGTGAGCTGTTACTCCTGCTTCCAGGGACACATCACCAGCAGACGAGGTGTCCATCAGTGTAGGTCACAGGACCATGTCTATAAACCACACAAGACAACTCTCTCTCCTCTCCCCTCCAGAGAAAAACCAGGGCAGAGGCAAACCCTATATTAAAGCAATGATTTCCTGGCTTTCATTAACTCTAACATTTGAACGCCATTCTCTGAAGCAAACCCAGAGGACTTCAAAAGGCCTTTGTGTGATGCTGGCAGATAGGTGATTTGACCTCATCCAAATCCTAACCCATCTTTATCTAACTTCGTAACAAGTCATTTCTTCAATTTAAGCCTCCATTTCTATCTGTAAGAGATAAAACGAGACTAATCTCAAATTCATCCACATTCTAAGATTCTGAAATTAAAAATCAGAATATTCTGTTTTTCAAAATGCTTTCCTGATTTTTTTTGACTTGGGGGTTGTTTTTGTGTGTGTGTGTGTGTGTGTGTGTGTTAGTTTTGTTTTTCAGAGATCGGGTCTCACTAAGCAACCCTGGCTCACCTCTTATTAATGATCTCCCTACCTTGGCAAGCATCGCCCACCCAGCAACTCATGTTTCTGTCTTATTTGTCACTGACACTTAAAAATCAAGGATTTTTATGCTTTAAGAAAAAAGATCCATCTTCCTTTTCCCCTTAGAAGAAGAGCAGCTGTGGCACTGCGTCTGCTGTCATCAGTCGGAGCTAAGGAGCTGGTCCCTAGGGCAGTACACTGTGGAGCTCGCTATGCTCCATCACAGGTAGAACAGCTCTCTGTCTCTGCAGCCATTCTAGTTTCTATCTTCTCCCATCATAGAATCTGAGACTGGCTCAAGACAAAGAAGAGCAAGGACCCCTGCTTCCTGTGTCTCTCCCAGTCACCTTCCTATAACTTGTTTTCCTAAAACAAAATCCCAAATCTCTCTATCTATAGTCTAAGAAGATATAGAAGTCCAAGTTTCTATCCAGCCCTTCAGCATACTCATCCCTGAGCACTCAGCCTGTGCATGGGCAATGCACATGATAACAAACATCTATTTATTTTCTCTTGTGATTCCGTCTTTGGCCAGTTTATTATTATGAGACCCTATGTCAGCTGAGCACAGGAAAGATGTCTTTCTTCACCTGGATACCACAGAGTAACCAGCAGAAGTGGGCAGTGGCTTTGGAGGGGCACATTCTAATAAGAACAGGCATGGCAACAGTCACCTTGCCATAAGACATATCTAATAGGAAAACGGTGCTTCCCCAATGAGCAAGAGCACTATTGAGGCTGATTCTAGACCTAGAAACACCACACAGGACATGCTGCACAAAATGGAGACCAGGACCAGTTCTTCCCATAGCCTGGATAATCATGTTTTACCCAGAACCTGAGCCCATTAGTCTGGGACAAACTGTTCAGGCCATCCTTAGAGGCTGGTGTTTGGGTGTGACTTTGTTACATGCATGCGCACATACTGATAAATATCGAGTACCAGCTCAAAACTACATACTTTGTCCTCAGTGAATCCAAAAGCAACTCTACGTTTGCAGATAAGAAAAATGGGGCTAAGAGAAGTTACATAACGTATCATGATCCATTACCTCTTCAGTGATAGACTTTTAACCGTGTCTGTTTCCTACTGAAGGTCACATTTTCAGCCATGCCGCACTGTTCCCTTTCTAGACTGTGGCCTGACAACTGTCATCTTTTCTGTCTTGGATCATCAGCATTAGATACCTTAACCCAACACTTCTGAGACAGTTCTCTTAGTCTCCTTGGGAAAGAATAAAATCAAAAAGAAGAAAGAATAAAGAGACAAACTATAATTGAACTATAAAAAATAATACTGCAGACTAAGCTGAACTCAGTTGCACACGCAAGGATTCCTTATTTTTAGACGTCCCATGATCTCTATTCTGGAACAAAATAGGTTTTGGACCTTAAACTAACTGAGCTTCCGGTATTGTATTTTTGCCAAAATAATTGCATAACCCGAGTTTAGTCATGAGGAAATGTTAAGACAAACCCAAACTAAAAGCCACTTAAAAAGAATTGGCCAGTAGCATTCAAATTTGTCAAGGACATAAAGGCAGAGACAAAGCAATCTGTTCAGACTAAAGAGACCGAAGAGCCAAGTACAGTGAATTAGACCAAGACCAGGAAGAAGCCATCAGTGGCATTTAAGTTATGAATTTAGATTAGACAACAGCATTGTACTCATATTGGTTTTGTGTTTGATCATTATAATTATTATAGGTGTATATATTTAGAAAGATCTATGTAAAGAATGTGTGAAGATCTTTGTCCTATTTTTATATTATTTTATATTGTTATATTTTTATATTATTTTAGCAATTGTTTCAGAATAAAAATGTCTGTAATACCTTCAAAAGCCTTAAGAACAGCCCTGGAGGGAAGCTCTGAGGTCGCCAGTGTCACACTGAAATAGGACTCCAGGAAGTATGTGGGGAGCACTACTACTGAGCTGAGCATTTGATCACAACACAAAACCTTGAAAGGAGATGGCAGAGATTATTTATAGCAGAACATCTAGGCCATTTCTGTTTGGGGAGCCTGAGAGAGTGTGGCCACAGCAGTAGAATCTTTAGTATGCAGCTTTTAAATACTCCATCTGAAAACAAAATGATATAAAAACACCCAATGCCTACAGGTCAAAAATTTTTCCTCTTAATTATCCAACATATCTCTAAGATACAATAATTAATAATAATAGGAACTTTTTTTGAAACAGGATTTTTCTGTAGTTTTTGGAGCCTGTCTTAGATCTACCTCTTGTAGACCATGCTGGCCATGAACACAAGGATCTGCCTGCCTCTTCCCCCCAAGTGCTGGGATTAAAGGCATGTGCCACCACCAACCGGCAATAATAGGAACTTTTAAGAAAAAAATTACAACATGACACATATCATTATAGTTGAACTAATCTCTCTTTTACTATGTAATTACTATGTAATTAACTTTTCACCATGTAACTTGTAAGAGTTTAGAATTTAAAAAAAAATCTTTAAACAATGGAGATACTTTTATCCAAGTGGAAGTATTTCTTTGGATTTATTCATACAACCTTGTGACAGTTAGTATTAATTGCCAACTTAACAAAATCTAGAATCACCTGGGAGATGGGCCTCTGGTCATGTCCAGGATTGGGGTATGTCTTCATTCCATTCATTGGAATGGGAAGACCCATCCATTAAGGGTGGTACCATTCCCTAGACAGGGGATCCTGGATTATATAGGAGTAGGGAAAGAAAGCTAAGAACTAGCATGCATAAATTCATTTTCTCTCTACTCTTGACTATGGATGTAGTGTGACCAGATACTTTAAGCTCTTGCTACCTTATGTAGCATGATGAGCTATGCTTTGAATTGTAAATCCTTATCCCTAAAGTTGCCTTTGTCAAAGTATTTTATCATCTCAACAAAAAAGAAACGAAGAAACCTTGTATAGGTAGGAGCAGGGCTTATGACAGCAACCATGTGAAGAATTCTCCTTCACTAAGCTAGGATCAGCACACCTGCATTGCAAATACTTTGTTTTAATTGAATGTACTTGTCAGTATGCTGAAGTTGTAGAGCATCTTCTTTCAATATTCTGTTTTGTTTAGAACTTTAAATACCAAGGCACCAACTGGAAAGCTATCTGCTGTGTCTACAGACAGCTTAAATGATCTTGGGGTTTATGTAAGCATGGAGGTGCTTTGCCTTCCCGTCTTCATTGTCTTGCTCTTCAATTTTACAATGAGTTCTAGAAATAGAAAATGAGCAAGGTAAAGGCCTCACCTTCATGGAGGTCATAATCAAATGGGAAAGAGACAAACAAGAAAGGAATCACAGTTCCGTCAGAGTGTCGCTGAGGCAAAAACCTCCGGAGGTGAGAGACCCTTAACTCTGAAGAAGTAGAAGATGTCACAGCAAAGTTAAGATTTAAGCAGTATCCAAATGGTGGAAGGAGGTGGTGAGTTGGGTGGGTTGGGGCTGGAGGCAATGGCTTTGGGGAGACGAGGAGCTCAACTTCTAGCAACACAGGCGAAGGGCGCTCGTGAAGATGTGGCACTGGAGGTAGAGTACAGTCACAATTGGAAGCATATTTTACCCTATCCAAATATTTTTAGGGAATTTGTCTTGCTTGTGACAGAAACGTTTGTGATATGAGGCATTCCCATAGTGGAAACACTGTCAGGAACTGTCACAACAAACACTTGTTAAATGCCTGGGATCTGGGGCCCAAGATCAATATCTTAGTCTCAAGACTTCTGTTTATTGCAAACAAACATTTTTAGAAGAGAAGAAATGTAAAAATTCTTATTTTCTCAACAAATCTTTCTTTTGAAAATGCTTGATGAATTATAGACGTGTAAGAAAAATCTACATCATTTGAAACTGAGTTTATGTGGAGAAAAGAAATTGTCAGATGATATGCAAGCATGGTCTGCTAGAATACCCATTAAATAAACCAGAGAAAACTAGATAACACTATCATAAGAGAGAAATGGTCCCTGAATAGCTCTAGCTTTAAAAGCAAAGAGAAATGGGAAACCTCACAAAATTGTAGGGAAAGACCAGAATCCATTCCAGAACAATTGGGTGGTTTGGGGAGCTCCCACTTGCAGCAAGAGGGAGCGAAGGCAACAGATGGCCTCAGCCATGGCTTAAGGCAGGCTCAGAAAATCAGCACTGTGCTTTCAGCAGTGGCTATTTTAAAGCACAGGAGGGGGCTAAGGAGATGCTTCAGTAGGTAAGAGGATTTGCTCTGTAAGCATAAATGCCTGTGCTCAAAACCCAAGCACTCATGTAAAAAGCTAGACATGACTGCCTGTTCCTGTAAGCCCAACATTCAGGGAAGATTCACATGGATCCCAGGAGCTCGTTGGTCAGGCAGACAAGTGAAAATGGCCAGCTTTGAGCTTAGTGAGATACTCTGTCTCAAGGCGATTGGGCACAGAATGGCAGAGGGAACCATCAGTATCTTCCTCTGGCCTCCACACTAGCACACGCAGACACACCTCACATATGTACACCATACACAAAAGAGCAGGAAATGAGGACATATTCAGACAAAAGGTGGTGGATGCCTCACTGAAAGGAAACATCTAGAAAACCCTACAGTGCTAGAATTCTGCATCATACTGGAACAGCCACAGGATGCCATTTAAAAAAGACCCTGTTTTATGGGTGTCTCCATGGCCCAAGACCCCCCCTCCCCCATGAACCGCATGCTGGGGGAACTCATAACAAGTGTCATAGTAATATATGGTAAAACATGTTCATCAAAAAACTTCTAGGCTTTACGGGTGTAACCAGCATGTGAGGCATCACCTGTGAGGGACTGACATCTATGGGATAATTGTCTGTAACTTATCTCCAGAGAAAGGTTCAGCAACAGCATCCCCAGCCCCTAAAGAACCACCATGACTTTCAAACAGAATACTAGCAAAATTTGTCAGGTATAGTGACACACATCTATAATCCCAGAAGTCAGGAATTAGAAGGAAAAGGATCTAGAGTTTTGAACTATCTTGGGCTGAATAATAAAACCTTTATCTAAAACAATAAAACAAAATTTAAATAAACTAAAATAATACAGAGGAATAAAAGGATAAAGCAAAAATGAAACAAATAACAAAATGGTAGACTGAAATTTAAATGTAACAATGATTACACTGAATCTTTTAGCAAATAATATTAGAATAGACTGAAATATAAAATATCACATTGAAACATATTATTTTGATGCTGTCTAAAAAATAAAAAGAGTAAATTAAAAGCACCAGCTCTAGGCTAGACTTGTTTCTCAATGGCAGAGTGCATGCTTAGTGGGTATAAGATTCAGGGTTCAACCCCAACACAAATGACAAAACCTAATAAAAATAACCTACAAAACTGGAGACTGTCTACAAGAAATTCACTCCAAATACAGGGAAGTGAATGAGCTAAGTGGTGAGAAAAGATATACCACGCTAGTACTAATCTATGTAAGCTGGAGTGACTGTAGGATTGTCAGAAAGCTGGACTTCAAAGAAATTATAGCAGCCAAGATGAGTATCTTAACAATAAAAGGATTAATTCACTGAGAGGCTATTGAAAGACCCCAGTGTGGGGAGACTCTCACTCAAGTCTCGGGATAACACAACCCCCCCCCCCCCCCGCCAGTAACTCACGAGAGACCGTCCTTGCTGTAATCACATGAGGTTTAATGAGATGAGACGGGAACCAGTGCACTGGGGCTGAGACTCATAACCCACACAGGGGAAGAGTTCGACCCCAGTGACCGGGAGAAGGGGCTTTTAAGGGAAGAAACCATTGCCCAGTGATCCAAAAGGAGCAGGGAGGGTGTAGAAAATTCTGAGAATACCAGTGATGATCACTTGGGGGCAGCTCCCTGCCTCTCAAGACCACTCTCAGGGTCATAATCAGCTAGTTCCTTTCTCAAGATTATTCTCAAGATTACAATCTAACTTTATCTTCAGCTGGTTCCTGAAACACAGTCACTGAATCAGCTAATCCTATATTCCTGATTTTTCTCTCCCTGCTTAGATTTTTGGCTATTTTCTTCCTGCTGGGGGTAGGGGGGAAAACCTGGATTTATCCAGGGCTTTCTTTGGGGAGATCTGGTTTTATCCAGGTCTTTCAGCTATAACACCATTACATATATCTCTTAGTTATGGTTTTTATTGCTGTGAAGAGATACCATGACCATGGCAATACTTATAAAGAAAACTTTTAATTGGCATGGCTCTTTACAGTTTCAGAAGGTCAGTTCATTGCCAGCATGACAGAGAGCATGCTGGTGTGCAGGCAGGCATGGTGCTGGAGCAGTAGCTGAGTGTCCTATGTCTTGTAGGCAAAAGTAAGTCAACTGAGACACTGGGTGGTATCCCAAGTGTAGGAAAACTCAAAGCCCACGCCCACAGTGGTACACTTCCTCCAATAATGCCATTCCCACTCTAACAAGTGGCACTCCCTACAGAATTATGGGAGCAATTACATTCAAACAGAACATTAAAGTACATGAGACAAAATTGTCAGACCAGAAAGGAGATGTAAACACAGTAATGACTGCAACTGGAGATGTACTAGTAATATTCAGAGCTAGGAAACATGTGATTGATAGATACCAGGTATGTCATTGCATGCAACTATCAAGTGTTTTCTGCTTTAGGAAGAATTCCTACCCTTTAAAAACATACTTCCACACACATGAGATAAGCAAAAAATTAAATAAAGAACTTACACTAAGAAAATGTAATCAGAAGCCAAAGAGAATACAATAAATACTACACATGAGAAGAAGGGATGAAGATTTGTATCTGATGACATAAATTGTAACCTCTTCATGGATGAAGAAAGGGCATGCAAAGAAGGCATGAGGTGATGAACAAGATACACAAGGAAGGCTTTCCTCAATCCTTCCCTTTTGTTTTCTAATGTTAGACCCTGTGTTGGCTCACTCACACAGACACACGTGGAGAATGGGAGTGGAGACCATATTGTCAGAAACAAAAGAAAGAAAACTTATTTTAATCTTAAATTTTTTTGATAAGTAGTATCTGCTGTTATAATACACAAACAGAAAATTAAAATAAAGGTATTCAAAACAAGTAGATCCACTGTCATCCTGCATATGAGAGAGCTCAGATAGGGGGAGGACACACAAGGCCCATTTGTGCCTTTGCCTGTAGAGGCTGGAAGAGGCATCAGATCCCCTAGAACTGGAGTTAAAGATGGTTGTGAACTGCTATGTATGAGCTGGGAACCAAACCTGGGTCCTCTGTAAGTGGAGCCAGTGCCCTTAACCACTGAGCCACCTTTCCAGACCCAACATCTTGTACTTGACATACAGTGTTTCCTGTGGGTCTCTCAATGATCAAATCATTTAAAACCTAACCTGTGTGGGATTTGTATCATAAAATGAAGCATCTTTTACAATCACCGGATTCATGGCCAATGTCTAAAAAATCAGGAGGTTTTTTTTTGGCAAAAAGTCCCATGTATCCCATTTCCATTTTGAAGACAAGTCTGACGACATGGACCACACAGATTCATCAGGACTGAGCAATGGCTGCTCTTTATAGGGTGGGTTCAACAGCACTGCACCTGTAGGCTCTGTGGGCATCTGAGCTTGAAGTTCTGCACATGGTTTGGAGACTCTGCGTGTTTTCTTTGAATGTATTTGTGGTTAATAAACTAAAATGTACTTCCTAATCCTCCCCATGGATTCTTATAGAACACCTAAAATAACATACTTTAAATCCCTGCTGTTTATAAGGAACAGCTATTACAATGATGGCTATCCTTACTAGAGACCAGACATGTTTCTCTTCCTATTTCTGGGCCTTATCTATGAATTAGGCAGATTGACCAAGAGCTAGTAACACGACATAAAGGGTGTCAAAAGGCAGGTTTTGAAGCTAATGCTGCTGAAACCTGGGGTTCCCTCACTTGATTGCTGACCATACTTATGTATAAAAGTTGCAAGATTCCAACATTTTAACCACAGTTGGTCTGGGCTCCCGTGTCTGCGCTATATTTTCTGCCCAATGTCTGGATGTTTTGTGTTTATGTTCTTGCCTTTAAGGAGAGTCTCCAAAATTATGCAAACTCAGAACTTGAAAACCTCAGATCTGCTCTGTTGACTGCAGATAGTCACAGCTAACACAGCACTTAGCTGTAACTGTTTCTGAGAACTGCATACAGAGCATTGTGGATGGATTAATGTGTTGCTATTTTAGGACCTCAGTAAACAGTTAAAGTTTCCACCCTCAGGGCTTTCTGAATCCCCAACACTTTATGACTATAGCTTGTTTAGTAACATTGGGCTTCCAAAGAACAAGACTGTGTATTTTCTAGTCTCTGATCAATATTCAGAACTAATTACAACACCTGACATAGTAAATACTCAGTATGTTTTGCTAAAAGTAATGATTTAATTTTTTTGTTTGTTTTTCAAGACAGGGTTTCTCTGTAGCTTGGGAGCCTGTCCTGGAACTAACTCTTGTAGATCAGGCTCACAAACATCTGCCCACCTCTGCCTCCCAAATGGTGGGATTAAAGACGTGCGCCACCACCACCTGGCATGATTTACTTTTTGACGACTTATTCTAGTTATATTTAAATGTTCTCCTTTTCTTTCCAGGAAAACACTAGGGCCTATTGTCAGGCACTAAAAGTAACGGGTTCACTTAGAATATCACGAAAGATAGTTTCTAAGTTGAGAGAATACATAGATGTGAGGTACTTGGTGATATGGTCAATACCAGCCCAGTGGGACCATGTGTTGAAATTCAGTTAGGGAGAGCGAAGTGATGCTGAGGTCATGAGACCTTCTCTTCTTGTGATAGATACACACTAGTTAAAGGACACCACAGCTCAGCCTTTAAAGGCCTGTAGGGACTCTTCTACTCTTAACAGGGGACATGAAGGTTCTCCACTGGACCGCATTAACCAATAATAAAAGTCCTCTATTCCAGGGCCAAACTTTTTCATTTCTGTGAAACTAAAATTGCAAAGTACAAAAGGTATAATGTCTTCAAATATTTGCCTTTTTCTGCCACGTCCCACAGGCTAAGGCTCTGTCCTTGCTGCTTATTACCTGCCGGCTGTCATTGCTGTAGTAGTTTCTCCAGCGGCAGATACATCAACACTCAGAAGCTGAGGAGACACCTACAGAAGAGGACACTAAAGACTGGGAAGGAGAAAGATGTGGTACCCAGTCTGAAAAAAGACTAGTAGAAAATAAAGAACAGAGACTAGGAAAAAAAATAGAGTGGGAGAGACAATAACTACTTAGGTGACTTTATAAAACTGAGATTTCCATGAGGGAGTGGAAAGGATGAAAAACACAAGGACTTTGCAGCAGAGAGGATTCGGTACAAGAAAAGACAGGCATTAGGTAATGAATAAGTGGTTTCTTGCTTCCTATTTGTGGTTACTTCTTTGTTTTGTGTTTTGTTTGTTTGTTGCTATTTTGAGACAGGATCTTACTTATGTAGGCCAGGCTGGCTTTGAGCTCTGCATCTTCAGCCTACAGGATGCTAATATATTATAAATGACCATCACCCCCAGCTGTGCTGCTCCTTTAAATCTACTGCAATTGCTTACAATTGGCCTTGTCCAGAGTAGTCAAGAAAGACATATGAGATACTGCCTGTGAGGAAGGACAACCCATCTAATAAGCTCTGACAACTCTTTACTCTGTTTTCCTAAGGTCTGTTGGTTCTCTGCACATCAAATTCCACTTGAGATTGGCTGGACCTGGTCCTATAATTTTAGAACAACAAAAGTTTGTGCTTTTGTTGGTTCTAGTTTATCATGAAGAAAATTATCAAGGAGCTGGAGAGATGGCTCAGAGGTTAAGAGAACTGGTTGTTCTTTTAGAGGTCCTGAGTTCAATTCCCAGCAACTACATGGTGGCTCACAACCATCTATAATAAGATCTGGTGCCTTCTTCTGGCCTGCAGACATACCTGTAGGTGGAACATTGTGTACATAATAGATAGATAAAAAATTAAAAAGGAAAAACATCACAGAATGATAATAACGCTTCTTCATCTTATTATTCTAAAAATGAAAGGTTAGGAGACCTGTGGTAGAAGTGAATAGAAGGTCCAGCAGACCTGAGAGCCCCTGTAGGATACCAGTAGCACTGGGCAGCTGCAGGTTGAAGACAGCAGAGAGCAACTTACTATTCAGAGAGTCTTTACCACCAGAACTCCATGTTCTGAATATCAGGACCTTAAATGGGGGTCCCCAGGAAGCTGTCTCTCCCAGAGAATTATTTTCTGTCTCTCTGATCCTTAGTTTTGGGAATATCTTGTCTCTGTAGAGATAGATACATACTTTTCCTTACATCTACTAAATCATTTACTCTTCTATGGCAACCCACCCATCCAAAGGGCTTTGGCTTATGCTAGTACAAGCCCTGTAAGCAGGAACCCCTGAAGGTGATATCCAAGATAAAACACTTTGGAAAATCTCCAGAAACAAGCAGTTGCCATCAGCAGTGTGGTCTGGACAGCCTCCTGTGGCTGAACAATGACATCACTGTAGTGAGGTGCTGCGGGCAGGCCTGCTTTTCATCCTGCCCAGCTCCCGGCCACCGTCTAGCTTATACCTCGAAATAACATCACACAAATTGTATTCTTTTAAATACTGCCTGGCCCATTATTTTCAGCCTCTTACTCACATCTTGATTAACCCATATCTAATAATCTGTGTAGCACCACGAAGTGGTGTCTTACCGGGAAGTTTCTAGCTTATGTCCTTCTTGGGCTGGAGCTTCATCGCGTCTGTCTCCCTGAGGAGAGGCAGGGCAGTCTGTCTAACTTAGGAGAGGCGTGGCATCTGACTGATCCTTCTACCTCACTTCCTCTTCCTGTTCTGTCTACTCCACCCACCTAAGGGGCAGTCTATCAAATGGGCCAGGCAGTTTCTTTATTAGCCAATGAAATCAACTCAAACAGAAGACTCTCCCACATCACATCACCCCTGTGAACTCAGCTGACATCAGCGCTGTCATTTAAATTTAAAAGACTATTTTCTTAATTGTAACTCTACAGGTGCATCTTCTAGAAATCTGAAGAATTTCATAGAAAGGTAAGTGGAAGATACATCTAAGAAACGTTTAAATATGGTTAACTTATCTCGAAAGGAATGAAAATTCTCATTTATTACCCCAATATCATTTCTACTGAGTATCAATAGTTGGTTAGTTACTATCTGCACACTGGTTCTTCTTTTCTTGGGCCAGTATCTTGGAAAGTGATTGGTTCATTTATGTTCTCAATGGACTATGAAATGAATATTAACTGAATAAAATTCAACTCTGAAGATGAAACTGCAAAAACACAATGATTATATCATAGTCTGGCATTATAATTATGAAACCTATCTTTTTATATTTTTGTTTCTGTTTTTGAGACAGAGCCTCATACTGTAGCCCCTGGAGCTAACTATGCCACCCAGACTCATTTCAAACTTGTGTGATTCTTCTTCCATAGCTCCCCAGGTGCTGAGACACCATGCCTGGCAAGCTAATGTTTTGGGTTTTATTTGGGAATGAAAATTCAGATGCAAGGCTGTTTGTCGTACCCTGAACAGAAGCCTCAGGCAGCCCTTACCTCTGTGAATTAAGTGGGCCCCACAGCTCTGGGATGTCCTATGAAACTGGGTATGAATACTGGAACTAATTCACCTGCCCTTATTTATAATAATGTTTGAACAATGCTAAGAAGATAATGGTGAGTCTGTTCAGCTGAAATTTTAACCTACTCTTCAATATTATGCATTAGTATGCCATTTCCTATTGGTAAATTGAATTGAGATTATAGAGGAGAACAGGGCTGACTAGCTTTGCTAAAGTTAAAGAAAATCAGAAAAGCTGGTTGGTTTTCATGGGTAGTTACCCAAGGATAGTCTCCCAGGCTCAGCCTGTGTTGCTGGTGACAGTGCTGCTCAGACTCCATGTTTTCTCAGCTTGTCTAGGAACCAGGCATTGGACCAACCAGCCATCGTAATTTATGCCATGATTGGAAACGATGTCTGCAATGGGTAAGTCATGGAGAAAGATGCAAACAATGCTGAGACGATAATGGGCCTGCTCAGTTGAGATTTGGCTCTGTCTTCCGCCCTCTTCCACTCCCCACCCCAGTCTACTCCATTACAGTGAGCAGGTGTCACATAAGCTTATCTCAGAGGGAAAGCCTGGATAGGTGACGTCAGTAGGAAGGAGCAACCTGTGAGAAAGAAATGAATCTGATCCAGTAGCTCTCAATTCTGACGTCACAACAACAAGGAACACCAGGAGCAACTGTGGATTATACCACAGGAAATACGCTTCACCAAGATCCAAGACTTAGAACCGACAACATTTGCAATAGCATACCGTAGAAGCACAGTCAACCCACAGGAACACATATGCTGACATTCCTCTGCAGAAGAACAGAATAGACTTGCATTGGCATAGAAACTGCATGTAACTCAGTCCTATTTATTCTGATGGACCAGAGTAAAACAGCCTTTGCTAAACTACAGCAATAGTGTTATTTCCCCCTCAACATTTGAAGAGATGTATCAAAATCTATGTATACCCTAAAAATATGCTGCATGTGGGCACCTGCCCTGCGGCTAAAAAGTAAGCAAAGGGTGAGACAGGATCCAGAACAGCTTCCAGTGACCATCTGCCCAGTGTTTTAGGAAAACATGAAAGGCAAGCCTAGAAGGGGTAAAAGACATGCACAAGGTAGCAGAACTGATTAAGGACCAGCTGGAGGCTCCCTGCTCAGCTCATCGCGTATCTTCCCCTTGTTCTACCCATTTCCTGGGCCTCCCAAGCCTGTGATGAGAGCAAAGTCCAATAGGATTAAAACTCATTTGCTCCCATAGAACCCTAAATGAAGTGCAGACAAATCAGTTCATGGGGAGGGGAGGAGGAAATGCCACTCTGCTCTATCCATTGTCGCTCATGGGCCAATCCACACCTAGGTCCCTCCAGGACCCCAAAGCTACATTGTGAAGACCCAGGTCCCTGTCTCTGTGATGAGCCACCCGGGACTTTCCAGTAAAGAGTGTATACCCCTTAAGACCTGTTCCTGGTCCAAGATCGGTGCTCCTTTCTGTATCATTTTATCCCATAGCAGCCCAAAGGGGCAAGTCTGTGGTTCACAAATTAAAGGAACTTTACTTTCTCCTGCCATTGAATAGGAAAGCTAGGAGTGGCAAGATTTCTAATTAAAGCTTGTCTTCTTTCCCTGGCTCACTATGGTCTTCCTTATGTTCTATTATTCATTCACTGTCTTAAAGAGCATGTTGAGCACCACCAATGAGCCAAGTACTAGGTCAGGCTCTGAGATCCAATGGCAGAAGAAAGGCCACTGAGGCTCACAACAGAGAAACAGAGATGTGACTTCCAACCTCCACTGCAAAAGAGAACAAGCTCTGATCCAGCCAGATAATGTCCCTCCAACCCCTGGATCAGGGTCCCCTCAGTATAGAAAGCAAACAGGTTACAACTGGATAGAGTGCCTGAAGAAAAGCTGTCCTGTCAAAGGTCAGAATCACTGAGAATGCCCTCCCCACCCTGAGTCTCGCCAACCCACTTCTGCTTTCTTTTTTCCAAAAAGCCAAATATCAAACACATCAGCTAGAGGCCCACGCCAGCCTTGCTTCTACCAGGGATCTAACTGGGCAGAGATGCAGTGAGCATTTGGATGAAGGAACAGAGCTGGCAGTGGGGCATGTCCCTGCAGTGCCCACTTTTTGATGTCCTGTGGAGAGCTTAGAAAAATAAAGACAGATGGCAGAACATCAAGGTGGAGGAGATAACCCACAGTGGGCAAAGGGTTCCATCCCATGCCCAAGCCAGAGGGTTGCAAAATGGCTCTGTCCAGAAACAAGTTTCAGGAATCTGATTTGTCTCTTTCTTCAACCTTGTTTTAAAAATGATGTTGCTAACTCTTATTGGGGTAATGCAGCCACGTGTCTCTCTCAGTTCTCTGACTACCTGTGGCTACTCAGTAAGAACTTGATACGTGCATGAAGGTCCTGACTGGAAGACAACTTTTAGCCTCAGGAATTTGGAAAGAAGGGCAGTGTAGAGGCGCCTAGCATTTCCACTAATTATCTAAAGTGACTCAGTGGTTTTAGGCTTATCTGTTGCTGTCCTTAAGACTCTTTAATGCACCACTAAAGTTCGACAGTCCTGAAACAGAGCCAATGTGTGTGAGCTGCAGCAGCAGAAACTTTGGGCAGTCAGTAAAATCCCACTGTGTACATGCAGAGCAGTTTGCATTTCTCAGCTAATGGACACTTAGGCGGAACCTATTCCCTTGCTATTATGAAAAGAGTATCAACAGACAAGCATGTACCAATATCCCTGTAGTGGTATACTGAGTCCTTTGGGTGTGTGTCAGAAATGGTAAAGCTGGGTCTTGCGGTAGTTCTATGTTTGATTTTTTTTTTTTTTTGAGAAACCTCCATATAAATTTCCAGTGACCAGACCTCTTTGCATACCCACAGAAAGTAAATAACAGCTCCTTCCCACATCTTTACCAACATCTATTGTCATTTGTATCCTTGATTATTGCATTCTTTTTTTCTGGATGAAGATTATTTTTATTGATTGTTATTGAGTTCTACATTTTCTCTGCTCCCCTCCCTGACTCTCCCCTCCCCCGTTCAACCTCCCCCAAGGTCTCCATGCTCCCAATTTACTCAGGATATCTTGTCTTTTCTAATTCCTGTGTAGATTATATCTATGAAAATCTCTCTTAGTGTTCGCACTGTTGTCTAAGTTCTCTGGGATTGTGGTTTGTAGGCTGGTTTTCTTTGCTTTATGTTTAAAAACCACCTATGAGTGAGTACATGTGATAATTGTCTTTCTGTGTCTGGGTTACCTCACTCAAAATAATATTTTCTAGCTCCATCCATTTTCCTGCAAAATTCAATATGTCATTTTTTTCTGCTGTGTAGTACTTAATTGTGTAAATGTACCACATTTTCCTTATCCATTCTTTGGTCGAGGGGCATTTAGGTTGTTTTCAGGCTCTGGCTATGACAAACAATGCTGCTATGAACATAGTTGAGCACATGTCCTTGTGGCATGATTGACCATCCTTTAGATATATACCCAAAAGTGGTATTACTGGGTCTTGAGGGAGGTTGTTCCCTAATTTTCTGAGAAATCACTACACTGACAGCTGGGATGAAATAGAACCTCAAATCTTAGGCCAACTTAAGTTATATAATTATTACATTTATTGATTTGCATTTGTCAAACCACCGCTGCTTCTCTGGAATGAAGCTAACTTGAGCATGGTGATCACACTTTTTGTGTGTTCTTGAGTTTGGTTTTCAAGTATTTTGTTGAGAATATTTCCATCTATGTCAATCGTGGGGATTGAAAGTAATTTTACTTTCTTTTTGTGGAGGCCTTATCTAAGGTGTAATGGATTCATAAAAGGAGTTTGGGAGTTTCTCCCTTTACTATTTGATGGAATAATTTGAGAAGTATTGATGGGTGATCCTCAAGGGTCTTGGACTTTTCCTTGTTGGGTGGTTTCCTGCTATTGCTACAGTATTATTGGGTAGAGATCTGTTTAAATGATCTGTCTCATCTTGGTTTAACTTAGATAGGTCATATATATCCAGATATCTAGCAACTTCTTTTAAATTTTTCAGTTTGGTAGAATATAGTCTTCGGATTTATATTCTCGTGGTTCTCTGGATTTTATTGGTATTCACTGTTAATAGCTTCCCTTTCATCTTTGTTTTATTGATTTAGATCTCCTCTGTCTTTGTTTCAGTTCGTTTGGCTCATCTTGTTGGTTTTGTTAAAGACCCACGTCTCTGTTTCAGTGACTCTTTGTAGCTGTGTTTGCGTCTCACTTATTTCTATCTCGTTCTAATTATTGCTGTCTATCTAATACATTTTGTTTGGGCTTGTTTTTTTTTTCTTCTAAAGCCTTAAGGTACAGCCATGTGGTGGTTTGAATAGGAATGGCCCCTATAGACTAATGTGTTTGAATGCTTGACCCACAGGGAGTAGTGTGATTAGGAGATGTGACCTTATTGGAGCAGGTGTGGTTTTGTTGGAGGACGTATGTCACTTGGGACTCCTGAGGTCTCAGGTGCTCAAGCCACACCCAGCGTGGCGGTCTCTTCCTGCTGCCTGTAGATCAAGACATAGAATTCTCAGCTACCTCTTCAGCACCATATTTGCTGTGTGCCGTTATGCTTCCCACCATGATGATAATGGACTAAAATTCTGAACTGTGAACCATCACCAATGAAATGTTGTCCTTTTAAGAGTTGCTATAATTATCGTTTCTCACTACACAATAAAACTGTACTAAGAAAAACATTAAGTTATTTATTTGAGATTTCTTTGATGATTTTATATGTTCTACAAGACCACAACAACTACCAGCCATAGAAAGACAGTGGTATGAAATATAATTATTGGTAAATACTCTTTTCATAATAAAGCAGAGAATAGTTGTCTATCAGAACAATGATGAAAGCCCAAATTTAGTACAGAAACTGAGAAGAAAGGGTAAGAGAATGTCTACACATAAAATAACATCATCCCTTGGAAATGTCTACCTCCCTACTGTGGTCTGTGTGCAATTTTTTAAAAACCAATTGTTAAGTCCCAAAGCTCTAAAGCTCCAAATCATTCTTAAGCAATATCAGCAGACCCTCTCCTGTACCCAAGAGTCAGGGTAGATGAGCTTATGGTCCAAAACAGAAAAACAAACAAACGAAGAAAAACCTAAAGTCTTAGTAGTAGAAAACCGCAAAAGTTCCCTTCTTGCTCACACTATGTACTCTTCAGGAACATCTCTCTCTCTCTCTCTCTCTCTCTCTCGTCACTCGCTCAGTCTCTCCTCTTCTCTCTCTCTCTCTCTCTCTCCGTTCTCTTCTCCCCCGCGACCACCTCTCCTCCATCCCTACTCTCTCCTCTCTCTCTCTCTCTCTCTCTCTCTCTCTCTCTCTCTCTCTCTCTCTCCTCAAGCAAGTGACATAGTAAATGCAGTCTGACTGTGTGCCAGAAAGGTAGGAAGTCAAAAGTAGTTTGCAAAATAGTACTGACAACCAGCAGATACAGAGTGTTTTGTATGTGGCCTTCCTGCTAATCAATACTTGTTGTTTCTTCCACCTCAGGAGAGCTGACCCAGTACCAGGAATGACCACTCCTGAACAAATGTACTCCAATGTCATGCAGACGCTGAAGCATCTAGATTCCCACTTGCCCAATGGCAGCCACGTTATTTTATACGGTTTGCCAGATGGAACTTTTCTCTGGGATAGTTTGCACAACCGATATCACCCTCTAGGTATATTATGCTTGCAGATTCTTTTCGCCGTGCGTATGCATGTGTGGGTGTATGTGTGATGTGTGTACAGTACATACATATGATGTGTGTAAGTGCAAGGTTTGATATGTATGTATGATGGGTGTGATGTGTATTTATGATATATATAGTGTCTATGTGTGATGCACATGGAATGTATGTGTGATGTGTGTGATATGTATATGATATTAATGCAAGAGAAATTCAAAGAAGTAAAATTCATGCCATAAAGGATTCGCTAATAAGCTTGCCTGGTACATATAAAGTCACACAAAGTAGAAGATAACGGAAGAATCGCTCCTCCAACACGACTGGAGGATAAGTTTGGCTTAAACCTGAGAAAGATTATTCTGTACTGTAGCTGATGCTTAGGGATGCTGAGGAAATTCCTGCTGCTGTTTCTCTACTGGCTATAGCTGGGCTCCATTCCCGTAACAAAATTAGACAACCCTGACTTACAGCCACCCAGTAGACCCATCCCCATGCTCAAGGGGTCAGCACGGGGTTACAACCACTGTTAAGTCCTAGTCTGATATTAAGTCCCTATGCTCTTCTCAGGAAAAACATCATTCCGCCAGGTGGGCAAGACAAACCTGGGTGACAGCTATTCAAAAGGACCACTGGTATACGTAAAAAATATTTCTGCCAATATCTTTGCTGGCAAATCTCCCATCTGCCCAAGCGACCAAACTTGCTGTCTCCTATCTCTGTTTAAATTGTTCTGAGTGTAACATGGGGACCAACGCGAAAGAGATTTAAGCCTGTGTGGAATGGATGAGGCCAGGGTGCATATAAGTTAGTAAACTCTTCTATCCATGGCTGCTCCTCTTTGAGCGTGAGCCAGAGCTTTCCCTTGAGTACTAACTCTATGTACTTTTCTATCTCGCCTCCCCCACCTCCTCTTTTTCCTCCTGTAGTTCCTGGTTCAGCCAACTTTCCTAGCTCACTCAAGAAATTCCACTCCCATTCACAGGAGAAAAGAATTAATACCCAGCTCTTTAGTCTTCTCCCTTGAGGGGAAAAAAACAGATATCTATATTCTGCCAATTAAGATGAAGTCATTTGCTCCATGAAAGTGTATCACAAATATTATCCAAGCAAAGCACTGTCCTGCCTTGCATAAGGAGAGCATAGCTTCCCTGTTCATACAGCTTCTTATCCTTATAGTTGAAAATATGATAACACACAGAACTTCACTCCTTTCTGAACCCCAGTGTGTGTTTAAAGACAACCACTTGGGTGAGGGAAGTCTGTTTGAGCCATGGGCATGAAGACTGTAGTTTCCTAACAAATTAATTCCATTAGGTCACCGAATTTCTCATGATAAGAGAAGCTTGGGGAAGGGGAGTGTCCTTCCTTCTACTCCATCACACCAGTAGTAACATGTTTCAAAGTTTTATGATTTTAAATTCCATTTTCTTCCATAAACTCTGGTTAAACTAGCTACATAAGTTCAATCAAACTGACTATGCACACTTAATTTAACAGCAGTAGGTAACAATGATACCATGCAACTTGAGAGAGAAGGAAGGGGAAAGATGATTAGAGAAATCCATCTAGCCCTCGCACTGGGGAAGGGAGTAGAGACAGGACAGTTCTGTAGCTCACTAACAGCTATTCTTGTGGAATCAGTGAACAAACTCCAGACTCAGGGAGAGACCCTTTCTCCAAGAAATAAGGTAAAATGTTATAGTGGCATTTCATTTGTATTTTATAAAATAAGGCTTGCCTGAAGATCAGAGTGTAAAACAGCCCTACTGGTCAGCCATACAGACCAGGAAATGGTAACACACACCTTTAATCCCAGTAGCCTCACTAGTTGCCATGAAAACGGGGCATTGCATGCCTTTAATCCAAGCTCTTAAGGAAATTATAAGACAAGATTAGACAGCTCTCAGTCTCATTCTGAGATTCCTGAAGGAAGTATCACCATTTCAAACTGAGGTAGAGGTAAGAGCCAGTGGCTCACCTCTCTCTCTCTCTCTCTCTCTCTCTCTCTCTCTCTCTCTCTCTCTCTCACACACACACACACACACACACACACACACAGAGAGAGAGAGAGAGAGAGAGAGAGAAAGAGAGAATATGTAGAAAGAGATATGGATGATAGATATGATAAAGATAAATATAGATAAATGAATATAAATAAACATCAAGGACCATCCTAAAGAACTTGTAAATTTCTGAGACACAAACTATGTGTGTCTTTTAGCCATCTGGAATAGAAACTTTCCCTTTAATCTTTAAGGAGGTCCAGTGGCATCCATAGGAACACCCCAGTGGATCATGAACACACACACACACACACACACACGAGTATAAGAAAATTTTCAGATCCTGGTAATTACTGTTCACCATAAACAGTACCACTGTCTACTGCCGGATTTTTTTTCTTTTTGGTACTAGCATCAAAGCCAGGGTCTCACATGCTCTAGCTATGCTACTGAGCTACATTCTCAGACAATCTCAGTTAATCTGGTGATTAACTAGGATATCTTTCTGATAAGGAATTACAGCCACACACAACCTCTTCACACTAGGGCTCTTCGATTCAGGGGCAGCTGTGGTGGGAGGGGAGACTAAGTTTATAAAATACAGGATAACATCTAAAAAGCAAATGATAAAGACTCGGTGCCAACAAAGGGAAGAAGCCACACCCCCTCTCCCTTTCCATTAAGCCATTAGTCTGTCATAAGTGCACCCAAGCACCCTTCTACTTGAGCACCCCTGAGGCATCCTTCCCTGTGGCATCCTTCCTTCAAATTGGCAAATTCAAGTTCAAAGAAAAACACTTAAGAACATTTTCCAACTATCTTCTACTTATTACAGAGACTTTAATCCTGTTCAGCAGACCTATCTCTTTGTGCGCCAGGTTCAGAGGGAGCAAGTATCGGAACAGTGAGCAAAAAAAGGAAAAGGAAGAGAGCCTGGACTTGATGAACCAGGTTATACCCAGGGTCCTCATCCAAGGGAGATGCTGTTATCTTGGCAGGATAGCAGAAGGGCAGGGCAAAGCAGAATGGAGCAAGACTTGACGAGCCGATCACCATGACTTTACTGGCAGTCATCGCTTGTGGCTTTCTAGTTCTGACATTACCTTATACCGCACTGGAAGATCAACATATGTTCCCTCCAAAACAAGCAAGTCAAATCTACTTTTCAGTGTTTCTTATCTAATGTGCAGGTGAAAAGCAAGGCCCTGTTCAATCATCTGATGTTTTTCTCTTGACTTTGAGATGTTCTAAGATCCTCTATTATCCTCTTTAATTTTTTGAGAGTGTGAGAAGTGTCTAATGGATCCAGCATCAGCTGCTCATGCTGGAGATTGGTGGGAGAGCTGGATTTTGTATGTCAGTCACAGCACAAAAACTGACTGCTTCTGAGGTGGATAAACTATAAAGAGGGAGGGGCAGCACTGGGAGAGAGAAGATATCACAGTGGCTATAGCTAGTGCTTCCACAGTTTCTCGGGAGACTCCAGGGCAATAGACTTTTCACCGCAATGACATAATACCCGAGACAAATTGTGTAGAGGAAGACTTGTCTATCTAGGCTCATCATGCCGAAGATTCAGTCCCCCTGGCTTGACCCAATGTACCCCTCCAGGTGTCATGGAAGTGGAGGTGTGTGTGTGTGGGGGGGGTGGTACCTGATGGCTAACAGGAAGCAGACAGAAAGGAGGAACTGGAAACCAGGTATAACCTTTAAAGACATTCCCAATGAACTACTTCCTCCAGGCGGGGTCACCTCTTTAAGTTTTCAGAACCTCTTAAGACAGTGTCACAGGCTGGGAAGTGAGTGTTTCAGACATGGAATAGGACAGATTCATATGCAAACAATAATAATTCATGCAACACTTTCCCCTTTGTTTTTATATACCTCTTTTACCTGAGTAAAACAAACAAAAAAAAACAACAACAAACACAAAAAACCTGTGAGGTACATTTCCTAACTAGGACTCAGTAAGACAACTATGGAAAAACTCTTAATCCAGTATCATCAAAAGAGATGAATATCCACTGACATCCCCATCCCACCCAAGTGCAAGGGAGCCACCCCAGTCATATTTGAAGGGCTGTGATTCAGACTTTCAGGCATTCTGAATGCCAGTCCTCAACATGGAACAACTGGCTCAGACCTAAGTGTTTCATAAGAACAGAAAGGAGGATTCAGTCAATTCCCACCTGGGATGGGGCTCTCTGGGCCTCACAGAAGCTTGGAGCTTGATGATATCACCAAGAAGCAGGTGTTGCCTAGTGATGAGCTTTGCTCAAGTCACGCTGGTCCATTTATAGCTGTAGGAGACTCTGCTGTCTCTGGAGATGAGAGGAGGCCAGCGCCCCAGGCCTTTCCTCTCCAAGATTAAGGAACGCTGGGCATAGACTCCTTAGGGCTCCTTCCTGACTTGGGCTTAGGCAGAAGTAAAATACAGGCATTCCTCAAAGCTATGCTGACTGACAAATCAAATCAGAATAAATGCCACCATCTGAAAGGGAGGCAGGGTCATCTACAAATGTCCCTGAGCATTGCCATCTGATTGCATATGACTTATCAGACCTCTGTGTTTTCCAGGCCAGCTCAATAGAGATGTGACCTATGCAGACTTCTTCTCCTTCCTGAGCTGCCTCCAGGTAAGCCCAGAAGCCTGCTTCATGATCTCATCATACACACACACACACACACACACACACACACAAATGCACACAAGCATATGTGTACACACACCCCTCACTGTGTCTATGCCTCTTTAATCAAAGTGTTCTTATCTTCTCTCAGGTCAGCCCCTGCAGTGGATGGATGTCTTCCAACAAGACCCTCCGGACTCTCACTTCACAGGTAGAGCCGTAGAGTCCTCTGTCCCTGTGTTTGCAGTAGACTTTCCTCAGGATGGGAATCTACAGCATAATGGTCACCAACCTGGCAAAGAACAAAATCACATGGTCATGGAGCCAGAGAGGGCAAAAGAACTTGTGTGTCCTGTCTGCCTCCACCCCTCTCCAGGAGGGCATATGTGTCTCATGCATGAACACATATACACACACAGCTGGTAAAATAAGGCAATGAACTGGGGAGCTGAAGAAGAAAAGTCTTATGTGTGACCAGATGCTCAGAGAGGATCACCACACATGTCTGAAAGAATTCATTTCCCAAGCAAAGTATCTTATACTTCGTTCATAGGTTGTATCTTTATAAGAATTAATGAAACTTATTTTTTTGTTTTTTAGTTTTGAGACAAGCCTGGATATGTGACCCAGGCTTGCTCTGAAAACAGAAAATTTTCTTTCTTGCCTCAGTTTTCCAGGTACTGAGAAAGGAGGCATGGTCTACCAACTACAAATTTTGTTAATATAACTTTATTGTAAAGGACTTGCAAATTAAAAAATATATACAGTCTGATAAAAAATTTTGAAAACATAAAATGTATAAAAAAATCTACTAAGAACAGCAACAAAAATTGGGCTGTAGTCATCTGTGATAGTATACACTGGGAGATTATGCTACAGAGGCGGAGGCAGGAGGATAACAAGTTTGAGGGCTGAGCTACAACTTTTGGGGCTAGGAATATGACTTGATAACTAAGAGCATTTGCTGCACAAGCTTGAGAGCTTGAGTTCAAATTGCCAGCACATACATATGAAGCTGGTCACAGCTGCACACATGGCTGGAACTACAGTGCTGTGGGGGACAGAGACAAGACAGCTAGCCCAGCTCCAGGCTCAATAAGAGAACCTGTGTCATGGCAATAAAGCAGACAGTGACAGAGTGACTCACCCTTCTTCTCTGACCTCAATGACTGTGCATGACACACACACATGCACACACATGTGCAAGAACACCTGCACACACACACAAGTTTAGGCTGGGGCGATAGCTCAATCAGCCAGTGAAGTGCTTGCCATGTAATCACATGAGCCAGAGTTCAGTCCCCAGCACCTAAGTGAAAAGCAAGAGCAGAATGCTGGGGAAGTGGTCAGGAGCATCCCTGGAATTCACTAGCCATCCAGACAACCTAACCAAATAAGCAAATCCAGGCCAGTGGTGGATGGATCCTAAGCGGTAATGTCTGAGGCTGTCTTTTGGCATCTATACACATGTATACACATCTGCACACATACCTATATATGTGTGTTCACACATGCACATACAGAGCAAACAATTATCCATTTATCAGTATGTGAGTGTCTATTATCACTTCCATAGGTATCTAGGGGTTTTGCCTACTAGATTGAAAATACATAAATTCCAATGTTCTTAAATTGTTTCTCCACATTATAATAGCACAACTATTTTGCAGTGTCCAACATACAAATGTGGCAGGATTTATTCCACCCACGTGTGCAATTGGACACATGGTTGTTTCCAGTTTTTCACCATGATGAATAACAACATGTGTGTTTTGTGGTGTCTCTGTTTCCTATGACAAGCTCCTCTAAGATATATTCTTCATGTAAAGGATTTGATTGGTATAGCCAAGCTCTTGTCTAGAGCCATGAAACTAACCTATGTTTTTGTTCATCCACCCTGACATTCAATATTATCAAGGTTGTTCATCTCATCTTTGTCAAATTCATGTAGAAAAGTAGAATCTTACTACTTTAATTTACACTATTTTGATTCCTAATGAATAGTAACATTTTTCATATGTTCAATGGCCATTTGCACATGAATATACTTTAATGTGCAGAGCTGTTTTCTGCTGATGGCTTAGAGATAGGAAAGTGGAGTGGTATGTGGAAGATCAATTTCTTTCTCTGCCTGAATTGTCCCATGAAAGTCAAAGCTGAGGTTTCATGGAATTCTTTTGCTTCCCTTGTATTCAGAGAGCAGAACAACTCTCCAATACACTGAAAAAAATGGCAGCCACCGAGACATTCACAAACTTCAATCTTTTCTACACGGATTTTGCCTTCCACGAAAGTAAGTTGCTTGTTTTCATCTTGACAGGAGGCAAGCCCAGCAGCTGCAGGGTGGGGCTGTGTTACACAGTGCATGGAGCAGACTAGGCAGGGCGACCCCTGTGTATCTGACATGACGACTCTGGGCACTGAGAAAAGAGAAAGCATGAGGTGCTGTCTGGCAGGTTGAGAATCAATGCCACCTCCTCACTTCCCCATTGTTCCAGAGTCTCTGAATCGACAGGACCAGTGAGTGGCTGGCTGGGAAGAGTTGGAGCTGGAAGTCCCTACTCTAAAGGACTCAGCTAACAATTCTTGCCAGATTAGCAATGCCTTGTTTACCTGTGTGCTGGAAATAGATGTGACAGAAGGGAAGAGTGAGGCCACGCCCCCTGTGGTAGAGTGCTCACTACCTAGAATAAGCCTGGAACTGAAATTAAGCAGAAGCTCTTAGGGAGGGGTAAAACAAAAACAAAAACAAAAATAAAACAAAAATCCTTCTAAAAGTAAACCATGTCCCAACTCTCTGGAAAGAATTTTTTTTTTTGATAGCATTCTTACTAAACATGGGAACCACCTACAAATGACTACACGAACTCAGGCTTGCTTACTAGACTCACTGATTCATCCTTTACATCCTGACTCTCTTTAAAAATTACTTCTTGTTTGTAACCCTCCCAAGATTCATTTTCATTGTTAAGCAATTTTTCTGCATGAGAAAAGGCCCTGTTGATTGACTGCCAGCTGAGATGATGCTAATGTAAGGTTCAGTATGTACAGCAGAGAGAAGATTCCTCATTGCTGTCCCTCAGCCTAGCCCCCCAGCCCAGGCATCTGGAAGGCAGCAGATGGCCGTCATGAATTATTGAATATTACATTAGCTGACATGGTTTGCACTGCAGACGGGAGGACTGCAGCTCTGAACATCCTTTCAACAAGATTGATCAGGCTTTACTAGATTTCCTTCCTACATGACACTCAGCTCTCTCATGGGGAGAGACACTTTGATAAATAACCTCTCATTAAAATGCAGGGTTAAAGACTTATTAATGAATTCTTGATGTAAACAAATGCACCACCAAGTGATCTTTGATCGTTACCAACCTTGAATGTGAGTAAAGTTATTAAAAAATCTAATAATGTCTAACATTCATGTGGGACATTTTTTTATTGTCCAGAATGATTTCTACAACTGTCATTCATTATCTCTGGTGATGCAGGCATTTCGCTGGGCATCGCTATCCTCTCCAACTCCAAAACCTCCAAGCGGGGATTCCTTTTTAAATGTTTTTATTAGCATATATTAGTTATACATAATAATGGCTTCATTTTGACATTTTTTTAAATTTTTTTTTTGTTTTGTTTTTCGAGACAGGGTTTCTCTGCAACTTTTTTAGAGCTTGTCCTGGAACTAGCTCTTGTAGACCAGGCTGGCCTCGAACTCACAGAGATCCACCTGCCTCTGCCTCCCGAGTGCTGGGATTAAAGGCATTTTGACATTTTGAACATGCACATAATATATTTCAATCATACTCACCTCCTGCTACCATCGCTTGTCCTCCTCCTACACCCATTAATGCCTTCCACTTCCCAGATAGCCCCCCATGACTTTCATATCTCTCGGTCTATGTAGGGCACGGTGTGTTTTATTGGGGTTATTTACAGGTGCTTGTATGGGAATTTTTTTTCAGGAGCATATGCACTGTGCCAATGGTTACACACTGAAGAAAATGTCTGTCTCCTTCATCAACCATATCCACATCTTAGTATCAAATCCCTTGCTTGGAAATTCCTATCAACAATGAGAAAAATTTCCTGTTTCATTATTTCTCTCCCAGTTCTTAAAAACAAGTGTGAAGATTCAGTTTTGCCAGCTTCCTCTTGGCCATCTGAAGTTATTGAGCACCCAAGCAGGGAAGACACGTGGGCACAGGAAAAGGAGAGTGGAGGCAGGGGGTGGTATTCTGGGCCTTTCCTGTATCGATGCCTCATAAAGCATTTAATGGCTATGGACTTCCATGTCTTCTTCTGAAAGGGCCAGAATTTGTATCTCCCTTTCGGGGACTATTATAATATCTCAACTTGTGGCCAAGTTAAGAAATGTTAAACTTGAAATCCTAGCATTTATCATAGTACATAGAACAATCGTCTACTCCAGACCCTTCTCTGGGGATAACCTTTCATCTTAAAAATCATGGCAGCCTATTAACTCGGTAATCTGTCCCTAGTGCTTATAACTTGCTATTATAAGAAGAGCCCAGAATTTATAAGCATGTTCTTATCTCACTTCAGACATAGATCATAGGATTGTGGAATAGCAAAGACGGGATAACTGTTAGCTGGCATCACCCGCCGGCTTGTCGTCATTGTGGGTAAAGTACCCCACACACTCTTCAACTTAAGTATTCTCTTTCAGAGTCCAAGCACCTCCCATAATCATTCATACCTGAGGAAATATTTCCACAAGTCCCCTGAGGAAGCTATGGTGTAAATGCAGCTCATTATTACCCAGATCTCCTTTCATCAGAAATAAAAACCCAGTAGAGGTGTTTATTAAATCTGCAGTCTGAAGCCCTATGAAAATTGCCCTAGTCTCCACACTGCGTTAGAGCTGGGTACCGCACCGCAAATGTCCTCTTTTTTCATCACACAGTCTCATATCCCTGTGACAGAGAAAATCGGAGCTGAGCATCCCTGACACTTGGAGGTAGGCACAAGACCTATTTGCTCTCCACTCTGACAGCCTGGGTTCAGCACTGAAAGGTGATGGCTCCTTCTGTCATTTGTCATTTGCTGACTCATTCTCCAACTGCTTATGATCTAAGAAGAAGTAGAAATTTGCCTCCAAGACATGTCAACTTGAGCATGTGACATCCTTTTTCTTTCTACCCCACCTCCGCAGTGGTGGAAGAAGGAAAATGCATCTTGACTGATAAGGTCATTTTCACATTGACAGCTTAAACATACCTCCTGCTGCCCCTGGCTTCAAAGACAGCCCAGCTGCAGTAAACTTATGCTCTCTCCCCTGTATGTCTGCAAAAGCAGTCAATGACCTCATGGTGCTGATCAGAATGCAGATTTCTGTTTTAAATATCTGCTAGTTTTACTATTCATCAAAGCAAGAGCTACCACACGCCCCATAAATCTTTCTCCACTGCTTCTGTGGCTCTTTAAAAAGATGTCCATGAGCAGAATTTTTCTGACTTACAGATAAAGAAAATATGTTATGCACCAAATCCCAACAGATGTTCCATGATCATTCAAGAAGCTTAATTTAGTTCTTCCAAGACACAAATAGGGAGACAACTGTGTTGGTAAAGTGCCTGCCACACAAGCATGAGGACCTGAGTTCAGATCCCCAGACTCCACATAGAATACCGTGGCACATGTCTATAATTCTACCACTGAGCAGATCCCTGAAACTCTCTTACCAGACATCCCGGACAAGTTGATGAGCTCCTGGTTCAGTGAGAAATCTTGTTTCAAAAACTAATATATCAAGCAACTGAGTAAAAAGCTCAACATCTACCTCTTGCCTTCACACACACACACACACACACACACACACGAATGTATGGATGCCCATCCATAAGCACACACAAGAACAAGTGGGAAAGACTAATCTGCCATGTTGTCCTTGACTGGGCCTCTTCTTGAGGAAGAAATGCATGCCATACCTGCTGTTGCCTTTCTCCTGCAAACAGAATCTTATCCTGAAACTGTCGCAAAGAATCATTCCCTCTAGTAATAGGCAAGGTACACATAAAACCTATAGTCTTGCCCGTGAGTTACTCACCCTTCAATTTTATATCCCTGGTGGCCACTTCTATGTGGCAAACAGTACCTTGGAAGAAACATAATTGTATGAAAAAAATTGTTTTCCTTGTGGATTGACTGATTGCATACTTGGTGACTCTGTGTCATGTTCTTTTAATATTAACTATTATTTCATATGGCAAATCAGTTATTCTGAAGGCTGGACTCTGCCATGCTAGACTACTAGAATGCAAAGTTGAGACCAAGTTTGAAAGCATGGATAAGTTTCCCAACAGGGAGGAATACATTATTAGTGATACCATATAGAATTGTCTGAGTATGGTGATAACGGGAAGTCCTTGGCGGAGAAGCAATGCAGTGCTGAAGCCCTCGTCCAATGTACGTGGGCCTAAGCTCCGGTTCCTTCATTGCCTGCCACACAGAAGAAAACAGCCCTTTCCTCCCCGCATTACATTCATGCTGTGTGGCAAAACTTAGTGAGTAAATATCCTCCTCCCTTTCTTTTATTCTTCACTGCTGTGTTTCCTTTTCATAATCCCACAAGTGTAGAATTGCTTACTCTCCAAAGGGACTAAGAGGGACCATTTTGAAAATAGTTATCAGTTCTGATGATTGAATTTTATCTGTCTGCTCTATGAAGAGATACATCTACATCTCTCCATTTCTTTGGGGAGCACAGAAACTCAAATTAAAATGGAAATATTTTAGAACAGTTTTATTTTATTTTTTTAGAACAGTTTTAAAGCTTGGAGTCAACAGTGAGCCAAGCTGAAAGAAACTCCTACACAAACAACTCTGACCCCTTTAACATAGAACCCTAGCAATGGCTCCTTCAAGGAACTCTATCTTGACTTAACTCATTTTTTAAACACTTTTTAACATTTTTGTTGACTCACATTTGCCTTCCACTGTGAAGTTTTCTCGCCTCCCAATCACTGCAATTTTATTGTAGATTTTCCTCTGACCACTGAAGGCACACGTTTTGTTGTTGTCTTTCACTTGAAACACGTGTGATTTATTGTACATAAATCACTCGTTAATAACACGTGTTAAAAAGGAGCTGTGAAGGACTCGTATGTCAGCTGTTGACAGTATTTTCAGAGCTGGTTTACAAACTGCACTAAAATTAGTCTCATTAGTTTTAGTTACATCCCTTCATTCTGTGTCAAATATTTTCATTAGTATAATCCGACCGTACATTGTAGTGGGAGGAGATGTGCATCTTGGCTGAGCTTGTCATGCCACCTTCTCTGCAAATGTGGAAAACCTGTAAGTTCTGTGTGTGAGGCTTCCTACTCCAGCACACCAGAGAAGCCATGGAGATTTGGGTGAAGTTCACGACTTGCTATGTATCTCCTTAATCCCAAAGGGCTCTGACTTTCCTCATCCACCTGCGGTTTCCCAGCAGGCTCTATTTGAGGAAGTTGTGGGGCCATGAGAGAAGTGAAAGGGATACATGAGAGAATGGAACCAACATCACTTCTGAGGTCTCAAGGACTAGAGGTTGAGGTCCATACCAAGTGGAATCCCTGCCCCACACCATCCTTGTCAATTTTTGATCGAATGCAAGAGATGGATACTGTAGAGATATAAAGAGCACTTAAGGGTCCATAGGTGTGACCTCAGCTCTGCATTTACAGAAACTCTTAAAATTCCTGGCTCTTCATAACACATAACCTGTTGGATATTCAGGCTGGAGGTGGGTTTGATAGACAATCAACCTAAAACTAGAAAATTGGAAAACAATTCCCAGGAAGGAGCAGAAAACTGGCTCATCCCCTACTAGACAAGAGGAAAGTGAAGAGCCTGAAGCAATCGTGAATGGTTTGCACATCACATGAACAGGCAGAGAGGGGCATCCCTGAACAGGTAGAGCCGGTCCTGTGGTCAGGAAGGGGACCTAGAGCCCAAGGGAGCCTCAGCATGACATGCAAAGAAATTTAGAGTAATTGAAATTGAACCAAAAACAAAAAACCTGATTCCAAGGTTGTGTGCGCAAAGATGTCAAAACAGGCAGGGAACTGGAAACAGGCATATCAGCTTCCTATGGCCACTCCCTTTTACTGAACACTGCAGCCAAAGGCAGGAAACAAACTGTTTGAGGGGTGCAATCTGGTGTAGAAGAACCAACTGAGCTTCTTCATAATAGTGAGTGTGGCTTCCTCATCAGGACAACTCTTAACTTTCCATCGAAGGACAAATCCATACCAGTCCTCAGGGGGAAGAAAGAACCCTTCTTTACCAGAAGAAAGTAATTTGAGGTTTCATATGGGGAATACACCACACAATGGCACAGCAGACAACTCATTGAGAGTCTTCCAAGAGGTGCAAATGCTACTTACCAACAGCAGCTTCTTCTAAGAACCACCAATTAAACCCAGGAGTGCACCCTGAAAGGCAAAGGAGCTAGTGCTTGGAATGTACGGGCAGGATGATCAGGAGTTCAAGGCCATTCTTGTATATCTAGCAAGTTAGAAACCAATCCAAGCTATATAAAACCTGACTCGAAAATAGACAAAAAAGAAAAAGAGCCACCTCTCACCCTGATCAGGAATAAGCTAAGTGGGGCATCAGCATGATATTTCCCACTGAACTCTGATAAGGGAAACATTATTTGCCACCTTGGGAACAAAGGTTGGCATGTAAGAAAGGATGGCATCTCAGCAGTCATTGCAAAAGCAACAGAGGATTGATTCAGCCTCATGCCAGTGACATCACCAGACAGTGCCCCCATCCTTCCCCGGGTTAAGGAGAAGGAAAGGGCACAGTCCTCTGGCCTTGAGGTTGAGGAAACTTGGAGAAACAGGTGGAGAGCACAATTGGAACATAACTGCACTGCAGATTTTGATGCATGCTAGAAAAGTGAGGTGCTCTGCTGGAAGCAGAAGTCTCAGATGGTTCCCCTCTGAAGGCTCTCCAGGGACTGCAATTTCTGTGAGGAATTCATATTGGCTTCGTGATATCACAACATAGAATTAATTGTGCTGTTGCCGTGGAGGAACTGACATGCGTAGTCTTTTATCCCTGTTGAAGGACAGTTTTATTACTTTTCATCATTTTGGGGCTCATAATATTTTCTCTGTAGCCATGCTCTCTCTAAATGCAGTGTTGAGATAATTTTATGCAATTATATTTCTGACACGCTGTATGATTGTTCTTGGTGATTGCTTGACATACGTAGGCAGTGTCTGCACATGGCAGCACGTGAGAGGAGATATTAGCAAAATGTCATCTTCACGTCTGCAAAGAGGCCTGTCCTGCCACACGAGGGAAAGATCAGATGGACTTAAACGGTTGCTGCACATTTTAACACTCATGTGACTTCCCCTGCCCGCCCTAACACACAAGCCACATTCACCCCATATTTTCACACATGTTCTTTTTAACTTAGAAAAAAATCACACAGTGGGGAGATTATGGCTGTTCTGAAAACTCCCAGCCCAAGGCAACAGCTCAGAGGGAGCCATGATGAGGTAAAATAAGGGCTGGAGGGCTGGAGAGATGGCTTAGTGGTTAAAAGTACTGGCTGTTCTTCCAGAAGACCAGGGTTCAATTCCTAGCACCCACAAGGCACCACTATTTGCAACCCAGGGATCTGATGCCCTCTTCTCGTCTTCATGGGTACCAAGTATGCAGGTAGCACACCGACATGCAGGCAGGCACAACATCTATACACAAGAATTAAAGAAAAGAGCAGGAGACATTGGATGACATCACACAAGCTCCTTATCCTTGGCATCATGAAACTCATCTGTAACCCTCCAACTGTGTGTTTTTCAGTCATAGAGGAGTGGCAGAAAAGAGGTGGCCAGCCGTGGCAGCTTATTGAGCCCGTGGATGGATTCCACCCCAATGAGGTGAGTGTTGTCACATGGTGGTCACTGAGGCTATCTGCTTGGTTTTCTAAAATACATGCAGGCATTCATATGTTGGTGTTTATCCTAATTTATTCCCAGAAGTAATTTTAGATTGTGTGAACACATATGTAACATAGAAAATTCAGTAAAATAATGTGAAAATCAGAGATAAAGTAAAATAAGGTATAAAATTTACCAGGGTCTCTGATGTGGTTTCTACAGTTCATAAAATATGTGGAGGGCAACCCCGAGGAACTGTCCCAGGAGACCTACAAAACCTGCTCAGGGCTCCCTAGTGGCCAGTGAGAAAAGAGCCATCAGCCATGCCTTACATAAAAATGAAGTCAACACCTAGAAAAAAATGACTGCAAAATATGATCAAAATACATCATACACATGTATGAAATTCTCAAAAAAATGCATTATACTTAAAATAGTAATAATAGCAAGGATTTCTGAATGTGAGATGTATGAGAAACATTGTATGAGTCTCTCTAGAAAGAACACCATGAGAGAACAATGCTTTAGCAATGGCTTACAGAAAGAGCCATTCCTCCTCTCTGAATTCAAGCAGTGCTAGGAAGGGGCTGTGCTCCGGTTTCTTTACACCTCATGGGAGCTGAGGGCTGGGGCTTAGTCACGCTTGTCCCACTCCCCTCCCGTTATCCAGCCTTCAGACAGCGAAGCTCTACTTTTATCTGCCCCATATACTTGACAGGCTTGTGACATTTCTATTTTAAAAAGAGAAGAAAGCACCAGGGAGCTCTTGTGACACTTGGAAATCCTGAAAGCTAGTTTTCTACGGGGTGGGATGGCTGTATGCCTTGGGGGCAGTCCTCTGTCACCATAGGCACCTGACCCAGCTTTGGTCAGTGTGGTATGGAGACAACAAGGCCCCCACCCCCAGGCTGAGTGCAGGAAGGGTCAGGTGCCCTTGAGAACGTGAATGGAATTCATCTTCCCCAGGCATGGGCTCAGCAATTGTCCATGGGCATGGTGAAAAATTACCTCAAAAGGAAATAAAAAAGAAAGGGGGGCTTAATGGGTAAAAGACAATGAAGACATCAATACACGGTACACTTGAAGGAGAAGATTAAATATCTACCTCACTGTTTAAAACAACCAATTTTTAGAAATCCTAGTAATACACTCAGAATATTGAATTTCTGTGTGTCAGATAAATGAGTTGTTCAAAGAATTATTGGCTAGAAATTAGTAATTGGGATCTGGCTCCACAAAAATGATTATATATATATATATATATATATATATATATATAGAGAGAGAGAGAGAGAGAGAGAGAGAGAGAGAGAATAATGTGAAATTCCACCCCTTTTTTTAGAAAAGGTACCCTTCTAAAACACCCTTCCTCGGGTTCCCTAGGCTTCTGGGATCAAATGACCCTTCCTGCCTCAGCTGCCCACCTAGTCAGAACTAAAGGCAGTTGGGACACATCCTCCCACGGAGGTAGGGGTTCTTGAGCTCCTCTTGGCACAACAGAAGTCTGATTCCATTGAGGACAGAGGCATAAAAAGATGGCCAGCTATGGTGTCACCTGAAACCAAACACAAAGAAGATGCCCAAAGTTCACAGAGCTTTGTTTTGTCCCTCAGGACATACGTGTTCACATTATCAAATATCAACCCGTCCCTGTCTGACTCTTAAAATAATTTTAAAGTTCAAGGTCTACCAAATTGGGAGCCTATGCTGGAGTGTGTATGCTTTACATACAATTGGTTATTGAAATCAGAGTCCCAATGCCTTGTATGTCCCATAGTCTTAACATGATTCCTGTACGGTGTGTTCCACAATGCGTGAGTGAGTGGTGAGTGAGCGAGCACGCGTACCCATGTCTAAAGTGGGCAGCAGTGGGCCACCATGCTCAAACCCTCCTACCTATCAAACATATTGTGCTGAAAAGTCCAGGTTGACACCTTGCCATCCAATAGTGTGTGTTGAGTGTCTGCCCAACTGCCAAAACTCAAAAATGAACAGAAAATCAGTTTCATTGTTTAAGATTATAGCATACAGTAGGAGAGAGATGGGGAAATAAATGAATATAATGTGGTAACGCTAAGTGTGCAAGCAAGAATGATGGGCTGGGAAGGTGGCAGAAGATGATGTTAGGAAAGGGTGTCTGAAGGATGTGACGTCAGAACTAAGACCACGACTAACAAAGGGAATGGAGAGGTGGAGTAAAGGCTGCAGGAAGTGTGTCAAGCATCAGAAACAGCACAAGCAAAGGTCTGAAGCTAGAGAAAGCTGAGAATGCTGGCGGGGAGTGGGGGGGAGTCCACATGCTTCAGTGCAGCTCGAACAGAGAGAGGTGCGTGGGATGGAAAGGAAAGAAGAAGGGCTCCGAAGCAGATGCTGGCAAGCCTGCATGAGGTTCCCCTTTTTCCAGGAAGAATGAGGCCAATGGATGTTTCCTAGCCAGAAATCAGACTTACATTCCTAAAGGTAACCATAATAGGGCTGGGATGTAGCTCAGCAATACAGAACCCGTCCGGAATGGTTGCGGTCCTAGATTTGATGCCCTCACCATATCTATACCTATTCCTCTTGTCCATGTCTATAGCTACAGCTGCAGTGTCGAGATGAACAATTCTCAGGTGAAGGTACTGGAAAAAGTAAAAAGAAATTAAGTCAAGCAGTGAAAATATGTTACACAGAACCAGGGCACCAACTCATAGCTTGTGGACACAACATAGCTCAGCCTTGTGAAGCATTAGCTTGAGAGTCGTTGAAGTTATGGCATCTGAGGAGTCACTTAAAGCATCACTGGGTCCCAAATCAGACAGCAGCAAATGGACAGCACTGGAAGAGCCATGGCGCTCACCAAACCTAGTTTCCCTCAGGTCCTCCTCAACCATGTGTCAATATCTTTGGTGCCTCTAGCCTTGGAAGCCCCATCCAAACCACACTCCCTGCAAAACAATGTCCTCCTGGCCCTGTCCTGGTAATTACCCAAAGCCTCCTCTTCAAACTCACAGGGACCATCTGCCTCTACAGAGTGGGAGGCCTGTGAACACATGAGCAGGACACAGGAACACAACCGTTTCTGTCTGAAGAGAAATGAATTGTCTCTGCCCAGCTGAGAACAAAACATTACGATATAACAAGAGAGTTTCTATTAATCAAGCCCTTCATTCCTCTTCAACCCTGAACCTGTCTGTCTACTGCTGGAGACACACAACACAGAGCCAATGGGCGTCTTTAAAGAGCTAAGCAGTCTCCAGGTCTCCATTTGCCTTAACTTTGTAAATTCACGAGACACAAAAGCTCTGGGAAGGTTTATGGAGGGCCCAGATGGCAACTGTGCAGAGAGTGGGAGGTGTAGGGAGGAGAACAGTCTGGGCCAGTGAACCCACTTCCTAAGCAGTCACCTCAGATTGGGCCAGTTGGCAAACCAGCCACCACCGTGTATTTAATTTGTCATTTGCTCTGACTAATAAAAACATCATTCATCCACTACAGAGAGCCTGGAGCTGGACCTCAATTCCTTCTTAAACATAGGTGTTTACACAGCTGCCATGTTTTCAGTGTTAAAATCAGTAGTGACCACACATGGCCAGGTCCAAGAGACTGTGTTTTAGTGAAGAGGGCTGAGCGAGAGAGCAATGGCCTCCTCCAGCTGAGGGCCCTTGGCCACTGTCTTCTCTGCAGAGCTCTGAGCACTCTTACTACAGAGAAAACACAAGCAGGGCAGATTTTCAGCTTTGGGCTGGTAAAGCCTGCATTAAATTTAGCAGCGATTCAACTTCAAAGGCATTAAGCCATTTTAAGTTTTCAATGAAATCTATGTAGTCCCACTCTGTATTTGCTCTTTTGAAAACATTATGGAAAAGTATTTTTTTCCGCTAGTGTTTTCTTCTATGGTTATTTCACTAAAAGGTTCTTGATTTTGTAGGAAAGAGAGAGAGAGAGAGAGAGAGAGAGAGAGAGAGAGAGAGAGAGAGAGAGAGAGAGAGAGAGAGAGAACAAAAAGCAGCAACAAAAACAGACCATTGAGAGGCATCCAAAACATCTCTGGTGGGGGTCTCACTGCAGGTATTTGATCCTCCTGGTGTTCCTTATTCAACTTTAGGAGGGGGACTACACACAGCTGTTCCTCCTGAGGAAGTACAGCTGTCAATAGCAATACAGGTGGCCCAGGAAGCATGGCTGAGTTTGAAGCTTGTCATCCGAGGGAGGAGAAATTTGCAAGCTCTAGATAGCATTGGCCAGAAATTCACCTCTGCCCTCCTGGCCCCAGTGCGTGATGGGCGCTTGCGTGGAAAAGCTGAAAGAGACATTCCACCAGAAGCTTACAGAAGACACCAGAGTGTGAAGTTCCCTTGCTTTATGGACTCTTCAAAGAGAATTTTAAGGTAGAACAAAGAATTTTCAGCGGGTGTGGAGATACCATGGTTTTGGCAACATTCAGATTTCAGAATGACTAGAACATTGGTCACACCTGACAGGAGCAGTCCAACCCCTTCTGGCATACTTTACTTTGGAGAAGGAGCCAGACACACAGGCAGCTGAATATGTGCAGTGGTGCCTACCAGGCAGATGACTGGCCTCTGTATAGCCAAGACCTTCCAATAGCACAGAGACAATGAGTCAGAGAAATGGTGTCCTTATGCTCATAACTTCAGTCTAATCCCATAATTGCCCCAAAAGCATGAGTTTTGTGGAGTCTTCCACTCTTGCTACTTTACTCAAGTTCTCATGGGTGAAAAATGGGTCACTTACTGAGCTGATAATGAAACCCAATCAAAGTCAGCATTATTGGAATCCAAAATCTATACATTCAGTATATGTACATAGCAAGCCTCGGAAGCAGTGGTTCTCAGCTACAGCATATGATGAGACTTTCTGGGGCAGCATGGGAAGCTGTAACACTGTGTGCCTCCTGTTCTCCCCATGGTTCATTCAGTGGGTTGATCATGGGCAAGCCCAGAGAAGGCGCACTTTCAGAGAACTCACTCCGTGTAGGAGACTCACTTTGAAAGATACACTCTTGGGATTGCTGTCCTAAAGCCTTCTTCTTCATAACAAATGCATGAGCAGTTGCTGGCTGTAAGAGAAAAAGGCAGCATCATATGCACATTGCTCTGTGAGAGCTAATGTTCATTGTCTAAACCCTAATGGAGGGGGTGGGGAAACTCACTTTGAAAAGTTTGTTCTGGGAGGGAAGGGAAAGAGAAAGGTTTCCCTGAACACCTTTAAGCAAATGGTATTTTCTGTTTCTAACTTCAAGCTGGGAAAGCATAGAAGAAGGTAAAATGAGTTCTTTATCAGAGAGATTTCATTTGAGATTCCCAGTATCTCCTGGGGTCAATATAGATTTTCCCCAACCCTCTCAATTCTCAGCAGTAATCACTGAGCACTTGGCGCATCTCCAGATCATCAAGCAATTAAGTCAAATGTTGTGCTACTACAGGAGGCTGACTTGAGATCAGAAACCACTTCTGGCTTCACTGTGCTGTGAAGTACAGATGTTTATATGCATCTGTCATGACTTGTATATATAAAAATGCCCTCCATAGACTCATGTGTGTGAGGAGTTTGTCCTTGGGTGGCAGTGCTGTTTGTGGAGGCTGTGCAACCTTTTGGACTGTCCCTAGCTAGCAGGAATAAGTCACCTAGGAATAGGTCACTTTGAAGGTTACATCTGTCACTGGCTCTGTTTCCTGATCCACCAAGATTTGACCCTCCAAGATGTAAAATAAATGCAGTCTGGTAGAGTACAGTGCATTGGTAAAGACAGGGGTATGAATCTACATTTATAATGAGATAGACCAACACAGAAATGTGGTGGAAATGGGGAGCCAAGGAAATATATGGGGAATAACAGTGTTCTGTGCTTCTGGCACACTTGTGGCACTGCTTACCAAAAAGAGCTAACTTTATAGGTTGTGTATTACACTTTAGGAAAAATATGTTTTGAAATACTATATGTATAGATGAATACATTGGTGTGTGGGTGTGTGTGTGTGTGTGTGTGTGTGAGAGAGAGAGAGAGAGAGAGAGAGAGAGAGAGAGAGAGAGAGAGAGAGAAATCTCAAAAGAACTATACCCAGTGTTAGGAAAGGTTGCCTCCACTCTAATTATAGATAATATTTATTCTATCTTTCTGTTTGGTAAATTTTCTCTCCTAGATTGTCTAGATACTGGCTTAATTTTTTAAGCTTGAAGGGGAAGCCTAGCCAAAAACCTTGTTTTGTAAGGCGTGTCCCCCTTAGTCTAAAGGCGTGTCCCCCTTGGTCTAAAGGCGTGTCCCCCTTAGGCTTATATTGACTTATAAAATCTTGCGGGCGCCCGCCTGCTCTTTGTTTTCCTGCCCTCCTCGCTGGAACCTTGGATTTGTAAGTTCCCTTTCCTTTCCTTTATTAAAACTGAATTATATATATTAAAGCTTGTCTGGTGAATCATAATTGCCGATCAACCACGCACCTTCATAAGCTGTGAATAGAGACAAACAAAAGACTCACCCTGTGCTTAAGAAACAGCTAGCTTGGAAGAAAGGGAGTGAAAGACGGCTATGCATCCCCCTGTATGGTGCATCATGGGAGTGACAACAGAGAATGGGTAGAGGAGAAGCCTGCAGAGAGCACTCAGTGAAAAGAATGAAATGAATGGATGAAGGAATGAGTAAAGTAGATCATTTCCTCCCAAGTCTCTAGCATATTGGCATGCCAGTCTCATTATAGACAAAGTATTTCAGCAGTATACCCTCATAAAAACATTAATCTCTGTTAGATTGACAGCCAATTAATTGCTTTCAAACCAGTCACCAGAAGCTCAAAGCTGAGCCCATCTCTTCTCACTTTCCTTTTCGTGCCTTCAGCCCCATCTCTTCCCTTATTAACATTAGGGAAATAAATGCCCACAACGGCCTTGTTACCACATTATCGTTAAAAAAAAAATTTAAATGTCCCAAGTTTAAAAGCCATGCCAAGAGCTTTCCACAGACTTGGAAGCAGAATCCTTGATTGAAGAATGTCAGGAAAAGTAGCCAGAAGGCCAGGCTTCTGTCCTCAAAGGCAGGCCGTGCCTTGGGTGATAGAGTCCCAGCCAGCCTGATGGTTATCCTGAGCCTTCCTGTGTGTGTGCTATGTTGGTGGATGTGTGATGTGTGGAAAGATGATGTGTGTGCTATGTACATATGGTGCATTTACATATTTTATGTAGTACGATTTGTGAATATTATCAAAATTACATGCTGGTAAAAACATAAACTAGTGTAGCCCTGAGGGGCTACATCACAGAACTTCAGCTACCCTGTGGTCAGCTGTGCGATTCTGGGAGTCCAGAAGGATGCTAAGTCAGCACACCACAGAGACACCTGCACACTCATGTTTACTGCCGCATTTCTCACAATGGCCAGTATGTGGAGGCAGCCTAGATGCCACACAAGAACAGATGAAGAAAATGTGATATTGTACTCAATGGGGCTTTGTTCAACCATAGAGAGAAATGAAATCACGTCATCTGTGGAAAACTGGGCGTAACTGGAGACCATCGTGTTGAGGGATGCATGTGTGACAGACACAGGAGAAATGCCACATTTTCTCTCATTTGCATAATTTATCTAAATATATGTATATGATGAAAATAGAAAAGGGGCTACATGGGAGAGGACAAAGCCTACTACAAAAGAAGATATGGAGAGGAAAAGAGAAGACAAGCAACATGTGTTCTCACTCATACGCAGAACTCATATTTAAGTTTTGTATGATGCATGAATGTGTGTGCATGCATGTGTGTGTGTGTGTGTGTGTGTGTGTGTGAGAGAGAGAGAGAGAGAGAGAGAGAGAGAGAGAGAGAGAGAGAGAATAGTGAAACAGAGGGGCATCTGTTTGGAGAGAAGGGACCAGGAAGAGGAGGGCAGGGAGGGCGATGTGATGAATATGTGAAGTATAAGGACATGCATGGATGAGATGTCATAAGGAACCCCAGTGTGTATGCTTACTAAAAAGTTAATAAGAAATGAAATGATCACATATCACATGCTTAATTGGCTCTCTGTCCAGGGATGGGCACATGGTACAGTGCTTGTTTGGCATGCACAAGGTGGTCTTAAGTTTGAGCCTCAATATCTGGAAGTAAAAGTCTAACTGGATGGAAGTTTTTTAGGTCCACTTCAGAAGGCACTAGAATACATAAAAATTCTGGGGCTGATTGATGCAATGACTAAGTCTGTTTTGTTTTTTTTTCTAACAATTACCAGAGTATTAATACAGTTTAGACCCAGAAAGAGCTTTTGATCATTGGTCCTGTCCTACTTATTGTGCAATTTGGCCTGCAGAGTTCAAGAAAGCAACCCAAAGTCACATAGCACTGTCAACTGGCTTGGTGACCTACCCTTGAGGACAGTGTCCCTCCTACTTCACAGTGTGTTCCCCTCTCAGGCCCTCAGTAATCATGTTTCTCTTAATTTCAACATTAAAAATTACTGCTGAGATATAGACATTTGGCCCTGAGGATCAGCCAGGCCCATTTGCTAAATGTATCAACTGCTGAGAAAAAGCCTCCTTATCCAAGGCACATGGAGATGGGCAGAGGGCTGGACAACCAAGACTAGATCCTGCTACCACTGGGGACAAAGCAAATCTAGCATAAAGCTACAGAAGCCAAGAAAGTGGCATTTGGCAGAAGAGTCAGTGCTCAGCCTGCTGTGCCTAACACAAGTCGTCTCTTGCCCCAGCCAAGCAATTCACATTCTGTGTCTTTTTCAGGATCCAAGCCCTAGCAATTTACCTATCCGCTCTTATCTTCTGGAGGCCCGGAGCTTCCTGATCACTCCATTTTCCTCCCATGTGCCATGTGCATACTCCATGGTCTCTGCCATGTGCACAGCTTCCCCAAGAAAAATCCAGAACCTACCCTTGAAAGTTCCTTTTCTCCCAAGAGGACTGCCCTTCCCTGTCCAGGCAGAATCGATATTTCCTCCTATTCTGGCTTGTGGTTCTCCCTCACAGCCCTCAGGCATGGGGTCATTCTGCGTATCTGTCTCCTGGAGTTCATCCAGGGTAGGCTTCCTCTATTCACCAGCACCCAGGCCTTAGGCCACCAGATGGAATAGTTGCTAGCTGTCTAAGGCAGTGCAGGAGTGGGTTTTTGAGAATATATTCTTGTTCTATATCTGCAAGTCACAAATCCAGGAACTTAAAATGATAAACATCTGTTACGTTGTAGTTTTCGTTGACCATAGCTTAATTTGGTCCTGTCCTTAAGGTGTCACAAAATTACAATCAAGGTGTGTTACTGAGGCTCTGGGGTCAGCAGAGACAAAATTGGGAGAAACAGCCTCATACTCACCTGGGCTGACAGATTCAGCATTGGGCTGAGGACCCAGCTTCTTGCTGGTCCTTAGTTGGAGCCTAGCATCAGCTCATAGCTTCTTATACCATCAGTCCAGCAAGACGAAGTTCTACATAAGGAGACACAATCACTGATGTGGCTGCTGTCCATCATCACCATATCGCTTCGGACACAGTGATAAGCCCCACCCACCTCAGGGAAGAGCTCGAATACACAGAGATGGAGGCAGGGAGCTCAGGCACGGTCCTCAGCTCTTTCCACCACAGACAATGATGAGTTTTGAACATGACATGTCCCCCAGACTCTAGTGTTAAGTTCTAGGTTTCCCAGCTGATGGTTCTTGTGAGAGGTGAAGCAAACTTTAGGAGACAGAGCCTGGCTGAAGCAAAGGAATCCCTGACAGTGGCCTTTTAAGGAACATCTTATCACTGGCCCCTGCCTGTCCCCTCTTGTTTCCTGGCTGCCATGGGGTGAGCAGCTTCTCTCTACCCATGTTCTTACACCTTGGTGCATCTACAGGTCACGAGAAAAAGAAATTCTTCCTCTTTTAAATTGTTTCTCTAAGATAATACTCACAGTGATAAAAGGTTGAAGAAAGACGGAATGTACTAAATCCTGACCGTCAGTTTCATTGTTGTTTGACAAGGTCTCATGTACACTGGGTTGGTCTTAAATCCATTATGTAGCCCAAGGGTAAACTTGAGCTTCTGATCCTCTTGCATCTACCTCTTGAGTGGTGGGATTAGGCATGTGCCTCAGTTACGTGGCACTTGGAGTAAAACTTGGGCTTCTGTATGCTAAACAAGCATTCAGCCAACTAAGCTGCATGCCAAGCCTGCTGGTGGGTTCCTTCCGTCTCTCACTCTGGCTCTCTTGCAGGTGGCTTCACTGCTGCTGGCAGATCATGTCTGGAAGAAGATACAGTCCCAGTGGCCTCAGGTCCTGGGAAAGGAAAATCCATTCAATTCTCAGATTGAAGAAGTGTTTGGAGACCAAGGAGGACACTGAGTGTCTCCAGACAGTACCTTTCTGTACAACAGAAAGGTGCATAATCCCTCTCACCCACTCTAGGGATTGCTGTGCTGCAGGCCGAGAGGACCCTCTTTGGTAGTGTTTCTAGAGATCACTTTCCCCCCAGTTGGAGACAGACCTGAATGTGATGCCAGTGCTCCCCACGTCAAGCTGCCTCTGCTCAACCCTGAGATACCTTTTAAGAAAGTTCTTTGAGTTATTCCCAGGTTCTGGCTATTACAAATAAAACTGCTATGAACATAGTCGAGCAAGTGGCCTTGTGGTATTATTGAGCATCCTTTGGGAATATTCCCAAAGGTGGTGTCACTAGATCTTTAGCTAGACTGATTCTCAATTTTTTAAGAAACCACTATATTGATTTCCAAAGTGACTGTACAAGTTTACACTCCCACCAGTAATGGAGGAGTGCTCCCCTTGCTCCACATCCTCTTCAGCATGAGCTGTCATTTGTGTTATTGATCTTAGCCACTCTGACTGGTATAAGATGAAATTCCAGAGTCACTTTGATTTGGAATTTCCCTTATGGCTAAGGATGTTGAACATTTCTTGAAGTGTTTCTCGGCATTTTGAGAATCTTCTGTTGAGAATTCTCTGTTTAGGTGTGTACTCCATTTTTAGTTGGATTATTTTGGTTTTTTGATGTCTAATTTTTTGAGTTCTTTACGTATTTTGGAGATCATTCCTCTGTCAGATATGAGGTTGGTGAAGATCTTTTCCCATTCTGTAGGCTATCATTTGATCCTATGCCTTACAGAAACTTTTCAGTTTCATGAGGTACTATTTATTATTGTTGATCGTAGTGTCTGTGCTACTGGTGTTCTAACAAGCAAGTTGTGTCCTGTGCCAATGCATTAAAAACTATTGCCCCCTTTCTCTTCTATCAGGTTCACTGTGGATGGATTTATGTTGAGGTCTTTGATCCACTTGGACTTGAATTTTGTGCAGGGATCTATTCATATTCTTCTATATGCTTACATCCAGTTATGCCAGCACCAATTGTTGAAGATGCTTTCTTTTTCTCCATTGTATAATTTTGGCTTCTTTGTCAAAATCCAAGTGTCTATATGTGTGTGGGAATTTATGTCTGGGTCTTCGATTCAGTTCCCTGGTCAATGTATCTGTTTTTTATGCCAATAGCATGCTATTTTTATTTCTATAACTCTGTAGTAGAGCCTATATGCCCCTCAACTTAATAATGGATAAAGATAATTTGGTACATCCACACAATGGATTATTACTCAGCTGTTAAAAACAATAACATCAGGAAATTTTAAGGGAAATTGATGTAACTAGAAAAACTCATCCTGAGTGAGGTAACCCAGACCCAGAAAGGAAATATGGTATTTACTCACGCATAAGTAGTTATTAACTGTAAAGTAAAGGATAATCATGATACAATCCACAGACCTGGAGAGACTAGGTAACAAGGAAGGCCAAATGGGATGACATATGGATCTCTCTGGGAAGGGGAAATAGAGGAGATTTCCTGGGTAGACTGGGGGCAGGTGGAGATGGGAACTTGAAGGATCATGTTAGGATGGATGAAGGGGGAGAATACTGAAAGAGATGACTAAAAAGGGGGAGCTTTTCCGGGTCAGGTAGAAACCTGATACAAGAGAAAGTCCCATGAACCTACAAGGATGATCCTATCTAAGATTCTTAGCAATAGCAAATAGCCTGAATAGCCCATCTCCTGTGATAAGATTGGTGAGTACACCAATTGTCATCAGAGATCCTTCCTCCAGTAACTGATGGAAACAGATGCAGAGACCCACTGCTAAATATTAGGCCTAACTCGGGGAATCCTGCTGAAGAGTGGGAGGAAGGGTTGTAGGAGCCATAGGAGTCAATGGCATGCCAAGAGAAGCCACAGAAACAACTAAATGGGCTCATAGGAACTCAGAAAGTCTGAACCAACAACCAGGGAATGGGACCAACCTCCATATATATGATAGTTGTGTGGCTTGGTCTATTTTTGATATTTCTGACAGTGGGAGCAGTGATTGTCCCTAAGGCTTTGACTGACTCTTAGGAACCTATTTCTCATACTGGCATAAATACAAGGAAGGATACTTAGTCTTATTGCAGCTTGATGTGCCATGCTTTGTTGATACCATGGGAGGCCTGCCCCTTTCAGAACAGATAAAGAAGAGGAGTGGATTGAGGAGGGACAGAGAAGAGGTAGAGGAGGGAGGGTGTGGGAGGAGAGGAGGGAGGGAAAACTGTGGTTAGAATGTAAATTAAATAAATTAATAAAAATTTTAAGAAATCAATCAAACGAAAGGAAGAAAGAAGGAAAGAAAGATAAAAAGAATGAAGGAAAAGGAAAGGGAAGGGAAGGGAAGGGAAGGGAAAGGAAAGGAAAGGAAAGGAAAGGAAAGGAAAGGAAAGGAAAGGAAAGGAAAGGAAAGGAAAGGAAAGGAAAGGAAAGGAAAGGAAAGTGTTTTGAGAATCACTCCAAACAATGCAGTATCTGTGCCCTTCAGCAGTCTGTTGTTCGAGAAGAGGCTGCTAAAATGGCAAAGCATCCCCCAGGATGCTTATCAGGTTGCCAATATGAACCAGGGATTGAGCCTTTCCCTGTGGGTTACCTGAAGGTGGCCCATAAAGCTGAAACTCCCTCTAGAAGAGGGTAGGTATTTGACATCCCTGCACCAAATCTCCTTAGGAAGTAAGCTGCTCAAGACTCACTGTAGTAGCCAACACTCAGAGCTTACGCTTCTGAACCTTTGGATTCATTCAACCGCAGATCAAAGGTATTTAGGAAAAAAACAACTGCTTATTCCCTAACAATACAGTCTAAATACTGTTTGCACAGCACTCACATTAGATTAGGTATTATAAGTGCTGTGGATCTGATTTTAAATCCTCACAAAGGCCCATGTATTACAGGCTTGGTTCTGAGTTTGGTCATCCTGGGAGGTACTGAAAGTATTAAGGTGGTAAGGCTCGTGAAAAGAATGAAATCCTTAGGGGTCTGCCCTCAAAAGGGTTTGTAGGACCCCAGCTCCTTTCTATTCTTCTCATTTGTACCCAGCCATGAGATGAATTCTCCCTACATGCTTCCACCATGATGTACTGCATGGGTCCAAAGCAACAGAGTCAACCAATCATTCACTAAACCCCATAAAACAGTGAGCTACAACAAGCCTTTCTTTTTATGTGGATTATCTTGGGTATTTGTTGTAGTAGTGGACAACCCACTTCTTAACAAGTCATCTAGAGATGATTTCAAGTGCACAGGAGTATCAGGCTGGTTATATACAAATGTTACACCATTGTCTATAAGGAACTGGAACCTTGTATCCTCAGAAATCCTGGAGACAATCCCCCTACAGAGACAGAAAGAAAAAATTCTGATCAAGTCTAGCAAACACCTTCGTACCTGTGTATCACTTTCCTTGGCCATTTCCAAATGTGCCATAGATTCAGGGTTCAGTATTTATATGCCCAGGCCCACCTGAGTTGCCAGCATCCTCTCCTCTAGCAATCACATTTTTCTACATTCTGAAAAGTATGCTTGGTAGAGCCCAGACATAGAGATAGTTAGTCCCACAGTGGGAAATTGTGACTAGTGAAATAACACGTTTCCTTGTTAGTGGGCAGTCTATGGACCTCCCAGAATCAGCCCTCTTCACTCACAGCAGTGACCTCCTGAGCACACCTCATGGCCCTGATTCTCTGTCCTGCTTCCCAAATAAACCATCTGCATTCAAATCCTCATCTCAATAAAGACAACATTCAAAGGATCATGTGGTCATAATTGTGCTATGATCTCTCAGCATCTTCACAGGGATGATTCAAGGATCCCTTGTAGATAACTGAATCCTCAGATGCTCAAGTTCCTCACATAAAAGACCACGGTCTCTGCATAGAACTTACATGCATCCTCCTATGTGCTCTAAATTGTCTCTAGGTTAATTGTGAACACCTAATACAATATGAACACTGTGCAAATCACTATTGTAGAATTTGAAGAATAATGGCAAGGGATAAGCCTGCTTATGCTCACTATAAACACAATTTTCACAGCCCTAACACCAAAATACATGATCTGCAGTTGGTGGAATTCACAGTTAACTGAATCAGCAGGCACATAATCCACAATTACCAAGGGTTCATAGTTCATGCTTCATCACTGAATGTATTTCTAGCAGTGAAATACTCGGTGCTATTAGAAGCCAAATCCCCTGCTCACTGTGCACACCTGATGACTGAAAAGCAGTATCACAACTATCTTCCGGTTCCATACATCTCATATCTTCTTCCTCCTCCGTCGCCCGTGTGCTGGTTAATTTTTATCAACTTGGCACAAACTGGAGTCACCTGGGAAGAGAGAACCTCAGTTGAGGAATTGTCTTCATGAGATTTGCCTATGGGCATTTCTATCAGGATTTTCTTGATTACTTAATGACGTGGTTGATTACTGATTATAATGGGAAAGCTCTGCCCACTGTGGATGCTACAGACCCTGTACAGATGGTTCTATCTTGTATACGAAGGCAGACTGAGCAAGCCAAGAAAAGCAAGTCAATAAGGAGTGTTGCTGCATGACCTCAGTTCCTGCCTGGGCTTGCCTTGGCCATGCACTGTAACTGTAGGCTGTAATAAACCTTTCCACCCTGAGATGGTTTCGATAAGTGTTTAATCAGAGCATCTGAAAAGGAAACTAGGACAACCCTATGCCTTTGTCATGATGTCAGTAGACAAGAACTGGCAATAAGGTAACTGTGGACAGAACTGGCTGCAACTTCAACTGCCATCGTTTAGATCATGATTATGTGCATAAAAAAATAAATGAATAAAAGACTGTGTATTAAAGGCATGGTCCCAGTCTGTGGGCTATTAGGAGGTGGTAGGAAGTTTCAGAAGTAAGGTCTGGTGGAAGGAAGTTAGGTCACTGGGAGAATGTCAAAGGGATTGTGGCATGCAAATTCTACTTTTGCTTCTTTTTTTCTCTAGCTCTCTCTCTTCTTTAGATAGATAGATGATAGATAGATAGATAGATAGATAGATAGATAGATAGATAGATAGACAGGAAGAAAGAAAGAAAGAAAGAAAGAAAGAAAGAAAGAAAGAAAGAAAGAAAGAAAGAAAGAAAGAAAGAAAGGAAGGAAGGAAGGAAGAAAGGAAGGAAGGAAGGAAAGAAGATATAGATATCCTTCTCTGCCTCCATGAAGTGAGAATTTCATCTGCTTCATCTTCCTGTTACTGTGATGTGCTTTGTCACCTCAGGTCCAAAGCAACAGTGTTCAGCTGACCACTGAAACTATAGCCAATGTAAAATTTTCCTCCTTTTAAATGTATTCTCTCAGGCATTTTGTCAGTGACTGATGCTGATAACACATAAATACAGCCTGTACACATCCCATTTCAGCTTTCCCTGGGCTGAGTTTGATGAGGTATTATGGTTTGAGTGTGGAATATACCTGTCCACTGGACTTACAGACTGAAATAAACTTTCTGATTTAAAACGTTCTCTTAGGTGTTTGTTAAAATAATGGAAAACCACCTACCACTGCAGTCTAGACATGATTTTTCAACACTTGATCCACAGTTGGTGACACTTTTATGGGACTCTATGGAAACTTTGGATGATTGGATCTAGCTTTCAGAAATAGGTTGCTAGGGTTGAAGGCTATGGCCCAGTCCCTGGTCTCAGTGACCTCTCTGCTTCTTGCCCACTGTCATGTGCACAGCTCCTCCACAACTCCTACTGACACAGACTGAGATACTTCACTATGCCTTCCCTATTGTGATGGTCTGAAGTCCTCCTAACCCATGGGCCAAAATAAATCTTCCCTCTCAGCTGCTATAGTCACAACAGTACAAAAGGAACTAATATCAGGGGAATTGCACAAATTTTCCAGGGTCACCTGAATAAGAGAAAGTATAAGACAGGAAGATATTATGTAGTCAGAAGTTTCTGTCCTGCCCTGTCCCACATTCATTTAGTCCCAAAGAAGCACACAGAGGCTTATATTAATTATAAATTCTTTGGCCTATTAGCTCAGACTTATTATTAACTAGCTCTTCCAACTTAAATTAACCCATAATTCTTGTCTATGTTTAGCCATGTACCTTGGCACATTTTCTCAATGAGGCATTCTTTTCTAGCTTTCTTTGTGTCTGGTTGGTGACTGTTTCTCTCCCTTTTCTCTTCCCAGAATTCTGTTAGTCTGGTTGTTCCACCTATACTTCCTACCTGGTTACTGACCAATCAGTGTTTTATTAAACCAATAAGAGTGACAAATCTTTGCAGTGTACAAAAACATTATCCTACAACAATATTATATTGAAAACACATTGTTTGCCCAAACTTTATAATGCATATAAGCATGTGAATGAATCTTGGAAGTCTCTCCTTGGCAGGGACACTGAAACTTTTTAGTTGTCCAGCAACTGAAGCTTCATTCATGGGTTATTTGCTGGGTTATATGTGACCTTTGATTTGGAAGGATAACAAACTTTAAAAATGTCATGTCATTCATTTCTGCTCCACAGTAACATTCTTGGTTCAACATAACCTGAGTATGAGGCAGAGCCGCAGTGGTACCGGCATACTGCCAGGAGCTACTCTTTAAAGGAGACCATAAAAACAAGGAAGACGGATTTGAGAGTGAAAGGCATAGTGTGTGAGTCTGGAAGCCTAATGCACACACTTCCCAGAATGTCTTCTTACAAGATCTTGCTATTCGCATAAGTCATTTGAGTGTTTTAGCATCTCATATTACTTTTAAGCACCCAATACTTTGTTACGATGTTGTTTTGTTACTGGCTTTATTTGAAATCTTAATCATTCGGTCTCAATAAAACTCAGAAAATAATTCACTAAAACTGCTCATTCCTTTATCAAGAACCGTATCCACTCCTCCTCATTCAAAAGCTTCTACATTGAGGCTAGAGAGATAGTTTAGTGGTTAAGAGCACTGATTGCTCTTATTGAAGAGCCACATTCAGTTCCCAGCATCCCCATCATGACTCACAACCACCTGTAGATCCAGTTCCATGGGGATCTGACACCCTGTTCTGACACCTATGTACACAGGTGGTACATAGCCAAACATACAAGCCACACATAAAACACGCATGAAACAATGCTTTTTAAAAGAAATTGTAAAGCTTCCACAGGATCTTACTGCCACTCTAACTTCTGTTTACCGGAATGTGCATGAAGTTTAAAGTTGATGATCTTCTATTGCTTTGCAAATGTGTGAGGAAAAGAAAGTTAACACAGAATTCATTTTAAGGTCTTATCTTCCAGATGGCCAGAGGGACTAGGCTTACATTAAAGTTGTGAGGACTGGAGTTCAGTGGTTAAGAGCATCTGCTGTTCTTGGCGAGGACCTAGATTTGATGCCCAGTACCTACATGCTGGTTTGCAACCATCTATAACTCCAGTTCTAGGAGATCCAGTGCCTTCTTCTGACCTCTGAAGGTACCAAATACTCATAGTATACACATAAATACGTGCAGGCAAAGCAATCCTCATACAAAATGAATAAATCTTTATTAAAGAAACCAAAAACTTTCCTTAACAAAAACCTGTGACGGAGAAAGTGGGTGTGAATAGGTAGACTACAGAAGTAAGAGGAGAGCCTCACAGGCTCAACCACCTTCCTCCTACCTCTGTCGAGAAAAATTGCCTAAATTCTCTAATCGCTCTCACCTGGCTGTATAATCAAGCCAAATAATACCCAGATTTCTGTCACTGTCACAGAATAGTTTTCTTATAATTAACTATAAAAAGAGAAGGTTTATTTGGGCTCATGTTTACGCAGTTATGCACATGTTCAACTGGCCTTATTCTTTAGAGTCCAAAACAAGGCAACACATCTTGTCAGAAGTGTATGGTATAGCAAAACCTCTCATCTCAGCGACAGGAAGCCAAAGAGTACAAGAGGCCAGCATGTTATCACGTGCCCCAGCAGCATGCACCCAACCACCTGCAGTCTTCTCACCATTCCTCGCCTCCCTAAAGCTTAGTCCATTCCCCAAAGCAGCCCCATGCAGCAGGTCTTTAATACCTATGTCTATGAGGAACATTTAGCATCCTAAAAATAGCACGACAGCTTGTAGTGATATTTTATTTGTACTTTAATAAATAAAGCATGCCTGAAGATCAAAATGCAAAAGTCACACTAGTCAGCCATACAGGCCAGGCAGTGGTAACACATGCCTTTAATCCCAGCACTAGAGAGGAATATAAGGCAGGATGAGACAGGAACTCGCTCTCTTTCAGTCTGAAGATTTCATAGGGGTAAGAGTTCTCTAGTGGCTGGCTGTTTTGCTTTTCTAATTTTCAGGCTGAACCCCAATGTCTGTCTCTGGGTTTTTATTATTTGTGCTATATCAGCTTCAGTTCCTGACAAGGAATAGACAGAAGGGCACAAAGGCCTGAGTCCTCTTCCTACTTCCTCTCTCTCTGCCCAGAAGTCCCGCCTATATCTCCTGTCTAGCTATTGGCCGTTCAGCTCTTTATTGAACCAATCACAGCAATACATCTTCACACAGTGTACAAATATTCCACAATACAGTCAGGATTAGAAAACCTACAGTGGAAATCCATTAAACAAACACTGGTGTGAGAATTTTATGGAGCTCCTGTCTTCTCCTTTCCCCCATTGGTCTTGTCCAGATACCCATGTCTTCCAGCCTGTTCTTTTCTGGGCACAAGTAGCAGCCATTCCAGGGAACCTGATTTCCCTTAGCATTCCCTACCATCCTATGCTCCTCTAACACTTTTGGCTTCCTTTCAACATCTCACTGGACTTCCTTTATCATATGACCCAGGACCACCTGTCCAGAGGCTGTAAGTAGAGCCAACAGTGGATGGGAGCTCCCACATTAGTCATCAATCGAGAAAATACCCCCTAAGGACTTGCCTCCGTATCAGTCCGGTGGTGTCATTTCTCAGTTGAGGTTCCCCTTTTCCATGACTCCAGCTGTATGGAGCTGACAAAAGTTAACTAGCACAGTCAGGAAGCAGAAAACAATAGTTGTTGCTTCTCAACAAAATGCAAAAAAAAAATTGCATTTTATGCAGTCAGCCCAGGACCTTAGTCCACAGAGCAGTGCTGCCAGTGTTTATAGTGGGTCTTCTCACATCAATTAACTCAATCTAGAAACTTCCTCACAGGCATGCCCAGGTTTGTCTTCTGAGTGATTCTAGATCCTGGCAAGCTGACAATACTAATCATCAGAGAAGCCAATGGGAAAACTGTTTCTCTTCATCTTCTCTGCTAACGACCAGTCCGTCCACTTTTCTTTTTTTGAGTTTTGACCATTTCCTCCAGGCCTTGGAAACACTCTGACTCTCTTGTTGTTTGGGGCACATCTGGCTTCTAGGCTCCTTTCATTTACAACTAACTGTGAAGTTTCAGTTCCTATCCAATATTTCCATGTTGACTAACCCTGAGGTCCTGTTTCCAGCCTTAGATTTGTACAGCTCATGTTGGATGAGTGTTGTGCCCTGCACCTCTCTCCTTGCTGTTCCTCAGCTCCTCATCTGGAGTATCTAAATGCCTGATCTTGTACTGAGTGTCCAGAGATAGTATCTAGCTATCATGTTTATTCATGACTGAATAAACTGAGTGCCCCAAATATAAATTTAATTGATTATGAAACTTAATTATGAATTAATGATTAGTGTTGCTTTGTAAGTCATACTTTCTTATTTCTGGTATAAAAAGGCTTTCTATTGATACACTTTCATTAAACCCATTGAATTTTGGTCCCTGTAGTGAACGGGAAGGAAGAAAAGCTGCCTACTGAAAGGTTGTCCTCCTCCCCTGATCCCCTGGGCAGGTGAGGCCTGGGCCTGCTGTTTGAGGTCCTCTATACACCCCCAAATCTTCTCATAATGACTTTCTTCTATCACCAGGTGAAATGTCTGTTCTATGCTCCCTTACTGTAATGAGTTATGTGGACCTGCTCCACATACGAAATTACCAAAAACCTCTGTTTCCACTCCTATCCAATTTCCAGCCACTAAAGAGTATTATAGGATCAGGCCCTGGTAAAGGGGGAGAAAATATCAGGCTCCACAAGAAAAGCAGGTTTACTAACAAGCCTCTTGTGAGACTCAAATTAATACATCAGGATGAGCGTCACCTGCCCATCCCTGCTCTGATGTCATCTCCCTGGAGAAGGTGTGCTTACCTGGGAACCATAGGCGCAACTTCAACTAACAGTGCCCAGAAACCCGATAGGGAAATATCTGGTCTTTTCTGTCATTGAAATAAAATTTAGCATTTCCTTTCAACATGCATGTAAGAAATGAAATTCAGCTGTATCCGTGGCTACATTTGATTTGGATGTTTCCAAATCCCATTGCAGTTCTTAAAGAGACAGTTGGTTCTTGGAAGTCTTAGGAGTCATGTGTCCTCCCAAACATTGACTTGGCTGCTTCCAGCAGAGGAAACATACATGGCCCCCATTTCACGTTACCACAGGTGGTCACAGCATTTGAGCAGCCAATCACTTTCTTTCCATGAGCTTCTGCCTAAAAGACTCCTTATTTAAGACTCCGTTGATTCATTAACATTGAGCTCACACCCAGCAGCCCTATACAACATGCCTCAGTAAAGTTTCTCAGCACATGTCTTTCCTTGATGGAGAAACACCAGAGAGCACAACCACAGTGCATGGTGATGTTCACACAGTGAAATAGCACACATGCATGCTCACATGACACAAAAATGTGTCACTAAATATAGCCTTTTCAAGGACACCTGTTTGTGCTATGACAGCTGAAAGCAGAGAGCAGAATGTTTTCTCAGCTCTCAGCAGGGGAGGTGTGCCTTCACTGCTCAGCACAGCCACGAATAGAGTATTATTCATGGTCATCACTACTTTGAACTTGTGGAGGTCATCACAGTGCCATGGAACTTCCAAGAGAAGTGTGTCCATCAGCAAGGCATACCCCTTGGGTAGCGAGAGGATTATGAGCTCAAGGTTGGACAGGGCTACACAGAGAGACTGCATCTCAAATAACTGAAGAAATCTTGTTCTGAAAAAGGAACCTGAGGCTGCTGAAGCATGCAGGGGCTGGGTGGGGTGGGCGGTGTGGCACAAAGATTTCTTGCTGTGGAGAGGGATGATGCAATGAGAAGGAGCAAACCCACTGTCTGAAATGTTTGGAAGCATCTCATAAAATTTGCATCTCCTAGATGGTCACAAAAGATTTGCAGCCAAGAACCTGGTTCAGCTCATTTTTTTTTAATTTTTTTTCTCATTTTTTTATTAAAAATTTCCATCTTCTCCCCTCCTCCTCCCCCTTCCCTCCCCTCCCTTCCAACCATACCCCCACTCCTCCCCTCTCCAAGCCAAAGAGCCATCAGGGTTCCCTTCACTATGTTAAGTCCAAGGTCCTCCCAGCTCCCCCTAAGTCCAGGAAGGTGAGCAACCAAACTGACAAGGCTCACAGTGAGCCCGTCCATGCTGTAGAGTTCATGCTCATTGCCGTTGTCCTTGTGGGAGGTCCCCTCCTTCATTAGCCTGCCTGCAGCAAGGTAGGCCCTTTGTCAGCGAGCTGCTTGGTCAGCTCATTTTTTTATCCACCATTTTGAGCTGAGCTTTTTCCTCTTCTGAAACCTCAGCACCCTCCACTTTCATGATCACTGAAAACACTGCTTGGAGGAATTGGCTCCTGCCTGGTATCATCCTGGTGCATCAAGAGAGCTTTCCCCAGGAGATCCTGTCTATTTCCCCTTCCCAGGGGGCTCTATACATGTTTCTCTTAGCGTTCACCTTGTTACTTAGCTTCTCTAGAGTCATGGACTAGAGGTTCAGTATTTTTTGCTTTACAGCTAGCATCCATTAATGTCTGAGTACATACCATACTCATTTTTCTGGATCTGGGTTACCTCACTCAGGATATTTTTTTCTAGTTCCATCCATTTGCATGCAAATTTCAAGCTGTCATTACTTTTTACTGCTCCATTGTGAAAATGTACCACATTTCTTTACCCATTCTTCAGTTGAGGGGCATCTAGGTTGTTTCCAGATTCTGACTATTATGAATAATGTTGCTATGAACATAGATGAACAATTGTCCTTGTACTATGACTGAGCATAGTATTCCTTTTGGTGTATGCCCAAGAGTGGTATTACTGGATCTTTAGGTAGGATGATTCCCAATTTTCTGAGAAACCACCATACTGATTTCCAAAGTGGTGCACAAGTTTGCATTCCCACCAGCAACGGAGGAGTGTTCCCCTACTCCACATCTTCTCCAGCATAGACTATCATTGCTTTCTTACACCATTCTGACTGGTGTAAGATGGTATCTCAGAGTTGTTTTGATTTGCATTTCCCTGATGGTTAAGGATGTTGAACATTTCCTTAAGTGTATTTCAGCCATTTAAGATTCTTCTGTTGAGAATTCTCTATCTATATCTGCTCCCCATTTTTAAATTTGATCATTTGGAATTTTGATGTCTGATTTCTTAAGTTCTTTATATATTTTGGAGATCAGTCCTCTGTCTGATGTGGGGTTGGTGAAGATCTTTTCTTATTCAGTAGGCTGCCTTTTTGTCTTATTGATTGTGTCTTTGATTTACAGAAGCTTCTCAGTTTCAGGGGGTCCCATTTACTTATTGTTGCTCTCAGTGTTTGTGCTACTGATGTTATATTTAGGAAGTGGTTCCCTGTGTCCAGGCATTGAAAGCTACGTCCCACTTTTTCTTCTAGCAGGTTCAGTGTTCTCTGATTTATATTGAGGTCTTTAAGCTATTTGGACTTGAGTTTTGTGGATGGGGATAGATATGGATCTATTTGCATTCTTCTACAGGTTGACATCCAGTATGCCAGTACCATCTCCTGAGAAAACTGGGACCATGGGGGTAGGAAGAGAATGGAGGAAAGAAGGGGAGGAGGAGGAGGAGAAAAATGTGAAGGAATGGGATGGTCAGAATGGGGAAAAAACAAAGACAGAGAGCAAGGAAAGAGATACCATTATGGGGCTAGCAAGGAACCTTGCATTAGAGAAATTGCCAGGAATCCATAAGGATGACTCCAGCTAAGACCCTAAGCAAGTAGAGAGGATGCCTGAACTGGTCTTACCCTGTAGTTAGATTGATGGCTATCTTAAATGTCACCATAGACCCTTCATTCAGCAACTAATGGAAGCAGAGGCAGAGATCCACAATGGAGCACTCTGGGCTAAGCTCCCAAAGTCCAGTTGAAAAGTGGGAGGAGTAAAAATATGAGCAAAGAGGTCAAGACCATGATGGGGACACCCACTGAAACAGCTTACCTAAGCTAATGGGAGCTCACCAACTCCAGCCTGAAAGTGAGAGAACTAGCATAGGCCCAAACTAGACCCTCTGAATGTGGGTGACAGTTGTATGACTGGGGCAGACTGTGGGGCCACTGGCAGTGGGACCAGGATTTATCCTTACTGCTTGTACTGGGCTTTTGGAACCCATTTTCTTTGAAGGGATACCTTGCTCAGCCTAGATACAGTGGGAGGAGCTTAGTCCTTACTCAAAGCAATATGCTAGACTTTGTTGACTTCCATGAGAAGCCTTACCCTCTCTGAGGAGTAGAGGGGAATAGGGTGCAGATGAAGGTGGAGGAAATAGGAAGAGGGGAGGGAGCTGGAACTGGGATTGGTATGTAAAATGAGAAAACATGGTATGTAACATGTAAACCAAGGTGTCCGAGTCCGATCTGGTGTGAATCAGAATGTCTTTGGAATCCTCATCTCAGGGCACACTGCTTCCCCAGAAGAACTACCAAAGGCAGCCCCTCTCCTGGGCCCTGAGTTGCATAGCACACATTCTCTGTGCTGTGTGGATAAATGGATGTATCAATATGCTATTAAGGTGCCTCTTTCTCATTAAATCTGAGAATGGGATTCACATTTGCCCAGCAGGATGAACTTCCTTAATCTGATTTGTCAGATGTTCCAGAATAAATATCCATGCAGGCAGGGACTCCTGTAATCTGGTCTTTTGCTTAGGATGGGAGAGGTTGCTTTTTAAGCCCATTTTCTGGGCCAAATCTTAAAACCACAATCTCAAAAAACAATGGTCCCGTCATCATAAATCAATGGTTAAGGAGGATTGCACTTCTGAAGCTTTTGGTGGATAGAAACAATGAAAAACCGCACAGTGGGGCTTTCAAGGGTTTCTTAGAAATTGTGCTCCCGGCTGGTTGCTTTGTTTTAAGTGAATCATGCGGGGCATTTACAGGAATGCCTCCAACCTCCAACCCTGCCAGTGTATCTCCTGATCTCAACAAGCCCAGGTCGATAACAGCAGGCTGGGTGGGAGCTGGCACCAGGGGCTTCCGGCCAGCCCCGGGCACGCCAGACCCAGGAGACTTTCCATTTCACTGTGCTTTGCACGGGCTCCGGAAGGCCCTGAGGTGTTCATATTTTTATAGTGATTTCCACATTGTAGCTCTGCAAATATCAGCAGAAGCCAGGACTTAGAGCAAGTGTGCCAGGGGAACGGAGGACTGCTGAGGCCTGGGTGGAAAGTCCGAGCTGTCTAACCACTGTGAGAAGGACCTTCTCTGCTGTTCATGGAAGAGGGTCACAAGGAAACACAAAGCCAATGGAGTGGCAGACCCAAAGTAGTGGTGTCTTGGCATATACATACACACATAAACACATACATATATACATACATACCTGGGTTAATGTATAGATGTAATCCACTTATTTTACACATTGAAAAATGTGTACAGGTTTTTCATTCACATATGTTGTGTATCAAATCTCTGCCTAGTGCCCTAGTACCCAAGGAGGCCAGAAGAGAGCATTGTATTCTCTGGAACTGAAATTACAAATATTGTAAGCCATGGTGTGGGTGCTGAGAATAAAATCTGGGTCCACTGGAACAAAAGAAAGTGCTCTTAACCTCTGAGCCATCTCTCCACCACCCCCTTTAAAGATCTATTTTTATTGTGTTTGGGGAGCTGAGGTAACTGGAGGGGAATGCTCACAGAGGCCAGATGAAGATGCTAGAGCCCCTGAGCTAGAGTTAAAGATGGTTGTGAACTGAGCACAAGTCTTCTAGGAGAGCAGCAAGCACTATTAACTGCTGAGCATCTCTCCAGACCCTGGTGCCACAGTCTTACCCTTGTTAAAATGAGTCAGTACTACTGCCAGCATTTAAAAGAGCCTTGCTTGCAGAGGGACAAGTAGCAAACATAGAGCATGTGTTCTTTCATTTCATACTTAACACTTTGTGGGCCTGCAATGGTCTTCTATTTTTACATGTACGGAAATGGAGCTTGAGAATAATTATATTACTTTCTCAAGATGCCACATCTCAAGAATTATAAAACAAGAAGTTGAAGCCAGAACCCAGGGTCCATGTTTCTCTCTGCAAATCTACAAGGGGCTACTGTGGATGGAGAGGGGCTTATAAGCTCACCCCCTCCCCAGAGGCTGTGGGCCATTACTAGTTGCTGATGGAGAGTCGTGTTCTTAAGTGATGTAGTCACTGGTACTTTGCCCTTAATTAAGAAAATAACGTCCCATCCATGCTCACTTAGACAACTCTAATTAAATGCAATGCCCCCTCCAGAAAAACATGAAGAAAGAATGGGACTATTGGAAAGAAGTGGAGGGAGGAGCTATGCAAATAATGGGGAAGAATTGGATCAAAATACATTATATGTGTATGAAATTGTGAAGGGCTGAATTTTAAAAATTCATAAACTGGAACATTTATGATTAGTGTTATTTTGTTATATGCCAAGTATTTTATGGGAATGTGAGAGACTGTTGCATGAATGCACGCAGATGCTATTCACCATGGTCAAATTAGTCAACAGGGAATTTTGAAGACTTCAGGACTGACATTAATACATGTAGTCCTATCGTCAGGTCATTTTTCTAACAAACCTTGAAAGTCTATAAAGGGTCTCTGGGAAAAGTCCATTAAAATGCAACGAAGTTTATTGTGGCCTGCAATATTTTTACAGGCATATAAAAAGAGCCATGTGTCTATGCTTTTACTGTTATTGATTTCACTACAAGAAAGAAACAGGAGAGAAAATAATATTTCACCTTCCTAAACTTCAGACTACACACAGTGTTATAATTTAGAAAACAGGGAAGCTAGGAGGAAAGTAGAGAAGGATAATTGGGCTATAGAAAGGAAAGCAAGGTCCCCAAGTCACCTTGAAAGCACAGCTTTACCATTCTAGTACGCTAATCCACTCCCATCCTGAAAAAAAATGCACAGAATACAGCCAGCATTTCCTCCCTGGACTGCCAACCAATTTATGAAGCCAGTGACTTCTGCTGTGCCGTTCAAAGAAGCAGAGTCCACTCGAATTTTGCAAAAGGAGGCAAGAGACATTAATTAGAGGCTGGGTTCTATTGCCGAAAACACCAAGGTTGATGAACTGTTCAGACCAAGTGCACAGCAGGAACTGAAGAGCATCGGAAACGCTGCCATCTGAGATGGAGACTCTGCTTGCTCTCTGCTTCCTCTCCAGCTGTACTTGGCTGCTCAGTGGTAGTGCCAGTTGCAACTTGATTCTGCCCTTCAGGTGGAATAAATAGTTCGCTGTGAAGTTATATATTTTTTTCCCAGAAACACAGAAGAAAATAAAGAACCATGTGAGATATGGACAAATACCAAATGTTGGCAAGTTTGTTAGAGTTCTTGGCACCTTACAACACTTCACATTCAGTAAATGTTAGCGGCGATGGAGCATGACCTATGCCATTAAGAGTTGGGCCTTAGAAGCCGGGCGATGCCTTTAATCCCAGCACTCGGGAGGCAGAGGCAGGCAGATTTCTGTGAGTTCGAGACCAGCCTGGTCTACAAGAGCTAGTTCCAGGACAGGCTCCAAAGCCACAGAGAAACCCTGTCTCAAAAAACCAAAAAAAAAAAAAAAAAAAAAAAAAAAAAGAGTTGGGCCTTAGTTTGAATGTTGGCTCAGTTGTGGCTTTCAGAAAGCTACTTGTCTACTCTCAAATCTCAGGTTCCCCGTACTCTTCTAGCTTGTATTTAACAAGTGAGTTCTGTGAGGGTTGGATGAAATAATGCATCTAATACACCTACTACAAGTCCCCAACACATTATCCAATACCCCAATCCGAAAAGTTCTAACAACCATAGTCATTTGAATCCAAATCCTCACCTGCTCTGATACACCACCATTTGGTCTCCATTTATCCCTCTCAACAGAAGCATTTATGCTTCCCTGCAGAAAAAAAAAATGGGATTATTGGAGATTTCTCTCAGTCCCTTGGCATGACACATTATATACGGTCTATGCGCAAGATTAGTTTTATAAATTATTTTGAAAAATATTTTTATGTTTAATTGTGTGTGTGTGTGTGTGTGTGTGTGTGTTGCTTTTGGAGACCAGAAGAGGTTGTTGGATTACCCGTACATGGATTTGGAGTGACAAACTCTTGGGAACCACCAAATGTAGGTGCTGGAAACCTAACAGGTCCTCTTTAAGAACAATACATGCTCTTAACCCCTGAGCCATCCCTCCAGCTCCTCTATAAATTCAAAATATTCTGTTCTGAAGCAGATCTGGCCACAAGAATTGCAGGAAAGAGACTGCTGCGCACCGCACCCCCGTGTCTGCATTCTGTGCGCTTTTACCCAGTTCGTGAGATTCGGGCAAGGGGCAGGAGGTTAAAATACACAAACACAGACAAAGAGACAGCGACACGGGTCATCCTTGAATTCCCCAAGAATGCCCCCTTTATTGTGTTCAGGGGCAGATTATATAGAGATAGCCACGCCACAGCCAAACCCACCAGAAACCACTCTCCTGCCATCAGGAACTCCTGAAGGTCTTGTGCTCAGAGCAGCTGTAGGCACTCAGATCAGGGGATTGCAAGAAATTCAGGATCTGGGGTCTCACTGCTCCCAACATCTCCCCCCTAAATGTTTTATAAAACAGTGTCTGATCTTAAGTATTCGGGGGGATGAGGGGTCAGTATCTCCAGGTAACATGTACTTCGGGCACTGCTGTGGCATCTGCCAGGCTAGGCACCGACTGGGCTGAGGCAATGTGCCTTCCACCGCAGCCACCTAGCAAAGCTCTTCTCCAGCTGCCTTCTAGCCCCAGCTACATTCGTTCTAGGTCCAAACTGGTGCATGGAGTGGAGCAGAACTCAGGGAAGCAGGCTTGCTCTGCAGCCACTGAAGGAGCCCCACTTAGGGAATTTGGGCGTTGTCAATCTGTCTGGCTACTTCCTGCTGGGAGGGGACGCTGCATTCTTAGGGGTATTTACTGCAATTCACTGCCATTTTCCAGTTGCGCTCAGATGCGGGTTGGGTCTGCGCCCTGAGGCCGGCACTGGAAGCGCTAGCATTCTTGCCTAGTAGGTCCTCGAGGCAGGTCCCGGGGTTTGCACGGGTCACAGCCCCTCAGCGCCTATAGCCTGGAGTTGCTTGGCCTTGGCAACGGCCATTCACACTCCACTGCAACATTTCAGGAGGTCTCGGGGATTCAAACCACATGAATTTCGAATAAATCCTTAGGCTCTCATCGTCTGTGGAGACAAAAACAGAACCTCTTTTCCAAAGCATCAAATTCTTAAGCCCATATTTCAAAGTCAAAATACCTTTCTTAGCAGTTCCTAGAATCAAATGTCTTTCTCCAGTCCAGAACACAAAAAACAACACAATCAACATATCATACATCTGTACACATTTATCTTTTTAAGCTATATACTTCTTCCTATCTTTTCCCAATACATACGTCCCCTCCAGCCGGGGACAACCCTGTTCGTTTACCCCTCTTTCTTGGTTGGAGTTCCACTTGCTGCCAAACCGAGCAAAGGGCGTCAGGATTAACCATACCCCAATCCACCCTCACCTTCTGAGGGCGACCTCTCAGCATTCCCTAGTTCCCGATATCTCGGTGGAGACCTCCAATTGCCGCGCACCGCGCCCCCCGTGTCTGTGTTCTGTGCGCTTTTACCCAGTTCGTGAGATTCGGGCAAGGGGCAGGAGGTTAAAATACACAAACACAGACAAAGAGACAGCGACACAGGTCATCCTTGAATTCCCCAAGAATGCCCCCTTTATTGTGTTCAGGGGCAGATTATATAGAGACAGCCACGCCACAGCCAAACCCACCAGAAACCACTCTCCTGCCATCAGGAACTCCTGAAGGTCTCGTGCTCAGAGCAGCTGTAGGCACTCAGATCAGGGGATTACAAGAAATTCAGGATCTGGGGTCTCACTGCTCCCAACAAGAGACAACGTACCCTCATGACCTCTTTCGTTAGTAATCCAGAGATTCCCTGTTTCCAGTTCACTGAATTCCAAGGTTTCCATGCACAGTTTCTGCACTTGCTGAGTTCCTGGGAACTGACTATGGCACCTATGGAGTGCATTCCAACATACTAGTGATTGTGGGATCATCTTCCAAGAGAGAAACTATTCTCGTTTATCCTTGATTTTCAATTACATTTTATTTATTTACTTTGTGTTCTTGGGTTGGGGATGATGCACATGTTATTATCAGAGAACAAATTAGGGGGAGTCAGTTCTCTTCTTCCACCATGGGGGTCCTAGGGATCAAAGAACTCAAGTCATCCGAGTTGGCATCAGGTGCTTTTGCCCTCTGAACCTCTTCTGGCCCCTGAAGTACAGTTTCTAAGCAAAGCATATGGCTCTCTCCAGCCAGCCCCGGAGTCTCACAGACACAGGCTAAAGCCGTAAGACACTGGGACAGATGAATAGAATCGAGACATTCAATCTGGGAACAACAGTCCACTCTGAGAGAACATACTTCACAACAAACTTAAGCATTAAAGGGCTGGTCCACACTGCTGCAGATGGTGGGCAGCTGGAAACCTGGGTAGAGCTAGCCTATGGAGTCTGGGGTCTGAGAAGCCAAGGCTAGTGAGAAGGGACGGTTCTCCATTTCAGGTTCTTAATTTCCTCACGGTGCTTTTCTGGAGGATGTGCTGCATTTGTAAACACACTTAGCTGCAACTAAAGCTGAGTTCATAATTAACATTAACTTGGCTAAGTGTGTGTGTAACCATCTTCAGTCTCCCACACCACTGGAGAACAGGATACCAAAGCAACTTGGCAAAACCACTAGAGGCGTGTTGGAGCCATCTGGTGGTAAACATGAAAAGCTGCAACTGTACATGTACCACTTTCACCTAAATCACAAACTTAAGTCCTCTGCTCAGAGAGACTCATGATTGACAGGCCAGTATTATTTCCTGAAGTGCTTGACCTCCACCCAGAATTTCTATAATTCTGAAAATTCACACTAGTAAGCCTCAAAGAGTCTTTTAAAAAAAACCAATCTTGTAGCACATGAATTAGAAATATATATCTTCTAGAATACCATTAAAAACCCTAAGTTAGTTTTTTAAAACCCTACTTTATGAGAATTAATTCGCACACATATACACAGAGAATCTGGGTTCCTGGAATCCAACATTCTTTCAATCTGCCTCAGAACATGTTAGATAAATTAAGTGAGTAACAATAGGTACAAGGGAGTTTCAGAAATCATTCTTAGCTTGTGGGTTAAAGGTCAATCTTGGGAATACATAAAAATCTCAGGTCATTGCAAGTACTCAAAATGAGCTAGGTAATGATTATTCACTCAGCACATGGACACATTGCAGCTTGTATCGTGTGTGTGTGTGTGTGTGTGTGTGTGCGTGCGTGCGTGCGTGTGTGTGTGTGAGACAGAGAGAGAGAGAGAGAGAGAGAGAGTTTTGATTCCATGTATATATCTGCAGCACATGCATGTAGTGCTAGAACTACAGAAGGTTGTGAGCCATCATGTGGTCCCTGGTAATCCTAGATCCTCTGGAAAAACATCTGGATCTCTTACCAACCAAACTATCTCTCCAGTCCTAGCAGTTTATGCTCCTCTTTCTTTCTTTCATTTATGAAAGCTCTACTTCTTTTTTATAATAGTTCTTTATTGACTTTTAGGAATTTCACATCATATATCCCAAACCCATTCACCTCCCAGTTCCTCCATATACATCCCTCACCCTTGCAGTTTCCCTCACCCCTGCAGCATCCCTCACCCCTGCAGCATCCCTCACCCCTGCAGCTTCCCTCACCCCTGCAGCATCCCTCACCCCTGCAGCATCCCTCACCCCTGTAGCATTCCTCACCCCTGCAGCATCCCTCACCCCTGCAGCTTCCCTCACCCCTGCAGCATTTCTCACCCCTGCAGCATCCCTCACCCCTGCAGCTTCCCTCACCCCTGCAGCATCCCTCAACCCTGTAGCATTCCTCACCCCTGCAGCATCCCAAACCCCTGCAGCTTCCCTCTCAGAAATCCCCCCCAGATCTATTAAAAACAAAACAAAAAGCAAAACCTTCCCTGCCTGTCCAAACCCTCTTCAATCATCCTGGTGCCATTGGGAGCTGTCGTGTTCCATGCAGTACGCCATTTTGTCCAATCAGCCCCTCCCACAAATGTTCATTGCAATGAATCATTGGTCTGGTTCAAGGCCTCTGGACTCTAACCTTCGGCACACCATCATCACTGGACCATCACCGAAATCTCCCTCAGATATTCTACTGTTGCTTCAGTTATAGAGATCCCATTCTGCAGGACCAGACCCTCCACACACTCCAGCAGAGATAGGGTAGATATTAGGGTGGGCCAACCCAAGGCCCAGAATGTGAACCTGGGTGGTAACTAGCTGGTCAGTCTAGGACACAGGGACCGCCCACCTCAGATGAAGGGCAGAGCCAGCTCTCCCATACCTCTGGAGAAGGGGGAGGCCATCTCTCCCATAAGGGTCAGGGCCAGCTCTCCTGTGAGGGCCAGGGACAGCCCTCTTGCTGCAGTGTCCAATGAGGGGCATGGCCAGTTCTCTGAGGGCCAGTGAGGGGTGGGGCGGGCTCATACTGCCCTTGGATTGCAACAAGCATGGTTCTTATGGTTGCCTGTAACATGGGCCATGGGCATCAGCACAGACCCTAACTGCAGTAGGACAATGGACCTAGACATGGCCCTTGGCCGCAGATGGGGCCTGGATATCACCATGACCCTGGGGGCAGTATAGGTCACTCAAATCAGGATGTCCCCTGTGACAACATTGGCCCTTGGATATCAACATGAACTCAGGTGACCGACCAGCCCCTGGGCATCCAAATAGCCTTTGGTGGTAACAGGAGCCACAGACATCAACTCAGATCCTGGATGCTACAGGGTCACTGACCCAGGCATGGCCCTAGGCAGCAGCTTGGGCCTGAACATCACCATGACCACAGGTGGCAGCATAGGCCACCTAGATCAGTATGGACCCATCAGCAGCTTGGCCCTCAGACACCAACATGGACTCAGGTGGCTAACCAGATCCTGGGCATCCAAGTGGCCCTTGGTGGTCATGGACATCAACTCAGACTCTGGCTACTGCAGGGCTGTGGACTCAGACAGGGTCCTTGGCAGCAGCCTAGGCGCAGACCTCACTGCCCCAGGTAGCAGAATAGGACACTCAGATCAATATGACCCTAGTGTCAGCGGCACAGCCCCCAGACATCAATAGGGTCACGGGTGGCAGCCCAGACTCCGGGCATCCTTATGGCATTTGGTGGCAACATGGATGTCAACACAGATCCCGGCTAAAGTAGGACCATTGTCCCAGACATGGTTCTTGGCAGCAGCTCAGGCCTACACCCTGACGCTGTGTGGCAAGCAGGTCACCTCAATCTGATTCTCACCACCCTCGCTTCTTCAATTCTGCCTTTCCACAGCACATGGACAGTTCGGCTTCTCTTTCTCTCCCATTTCTCTACCATATATTTGCTCGTCATAATGGCACCTACCTGAGCGGACCTGTGAATGTCTTCAGCCAACCTGGAATGTGAGGACCCAGGCTGGCCTCCTAGCAGCTACTAATCTATAGACCTTGGAGCAGGACTTTGAAGACCTGTGGAATAAAGGTGTATGAACCAGGGTTCTTTAAAGGAACAGAACTGACAGAATCCCATATATATTATTTATTATACTGGCTAACAAGATGCCATCCTGGTAGTTTATCAGTGGCTGTCTTATGATGAAAAGGCATCGAGAATCTAGCAGTTGTTCAGTCCATAAAACCGCATGTCTCAGAAGTACCAATCTGGAGTACTACAGGATTTCTTAGAGAGCTGTCTGTCTTCGGTCTGTTTTAGAATCTAAGAAATGTTGGCAGCAACTTAACATATGAACTTCTCAATGAGAGTGAGGGCAAAAATAATAATAATTGGATTAAGAAAATCCCTCACTGGAATGCCCAACGTTGAGTTCTTGAGTTCTAGCTGATTTCATATACAGTCAAATTGACAGCCAAGACTTGCCATCACAGGGGTCATCTCTCATTCCCAAAGGTCTTCTCAGGGATAGAATGAAACTATTAAAGGCACTCCCTTCAGACAGTGTATAAATTCAGATTCTTAATGGTTGTGCCAAGTCATAACCTCTTCTTTCTATAAATTCATACCAAAAGTGAAATTAGTGCCTCACTTTCAAATAGTCTCACAGGTAAACCAGTTGTCTGGACTTTGAGTTAAGGAATATGATTACTGTCTGCATTTATACTAGCCACATGGGATAGTCTGGCTCTCATTCTGCCTTAAGATGATGCAAGTTAAAAATAAGAGGAGGAAGGTCTGAGAGAAGGGCTTCTCTGACGTCCTTTATTTTTTTGCCTTTTACAAATTAATTCCCACTACACAGTGACACTTCGTCAAGGTCAGGAATGACAGTTTCTTCCAGCCCCGTTATGTTATTCATTTTAAACCATGTCAAGGGCTGCCTGGAGATGGCTTGTCTATTTTATTGTCAAACCTGTCATTTAACTCTAGAGCTATGTTTGCTGCTCTGCTACTCAGCCACAAATAGCAGAATTAAGAGCTCACTTTATGAAAAGGCCTTGGAATTTTTCTTAAAATATTTTCATCTAAGAATTACAAAACATCCCTTAAAATAAACAGCAAGGAGAGCAGAATTCTTCATATTACAACAGAGAAAAGCATTAAAATTCTATTCAGTGGAAGTCCTTTTACCTGAGGTAAGGAATTAACTGAAAAAGTCAACTTAGTTTGGCAAGCATTGTGATGACATTCACATCTCAAATGTTCCTCTTCATTCACCAACTGTATTGTAAGGGTGGCTCATTCTTTGTGCAGAAGGCTGCAGCATGAACTGTCCAATCCTGCAGTCTCTTCCGTACATGAGCAGTCAGTATGCACTATCCTGGTCTCTGAAGAGAACCAGAATTTAAAGACACTTGAGGGGGAATTTCAGAGTGCTTTTCTCCAAGGTTTCTATTCTTTTCCCCATTTATACACATGTAATATAGCAGTGGTTCATAGAGTCCCCGGGGTTCTCAGATGTCGGAAAGGGTCTCTTTTTGAGCTGTTTATATGTTTATATAACTGTGTCACTTACAGTGTGTCATTTACAATAACATTTACAGCTGGTATGATCAGGTTTGTGAGCAAACACTATTGACTTTCCTGACATTTGCTTATAGAAGTAGAAAAGCACACACCTATTATCAAGCAGCCTTCTGGTCTCTGGCAGTTTTTGGTCAGCAATTTGACTAAGGGAATGAGCAATTTAGTGGAGAAGTATCCTTGACACTTATTTCTGCGTAACACACACACACACACACACACACACACACAATGATTTCTCAGAAGTTGTAGGTTCTAATGAAGATGCTTCGGTGTCACTAAGAAGGAAATATGGAGAATTCGTAAAAAATGTAAATGAAAGAAGCCAAAAAAAGGCCCAGGGGGGGGTTGCTGTGTGATGGATTAACCATCACTGAGCACTGTGAAGCCACACTCAATTTAATGTCACACTGCTTCAGACATCAGTGCACAGCTGAGTCCTCTGTTCAAGATCTCACAACTGCAGCGGTATGCCGTCAGGTTTTGTGCTTTTCTAACACATAACACTCATTTGAGTTCACGGAATGGTGGCAGAATTCAAATATGAACCTAACATTGAAACCTTGGCTTCTAGATGGCTCTCTGTGTTCCCTGCTCTATGACACACCTCTTGTACAGTTCATATAATAAGAATCCTTGCTGCTTCAAAGCTAGTATGAAGGTTTTCCTCTGAAATATGATCGGATTGCATCTTCACTAGCACAGCCAGGCTTACATGGCCATCAGAATGACCTCCATACTCTCGTATAATCGATGTGGGAGAGAAATCCTGCCACCTTCATGCTGTTCTGTTGTCAGAAGTGTGTCACGCACTTCTCTCACACTTACTATACAAGGATACACTTCACTGGTGGGGGGTCTTTGGGTGTGTCACGGGAGAGAAGAGGAGAGCCTGGTGACTTGTGGGACTGGGAAAGCAGGGGAAAGATGGATTGAAAACTGGCAGACAGCTGAAAGGCTGGGACTTAGGAGAAAGAGAAACGTACAGGGCCAAGTATGATGGTCTAGTCTGACAACCCCACCCACGTAGAATATTCAGTAAAAATTAATATTGAGCCTCAAACGTTTAGAGGTCATTTACATTCTAGTTTTCCTTTGTTTCTGTCTGGTTTGTAAAGAGTGGAATTCTTAAAAGTGTCAAGATTTGCCAGAACTGTAATTCTACATTTACAAAATGAAAGCAAGAAGAAAGGGTTTATTTAACTATTTAATAAAATAGTAAGCAGAAAGACAAGAGAATCTGGAAGAATAGCATTTCATGACTTCACATATAACAGTGTGAGGATTCATGCGGATATGAGAATATCGAGTTCGGTACAAAACTGAGTACTTCTCTGTGAAGCCATACAGCTGTAATATGTGGAGTTATATACTGCCCAATAAAAATGTACACACATGTGTATACACACACATACACACACACACACACACACACACACACACACCCCTCAGGGAGGGGTATTATACACCAGCTTTCAGTAAGTTAGTCTCTAATTTGAGATGGTGTTAAAAATGCTTGCAGGGGGGCAGCAAGGTAGCTCAGTAGGTTAAGGCACTTGCAGAGAAAGCCTGGGTTTCTATTGGGTTCTATCCTCAGAACTCAATAAATGAGAATGAGACAAGTGGCTCCACAAAGTTGTTCTCTGACCTCCGCATGGCACACGGCATACATATGTCCATTCATGTACACACACACACACACACTTACATAAGTTTTTTAAAAAATGGTTTTAAGCTGGGAAGAGATGGCAAATGTCTGGAATCCAAGCCTGTGTGAGGTGAAAGCAGAAAACCAATGGTTGATAAGGTTGTGGAAAGAGGACTCTTCATTCACTGGTGGTAGGAATTCAGTGGTGTGGCCACTCTGGAAATAAGTTAGAAAAATTATTTAAAAACTGAAAAGAAATCTACCATATGACCTAGCTACGCCACTCCTTGGAATATGCCCAGAGGACTCAACATCCTACTCCACAGACACTTGCTCAACAGTGTTCATTGCCCACCCTATTCGCAATAGCCAGGAAATGGAAACAAACTAAACGTCCTTCAGCCTACAATAATGCAAAGGTGGAATATATACGCTATTGACTACTTTTCAGCTGTAAAGAATAAATATGAAATCATTAAATCTGCAGGTAAATGGATGGACCTAGGAAAGATTCTATTGAATGAGGTGGCCCAGACTCAGAAAGATACTGCATGTTCCCTTTCATCTGTGGTTCCTAGCTCTGCATCCTCAGAGTATACCATAGGGAGTAACTGCAGAAATCAGGAAAGTATAAAGAGACCAGGAGGTAAAGGGTGTTGCTTGGGAGGGGGATAGCAGGTTTCAGATGACACGAAGTAGGAAATGGGATAATGGGAAGGGGAAATCCAACTGGGGAGGAGGGAGGAGAGTCAGTACAGAAGGAGGAATAAAGGACAATTAAGATCGATGTTGTTTGATAAAGCCTCAACGAATCCTATTATTTTATATTTACCTAAAATTATATTCAATATGTGTAAGTGTATGCACACAAACTTTCTGTGTCTGTCTGTCTGTCTGTCCCCACCCCCCCTCTCTCTCTCTCACACACACACACACACACTTCTGCACATACAGCTCCTCTGTATAGTGATGCTAATTGTAGCAATGCTAATTTTTGCCAACTCTATTATGTGTTTAAACCTCTTGCATAAAAGGTTTCTAATATGCAATACTTTACCCAAAAAGCATGATATGTAGCTGGTGTCCCCCAAACCAGAACTTTAATATACTAATCTTTCCCAGGCTTATATTCCTGCTTCCTAACTACATTGTAAGTATTCTTCTTTAAAAGGATTACTAGGGCACATTCCAAGAAGTGTTTTTAATAATTATAGGCATTGGACATTGCTCACCTAAAGAGTACATGCATAGATAAATATTTCATTTTTTAAATTAGTTTTCCTCCAATGTTTACTCTCAGTAGTTGTTTTGCGTGCTGTTTGTAGAGTTATATGGATGTAGTCTACTGGGATTCTGCAGAGATTCAACTTCACTAGAATAATTTTTTATTAAAAATTTCCACCTCCTCCCCTGCTCTCATTTCCCTCCCCCTCCCCTTACCCTTCTCCCTCTCCCTCTCCAGTCCAAAGAGCAGTCAGGGTTCCCTGCCCTGTGGGAAGTCCAAGGTCCTCCCCTCTCCACCCAGGTCTAGGAAGGTGAGCATCCAAACAGACTAGGCTCCCACAAAGCCAGTACATGCAGTAGGATCAAAACCCAGTGCCATTGTCCTTGGCTTCTCAGTCAGCCCCCATTGTCCGCCACGTTCAGAGAGTCCGGTTTGATCACATGTTCCATCAGTCTCAGTCCAGCTGGCCTTGGTGAGCTCCCATTAGATCAACCCCACCGTCTCAGTGAGTGGGCGCACCCCTCGCGGTCCTGACTTCCTTGCTCATGTTCTCCCTCCTTCTGCTCCTCATTTGGACCTTGGGAGCTCAGTCCAGTGCTCCAGTGTGGGTCTCTGTCTCTATCTCCATCCATCGCCATATGAAGGTTCTATGGTGATATGCAAGATATTCATCAGTATGGCTATAGGATAGGGCCAATTCAGGCTCCCTCTCCTAGCTGCCCAAGGAACTAGCTGGGGACATCTCCATGGACACCTGGGATCACCTCTCAGTAGAATAATTTAAGCAATGGTACACACCCACGTGTCAGATGAAATTCAAAACTTGGCTCCAGATAGACTTAACCAAAGGGCCATACCTTCTGTGTCCCTCAGTTTCTTAAAATTATCCATAGAGGGGTTGGTCTTTGTTTATTAATACTAATACTTGATGACTGTTCTTTGTCCTTTCCTCCTCAACATGGGCATCTTAACATAGGTTCTGGGGATCAAATTCAGTTTATTAGACTGTGCAACAAATACTTTACCCACTGAACCACCTTGAGGGTCCATATTTTAAAAATATTCACAAGTCATACTGCGTGCTTTACATATGGTGTGCTCCAATGTGCAGGAGAATTCCTTCGCTGGAAAAAAAAAAAAAAAAAAAAAAGCCATGCTGACCACTAAGCAGGTACGTGGTGACATAACACCTTCTTTAATACGACACCAATCTCATGGATATAAATGACTGATGACAGCAGGAAATGCATTTTCATGTTCTGCATTATTAACACGCCCTTGCATTCCAACATGCTGCTACTACATACCACTGACACCTGCATATATTCTGGCTTTGATTCCACCTTTTCTATGAATTGTGACATTAATGTGGGGGAAGTGAGATGTAGTGAGCAAAGCTGTAATAATTTATTTTTTCATTTCTATATATTGCATAGCTTTCTGATACTGTAGGCAAGCATAGTACCAAAAGCCTACCTTGTAGCCAAGTGTGTGATAAAGTTCTTGGAACTCTTGGTTGAAGTTCTTGGATAAGGAAATTTGAACTTTTGTTTTAATTGCTATTTTTGTTTTGTTTTAAGCAGAGTCTTACTATACAGTCCAGGTTTGCCTCAAGTTTACCGCCATCCTCCTGCCTTAGCCTCCTGAGTGCTGGAATTATAGGTGCAATCTACCACACCTGTGTGCCTTGTTGTTGGTAACACATGTGGGTCGTTTACAAAACACAGTGTTCCCAGAACCATTTGTTTGACAAGGAAATGAATGTTCTTTGTTTGCACTTTGCTTCTGGAATGAGTTTGCAAATTAAAGGCTTTTAAAAAACAGATAAATTTGGAAATCTTTGTCACGACTTTCATGAAGATGGAAAGCAACATATCTTGGAATTTGCAAGACTTATCTGCAGTCACATTTTGCACCCCCTCCCATTTTTTATTAGTGTATATCTATTGTAAAGAGTACTGGGTGTCATAAAAACAATTCCTCTCAAGTATATCATATATTTTGGGCATATTTGTCTCCAGCACACATCCCCTTCCTCTTTGGCCCCTACCAGTAGTCTCCTTCCTTCCCATGGTTTCCCTCTGCTTTCATGTCATGCATGATTCTACCTTTTCTATGAATTATGCCATCTATAGACAATATTCCACATATACACATAAACTCCAGGAATGACAAATAAGAAAAAACAGCTAACAATTGTCTTCCTGAGTCTGGCTTATTTCATTTAACATGACTAGCCCCAGTTTTAGAAAAAGAAGCTCCATTGTGTTTGCTCAGCACGTTTTCTTTAGCTGTTCTCTGTTGATAAACACTTAGGCTGATTTGATTGCCTTGGCATTTGTGAACATCACAAAAATAAACATGGATGTGCAACTATCTGTGATACATTCATTTAGTCTTTTTGGTTATTTATCTGGGCTTAGAATGCCTAGGTCATATGGTAGTTCTGTTTTTGATTTTTCAGAAACCTTCCTATTGGTTCCCATAGTACCTGGACTAATTTACAAGCTTCCAGTAATGTAGGAGGGTCCCCTTTTCCCACATCCTTCCCTCACTTGCTATTGTTTATTTTGTTAAAAATAGACATTCTGACTGGGGTGACTGGAAGTCAATGTGGTTGTAATTTATATTTCCATGATGATTAAGGATATTGAGAATTGTTCATATATTTATTGGTCATTTGTATTTTTGTCTTTTGAGTGATGTCCATTAATTTCATTAACCTTTTTATGGATTGGCTTGTTTGAGCTTTTTGATATTTTGTTTTTTAGGTTATTCTAGATATTAATGCCTTTTCTGATAGATATCTAGTTAATATTTTCTTCAGTTCGTAGTCTATCTTTTTTTATATAACCCAGAACTACCGGCCCAAATGTGGCACTGCCCACACTGAACTGATGAAGTGAGTTTTCTTTGCCTCTAGCGCCACCTAGAGGTTGACTCGACAGGGCGGCCCTCCTTCCCCTCCCTCCTGTTTCCTATTTCACTCACTCTTTCTCTCTCTCTCTCTCTCTCTTTGTTTTTTCCCTTTGTTTCTTTCTCTCTTGGTGGCTCCTGGTACCCCCGACTAGAAAGAGATTTTCCCAGAATCACCCTCCTCTGCCAGGGAAGGTGCTTGGCACGGATTTTGTCTTCCATCCCTTTCCGTTTTCCGAGAATTCCCCATCAATACTGTCAGTATAATTTATCCTGTGCATTTTATAAATTTTTAGAAATTGCTGGGGGGGTTGTTTTTGTTTGTTTGTTTGTTGCATTCTGGATATCAATTATATTTTTTCATTGATTAATTTCTGCCCATCAAGAAAATCATATCTGCGTTGATCAAGTACAATTTAAAAATCTTTTTTTCCTTCTAGATATAAAATTACTGCATCCCTTAGTGTGTGTAAGGCAGACAAAAGATACCTTTACTAATAAAAATAATCAAGGTTATTTCAAATAAAATGATTTACTGCATGATTATTTTGTGTTCATGAGCAAAATTTAATACTTGGTAGTGGCGGCAGTGCACACCTTTAATACCAGCACTCAGGAGGCAGAAGCAGGAGAATCTCTAAGAGTTGGAGGCCAGCCTGGTCTACAGAGCAAGTTTCAGGACAGCCAAGGCTACACACAGAGAAACTATCCAAAAAACAAAACAATGCAAAACTTTCTGACAGGAAATGTTAACTGAGAATTCAGCTAGTTTTAAAAGTATCTTAATTTTTAAATTTTAATTTAAAAAAATTCATATGATATAGTTCTATCATGTCCCTCATCCTCCTAAAAAATTAATTCCAAGCAATTAGAGACTGCTGAGAGTGGGAGAGGTAGTCTTACCTAAGGAAGAGCTCCCCAGTTGGTTGTCCAATACCAGTGGTTAGTCCTGAAATCACATCACGAACACCATTATATAGACTATATTTTAGTGATATAATGTATATACAGACAAACAGATGGAGAGATAGACAGAAAGAGACAGAGGGAGAGAGAGAGGGAGAGGAAAGATAGGGGTACATGAGGGGGCTTAGAAGGAGGAAAAATAAGCAAAATTACACTTCAATTTTTAAAGTTAATTAAAATTTTAGTTTAATTATGTCAAAGTTCAAAGCTCTTGAGCAATGGATTCACACTAGCTGATGTGATATTTTAAAATGTATCTGGGCCATAGTAGATTCCTAACTTGGGTAAGAGGTGATTGGTCATGCCAGAATATTTGCCAGAAAATGACAAAAGGTCTTTCTCTTCCAACATTCATAAATTCACTCTAGATATTATATTAAATCTTCGGTATAAAAACTCATCAGCAGAGAGCCACACAACCTTAACTTTCCCTCTTCTGACACGTCAAACTTTGTGACAATATTCATGCCTGCAAAACTTTTATTCCATTTGTGCTGCAAAAACAAATATATTTAAGGTTGCATAAACAATAACAACTTATTTCTCATAATTCTGGAGGGTTGGTATTGAAGATGCAGATACCAACAGATTTCATTTCCTTTAGGGACTTTTTATTGCTGTGTCCTCAGAAGGGAGATGGCACTGTCTTCCCACATGATGGAATGCAGAAGGTCAGAGAGGCCAAACAAATGTCAATCTGTCATCTAAGAGCCTTCATTCCATTCTGGTGACAGGAACCCTTTCAAGTGAATGCCCCCAAACATTTCCAGCTTCACTCAGACACGATGGATATGAAGATTGAGCACATGAACTTTAGGGGAGACATATTTTCCAAAGTACAGTGGGAGTCCTGGAACTTTTAATGCCACAAGTTTTTCATTCTGTAAACACAATTTATTTCTCATATTGATTCTTTCCATTCCTGGCTGACCACTCCACACTCAGAACTGTTGTCAGAGTTTGGATCGTTGTGATGATTGCTTACTGGCTCAGGAGGCTCAACCACATGATATCTAAGAACAATGTTAAGAAACATATCTCTTCATTCTATTCATTTTAATACTTACTGGAAAGAAAGAACCCTTAATTACATGTATGAAGCACCATTCTTTTACTATTTAGGCAATAAACATGGTACATTTTTAGGTGCCAACAAAAAATTATGGTTGATTTCAATAAAATAAGAAAACTTCTCATTTATGAGTAATAATGGTTTAGAAACATGGGTTCAAATTACTATGACTGACATGTTCTCCAGTGGAAGTGGTGGGGTAAACTCTTACAGGAATACAAAAAAGACACCAAAACCTACCTGCCTAAGCCTCCTGAGTACTGGGACTAAACGTATGTGCCACACCTGACCCCAGCTTCCTTTTAATGAGACTCGCAGGCCACTCCATGAGATGAGAACCTTATGTGACACACTGTTGAGGAGGCCAAGAATCTAATAGGCCTTGTGCCAAAGGGAAAACTTACAATTATTCTGCTAAACGGACATGGGAATAAGAGGGCTCTTCACAAGATATTGCTCTACTTATAGATCAATGCGTCACTCAACCCTCATCAAAGAAACTCCTTCTTGACGTAGATAGTAATTAACACAGAGACCCACAACTGGACAATGAGTATAGAGTAAGGGACTTTGGAGAGTTCAGCCCTATATGGGATGTTTGGATGACTCACCTCCCCACAGGCTCAGGATTCCATGTGCAAGAGAAGGGAAGCTTGTAAGAGACAGGTATGATGAGAAACTCCAGCAAAACAGTGTTTCCCAGACACAATGGTTCTGTTGCACATATGAACTCACAGAGATTATGACAGCCTATGCAAGATCTGCACAAGTTCAAGCCAGACAAAGCCCCAGCATGGAGAAGAGAAATGAAACCAAGAAGCTCTATATAACTGGTAGTTTCTAGATGAGGAAAAATTAGTTTTCTTCAGTGGTTTGACACTGGTGTATTAGCCACAGTCCAGGGCAGGCTGTATGCTCAAGAATAGTTGGCCAGGGCTGGAGAGATGGCTCAGAAGTTAAGAGCACTGACTGTTCTTCCAGAGGACTTGAGTTCAATTCCCAGCAACCACATGGTGGCTCAAAACCATCTGTAATGGGATTTGGTGCCCTCTTCTGGCCTGCAGGCATACATGGAGGCAGAATGTTATATACATAATAAATAAATAAAATCTTAAAAAAAAGAATAGTTGGCCAACAGACTCCATGTTTAGTGTGTGTGTGTGTGTGTGTGTGTGTGTGTGTGTGTGTGCATTCTTTATTGCTTGGTTGTGACATTTTGTTTTATTTTAGAAGAGAGAAAGAAAATGAATTTGAGTGGGGGTGGATCTGGGAGAAGTTTGGGGAGGAGAAAGAATATGATCAAAATATATAAAAATTAAAATGTATCTCTAAATTTGAGTTGCAAATATTTTGCTTAGAATTTTAAATTTTTATTTATTTAGTCAATTTTTTATTTTTACTTTTAAATATTTCATTTTAAATTTCATATTTCTGTCCTGAATATACATCATTTCTACTTTCCTCCAGATGCTCCCATGTTAACCTCCTGGCTCTATCCCAAATTCATTGCTTCTTTTCCTTTAATTATTATTGTTCAATATATCTATAAATGAATACACATACAAATGCAACCTAGTGAATCTATTCAGTATTGCTTGCAAGAATATGTTTTTAGGGCTGACCCCTTGATGTTGGTAAAATAATGAGGAGGCTCATTCCTGGAGAAGAGCAATTCTCCCTCTCTCAATTCTTTTTAATTGTCTGTAACTCCCCATCACAAGGTAGTCTTGTGATATCTCCCCCATCCACACTGGAATGTCAGTTGGCACTGCCACTGTTCAAGTCTTGTTTAAATAACAATACTATTGAGATTTCATGGTGGCAGCTTCCCTATCGTGTATAGACAACGTTCTCTCATGCCAGATGTTCTTGTTCTCTTCCAATCTTCTTGCCTTCTTTCCCATGACGTTCCCTGAGCTTTAGATGCAGAGGTTGTGTTGTAGACATATCAGTTGGTGCAGGGCACCTTATAATCAGTTGATCTTCGGATTCTGGCCACTTGTGGCTTCCTGAAATTGTCTCCATCTTTTTCCAAAATCAGCTTCTTTGATGAGGGATGAGAGGGACATCTGTCCATAGGTGTAAGTATTAAGGATGTAGTTGGAGATTACACTGGTTTGGGAAAGTAAAATAAATGTCCCTTTCTAGCTTTCATGGACTAACCATGGATAATTGAGTAGGTTTACAGTACCAAGCATGAATTCCTTCTTATTGAGCAGGCCTTAAATCCAATTAGACAGCTGTTAGTTTCTGAAATATGTGCCACTATCACACCACTTTTGGGTCATTATGATTCATAAGCATCACAATTGGTAGGATAATTCATTAGTTTTCTCCATTAGTAGATTGCATGGCACTTTCCAGTACGATAAATATTAGTCTTCAGAAAGGAAGCCTACAGGATAGACCCAGGTCAATTCTTCCAAGACCTAAGTTCAAAGTATGTGATGTCTTCAACAACAGGGATTCACCTTCAAGTTCTAATAGGCAAGCCAGGGCAATGGCAATAGCTTCTATTGTTTGGGGGAGAGTCTATTGGACTACCCTGAAAAATAATCCAAATGGAGATTTCTTATGCCTGCTACTACGGTTTTGTTGTCTATGATATTTGATGGGATTATTGTCATCACCTGTATCTTCACTCTATTAAATAAATATATAATATGTGATATATAATATATAATGCCTTCGCTCTATTAAATATATATAATGTATGATATGTATAATACCTTCTATATAATATCTTAACTCTATTAAATATTAATGTATGATATATAATATCTTCTATATATAATGTGTAATTTTACATCAAATATTATGATTCTCTGTGGCTTTTTGAAACATCCTTAGCATTATTTATCTCCTCACTCTCTCTCCTTCTGTGTTGTTCTCCCTACCCCTTCCCTAGTTCGAGCTCTTTACCCTGTTACTCCTTCTTAGCACATGTATCCTACCACCGCTCTCTCTAGTGTTCCTTCCCCTACAGCGGTCTCCTTTTATTTTCCTGGATTCTGCAGACACAGCTGTTTGTATACACACACCTGAAGATTCAGAGTTAGGAACCACAAATAAGAGCAATGAACACAGCTGGGCAGTTATCTGTAGCAGAATGTTGAGTCATTTGGCCATATGTGAAGGAGCTAGTGCATCAGGGTCTATGGTGGGTCTGCACTTACCCCCCTTTCCTTTAAATTTTCCACACTGATTTTCAGAGATGCTAGACAGTAACTGGGATTTTCCCTTTCCCCATAGCTACTTGTTTTGGTGATCTTAGCCTCTCTGACTTGGGTTAGATAAAAATCTCAAAATTTAGTTTCCATTTCCCTAACATTGATAAGGATCTTGAACACTTAGTGACCAACTTAGTCATTTCTGTGTCTTATTTTTAGAACTCTCTGTTTAGATTCATAGGCCATTTTTAAAATGGGTAATTTGTATTCTTGACTCTTTTTTAATTCTTTATGTATTCTTGATATTAGTCCCCTGTCAGATGTATAACTGACAGATTCTCTCCCATTCCATGGGCTTCTTTTTTCTGTTGTTTCCTTTGATGATAAAAGCTTCTTAGTTTTGTAAAGTCCCAGTTGTCACTTAATGACCTTCATTCTTAGGCAAAAATTTTTGCCGATTCCAAAAGTGCTTTCCTGTACCTATATCCTGCAGAGCAGGGCCTATGTGTTTTGTAGAAGTTTCGATGTTCCAGGTTTCACATTGAGGCCTTTCCTCTACTTGGAGTTAATTTTTATTCAGAGTGATAGATATAGTTCTAATTCCATTCTTCTGCATGTGGACATCTTGTCATAGCATTTGTCAAAGATACTATTTTTTTCCAATATATTATTTAGAAATCTTTGTCAAATATCAAATGACTATGGTTACATAGTCATATTAAGTCTTTTATTTTGTTTCATTTGTCTACATATCTGATTTGATACCAGAACCATACTCTCTTTATCATTATAACTTTACAGTATGTCTTAAGATTTGGAATTATAGAGAGGACCAAGAGGTGAGTGCCACCCATCTGGAGGGACGCCCCATTTTCTAGGCCCTTTATACCTGGGCAAAACCCCGGGCCCCTCCCCCACCTGCTTTAGCTTCTTTAGCCAGTCAGCATGTTTCCTGCACATAGACTATTCACACCCCATCCCATTCATCGGACCCTATAAGTTACAAGTACCACTCTGCCCCCCAATCACTCTATTCCCTCCTGCAACCTCAGTGGAACTCTGAAATACAGCCTGCTACTACACAGAGAGGACCAAGAGAGTGAACCAAGAGAGTAGACCAAGCGAGCAGGCCAAAAGAGATCTCAGTGGTTCCCTGAAACACAGACAGTGACAGTACAGAGCAGACCAAGAACAGTTCCCAAAGATGTAGACAGCCACTGTAAGGATTGATCTAAGAAGCAAAGACACTGGCAGCACCAATTGGAGGAAGAGCTGGTTACACACTAATGCAAGAATTCATTCAACAACCTTAAATGCAATATGGTAACACCAGAACCCAGTGGTCATACAACAGGAAAATTTGATCATCCTAACCCAGAAGAAGCAGAAGAAAATGATTTTAAATGTAACATTATGAGGATGGTGACCACCTTTAAAGAAGAAATGAAAAATTCCCTTAAAGAAACTGAGGAAAATATAAACAAAAAATTAAAAGAACTCAATAAATCACTCAAAGATACCCAAAAAAGCCAAGAAAAACAATCAAACAGGTAAAGTAAACAATTCAAACAGGACAAGACTTGAAGACTGACATAGAGGCAATGAAGAAAACAAACCAAGAAAATTCTGGATATGGAATATCTGGGAAAATGAATGGGAATGACAGCGGCAACCATAACCAACAGAATACAAGAGATAAAAGAGAGAATCTCAGGTGTTGAAGATACTATAGAGGAAATAGATTCATTGGTCAAAGAAAATACTAAATCCAAAAAATTCTTAACACAAAACAACCAGGAAATCTGGGACACCATGAAAAGATCAAACCTTAGAATAATAGGGATAGAAAAAGGTTAAGAACTCCAGCTCAGAGGCACAGAAATTATATTCAACAAATGAGAGAAGAAAACTTTCCCAACTAAAGAAGAATGTGCTTATGAAGGCACAAGAAGCTTACAAAATACTAAATGGACTGGACTAAAAAAAGTCCCCCTGCTATATAATAATCAAAATGCAAAACATACAGAATAAAGAAAGTCTATGAAGAGCTGCAAAGGAAAAAGGTCAAGTAACACATAAAGGCAGACCTATCAATCAGAATGACACCTGTCTTCTCAATGGAAACCATGAAAGCCAGAAGGTCCTGGGCAGACGTGCTGCAGACACTAAAAGACCACAGCTGCATGCACAGACCACTATACCCAGCAAAGGTTTTAATCACCATCAATGGAGAAAACAGAATACTTCATGACAAAAGCAGATTTAAATAGTACATAGCCACAAACCCAGCCCTACAGAAAGTACCAGAAGGAAAACTCCAAACCAAGGAAGCTAACTGCACCCACAAAAACAAAGGCAACAGATAACCTCACATTAGCAAATCCCAAAGAAGGGGAAGACTACCACCCCAAAAATAACAGGAATTAACAAACACTGGTCATTAATATTTCTTAATATCAATGAACTAAATTCACCTATAAAACGACACGGGCCAACAGAATGGATACAAAAGCAGGATCCATTCTTCTGTTGTATACAAGAAACACACCTTAACCCCAACACAGATGTTACCTCAGAGTTAAGGGCTGGGAAAAGATTTTCTAATCAAATGGACCTAAGAAACAAGCTGGTATAGATATCCTAATATCTAGCAATATAGACTTCAAACTAAAATCAATCAGAAGAGATGGAGGACACTTTATACTCATCACAGACAGGATAAAGTCTCAATCCTAAACACTATGCCACAAATACAAGAGCACCTACATATGTAAAAGAAGCATTACTAAAGTTTAAGTTGCACATCAAACCACACACTAACAGTAGGAGACTTCAACACTCCACTCTCGCCAATGGACAGGTCAACCAGACAGAAACCTAACAGAGAAATAAGAGAACTAACAGACGTCATGACTGAATGGACTTAAAATACATCTACAGAACATCCCACCCAAACACACACAAAAAAGACCGTAAACAATAGAGGAGAGGTTGCCTGAACCGGCCTTGCCCTGTAGTCAGATCAATGAATATCTTAAATGTCACCATAGAACCTTCATCCAACAACTGATAGAAACAGAGGCAGAGACCCACAGGGGGCATTGGGCTCCCAAAGTCCAATTGAAGGGTGGGAGGAATGAGAATATGAGCAAAGAGATCAAGACCATGATGGGGACACCCACTGAAACAGTTTACCTGAGCTAATGGGAGCTCACCAACTCCAGCCAGACAGAGAAGGAACCAACATAGGACCAAACCAGACCCTCTGAATGTGGGTGACAGTTGTATTTCTGGGGCAGACTGTGGGGCCAATGGCAGTGGCACCAGAATTTATCCCTACTGCTTGCACTGACTTTTTGGGAACCCATTCTCTTGGATGGATACTTTGCTCAGCCTATATACAGTAGGGAGGGCCTTGGATCTTCTCCAAAGCCTTGTGCCTTACCCTCTCTGAGGAGTGCATGACAGGTGGCATGGGCTGGGGCGGGGAGTGGGTGGAGGGGATGGGAGGAGGGGTTCCCAGGTGTCCAGGAAGATGCCCCCAGCTAGTTCCTTGGACAGCTGAGGAGAGGATGCCAGAAATGTCCAGATTCTATTGCCATACTCATGAATATCTTGTATATCACCATAGAACCTTCACCTGGCATTGGACGGAGAAAATGACAGAGCCCCACATAGGAGCACTGGACTGAGCTCCCAAGGTCCTGATGAGGAGCAAAAGGAGGGAGATCATGAGCAAGGAAGTCAGGACCTAGGGGTGCATCCACCCATTGAGACGGTCGGACAGAACTAACGGGAGATCACCAAGTCCAGTTGGAATGGGACTGATGGAACAGGGGACCAAACCGGACTCTCTGAATGTGGCTGACGGTGGAGAAGGACTGAGAAACCAAGGACAACGGTGATGGGCTTGGACTCTTCAGCATGTATGGGCTCTGTGGGAGCCTTGTCAGCTTGGTTGCTCACCTTCCTGGACTTAGGCGGAGTGGGGAGGACCTTGGACTTAACATAGTTAAGGGAACCATGATGGCTCTTTGGCCTGGAGAGGAAGGGAGTGGGGGGTATGGGTGGAAGGGAGGGGAGGGAAGGGGGAGGAAAGGGGGAGGAGATGGAAATTTTTAATAAAAAAAAAAGAAAAAAAATTTAGTGAGAAAGTTTTTTAGTAAAATTTTTGATAAAAAATTTTGGGACCTTGTTTTCTTATGTAGTTCCATCTTGCTTGGAGATTGCTATCATTAAGTAGACCACATTAGTCAAAACTTACTGATTACATTCCTATTTTTGTCTCCTGAGTGGTTGTATTGCCATCACACCAAGTTCAACATAGATTTTCATACAAGATTTCTTAAAATATTGGTATAAAGCACATTTGTTTACACACGAGAAAATTGCATACTTGTAAAACCTGCATTTGAGTAATGTTCTTCAATATGTTTACTGAGAAATAACACCCAGACTTGAATTTTAATGTTTTGACACAATTCATCTATAGTTATGCTCCTTTTAATGATTATTAGAGGTACAGAAACAGATGCTTACATATTCGGGATAAAGTATATTCAGTAGGAAGAGAACAATATTGTGTTTAATGTTTAAAGTGCAATAAGTTAACATCTATTCATAAGTTATAACATTAGTAAGATGAAACAATTATCCAATGAATACTGACTTTAAAATTGGAGACACAATCTTTACTGTAAAAGTTTTACCTTAAAAATAGTTATGCCTTAAAGTAGTATATTTAGTACTTTATTTATTTCTACTGATTATTATCTCAGATACCTGGGGAGATATATAAACTATTATAGACAGTTTTCTCTCAACCCTTAAAATATCATAACAGGCTACATACAATCAACCCCAAGTTGGGATTTTACTTCTCTCCCTGCCTGCTGCTTTTCTTTTTTTTTTTCTTTTCAGAGTCTGGGATTCAGTATCTTCTAATGAGTTTTTTCCTAGACTATACTGATTCTTCTCTGATTCTTAGCAGATATGGCTATACTATGGACCCAGTTAGCCTACAAGGAATGAAGTTTTCCTTTCTCTAAACAAAAGTAAAAATGTAACATTTCTTCTTGCCTTGAAGTTAACAAAGAGAAGTTTATTGTACCTATGTGGATGTATATTGTACATGCACATACAATAGATAAATGTGTACAATAAAGCACAAGTTGAAGAGTGAGAAAATTTATCATTAGTAATAACTAGTTGGAATCAGTGTACGTTGTATCTCAGGTTTGTTTTTTATTAGTAGATTTTGTTTTTGTTGTTTGGAGGAAAATAATGGGTGGAGAATGAAGATTTTATATACATTCTTGGTTGTTAGAGAAGCAAAGAAACATAGTCTTTAAACAGAAGTTGAAAGATGACAGTATTATTATGGTAGGGAGCACAAAAATATGAGACAATTACCAATTTATTTTGTTAATGTTATTAATAAAATAACAAATATCACCTCACATCATCATCAATCTTTCTACTTTATTTCTCTGTAAAACTTCAGGATCTAATAATCAGTTTACTTTATATTTTTCTCTACCTTTTAATCCATTTTTATTTTGTTAATGTTATTAATAAAATAAGAAATATCACCTCACATCATCATCAATCTTTCTGCTTTATTTCTCTGTAAAACTTCAGGATCTAATAGTTTACTTTATATTTTTCTCTACTTTTTAATCCATTTTTCTCTACTTTCAATTTTGCTTATCTATTTTGCATCTTACTTTTCCCAAAAAAACTCTCAATACTAGGAATTACATAAAACTTTCTAAGGATATTAATCATTAACTCTTCCCTTTGAAACCTAGAAAGATTGGCTTTAGACGAATAGCTCAAAAGAAAGGAATCCCTCAAGAGTTTTAGAAAGTAAAAGTCAAATATTTTTAAGTATTTTTTAAAAGACTAGTGGATGTGTGGTTGACAGTTTACAAGATGTGAGGTAATAACTCACTTGATCTTGCTGGCAATTTATGAAATAGTTAATTCTTTTTTCCAAGACAGGGTGTTTTTATGCAGCTCTTGCTGTCCTGGCACTTACTACGTATACCAGCCTGGCCTTGAACTCACAGAGATACATTTGTGATCTGCCTCCCAAGTGCTGGAACTAAAGGCATGCACCATTACACTCAGCTATGAAAGAGGAGATAATTCTTGAATATGAAATTTAAGCCTTGGTAAATGACAGGCTAAATTATTTTTACTTATTTTCCAAGATGGAATTAAAATTTTCTATGTTTTTGCTGTTTTGAGTCATCATCATCATTGTTGTTGCTATTACTGTAGCTTGATAAAATTGATCAGTAAACATTTATTTATTGTTAGTTCCTTAGGTTTCTACAACAAATCTCTAGATAGATATAAAGCAACTGAGTTATATGGTCGTCTCCATGCTCATGCAGACTGAAGACAAATTAGGCTTAGAGTTTATATTAAGTGAAGAAACCATAGCAGGATGATGGAAAGACATATGTAGACAGAATAGAACTAATGAATGCTACAGAGATAATATTAAAACTGAAGTCACCAGTGCAGAGGATGGGTATAAAATTATGTTTGCTCTGTTCTCCTGTGATACAATGAGACAAGAAGTCTCTTCATTGCTCCTTTCATGTCCTTGTTCCTCAAAGTATAGATAAAGGGGTTAAGCATAGGCGTCACCAAACTGTAGAACAAGGACAGAAGTTTGTTCTTGTCCTGGGAATTAGAAGATGAGGGTTGTACATACATGCTGATCACCGGTCCATAGAAAAGAGACACAACAACAACATGAGAACCACATGTATTAAAGGCTTTCTTCTTGCCCTCTGAGGAACGAATCCTAAGCACGGTAACTACAATGAACCCATAGGAAATAAGAATAAGTGACAAGGGGACCAGGGAGTAGAAAGTCCCTACAATGGAGAGCATAGCTATGTTGAAGGCGGTGTTAGCACAGGACATCTTGATCATCACTGGGACCTCACAGAGAAAGTTGTCTACCTTGTTGTTTCCACAAAGTGGCAGCTTGACAGTGAGGGTTGATTGAAGCAAGGAGTTAGCCAAACCACTCAGCCATGCCATGGACACCAAGAGGATGCAGAGTTGCTGATGCATGATGGCTGAGTACCTAAGGGGCTTGCATATGGCCATGTAACGATCCAAAGACATCACAGCCAGGAGGATGCACTCTGTAGACCCCAGGAAGTGAAAAACATAAAACTGTGTCACACAGCCTGCGTAGCTGATAGATTTATCTGGGCCCCAAAGATTCAGAAGCAGCTGAGGGATGGTGGTTGTGGTAAAACACAGATCCAAGAAGGAAAGGTTGGAAAGGAAGAAGTACATTGGACTGTCCAGTTGAGAGTCTATCCTGGATACAACAATAATTGAGATATTTCCCAGCACCGTGCAGACATAAGCAACAAGCACCGTTATGAAGAGGGGCATTTCCAGCCATGGATGGTTGGAGAATCCCAAAAGAATGAAGATCTTTGGAGCACTTGCATTGCTTAGATTCATTACTTTTGTTGACTGGTGAATTCAAGAGAAGGTGAAGACTTGTATTTTAGTGTGGAATTTCTATGGCAATCAAGATACCGAGTTAAGAAAAATTAAGAGACTTTTCTTGGAATGCCTCTTCACAGAACTGATTTAATACTTGCAGGCATGAAAATTAATAGTCTGAAGAAACAAATATTGCCTTTTAGTGCCTCCAAGAGAAAGATTAATGAATCTAGACATTTAACCAAGAATTAATAATGCAGCGTATTTTAATAGAACAACAAACAAGTAAAGGAAAACTTAGATTGATCTTATGTGAGCTAGAAGAATAAATGGATGATTCTAAATAATGCCTAAAAATCACCCATGTTGACTTACCTCATGAATTTCTAACATCCATGATCTACTGACCCTCGCCATGCTCTAGTTAGATTGAAAGTTGGTTTGGGTGAGTTCAGAACTCTGAACTCTATGTGAGTCAGCCTGAGTTACATATAAACAACAAATATTGCTCTCTTCTCCAAACCTTTGACTACCTTTTACCTATTTCACTAGGAGGAACTGATCTCTTAAAATAAATTTGGAACTTGAAAAAAAAGATTAAATAGTTTATTGCAAATCCTAGAGATAAAATGTCATTAAGGCGAGATGACTTATCAGCATACTATGAGTACATTAGTGAATCTCACAGTCTGAGTTGTGATCTGACATACATTTGGACAGTTATGCTTTGTTTTTGTCAGTTGGTTTAGCTGTATGTCCATGATACATAAGAATACCTTTTCCCCACAACTCTCCACACCCCGCCTTTCTCTCATTCATGTATTTTGAGACATGATCTTACTCTGTAGACTAGGCTCATTTGAAACCCTCCGTGTAGCTTTGGCAGCCTCAAATATGTGATGAGATTTCTATCTCAGCCTCGCTAGTGTTGTGGGTGCGGGCATAGACCACCATACTCATCAGCTTTTTAATGTGCAATACTTAATGCAATATTTCCTATAGGTGCATCCAAATACTGACAGTTCTCTTCATCCCATAATGATTGCATTTTCTTTCCTTGAATTTTTTTTTAAATTTCTAAGATCATTTCACTTAAATCTGATATTAAGACCTTCAACATTTTAATATTTGTGCATATTTATTTTAATTAGTGGAAATGCCCACTAATGCAAGGAACATCCATAAACTACCTTAAAATGTGTTTCAATATTATAAACGATGAAAATTTTTGTTAGTATCAAAATGTCATTCATACACAAATTCTCTAATATGCAATTTTTCATAAAGAATTCATAGCATGTAGAATTATACAAAACTTAAGTCAAATCAGATGTATAATCTCCACCAATATGAAATACCTACCTTGAACTAATGTTGACGTTTTGTGGTGGTTCTCCACTTTTCTTATAAAAGTGAAGATTGGTCTTTTTATCTTTTTGTCAGTGTTAATAGTGGATAAAGATTCACCACTCCTCTATATAGAGTGTTTTTTTAAACCATAAATCCTTAATATTTGATACTAAAAACTAAGAGCATTTTAAAGTGATGAAATATAATGTACCCTTAAAAAAATAAGTGAGGAAGGAGCTGGCAATTTTGCTTGGGGTTAGACTCTTTGCCTCTTCTGAACAAGGCCTTGGGTTTGAGTCCTGGCACCACAGAAAACAAACAAAGCAAAGGAAGGGCTCTCGCACCTTATAAAGCTATGAGACTTTGCTCTCCGTGTAGATAATAAATCTCAGTGGAAATTCCTTGGCAAGAGACACTACAAAAATTCCCCTTGTGGGTAAACTTCCCCATAATCTTCTTGTGAAAATAAAATGAAATAATAAATTGTAGCATGTGTTGTGAAGAATGCATTGGGACTAAAAGAGTTTTTAAAGCCAAACAAACATTTTTTAAAAAATCTCAGAAAATTGTCATGGTTCGTGAGAAAAATTTAAGAATTATTATGGTGCCAAGATCCAGATTTCCTTTATATATATTTTTCTCAAGGTTTCATTCTTGAAATTCCAGTTGTGCTAATCATTTAGCAATCTTAATTCTTTGTAATAATGGAAAAGACCAATCCATTCCAATATGACCTTTTAAAAAACTAAAAAACTGTTGTCTTCAAATATATCTTTCATAATATTCTAGCACATTATAAATTTTTATTTGATCTTATCTTGATGATATTAAAATTATTAATTAAAAATAAAACACTCTGGTGTTGCAATGGATAATACATTATACTCCTAAAAGTTAAAAAATTGCCTCATTTATGAACATTAATATTTCAACCATCTGTTAAATTATTAAATACTAAGTACTCAGTATATGTCCACTGCTCCTTTTAATACTTCAAACAAACAGTGAATATCAACATCCCCAAATTTTCTGTGGTAGCATGTATTCTAATACAGAAAATAGTTGTGTTTACTCTCATTGTACTGAAATAATAAGTTTTAGAGTGACATAGGCGTGATTTGAAAAATTTTAAACAATTTACAAAGATAAAAGAAATTTAAAAAGTGAAACATCTGTGCACCACGCATTTAACAGGCTGAGCTAGAAGGTCCCTGGAAAGAACAAGCTAGTGAGTTAAGGATTAGCTTTAATGTAAACCTCAGATTCAACCTGATTACATGTGATATAGTGATAAAAGAAGAATTGATGTCTGAGTAAAGCCAGGATGCTTGACATTCTATTTCTGCTCATATTTCTGTGTGTGATATTAAGTATTCGCATTATTATCTTCTCCACAAATGGGCAAGGGGAACTTTTTTATGAATTTGCTCAAAATTACTAAAAAATCTAAGGTTGTTCTTTCAATATGGGAGCTACTTTAGAAAAACTAAATAAAGATAATCATTGCAGTGGAAATCCTGCACATAGGCAAGCTTGAATTTCTATTGCCAACATATATAAAGTAAAACAGATGTTCTCTTGTGCATCGGGTTCTAAAAAAGATATAGCACATTTAATGAAAAAAGAGGCCATGAATTTGAAAGAGATCAAAGAGAAATGAATATAAGAGGGGGTTTGGAGGGAGGAAAGAGAAGAGGGAAATGATATACTTAAAATAAAATAACTCCGGCAATCTTGTCTACTTCCAGTATCCAAGAGGATAACTATATGTTTTTCTTTGGGTTCACCTTCTTATATAGCTTCTCTAGGATTTTTTACTAATTATAGGCTCGATGTCCTTTATTTATGGCTAGAAACCAATTATGAGTGAGTACATCCCATGTTCATCTTTTTGGGCCTGGGTTACCTCACTCAGGATGGTGTTTTCTATTTCCATCCATTTGCATGCAAAATTCAAGATGTCATTGTTTTTTACCGCCGAGTAGTACTCTAATATGTATATATTCCACACTTTCTTCATCCATTCTTCCACTGAAGGGCATCTAGGTTGTTTCCAGGTTCTGGCTATTACAAATAATGCTGCTATAAACATAGTTGAACAAATGCTTTTGTAATATGATTGGGCATCTCTTGGGTAAATTCCCAAGAGTGGAATTGCTGGGTCCTGGGGTAGGTTGATCCCAAATTTCCTGAGAAACCTCCACACTGCTTTCCAAAGCGGTTGCACAAAAATGGGAACATGGGGGTGGGGTGGGATTGGGGAGGGGGGGATGGGGAGAGAAAAGTGTGAAGTGGAGGATGGGAAGAGCTTGGGGGAATAGGATGGTTGGGATATAGGAAGGGTGGATATGGAAACAAGGAATTATATATCTTAGTTAAGGGAGCCATTCTAGGGTTGGCAGAGACTTGACTCTAGAGGGGTTCCCAGGTGTCCAGGAAGACGCCCCCAGCTAGGTCCTTGGGCAGCTGAGGAGAGGATGCCAGAAATGTACAGATCCTATTGCCATACTCATGAATATCTTGCATATCACTATAGAACCTTCACCTGGCATTGGATGGAGAAAATGACAGAGCCCCACATAGGAGCACCGGACTGAGCTCCCAAGGTCCCGATAAGGAGCAAAAGGAGGGAGATCGTGAGCAAGGAAGTCAGGACCGTGAGGAGTGCGTTTACCCATTGAGACGGTGGGACAGATCTAACGGGAGAACACCAAGTCCAGTTGGAATGGGACTGATGGAACAGGGGACCAAACCGGACTCTCTGAATGTGGCTGACGGTGGAGGAGGACTGAGAAACCAAGGACAACGGCAATGAGCATGAACTCTACAGCATGGACGGGCTCACTGTGAGCCTTGTCAGTTTGGTTGCTCACCTTCCTGGACTTAGGGGGAGCTGGGAGGACCTTGGACTTAACATAGTTAAGGGAACCCTGATGGCTCTTTGTCTTGGAGAGGGGTGGAGTGGGGGTATGGGTGGAAGGGAGGGGAGGGAAAGGGGAGGAGGAGAGGAGGAGATGGAAATCTTTAATTTAAAAAATGAGAAAAAAAATAAAAAATAAATAAAATAACTCAAAAACTAAAAATAAATTTAAAAAGTGAAACATCATTCATTTAACCCTTTCTGACCTTGAATTCTTGAACCTCCTATGTCTACCTTCCAATTTCTAGGATTACTTCTTGTATCACTCTGAATGGACTATCATTTGGTATGCAACATGGATCCCAGATATTTAAAAGTATAAATCCTAAAGACTTTGAACAATGGACTTCTCTGTGTGGGGGGATATACCTATGCATACATGTGTATACCAACTGGCTATCCAAAATCAGCTCCCTGAAGTGGTATATACAAGGAACAGTATACAGACTAAGCAGGTTGCATTTTTATATATTTAGGAATATACATGTAAAGACATATATGTATGTAACAAAAAATAATGAAAAAGAGATCATGAACTTAAAAGAGAACCAAGAGTATATGGAAGCAGGGTCTTGGAGAGAGAAAGAGAAAAGGGAAAATGATGTAGTTATATTATAATCTCAAAAGACAAAAGAAATAATAATAATAAAAACAATACATCTTTTTCAAGTTTTCTCCTTGAACGATTAATAATACACATGGAATTAGAATGCATCATCTGCAAGCTGTTACTCTTTGCTATGACCTTCATGTTTTCACATAGTAACCGGCCCATTCTCAATGAATAGGTTGCTGAATTAATGGAATCAAGCTTCCATCTTCACTGGGACTAGAGAGTATCACAGGACTAGCTGCTCTTCATCCCAAATGATCCCAGAAATCAGGGCAGGCCTCAGATTCAGTGGCCCTACATCAATTGAGAAACTGAGGCTGTGGCTTCATTATCTCACAGGTCAGGATTGGTCTGGTATTTTGACTTCTAAGGTTCCAGCAGTCATTTCAAGACCATAAGTCTATATTCTTGTAGTCTCAGAGGTTGTATGGAGACTACTGGAAACCACAGTTTCCAGTGAATACACAGATCTCTGTGGGTATGATATTTGTTAGTCTATCCCTAGAATGTTCACAAAAGCCAAGAAATAATGAGGGTTTTTACCTCCAAAAGTCCATTTGACAATCAACACCAACTACAACTAATTCCTGTTGCCAAATATCATAAATGGATCCTCCTGGGAAGAGTCACAGAAAACAAAACATCCAAATAAACTAGGAAAAAGAGAAGGTCAAAACTGAAAGATAAATCTACTCCAACATATGTGCAAAATTTAACAGAAAAACTCAAGAAATGACACAGCTACATCCATGAGCCATGCCAAAATGACCAACTCTCAAATAATGGAATGCAAAGCTACAGAGATAACGGAAATGTCTATGAAAAAAATCAATCCTACTTTAGAAAAGAATTGATCATATAGAAGATTCAAGCAAACAGATGAATTACAAAAACCTATGTAAGACCTCCACAAGACAGTCCTTTAAAGTGAATATAACAGTGAGTAAATTAGAGACAAAAGTTCAAAATATGGCCCCATCCACACCCTCTCCTCAACCCATCCCACATCCAGTATCCTAGCCTAGCCTGACCATCCCCTCCTGTGTCAAAGCTAACCTCTAAGCTTCTTGCAGGAACTGTCACTGTGCACAGGTCCCATTTGCACTGCAGTCAACCACTCTACCAGGCAAGATTTCCATCTCCCTTTCTAAGGTCTAGCCTGATGAGTTTCCCTGACCTTCCCATTCTTGCCTTCTCATCAACCCACCCAGTCTAGCCTGGGTTCTACATACAGCCTAGTCTAGCCTCTGCTGTCTGTACCACAAACAACCTTTAAACTTCAACAAGAACTCTCCCTACCTAACCCCAAGCCCACAGTCCCCTCACAAGACATATCCAACCTGTTCACCCAGCTACATTCACCCCTGTACTCCAGATTTGGACCAGTAAACATATTTCATACACAAACCCAGTTCCCTGTCTTCCTGAGTTCATTCCACCAAAGTCATTTTGAGTTTTCTACGCCCAACATATCCACATGTCCTCTCTTCTACCCATAAATCTGTTCATAACAGACTTCAACAAAAGAACTCCACATGCTCAGATATCATTGCAAGCATACCAGTACTTAAAAGATCAAGCTATTATCTCCTGTCCGAAACCTACCAGTCCTATAGATCTTTTTTCCAAAGATAATTGCCTTGATAAACTCTAGAACACACACACATAAACAAACGATCAAACTTCATCAAAGAATACAAGGAGATTGATGTGAGATTCCCCTCTGCATGCTGTGAAAACGTTTTATTACTATTGGTTAATAAAGATGGCTCAAAATTACTGTTTGTGGGAATTTGGGATACTTGAGTGTTGTCTTTATGCACACTGTCTTGGGGAAAATGATGTCATCTTTGCATTTTTCTCTTTTTTCTTTTGAGAAGTGTGTGTGTGTGTGTGTGTGTGTGTGTGTGTGTGTGTGTGAGAGAGAGAGAGAGAGAGAGAGAGAGAGAGAGAGAGAGAGAGAGCACCCAGCAAGCACATGGTACACATACATACATGCAGGCACATGAATTGTCCTGAGAGGAATTAATAGATTTTATGAGTAGGCTGGGAAGAGGGGGCAACTTGAACAGGAGGATCAGGTTAGAGGGGGAGGTCATGTGGAGAGAGGCAACTGAAACGGAAGGGCATTTGAAGGGTGGTATGGAAATCCGGTGCAATGGAAACTTCCTATATGAAGGCCAATCTAATGAAGTCTCCAAATAATGGGAAAGATGGAGTCTGAACTGGACATTTCTTGTCATCAGACAAAGTTTCCAGTATCTGGACTGGGCTACAACCAATCGAGTTATTGGTCAAAGAGGGCCCACGGAAATCCCCAAACAACCCATGCTGCTGCCAAGATAATAGGTTGCTCTCCACAAAATGGCAGAAATGCTCCATCGCTGAGGACATCACCCACATAACTCATTAAACATGAAGTGGTCTATTTGGTACCTACATAGAACCTTCGTCCTGATGTTCTAGTGTCTTTAGTATAGCAAGGTACTCTGCAGGCTGCTAGAAGAGAAATGCGTACACCAACCCAGTCACAAAATCTTTGATTATAATGCCGTTCTGCCTGAAAAATATGCCAAAGCAGTGGTGGTACAAAGCTTGTGGAAGTAACCAACCAATGTCTGATTTGACATAAGATTCACTCCAGGAAACAGAACACACCACACACAACACTGCTTGGGTGACCAAGAACGAGATATTAGATAGTCCAGAGACCTAGGGTAAAACCAAACACTGCTAGTTTAAAAAAATAGTGATTAAATGACTCCTAATGACATTCTGCTATACTCTTAAACTAGTGCCTTTTTCCGCCATCGTCAGAGAAACTTCCTCCTGAAGTACATAAGAAAACAATGCAGAGACCCACAGACAGACAGACATGAAGAGAGAGACCTTGGAATACATCTAAATGAGATGTCTCCTCAGAGCTTGGGGAACTCCAAAGAAGAGGAGGCAGAAGGAATGTAAAAACCAGAAGAGATGGAGGACACCAGAAGAGCAAGGTCCTCTAAATCAAATGAGCAAAGTTCACATGAAATCACAAAGGCTGAAGCAGCAAGCACAGGGCTTCCACAGGTCTGCACCAAGTCCTCAGTAGATATATTACTCCTTTCACTTTTGAGTTTTTATGGGACTCCTGAATGTGTGAAAAGTGGACCACTGATGTTTATGCCTTCTCTTGGCCTCTTTTCCTTCTGTTGGTTTGCCTCATTCAACTTCAATGTGACAGTTTTCATTTTATCTTTCATATTTTATTTTGTTATGTTTTCTTGTTAACTCTTAGAAATGTGTTCTTTCTAATGAGACACAGAAGGGAGTGGATCTGAATGAGGGGGAGGAACTTGAAGGAACAGAGAGAGAAGAAACTATAATCAGGATATAGTGTATGAAAATGAATCTATTTTCATTAAGGGGGAAAAAGGAATGCCATAGATTATATATGCACAAGGGATTTGTTTATAAAATACTTCCCCAGTGCTATCTTTAATGGATGACAGATCTAGGATCCTAAATTAGAGTAAATGTATAGACAAATGAAGATGAACTGGATACATAAACCACGGAGTTAAAAAAAGATTATTTATTTTGCAAATGTAAGACACACCCAGACATTATGAAAAAAATCAAACTTCCAAAGAATTATATGTAAAAGGCTCAGGATAAAGACAGCTAATTGGGGCTAGAGCAATGGCTCAGATGTTAAGAGTTATCTGTTGCTTGATCATGAGGACTGGAGTTTGAATCCCAGTGCTCTCCTCAAGTGAATCATGAGCTCTGGTTATTCTTAACTCCAAGGGTTCCAAGGTCCTCTTCTGGGATCCAGGGACATCTGCACACACATGTGAACATATCCTCACACAGACACACACTCATGGACACACACACACAAAATAAAATCTTCTAAAAATGTTGTATTAATTCTTTGAGAATTTCTTACAATGTATTTTGAGCACATTCTCCCCCATCCTCCCATTACCATCCACTCTTCCCTCCTATCCTTCTCACCCAGCTGTAAGATTTCTTCTTTTTTTTTTTTTCTTCTTTCCACTCCAAGCCCAGTTCGTGATGCCCAGCTAGTCTTGGGAGTGGGACCTGCCTTGCCCTGATAGTAGTCCCAGTGGTTGTATCCTTAAAAAAAAAAAAAAAAAAAAAAAAAAAAAACCAAAGAAACTTATCCCAGCAGCTATCAAATGCCAATAGCTCCTCAGTTAATACTGAGATTTCATGCCCATCTTCCCCACTCTGACTAGAAGTGATGGAAAGGTTACAGGAAGTAGTAAAAGAATACTTGAATGCTATATGCATCTATGGAAATATCCCCTAAATCCTACCAATATGTGTGATTAATTTGTGCTAATGAAAAATTTATATAAAATAACAACTTTTATTTTATTTTTATTGAAAAAAAAAGATTCTTCTCTCGTACAATATATCTGGACCACAGTTTTCGTTCCCTCCATTCCTCCCAGCTTTCCCCACCTCCACTCTCACCCAGATCCGCTCCCCCTTCGTTTCCCTTTAGAAATAAGCAGGCTTCTGAGAGGCAGTAACCAAACATGACAAAACAAGATACAATAAGACAAAGCAGGAGCCTCATATAGAGGCTGATAAGACAACCCAACAGGAGGAAAAAAGTCCCAACAGCAGGCAAAAATGTCAGAGACTCCTTTGCTCCCAGTGTTAGGAGTCTCACAAGAGCACCAAGCTAACAGCTTTAACATATACGCAGAGGACCTAGTGCAGACCCATGCAGGCCCTATGCTTGCTATTTCAGTCTGTATAGCCCAAACGAGCCCTCTTTAGCTAACTCGGTGAGCCATATTCCACTGGGGTCCTCCATCCCCTCTGATCTCTACCGTCATACTCCCTGTCTTCTGAGAGGTTCCCAGAGCTCTGAGGGAAAGGACCCAATGGAGAACCCCCAACTTAGACTCTCTCTCTCTCTCTCTCTCTCTCTCTCTCTCTCTCTCTCTCTCTCTCTCTCTCTCTCTCTCTCTCTCTCTCTCTCTCTCCTCTTTCCATAATGTCTGGTTATTGATCTCTGCATCCATCCCATACACTGCTGGAGGAAGCATCTCTGTTAATAACTGGACAAGGCACCATTCTATGAGTATAGAAGAATATCATTAAGAATCATTTCGTTGATTTTTTTTTCTAGTCGTGTTTGGTTCTATCTTAGGTCCCTGAGCTATCCAGTCTCCAGTTTCTGGCCATCCAGTCAGAGTAGGGCTGGTCTCCCTCTTGTGGCTTGGACCTCAAGTTAAACCAGACATTGGTTGACCACTCCCAAAAGTTCTACACCACCATTGTCCCAGCACACCTTGAAGGCAGGATAGATTGTATTGTAGGTCAAAGGTTTTGGGGCTGGGTTGGTGTCCACGTTTCTCTTTCAGTAGCCTGAGAGTCCCTTTCCCTGGCCAAAGAGACTAGAAGAAAGGGTGAAAGCTCCATGAAGGCACAAGCTCTACCTCCCTGTGTTCAATGAGCTGTGTGGATGTTGTCCTCAGCAATGGGGACCCTCTGTGATAGCATCAGCCCGGATTGTTTAGGGATTTCCTTGGGACCCCTTGGCCAACAACTGAACAGAATGCAATCCAGTCCCACCACTGGAAGCCTTGCCTGGCTACAAAAGATGTCCAGGTCAGGCTCTGTATCCTCCACTAGGAGTCCTCACTAGGGTCACCCTCACAGATTCCAGGAAGTTTGCACTACACTAGGTTTCCAGCTCTCCTGCAAAGGACCAATTACAGCTGTCTGTCCTTGTCCTCTCTCCCTCAACCTCTTCCCCTGCCCTAACCCTCCTGCTTCCATCCCTACCCAGTCACAGTTCAGACAAAATCGACTTCTATTTCCTCTTCCCAGGAAGATCCATGCATCCCCTTAGAGCCCTTCTCTTCACCTAACCTCACTGGGTCTGTGAATTGTAGCTTGATTATTGTTTACTTTTTACTTAACAGCTGATATCCATTTATAAGTAAATATATATCATGTTTGTCTTTCTGGGTCTGGGTTACCTCACTTAGGATAATATAAATACCAATAATTAAAAATATTATCCATGATCATTAAAAGCAAGTGTCTTTTTACTTACACTACTTTCTTAAATAATATTCAATAAAGAAACATTATGAAGGAGCTCATTAGAATTTTTCAGCCTGAGTTAGGGGGAGCATTCTGTGGTACACAGATAAGGATTTGATTAGTTTTAAAACTCTTTGAGGTTTTTTTTTCTTGATACCAGTGACAAAACAAAACAAAACAAAAAAACTATGGCTTTGGAAAACAAAAGCAGAATGTTTTCTGGGAGTTTTATATGCTGGTCCTTCTGCCTCTTGGGCATTATTTACACACATGTACCTTATTAATCCTTCTTTCAGAGTTAGCAGAGCAAATTCCCTGGGAAATATCTCCCTGTGGAGATGCTTCTATTATATAATTGTTGCCTATTGAATAGTGTCCTATTTGTTCCAATTAATTAAATATCTGCAAGACTCACCAAAGTAGTTACAAAAGGACAGGATTTTTATTTAATATGACAGAATTGTATTGCACAGTATCTATAGACCACATTTCCCTTGTCAGTTTATTCACTGATCAATACTTATATTGATTCTATTATTTGACTGAATGCTATAGCAAACATAGTAAACATAGTAAAATATCTAATATACTTATTGTTTTACTGTGGATGTATGCCTAATAGTTCCATTTTTAATTTTTTGTGTAAGCTTCATGACATTTTCCATAATTATTAAACTAATTTACATTCAAAGTAATAAAGCATGTGGGTTCCCTTTTCTTCACGATTTGTTAGTGGTTATTTCCTCTTTTTAATAACATTCATTTCAAGAGCTATGAATTGATTATTACTTCCACTGCCATTTCCCTGACTGTTGCTAATGTTGAGCATATATACGAAATATCTGTTGGCTATGCTTATGCAAAGTTTTGCAAAATGTCTCTCCAGACACTCAAATATTTTCTCTTCCATTTCTTTCTTTTTATAACTTATTTTCATTTGCTCAACTATGTTCATAGCAGCATTATTTGTAATAGCCAGAACCTGGAAACAACCTAGATGCCCTTCAATAGAAGAATGGATAAAGAAGGTGTGGCACATATACACTTTAGGGTTCTGCTCAGCGGTTAAAAAAAAAATGACATCTTGAATTTTGCATGCAAATGGATGGAAATAGAAAACACTATCCTGAGTGAGATATCCCAGACCCAAAAAGAGGAATATGGTATGTACTCACTCATAAGTGGATTCTAGCCATAAACAAGGGACATTGAGCCTATAGTTCGTGATCCTAGAGAAGCTAAGTAAGAAGGTGAACCCAAAGAAAAACATATAGTTATCCTCCTGGATATTGGAAGTAGACAAAATTGCCAGGCAAAAATTGGGAACTTGGGGGGGGGGAGTAAGGGGAGATGGGGAGAGAAAAGTGAGAAGGGGAGGATGGGGAGAGCTTGGGGGAATGGGACAGTTGGGATGGAGAAAGGGTGGATATGGGTTGGCAAGAGACTTGACTCTAGAGGGGTTCCCAGGTGTCCATGGAGATGTCCCCAGCTAGTTCCTTGGGTAGCTGAGGAGAGGGAGCCTGAAATGGCCCTATCCTATAGCCATACTGATGAATATCTTGCATATCACTATAGAACCTTCACATGGCGATGGATGGAGATAGAGACAGAGACCCACATTGGAGCACTGGACTGAGCTCCCAAGGTCCAAATGAGGAGCAGAAGGAGGGAGAACATGAGCAAGGAAGTCAGGACCGCGAGTGGTGCACCCACCCACTGAGACAGTGGGGCTGATCTAATGGGAGGTCACCAAGGCCAGCTGGACTGGGACTGATGGAACATGTGATCAAACCGGATTCTCTGAACATGGCGGACAATGAGGGCTGACTGAGAAGCCAAGGACAATGGGACTGGGTTTTGATCCTACTGCATGTACTGGCTTTGTGGGAGCCTAGTCCTGTTTGGATGCTCACCTTCCTAGACCTGGAGGGGGGAGGACCTTGGACTTCCCACAGGGCAGGGCACCCTGACTGCTCTTAGGACTGGAGAGCGACGGGGAGGAGGAGAGGAGGGAGTAGGAAGGAAATGGGAGGATGGGAGGAGGTGGAAATTTTTAATAAATAAATAGAAATAAAAAATGTTTTTTTATTTGACATACCAATCCCAGTTTCCAATTCCTCCCCTCCTCCCATTCCCTCAACCTATCTCCCCAAGACCACCCCCCATCCACTCATCAGAGGGCAAGGCACATCGCTGCAAGGAAAAGCAGTGTGAGTTTGAGGTCAGCCTGGTCTACACAATGAGTTTCAGGACAGCCAGAGCTATGTAGAGAGACCCTGCCTCAAAAAGAGAAAGGAAAAAAGAAAATTTATTAGATACATATGGCACATATATATCCAATAAAATTTCTTTGAAACTATAAAGCAAAATTTAGAAACTTTTCCATAGACTAAATAAAAAACAGGGGACATGGGCTCAAAAAAAATAAAATCAAAGATGAAAAAGGAGTTACAAGTGATAAAACAGAAATAAAGAGATTATATGTAGCTGTTGTAAACAACTGCATTTCTACAAATTAGAAACTGTAAAAGATATGAATAAATTTCTAATGCTACCATGGTTGCTCAAGAAAAACTAGAAGATACGATAACACTGAGTAAGTATGGCATTACACTGCCGTTACTCATCATTGAGACTATCATTGGCCTGGGATGGATAGTGGGTATGACTGCAATGAAAAAACTTATAAATGATTTTTTAAAAATCACAGACCCTTTAATTATTAAAGTATTCATTTCTGTAACTTAGTAAAATAAAATTTAAAAGATTAAATAACTGAAGATGGGGGGGGTGTAGCTCGGTGGTAAAGTTCCTGCATATAGGTAGAATTGTCTTAAATATAATAATATTCAAGATCCTGCTAGGTTTGATTTCCAGCACCTCACCACACACATGAAAATTGAAAAGTTAATATAATAGAATCATCTTATTTGTTCTCACCACGTGTACTGAGGATTGAACTTGGGACCTCACAAGTGCTGAACAAGTATTCTACCCGTGAGCTATATTATTAGCATCCTTTTTACTTACTTACTATTTAAAATATCTTTATTTATTCTTTAGCAGTGTATACAGGTATACAAATACCTTGACCATACCTGCCCCAAACCCACTTTTCTAGATCTCCTTATATTCCTCTCCCACAGATCATTCCATACCCCTGTCCACCCTTATGAGTTCTTTGTTTTGAGAAGCTACTTAGTACAATTAGTGCTGCCCACTGGCATACTGAATAATCTTGTTAGATTTCTCTTGTGCAGTTAACAGTTGCTGACATCAGTTCAGTGTTTAGCAGACGTGTGTAAAAGAGTTATGGCCAGACTCACTCATCACCTGGCTCCTACATTTGTTCATCCTCTTCCTCAATGTTCCCTGATCCTTGAGGGGTGGGGCTCTGATATAAGTATCACCATTTAGGATTAAACACTCAGAGTTATTTATTCTCTATGTTTTAACCATTTTTCAATTCCTGCATTGCTTTTCACTAAAGAAAGTGGACAAGGCTGAGATCACAATTACTCTGTAGATATAATCATATTTACAAAAAAGTTTGACATTGTCATCTAGCAAAATAGCAAAAGGGGCCTAAGCTATCCTAAGCCATGGACTTTTGACCAGGTTTATAGTGATAAACTCTGTCCTATTGAATAGGCTTCTTCTATATCAGAAAGTACTTGGTAATCCGTGTGCTTTTCCTGGTACTGTTGCAACCATGGCATCACATCA